>NC_077227.1:424689131-425371648 GCF_027887165.1 Monodelphis domestica | reverse complement strand
GGAAAGTGCCTGGATATGGAATCAAAATCCCAGTTCTGCCACTTACTAGTTGTGTGAATATTTGTCAATCACTTAAATTCCCTGGGCCTCAATTTTGTCATTTGTAAAAGATCCCTAAGGCCCCTTCCATCTCTAAGTTTTGGACAGGATGTGCTTTATGAAATTGAGAGTACTAGAGAAAACATGAGTTATTATTATATGGACAAAGTTTTAAGTGTTTTTTCTCACACAAAGCCAATCACATGATCCAGCCAAATTCAGAGGCTGAGGAAGTGGTGGGAAAAGTGAAAATCCATCTATAAAGCATTAAAAATTGAGTTGCTTTTAATAAGAGAGACAGCATCAGACAATAAAGATTCATCCAGAGTTGGGAGGGGAGAGGAGAGCACATTCACCCTTCTTAAAAGCTAGCCATGAAAACAGTCACAACAGCTCATAGGAAAAGCAGAAGTGACGGAAAAAGGATTTCTTGGGACCATCTAGTCCTCCTCTTACCCACATCTGGCATCTGGCCCAAGGCCTGGTCCCAGTGGGATAACAACAACAAAAACAACAACAAACAATGAATAATAGTGATGTTTATGGTTTAATATCTTGACGATCCATTCATTCCACTGTGTACACCTTCCTCTGCCAATGAAAATAGAATGCCTTAGTATAGATGGTGTTTCTGAGTTTCTAAGGCCAAGAAAATTCATCCCCGGTGGCCAAATCTCCCTCCTGTCACCAAGTCCAACACTCTTTCCATTACACCACCCTGTGTCTCATGAGGACGCTCTCTCAGGGCCCTGCTAACTCTAAAATCCTGGTTCTGTGATTCTCTAAGATGAGATGAGGGATAGAAAGCCCTGTAAAAATGTCAGAGTGCTGAAATATGAGCATCATCATTGTTATAGATAATTACTACATTTTCAAGGAAAGGCCATCATAGAACCGGCAGCAAGTCCTTTAGGGGACTTGGAGGAGGGTTAAAATTCAAATAGCATCATCTCTTGAAGCTAAAGGAGGGTTCTGATGGGAGGACCAGTGGAAATCTGGCTTGCCTCTTTGGGAAGAAAAGATTCCCTTCAGCTTAGTGGGTGTAGGGAGAAGGAAGAAGAGGGATATGGAGGGCTTTGTAGGGAGCTGAACCCTCTTCAGGCTTGTACCCCAATCTACTTTCATCACCCATGAGAGCCTACTCAAGGCCCTGGGGAACTCACCTTCCTCCAGAGTGCCAGAAAGCTCACCTCCCTGCTCAGTCGGGTTTGGAAGGGAGCCAATGCCTGACCCAGCCTTGTTTTCCATGGATTTCTACTCGCCCAGCGGCAGGCCCCTGGGCCCCTGTGTCAGGGCATGTAAAGAACATCGGGCCAGCACAGGCCCCTTGCCAGACAGCTCTGGCTCCATCAGATAACTAAGGCTGCAGCCTCTCCCCTGCTGGCATCTTCTAGGAGCCTGGGGCCCCACCTAACCTGGCGGGGAGTTTACGTAAGTATGTTTATGGAAAAACAGATGCACACACCAGGCCTTCCTGGGCCTGTCATGGGAGATGCAGAGAATCACAGAAAGTTAGAGAAGGGACTTTAGAACATAGACTATTGGCGCATAAAATGTTAGAGTTGGAAGGGATGTTAGAGATTATTTAAACCTAACCCCTTCATTGTAGAGATGAGGAAAACAGTCCAATAAATGAAATGGGATGAGCTGAAGGTTGCATAGCAAATAAATGACATAGATAAGATTTAAACTGGAGCCCCTCAACTCAAAGTCCAGTGCAAACTTCACTGTTCTTCTCCCTTATTCCTACCCTCCTCCTGGGAGCCTTCCCTTCATTAGTCCCCCAGTTCCTCAGAATCAAGACTTAAATGGATCCTTCCCAGTTAGAAATCTTTGAAGAACTATATCCAGAGAAGAATGACCAGGAGACTAAAAATTATTTAACATAAAAGAATATGAAGAAAGTGGGATGTTTGTTCCAGAGAAGACAAAGACGGGATTCCATAACTGTCTTCACATATTCAAATAAGAATGATTCAGAAGACGGATTAAACTTGTTCTGCTTTGCCCCAGAGAGTAGAACTAGGAGGCAATGGATAGAAGCCGGGAGGCAGATATAGGTTCAGTATAAGGAAGGGCTTCCTAATGAGAGAGCTCTCTCCCAAAGTGGGATTGACTCCCTCATTAGATAGTGAGCCCTTCATTACTGAAACATATTCAGGCAAAATGTGGATGATTGTCCAAGATGTTGTAGGGAGGGGATTCCTGTTCAAGTACCAGTTTGACTAAGATGACTTCTGAGATACCATCCAAACCCAATACTCTATAATTCTAAAATATCAGTTTCTTCATCTGTAAAGTGAAGTAGGTGACTAATGATCTCTAAAAGAACTCTGCCTATTCTAAATTCCATGACCTTTAAACAGAACTGCACAATAGAAAGGAGGAACACTGGCCCAGTTCCTTAGGAGTCAGAAAACCTGAGATCAGATCTTCAGCTTCAGATACCTCATCAATAAACTGGGGGTGAGGGGCAAGGGGCTCACTGAACTAAATGATTTTTAAGATCTCTTCCTGTTGCAGCTTCCTATGAACATTTCTAAATATCTATCGATGCCCTAAGCCAGTATTTTGTTCCTGCAATCATAATGACTTTTTCTTGTGGTTCTGGACCTGGGGTTTCACTGGTATCAGAAATCTCCTCCGTTGAGGCAGATCAAATAACATCACTTATAGAGCTGCCTGGGGCACTGAAATGTTAAGTGGTTTGTCCATAGTCAAATAGCTAATATGTATCAAAGGCAGGAAGAACCCAGGTTTACTTGACTCTGTCCGATGTGGGTTCCATTATGCCTCAATCATTATTTACATTTCTGTAGTACTCTAGGGTAACAAAGTACTTTCCCTACAATCACGGTGCAAAGTAGGTCTTAAAAGTGTTATTATCTCTGGACTTTGGTACCCAGTCCCTTTTTTTCTTTCTCTACCCTCAGACAAACACTTTCTCTAGACCAAATAAATCCTCCTTCTAGGGTTCAATTAAAGAATTTTTTTTTTGTAAATTACAGGGGGGAAAAAAAACAAATGGAGTTATAGGTGAACAAAAATGTTTTTCCTCTATCTAGCATGGATGACTCCAAAGTTTGCCCAGAAACAGACTTTTAGGGAGTAAGGACCTTAGCCTCTAGCATATTAGAGCACCAGATGTTAGAAACCTGTATTTTCAAGCTCTCTACATTCTAGTTCACACCTGCCTTTCCAGACTCCTCTCATATTAATCCTCTTCAAAGATTCTCTGCTTCATCCAAACTGGCCTGCTTTACTGATCTACGCACTTGATGGTCCACCTCTTGCCCCTGTCTTTGCATAGGTGATCTCCTCCATTTCTGGAATATTTCCTCTCCTGACCTCTGCCTCTTCAAATGCTGAGTTTCCTTCAAAGCATAACTCCTCCTCTTTTATCATGAGACCTCTCCTGATTCTAACTCCACTACCCAATTCTTAGTGCTCTGTGCTTATTAAACGACTTCACATTACTTTATATATGTTTAATGTGTCCTTATCTCATATATATTGTATCTCCCACCCCCACAGTAGAATTTGAACTTCTGAAGGGCAGAGACTGCCTCATTTTTGTTCTTGTATCCTCGCCTTGCACATAGTAGGTGTTTAATAAATGCTTGTTGGCTTGAATAGAATTGAATTCAGCAGTAAAACTCTATATATTTCCTATACTTGAAGGATCTGTGCTCCCACCATGAATGAAAACCCAAGCTCTTCTAGAACTTAGTATATGGTCTTTGCAAATTGCTGTGGCCAAAATGTCCATCCCTTTGCACCAACCCTGAGATAAGCATCTCTGTACATGCTCATCCTGTACAACAAACACAGTATTCATCACATCCATGGACTTCTGATCCATTAATACTTCAGGGATGCGTAATTCCATTTTAGTGGGTTCCCCTCTCCAGATGCAGATTGCAACTCTTTCATGACTCAGGACACAATTCTGTGAGTGGCTGTGGACAAAAATATTTTCACTTGATGACTCTGTGGGTGCTGGCTTATTCTTAGATGACATCCATCCAGTTTTGCACTGAATTCAAAACAAAAGCCTCTCCAGCTTGGTAGGATCTTCCAGAGTCTGTGTTCCTCTGGTATAAACCTTCAAAAGAGCCCAACATCACTTCCATTTAAGAAGAAGGGACATAGAAAATATTTTTTATTCAAAACTTAACAGCAAATAAAATTAGCATTCCATATACATAGTAGCATGGAAAGAGGATTGTATGTGAAACTGCAAATCTTTGTAAATGGAGCTTGCTTTTCTTTTTAAGTATAAAATAAAATCAAAATATAACTCTCATATCCTGTTTGTGATCCTTTCTGGCATTCCTTGTGCAGTAGACCCAACTACATTATCCCTCTACTCAGTAAACTCCAGTGGCTCCCCATCACTTCCAGGTTCAAATACAAAATGCTCTGTTTGGCTTTCAAAGCCCTTCATAACCTAGCCCCTTCCTACCTTTCCACACCTTACTCTTTGACATGTGCTCTTTGATCTAATGGCACTGGCCTCTCAATTGTTCCACAAACAAGACACTCCATCTTTCAGATCCAGACATTTTCTCTAGCTGTCCCTCATGCCCGGAATGCTTTCCTTCCTTCATTCCTCCTTTAAATCCCAACTAAGATCTCACTTTCTATAGGAATCCTTTCCCAATCCCTCTTAATTCTGGTATGTTCCCTCTATCAATTAGTTCCCATTTACCCTGTAAAAAGCTCACTTTACATATATTTGTTTGCATGTGGTCTCCTCCTTTAGATTAAAAACTCCTTAAAGGCAGGGATTTTCTTTTCCTTCTTTTTGTATTTCCAGTAATTAGCATAATGCCTGACTAGTTGGTGGTTTACAAGTGTTCATTGATTGATCCACAACTCTCTCTCTCTCTCTCTCTCTCTCTCTCTCTCTCTCTCTCTCTCTCTCTCTCTCCAAACCCCTCTAGAACTACAGAAATAGTTTCCTAATTGGCTTCCCTTTCAAGTTCCAATTCTCTTTCCAAATCTCTCCCCTTTCTAATCCATTCTGCTACACATAGTTGCCAAATCGATATTGCTAAAGCACCATTCGGCCCAGGTCACTCCCTTGTTCATAAGGCTCCAATGGCTTTCAATCACCTCTAGAACAATAAATTACCTCTGGCTTGCTTTTTCAAGCTTTTCACAACCTGGCTTCAGCCAACCTTCCCAGGATTACTGTGCCTCGCTCTTCTTCACATTCTCTAGTCTCTTCCCAAGCTGGCCTGCTTGCTGTTTTTCCGGATGTTGATTCTATTTCTTCTCTCCATGCCTTTGCACTGGCTGTCCCTCATGCCTTGAATACACTACCCTCAAAATACCATCCCTTGGTTCCTTCCAAAATTCAGCTAATATGTGGAGGTAAAGATCAACCTCAAAGATAAACCACATCTCTGTATGAAGTCCTTTTAAAAGTATTTTCTCTTTGTCATCAGTTTTTCAGTCAGTTAAGTCTTTACTTGTTTTTAATTTCTTCTATTTGATAGGAAGTGCTGGTTCTACTTAGCTAGTTTGGGGGGGGGGCGCAAGGAAATGACATCTAATCGTTTCCACAGCAACATGAATCTCCCGTTCCATCTGCTTTCTGATACAGCCTACATTTTTTAAAAGAAATTCTTGCCCCTTCCCTGCTACAATTGTTTGAAGATCCTGTACTTTAAGGGAGTTTAAGGGATTTTCAAGGTTGAGCTAACTTGGGGGATCGAACTCTTACCATCATCCCCCTCTATCATGTGATGTCACTGCACATATCTGAAAACAGGATGATTTCCCTATTGCCACCAGCACCAGCGCCATCCTTTCAGTGCTTCAGGATGGACACTTTAGTATATGTTTTGTAATAGAGGGGGTTGATTGGATGGTATTTAAGAGAGAGAGAATGGAACTCCTCCAGTTAAGATATTATTTGCCCCAGGAGGCAGAAGGAGGGGGAGATGGGTTTGTTTCCTCCTTCAGCCCTCTTCAGAAATGTCTCCTCACTAAACCTACCCTTTCCCTTTCTTCTAATAACTGTGATTTGAAACATTCTTTTTCCTTAGTGGAAGAGAGAGAAATCAGTTTCTCTCCTCTCAGATGAGCTAGTGTTCTTCACTCACACTAGTGTCTGGAGAGTAGATAATAGTCCTTATTCTAATAATTAAGTGGGTTAGGGTTAAAAAAGGGAAATGGCTACAGGGTTTGGGGTCTAGAAGAAAGAGGTGAAAGGAGATCCCTGCCTAAGTTTCCTTTCCCTCCCTCCAAGTTTATACTCAGGCTTCACAGCCTGGCCTCCCAGAGGTTCAGGTTGGGTGAACCCTGGTCTTACCATGGCTGAGCAATGCCCAGACCCAGGGTGTCACAGGGATGTGATAGATCTTGAAAACTGCTTCTTGCTTCTTTCAGGTTCCTGCCACTTCTCTTTGGGGATCTTTGAGGGGATGATGGTTGGGTTCAAATAGGGATCAAGTTCAGTGCTCAGGAGCTAGTCTCTAATCAGACCTTCTCCTTTGCCTTCTCAAGACTGAGAGAGCCAACTGTTTCCCTCCTGGAATCTCCTCTTCTTCAGGATTCCAAGCCCTTTCCCCATCCCCTGCTGTGGATGGAAATATTTGCAGTTCTTCCAGTCTCTGTTAAATCAAGTCTCTGGATCCTTCCTCTATCACAGTTTTGACCGCCTCACTGCCACCACTGTATGACCATGGGCCAGTTTATCCTCCCTAGGCCTCAGTGTCTTCATCTGGAAAATAAGAGGTTTAGACTAGATGACCTCTGAAGTCCCTTCAAGCACTAAATACTATCTTTGTAAGTGGCCCATTTCCAAACTGGAGGCACTTGGGCTGGATATGATGCCAGACAAAGAACAGGTTTATGGAACCAGGGAAGGGGCCAAAGACATGTGTTTCTCCCCCCCCCCAACTTCCCAGGAAGATATCGGGTCCCCAAGTTACTCAACTCTAGTTGTTCAGTTGGGCTACGTGGGTGATTGTTATTGTTCTAAGGTATCTCCACACAGGCCGGTCCATGCCTGTCACCCTGGGGCTGAGGGAAGAGGAAGGGAAAAAGAAAGAAGGAAACACAGGGCTCTTTGTGAGCCTGGGCCAAACCCAGCCCTGAAACTCCTGTCCAGTGATCTTGACTCTTTCCAGCCCATGGCCTGGTTTAGCCACTTGCCGAGGCCTCCACTCTTTTCTGGTCACCCCTTTATTGCCATATTAGAGGGATGAAGGTGAGGCCCCCAATCAGGAAGGAGACCCCAGTCCTGTTTGTGAAGACTGCTGGCATAGTAGAAAGAATGCTAGTCTCTGAAGACTGAAGTTTGGTTTTGGTGATACAACTTATTAGCTGATGATCTTGAAGTAATTCCTTCAGTCTTTCCAGACCTCAGATTTTTCATCTGTTAAATAAAAGGGCTGGGTTAGAATGCTGGGTATCTTGCAGTTCCAAATCCTATGGAACCATTCCCTTAGACTTCATATAACTTTTGGGGGTACCTTTTAAATACACATATTGCTAGGTTATATTATATATTAAATTAGCTAATTATGCTGGTGTCTATCTCATATCACCTAGCACTCTATACTCTCATGCCTTTATGATATTTCATTCTTCATTGTAGTATTATCGGCTTAGTAGACTCCATGAGGGCAGGAACCATCTCATTTATCTTTATATCTTCCCCCCACCCCCAGTGCCAAGAAGAAGGCTTACAGACAATTTGTACTTAATTTACCAGTCTTTAGACTGGTAAATAAACTAGTAATAATGAATATTAATAGGGCAAGTGTGTTAAGGTTTATAACAACCTTTTGTGGTTGGCACTTCAGGCATTATAATTCCTATTTTATAGATGAGGAAATTGAGGCTCTGAAAATGAAGTGATTTACCACAAGTCAATATTCAAACCCAGGTGTGAATGAATGCTATATAACAGTGATGGTGAACCTTTTAGAGACTGAATGCCCAAACTGCAATCCTCATGCCACATGTAAGGGAACACCCTTAGCCCAGATAGGAGAGAGAGGAAGCATTCCTTTGGGGCTGCTGGGCAGAGGGATGGATGAAGTAAGAAATATCCTCAGGCATGTGGAGAGGGGAGAGGGAGCAGCCCCCTCCCGTACAATAGGTTCGCCAACATGGCTATATAATTTTGTCCTGTTTTATTCTTTTTTCTTTCAATGCCAGGAAACAGATAACAAAGATTTTTTTTAAAAATCTCACTTCCCCAGGTGAGCTGAGAGGAAATAAAGGGCCCCCATACCTAGGAGCAAATTGCAAAGTGATGGCATAGTTAAGGGACATTGTAGGGGAGGCCTGCCACTGGACAGGGGAGTTGACAATAATGATATTAAAGAAATAATATAGGGCAGCTGGGTGGCTCAGTGAATTGAGAGCCAGGCCTAGAAACAGAAGGTCCTGAGTTCAAATCTTGTATCAGACCCTTCTCAGCTGTGTGACCCTGGGCAACTCACTTAATCCCCATTGCCTAGCCCTTACCACTCTTCTGCCTTGGAACCAATACACAGTATTGATTCTAAAATGGAAGGTAAGGGTTTTAATAATAATAATAATAGGAGAGGGGTAGGGTGGGCCAAATATCTGTGGAAGTTGGATCCCTTCAGCAAGACCTCCAAACTCTCACTCCAAGTCCTAGGGCTTTCCCAATGAGATGGAGTGCCATGTAAAGCAAAGACCACTGGTCACAAAATCAGAATATAAGGATCTCAACACTTACTAGCTGCACAACTTCTCTGCACTTTTTTCTCATCCATAAAATGGGGCTATTCTTTATACTACTTATCCCATTGGATATTCATAATAATCCATTTTCATAAGAGATTTCCAAGGCTGAACTAACTTAGGGAAAGAATTCTTACCCTCCCCTCTCTCTATCATGTGGTTCCACTGTACATCATCGAAAATAGGATGATTCACCTATTGTCATTAGCACTATCACCTGGAAAATACTATACAGGGTGACCCAAAAGTTTTAGTGTAGCTTTAAACTATTAAAATTGCATAAAGACTTTTGGGATACCTTGTATAAATGTGATTTGTCACCATCTATCATTAATCAGGAGCAGCTAGATGACATAGTAGATAGAGCACTGGGCTTGGAAACAGAAAGATTCATCTTTATGAGTTTAAATCTGACTTCAGACATTAGCTATGTGATCCTAGGCAAATCACTTAACCCTGTTTGCCTCAGTTTCCTCATCTGTAAAATGGTCTGGAGAAGGAAATGATAAACTACCCAAGTATCTTTGCCAAGAAAACCCCAAAATAGAGCAATGAAGAGAGAAACATGACTGACAAGACTGAACAACAAAATCATTAATCTCTTTTTCTAAGCACTGTTGCCAGATCTCTCATAAGACCATAGAATCACAGACGGTTAGAAGAGAAAACATAGGATTTCAGAAATGGAAGTTTATCTTAGAGGTTGTCTATAGAGGAGAAGACAGATCCTGAGAAGGGAAGAAATTTGCCCCAAGTCACATAGCCAGTTAGGAACAGATTTGGGATTAGAACCCAGATCTCCTGATCCTTAGTCCAATGTTCTTTTGACCACATCCTGCTGTTCTGAGACTTCTTCCTACCTCCCCCCAGGTCCCTCTGAGTCCCTGAGCCCAGTAGTGGTGGGATGAGGTAAGGCAGGTGCAGCTGTTGCAGCACTCAGTTTGCTCTGCCAACTTTGGGGGAAGTTGGCTGGCATGATGGTCCCCAGAGAGAAGTAAGGGGAGGGGAACAAAGGAAGGGGTGAGGAATGGAGGAAAACAAAGAAAGCAGCTGAGAAGAAACTCACAGGTGGCACACTAGAGTGGGAGAGTTGGCACAAGAGAGAAAATAGGAGAGAGAGGAAAGAATAATATTGAGCCTGGAGAGAGGTCAAGAGATGGGAGGAAAAGAAGAGAATGTTTGCCGAGGGACCAGAACGTGGCCACAGGCTTCCCCTAACCATATCTCCAGATGGTGTCTGATTCCATGTAACATCTCCTTATACTTTCCCAAGGGACCCATGCACAGAAACACATCGAATATACACAGAGACATTCTTATCACCCCAATTTACACATATATTCATAGAGATACGCTGAGACACATTATAATAAACACAGGCATCATACTCTAAGTCTCCCGATAAATATAGACATTCCTCCAATATAGACAAGACAAAAGGATATATGCTTATGACTATCTTTCACCCAAAGACACTTAAGCAGTCCTGTCACATTCATTAATCACATACTCACAGAGAGAACCCAACCCAAAGATGCTGAGGTCAAATCAACACCTACATTTAGATACCTTCAATGCACACACACACACACACACACACACACCCCTACTTCAGCATAAACTGAAATATTGTCACTACCCAATGCATGCACCTCAATGCTAACAGACATGTTTACCTCCTTTATGTACATCCCAGAATGCACAAAGATATAACTCACTACACAGGTAACATCCACAGAATCACTTTGACCATGTCTGTCGCTCCACTCCAATATTTCCAAGATACAAACAGAGATACTCAGACACATACAAACTGTCTCACCATCCCCAATAAACTGTACCCCCATGTACAACCATAGACACCACCAAGTGAAAATACAGACATATTATACACTTACACATAATACAGAAACATGACAGCACACATGCACCAACACACATACAGGCAGACATACCATAGACATCCCCATACCTTCCCTACTTAGTCCTCATTCACATACACTGCCATACACTCTTCTTCCAGCCTATTGGTTCCCTTGGGAGGCTGCCACCTCCCACAGGGACCACAGGAGGGCAGTATGGACACCCTTAGGACCTAGTACCGGTCAAACCTGGAACTCCACAGTGTCCTGCCTTCAACATTATCTTCCCCAAGGCAGAGCAATCTAGTTTCTCGGGACAAAAGTTGGAAGAACCATCTATACCATCAAAGGGGAAGGCCCTAATTAGACAGAAGGTGGACAGGTTTTTTGGCCACAGCTCCACAAGCCAAAGGAGGTGGGGCACAATTTGTCAATGTAGTCCTACTTTTCCGAAGGTGTTTTCTCTGTCTGGGGAGCTGGTTTTCAATGGATGCACTGATATAATAATTAGGCAACATGTACAATGAGACAGTGAGCAGGGTGGCAAGGACAATCCAAAACAGCTGACCTATGGGAAAAAATAATTTACAATAATGCCCATTTGGACACAGAATGAAAGTGTCTTGTTTGTGGTTTATGGTCCTTTTGTTTTCATTTTGGAAAGAGAATTTGGGAGAGATTTTGGCCTTTGTTTTATATATTTATTTGGTTGGTTTTGTTTATGGTTATTGTTAGATTTTTAAAAGAACTAACTCCCTTGTCTAGAAAAGTGTGGGGAAGTACAAATATTACCCACACACACACTTCACAGAATAGTAAAACTGAGTATCAGAGAGCATTTTCATAGACTGCTCAAGCTGTAAGGTTCCTTTGTACAGAAAATACTGTACCTGGAAGGAACCTTGGAGATCACTGTATCTCATCTCCTCCCAAGTGGCCAACAGATAAGGAAATCATACTAGAGAATAGAAATAATTGGATCGAAGTCTGACTGTAGCATGGTGACAGTGCCAGGATTCGAACTCCAGGATTCAAATTTAGTATTCCTAAGTAAGTCACAACCAGCATTCTTTCCATTTCCCACCTGGGCTCGAAAGCGTTGCCTCAGCCGGCTTGGTCGAGGGGCCAGGGTCTACTGGGGGGGGGGGGGGGAAGGCTGGGTTTGGGGGCGGGAGAGCTCTGTGGGGAGGCCGTCTGCTGTCTGGGGGGTCTGTCTACAGCCGGGGGCTCCTCCGGGCGAGTCTATGCCAGGTGCCTTCTCGCCTTCCCCAACCCCTCCTGCCTACCCGCCAGCTTGCCCGCCCGCGTCTTAGAAAGGAGGAGCTATAGAGCAGAAGCCCAGACCGGTCGGGTAGTTCTCTCTCGCTGCGGGGGTGGAAGCCAGCCTCTCCCTTCACGCCCTCTGGAAACAGGGAGCGGTCCCCATCGGGGCTCCAGTTCCCTTGGCGGCCGGGATGCTCCCTCCCTCTTTGTCCTGAGGTGTAGGGGAGCGTGCCGATCCCTCTGCCCTTCTGCCAGATCGCATAGCGCAACGAGACTGGTCCCTGCTCTCCCACTCCTAGAAAGAGAGGAACCAGGCCGGACACCAGACCTGACTGTGGTGCTGAGGCTGCAGGATCGGAGAGGATGTGGAAAGGCTCCCCAACTGCAGAGCGAAATAGATCATTGACAGGGACTCTTAGGCTCATACAGTTTTGAGCACAGAATATTGGGACATGGAAGAGCATATGGGAGCGGACAGCATGGAAGTTAGGATTGAACAGACTCAGTCCATTAGAAAGTTCTTTAGTCCAGCCCCTACCCCCTTTTACTATGAGTTCCCCACTTCTACCTATGTTATTTTCAAAGTGACTGAGTTTATGAGTGTGAACTATAACCCAGTCCCTCAAAGTAGGGAGAGGATTAAGTATGTCATCCCCCCCCCCCTTTATCCCATAGTGTCCGGGATGTGGCAGGGCTCTGCTCAATATCTAAGACCCCTGATATCTTGTTTTTTACATACATAGACTCTCCTAGACCACCTCATACCCCCCCCCCAACTCATCGTCCCTATTTTTCCTTTCTTCCTCAATAATCCTGATGGGCTGTCCATAACAGCCTCCCACCTCTCTGATCCGGAATCTGCCTCCAATTACAACCACCCTCTGGCTTCCTGAGCTCCGATTCTCCAGCTGAGCGAAGTCTATCACCACCACTATTGTCCCTTGGGTCCTGGACTTAGCTGGGACCTGCCCACAGGCTCTTCTAGAGCTCTAAATGAAATCCTGCTTACCAGTCAAGTTCCAACTAACCTTCCCCCTCCAAATTCCTTTCTTCCCCTGCCTGCCCCACCCCTCTCCTGATCCTGGGCTGGCCTGGCACAGGGAGGACTATAGTGCCAGGGTAGAGGTAGGAATTGAGATCTACTCAGCAGCCAAGATCTGTCTGGATTCTCTACAGGATATCACTCCCACCATAGGGGTACAGATCCCTTCATCCCTCCATATTTCTCTTCCCTCTATATCCTTTGCTCCTTTTCCTTCTTCCCTTTCATTTTCTACCTTTTCCTACTCTAGCATCCCTTCTGGGCTTGATTCCATAACTCACACTTGAATATACAAATTGGGGAAGTTAGCCCAGAATTCAGCTGACTAGCCCCATCTAGGATCTAAAGATGACTTCTGAACACCAAAGCTCCTGAGCCCTCATCTGGTGTGTTTCCCATCATCAAAGGAAATGGAAATTTATTAGCTTTTCAAAAAAAGAATTTATTGAGAAGGCATTACAAGGACAGAAATTAAAATAATAATCTCTATTCCTATGAAGGCGTATACTGTTCCCTTGTACACACAAGTCTCTGGGGAGAATGAGGTCAAACTTAGTATAGAAGTACAAAGGAAGGAAGGAAGGAAGGAAGGAAGGAAGGAAGGAAGGAAGGAAGGAAGGAAGGAAGGAAGGAAGGAAGGAAGGAAGGAAGGAAGGAAGGAAGGAAGGAAGGAAGGAAGGAAGGAAGGAAGGAAGGAAGGAAGGAAGGAAGGAAGGAAGGGGAAAGGAAAATAAAAGACAAAACATGGTCCTAAGGAGTACCTCTGTTCCTAGCCCTGGGATTCCTTTTTTTTTTCCCCTTTGTCATCCCCATGAAATTCTCCTTAGGAATGTTGGTCTCTCAGAATCAGTTCCTTTCCAGAGCCTATGAATGCCCCTTCTCTCTTTAAAGCACTCCTCAGATGCTGAGGGCATCCTTATAATTAGCCTCTTCTGTTATCAACCACTGCTACCATCTCCAGTGAATTCTACTACCAACTCTGGTATGGTGGCCAGTGGGATCTCCAATGTCTCTTTAAAAAATTTGAAGCTTACAAGATTCCAGTCTGGTCTATATAATCTCTGGATTCTTGGTTACCTAAGATCAGAGAAAGACAACAACAAAAAGCCCTATGGACACATGGTGGCCAGGTGGAGGATTACAATTCACAACAGTTAATGCCAGGAAGGAAAAAAGCAAAAGACAGAAAGAAAGAGCAGATCATTCTTTGTATGCAATCAGTTCTAACTCGGCAATCTTGAGTCTCCTTGGCCAACCAAAAAACTATTTATTACCATAGAGTATCAGCCCTTCAGGTACTCATAGCTAGAAAAAGTTCACCAGGCCTATGCTTGTTGTATTGGAAGTGGGCAGCACATATTCCAAGGATAGATACCAAACAGGAAATCTCTGCACCTGATTTAAGAACTGCCTCCAGACACACACACACACACACACACACACACACACACACACACACACAGGATAGTCAAAACCTTTCTTACAGCAGAATTTGGTACCTGTTTTAGATATAAAAGGTGAAAGAAAGGAATGATTCAAAGATAACATCATTACTGAAGTCATATGAATTGAATGAATGGAAGAATCCTTGTCTGAAATGATAAAATCTTATCAGTGAGCATGTACAGGGAGAAAGAGAAAGCTTAGTTTTGAACATGAGGGATGCCCAGGTAAATATATCCTGTAAGCATTGGGAGACATAATCACAACTAGAGATACAGATATGTGACTCATCTGCATTGAGTTAGTAATTAAAGCCCAGCGTCAATGAGATTGCCAACAGAAAGAGTACTGAGAAAGAATAAAAGAGGACCCTAGGTACATCCGTGAGAGTCACCTGTATTTTAAAGTTGGGAAAGGAATAAGAAAGCAAAGATGACAAAGAAGGAACAATTAAAGAGGTAGGAGGAGTACCAAGAACCAGCCTTGTGTTGTCTCTGAAGCCAAGGTAGAAGAGACCCTCTACTAGGAAGTGGTCAACTATATGAGATAAAAAATCATTAAGTTTGAAAAAAGGTTTTTCCACAAGAATAGCATGAGATATGTTATCAAAGTATTTGATAATGCTTATCCCCAAGCAGACTATATCTATAACATCCTCCTGATTTATAGTTTAGAACCCCATTCAAGAAAGGAAATAAAGTTAGTTTGGCATAACTGGTTCTCAGTGATGCCATACTGACTCTTTGTAATCATAGTTCACATGCTTTTCCCCTAAGAGGTTCACTAACCATTTTTTAAAAATCCATTCTAGAATTTTCTTGGAAATTAAAATCAACTCACCAGCCTATGACTTACAAACTCTATTCCCTTCTGATGTGTGTGTGTGTGTGTGTGTGTGTGTGTGTGTGTGTGTGTGTGTGTGTATTTTAAGTCAGGACAAGAGTACAAATTATAAATAGGTAGTTCTACCTTCTCTCTATAGTCAATTATCATTATCTCATTGGCCTCAAATAGTAGTCCTAACTCTTCTTTAATCTTTGCTTGCCCAATATAACTTGCAGAGAGGGGGAATCTCTTGTTCTTAGCAACTTTGAGGGGTTTTTTTATTTTGCTTTTGCATTTTGATTCTCCAACTGAAACTTGTTCTGAGCTTTGCTGTTTTTACCAGAAAGTGTCATGATCTCATATTCTTCTTCAGTTATCTTTAAAAATCCAAATTAGTTGATGAGTTCATAGTGCCTCCTCATAAGTCTCTTCAATTCCTTTTTTCTCTTCTTAGAATTGCTTCTTTTCATGTCTTTAACATTTCATTTTTAAATCTCCTATCCAGGGTTAAATTCCCTTGTAGATTTTTAGGACATGGAAGCCTACTTGTTTTTTCCATAGATCCTTGAAAACCTGTCCCTGCTCCTCATTCCCCCCCCCAAAAAAAATCTAGGGTCAGATTATATCCAGCTTTCTTCTCTGTTATAACTTCTAGGAGGGAATGATTTCTTCTCCCCAAGGTTACCATCATTTCCACCCCAATAATAGTTAGCAAAACTCTAATCCAGAATGTAATTTCCCCATTATTAGTCCCTCTGCTTTTTGAAGAATGAAACATTAAGGCAAGTTAATAAGTTATTAGCTTCTGCTCTTCTTTTTGCCAAGAGAGCATCCCAGCAGCTGTCTAGATCACTAAAGTGTTCCACTGTTACTATATCATGTCTCTGTGCCAACTCTCTGCTTTTTATTCAGGTGACCTTCTATTTTTTTCTTTCCATGAATTTCATCCAAAAGCTCTCCACTATGTTATTCTTGAATTTACTTACATAAGCATACTTTTAAAATACAGAATCTTAGATTTTCTCTCACTTATCTTTTTGCCTTAGAATAGAGTATATAATATATTCATCTGGATTCTAATTCCAGTCATGAATTCTCTCCTGACCAGGGAGAGCAAATTTTCTCCTTATTTTAGGAAGACTGGTTAACCTTCCTTATTGCTTAAGCTGTAGTCACATGTGTGTTGATATTTGTAGTCATGGGTTTTATCATCATCTCCTTTTTTGTATTTTGTCTCATATATATTTGTGAATATCTCTGCAGTTGTTCTTCCTTCACTGTAGTCACTGATTATATTATTTAGCTTGGTGGATGTACATAAGCAATTTTCTCCTTCACCTATCCTTTTAAAAATATATTTCAAATGACCTTTTGATTAGATTTGCAACAAAGCAATCAAATACATCCTTATCATCCTTTATAAGGTAGACTTCATCCCTGGCCCGGAGTCTGTCATTCCTATATTTTAAACTAAGGTCCAGAAATCCTAATACAGTTCTCAAACCCCACCTTCTTAATTAATCTGTTCACTTCCTAAATCAGTTTTTCCCCTTCTTCATCCCTTGTCATCAATGCATAACACTGAGGAAAATAAAATCTCTGTCCCTGTGGTCTATAGTTTCTTGCCTAAGACTTCATAATCTTTGGCAATACATTCAAATATCATTTGTGCCCACGTGAATCACCAGAAGTGGGTAGTCATCTGTTTCAACAAGTCTTGGGAGGTCTGTGTTATGTCTTGGATATATGCCCTCAGAAGACAATAGACCTCTATTGTTGTTAGCAGGTTGACAGATAACTGCTTAGTTATCCCTTAAGGAATTGTAATCTACCAATACTCTTCTCTTATTTCTGTTTCTTTTTTTTTTAATTCCTTACCTTCCATCTTAGATGGAATACTTTCTTTTGGTTCCAAAGCAGAAGAGTGGTAAGGGTGAGGCAACTGGGATTGTGACTTGCCCAGGGTCACAAAGCTAGAAGTGTCTGAAGCCAAATTTGAACCCAGGACCTCCCATCTTTTGGCCTGGTTCTCAATCCACTAAGCCACCTAGCTACCCCTAAAACTTCTATATATATTTTTTCAAAACAACTTTAATCATATATTCTTCTCACACCTATCTTACCCTTATGAAACTGATTTTTGTAATACTTTATACTCACTCATATTGAATTTCATTTTACTAAGTTCAGCACAGTGCTCCAGCCTTTCAAGATCTTTTTGGATACTGAATCTCTCATCTTGTATGATAGCTATTGTTCCCATGCTTTGATTCATTAGCAAGTCTGATGAGCATGCCATCTATGTCTTTATACAAGTCACTGATAAAAAATCTTAAATGGTACAGGACTGACCACAGATCCATGGGGATCTACTGGAGACCTCTGCCATGTTGACATAGAACCATTAATAATCAGTTTTTAGTCCACCCATCCAACTGGTTCTTAGTCCATTTGATTGTATCATAAAAATTCATATCTTTCCATGTTCTCCACAAAGTCAGTATGAGATAGTTTATCAAAAGATTTGCAAAAACCCAGTTAACTATATCCAGAGCAGTCTCTTCAACTACTAGTTTAGTAAGCCTGTCAAAGAAAGGAAATTTTTCTCTTGTTTCAACTTTATAATCATACCTTACTTCTTTTTCCTTCTATCACTAACCTTCTATATGTTCCACCATTTTTCAATTGCATATTCTTATTTCCCTTGCCCATTTATATTCTCCTCCTGGAGTCCTTTAGGTCCTTACCATTTAAGTCTCCTTCTGTTGCAGAAGCTGGAAGTTGAATCTAGACTTGAGCTAGTCATGTTGCCATGTTGCCTTGAGTTCTTGAGTTCTGAGCTACAGTGAGGCTAAAATGGATCAAGTGTCTTCACTAAGTCCAGTGTTGATATGAGCCCTTAGTAGTAGAAGTCTGCCAGGGTTCCTTAGGAGGGCTGAATTATCCCAAGTGATAAAAATGAACATGTCAAATCTTCTGTAACAAATACATTGGGGTTAGATTTATGAGGCCACATTCCTTTTCAGAATAGAAGAGATAGGGAGGCAGGGTCTCAAAAAATTTTTTTAAATCTGAATCTGGGGCATCTCTCCTTCAAATGTTTCTCAACTTACCCCTAATTTCTCTTCTCCAAATTCAATCTTTGGCCTTCACAAATCTAAACCCCTGCAAATCACCTTTACAATTTTCTTCTCTCTGGCAAGTCCTTTTCTGTTCTCCTCACCTTTTCTCCCACCACCTTCTCCCACAGAAACAAAATTATAGCTATATAACTCTGCCATCTCTTCCCTTCCAATATATCCTTCACAACTCTTCCAGAATAATCGTTTCTCATATATAGTTCATTTCATTCCTCTAGTATCCCTGTTGCCTATGGAGTAAAGTTCAAATTCCTTTGTCTAATGAGAAAACTAAGGCCAGAATGGGAAAGTCACTTGCTCCAGGCCACATGGGACATTAGTAGCCAAGCCACAGTATTAGAACTTAGGGTTCATAACTCCCAGAGATCATGGCATGACACTATTAGTACTTCTCAGCATGTCCAAGCCCTGTAGTCATATTGTTAGATGGGGAAGAGAACCTTTTTTATTTCTGTTGGGAAGTGACCCCTGCAGTCTGGTAAGAGACTACTTCTGCAAGGTGACAAGTATAGAAGTACAAGGAACCAGCCACCTCCTCCTTTTCCATATCCCTTCTCTCCATGGTTCCCTTTATATTCCTCCAAGGCCATATAGTTCCCAAATAGAGCTACTACTGTGCCCTGCCTGGTCCTACTTTGCCTTCTCTCCCTGACCAGGCCCTGGGGGAATTTTGTTCAAACAGATAAGAACAGTGGAGAGGATTGCCCATCCTGGGATAGAAAGAGGTTAGATTTGTCCTGGTTTCTCCCATAAGCAATATTCAAGCAGAGAATAATTTGATCATTTCTCAGGGATTCTATAAGAAGGCTTTATGCTTCAAGCAGAGTTTGGATTAGATAGTTCTTAATGTCTTTTCTTATTCTGACATTTGATTTTGTTCTAAAGTCTCTTCTGGTTCTAAGATTCTAGATTCTATCTAGTAATTTATGTATTATTTTTCCTTTCTCATCCTATCCTTGATGCTTTAGATTCTAACATTCTCCTCTGCATCTTCTCTCTTTGCTCACTCTGTATTCTGTGTCTCTGTCCCTCACATTCTCTCTTTCTCTGTCTCTATCCCACACTCTCTCATTGTCTCTTTTTCTGTCTCTTTTCCCTGTTTATCTATGTATGTGTGTGTGTGGCTCTCTCAACTCTGGAAAGAAAAATCTTTCCCTTTTTATCCCC
Organism: Monodelphis domestica; assembly: GCF_027887165.1. Classification (NCBI taxonomy): domain Eukaryota; kingdom Metazoa; phylum Chordata; class Mammalia; order Didelphimorphia; family Didelphidae; genus Monodelphis; species Monodelphis domestica. The sequence goes on along the minus strand of NC_077227.1, from coordinate 425,352,134 downwards.
TCCTCCCATCTCAAATACTATTACCAAGCTTCTAGCCTTTGTTGAGAGTATGAGGAAGGGGAAGGGGCGGGGGTACCCCCAGGCTGTGTTCCAAGAACCATCCTCATCTGTGTGACAGTGCTGACAGAGATAGAGATCAGGTTCTGTCCAGGCCTGAGCAACGGGCATAACTTGGCTGTCTCGGTGCATTTGTGTCTATATCTATGTGTGTGTGTGTCAGTGCAGGTGTCTGAGTGTGTGTATTTGTGCACATATTCTTCAATCACTGTAGCTGAGCCTCTGAGCTTGTAGATTGTATATATTTCTCTCTATCTATTTATGTGTCTTTGAATGTTTCTCTGGAATGTCAGGACATATGTGTGTGTGTCTATCTGTGCATATCGCTATATGTATGTGTACCTTGGAGAGTGTTGATGGGTGGCCATGTCTCTGTGAGAATTTCCAGGAATGTCTGTGCCTGTGCCATGCCATGAGGATTGGCAATCTTATTGCTGAAGGTTCTCTCTCCAATAGTGAAACGTTCTACATTCAGTTCAATTTTTGTCCATAGTCTCCCTTCAATTCTCTTGGGTCAACCCAATATGATGAGAGTTGCCAGGGCAGCACTCAAGCTATCCATCTATTGCTCTTGACACATGACTTTCACCTTCTTTTGTAACCCCACATTTTTCTGGATGGCATCATTTCTGGCAGGTCTTCTGGGCAGGTAACCATTGGTAATATGTAGCAGACTCCATATACTGCCGTCTGTCTTTCCATTGCTCTTAAGACGGCCACAGTTTTGGATCTTTGAATGTAATGATGCTCCATTACTCCTAGTCATATAGCACTATTAGAAAAATGTTGATTTCAAAAAAGAAAACAAGTTTTGGTAAGCTAGAGAGCAGAATGAGATCACGGGATTAGAGTTTAAGCTCTTTAAGAGCAGGGAATGCCTTTTGTTTCTTTTTATATTCCCAAGCATTAGCGCTATGCTTGGCACATAGTAGGGACTTAACACATGTTTAATGACTGATGGTGGAGCAGCTGGTGGCATAGTGGATAGAGTATCATAGAGTATCTAGCCAGGAGTCAGGAACACTTACCTTCCTGAATTCAAATCTGACCTCAGACACTTGATGGCTGTGTGACTCAGGGCAAGTCCCTTAACCCTATTTGCTTCAGATGTAAAAAAAAAATGTGGAAAAGGAAATGGAAACCACTCCAGTATATTTGCCAAAAAACAACAACAACAAAAAACAAATGGACTCACAAAGAATAGGACATGACTGAAACTTATTAAACAATACCAATTGATTGATGGAAAGCACTATTCAATTTCTTAATGGGTAATACAGCTCACTCTCTTCTTCTATTTAGTTCTGGTCCCCAATTATTGCTGGGCTCATTATTCTGCTAAGTCTTATTCAGAGTAAACTGAAAGTACAACTTTTTGGCCTATTCATTAAATTACATATCATAATCCGAGCTATATACACTCTATAAATTCTTTTTTAAAATTTCCTCTGTATCAATCAGTAAACTAATCTCCAGTGAATAACTGGGGAATCTTATTGAAAAGGTCCTCTAAAAATAGAAGTATCCAAGGGGCCTTATTATTTTTAGGGAATCCTTCTTCCATTTGGACTCTGAGAAAACATCCTCCATGACACTGGCAAACACCTTTGGCAAGCATATGCCTTCTTTGGTATTAATAATCAGAGAATGGTTGAACGAAGTTATCTCTGTGGTTACATCTATCAAAAAATCTTGTATGATTTCACCACATGCGTGGGAGAAGCCATGTATGAAGAGGCCTTTAAGGCTACATTTTGCTCTGCAAAGGCAATTTTGAAAAAATCAACAAACAATAAATAGTAGGATCTTGTATTCCCTATACTTTTTAATCCCCTCTACATGCAGCAACACTGGCTTCCTTTCTGTTTCTTGAACATAACACCATGGAGTCTCTTGACTCCATGAATTTTCCCAGCTGTTCCCCATGCCTGGAGCTGTCTCCCTCCTCATCTCTTCCTCCTGGCTTCTCTGGCTTCCTTCAAGTCTTAGCCAAAGTCACACCTTCTTTAAGAAGCCTTTCCCAATCCTTAATCACAGCAACTTCCCTCTGAGATTATCTCCAATTTGTTTGTTATTTATCTCATTTGTACACAGTTATTTGCATGCTAGCTCCTCCATTAGAGCAGGGACTGTCATTTGTTCACTTATCCATCACTTAGCAGAGTGTCTGGTACACTATAGGTCTTCCTGTTCAAATTATCTCATATTTATTTATCTGTGCATATATTGTATGCTCCAGCAAAATGAAAACTCCTTGAGGGAAGGGACTCTAAGGTATTCTTTTCTTTATAATCCCAACATAGTGCCTTGTACAAAGCTTTGACAAAAGTTTGAACTGAATTGGATGCCAGATATGGCAGACCTCTTACCACTGGCCATTAACACAGATCATTTGAGGAACACTGGCAAATCTGTGCCATTTTATATCTATTTATTGTCTTCCTTCCAGTTTTATTTATAAATGCTCTTAAGATGATTTGGCCTATCAATATTGTAGTAGAAAGGCTAACTTTTGCAATAAGAGAAGAAAAAGAAATTGAAGGAATTAAAGAAGGTGATGTGGAAACTAAGTTAACACTCTTTGCAGATGATATACTTAGAGAATCCTGGAGCATCAACCTAAAAATTAGCTGAAATAATTAAACTTTAGCAAAGCTGCAGGAGATAAAACAAACCCACTTAAGTCATCAGCATTTCTATATATTACCAACAAAGTCCAGCAGCAAAAGATAGAAAGAGAAATTCCATTTAAAACATCTCTAGACAATATAAAATACCTCAGAATAGATTGCCAAGACAAATACAAGAATTATGTAATCACAATTTCAAAACACTTTTCACAGAAATAAATTCAGATCTAAACAATTAGAAAAATATGAATTGCTCATGGGTAGGCTGAGCTAATATAATAAAAAAAATAATTCTACCTAAATTAATTTACTCATTCCGTACCAAATCAATCAAACTACAAAAAATCATTTTATATTTTTAGAAAAAATAATAACAAAATTTATATGGAAGATGATTCTATCTAGCTGAATCTCACATTATACTTTTTGCAGATTAAATTTCTTCTTTAATACCTTCCCTTTTTTAAAAAACCCTTATCTTTTGTGTTAGAATCAATACTAAATATAAGTTCCAAGGAAGAAGAATGGTAAGGGTTAATTCAATACTTTTCAATGTTTTGTGAAGGGATATTGCTCATCATTTTTTGCTGTCATTCTCTGAAGGTCATGCAAGTGGCCTTGTACTCGAAATTCGTGCTTCCCCTAGCTACCAGATCTATTCTCTTGGTAAAGATATCAAGTATTTGCTGAGTTAGATGATTTAAATGCTCTTTTGTTCTCCTCTATATGATGACTACTTTGCATCCATCATATTTCTATAATAAATAATAACCACAGCCATCATTATTTTTGTTCACTTAATAATTTTCAAGTCAGTAGCTCATTTAAATAGACTGAGTTTGAATGCCTGTATTTTCATGAAGTATCTTCTCATCTTAATCCTTCCTTTTAATTTGGTATAAAGTTTGGCTTTTCCCCTAACTAGTCAATGTCTGATCAAACATAAACAATTGATTTCAGGATGAATCAAAGCAAGTAGAATTTCAGTTTCTTTATCTGTAAAATAAGAATAACACTATCTGTTTTAAAGATGATAAAATATGGGAATAGTAGGAGGTATGGTAAGAAGACAAGAATATGAAGGAGCTATGAAATAGCCTAATCATTCTGGAAAGTAATTTGTAATTATGCTAAGAGAGTGACCACATCATCCATACCCTTTGACCCAGAGATCCAGTTTCTAGACATATATACCAAGGAGGTAAAAGATAAAAAATCCTATATAAATTTTTAAAAAATTATAGCAACACTTTATATAGTATCAAAGAACTATAAAAGGAAATAAAATAGATGCCCATAAACTGGGGACATCCTAAAGAAATCATGGCAGAGTGCAGATTGAAGTATATTTTTCCCTTTGTTTTTCTACCTTTTTTCCTCCCCAGAACATGGCTAATTGGGAAATAGGTTTTACATGATTTTTGTTTGTAGAATGGGTAGTATATTTCTCACATACCCAATAGGTAGAGGAGAGGATTGAGGAAGGAAGACAATTTGGAACTGAAAATAAAAATAATTTTTTAAAAATTTAAAAACAAACTACAGTGAGGAACCTATTAGAATATTTGGCTTCCCATAAAGAAATTAAGAATTTTTTATATACTGAAAAACAAGAAAAGTTTTATATGCAAAGTGAAATAAGCAGGACCTGAAGAACAATATATACTTAATGACTTTCAACAATGTAAACTGAAAAAATGAAAAAAAATCAAAATTAAATGTGAGGTGATTCTGATGGCCATGCTTGTCCACAAAGAAAATATGGGAATGTACCTCCTCCCTTTCTTTGCAAAGGATTCTTGATGTTGGACCATACATAATATCTAACTTAGTTGATATGTCAGTTAGTTTATCTGAACTGCTTCCCCCCCCCTTCTTTTTTATTCCTTATTATTAGAGATGGCTCTCTGGATAAGGGAAGGGAAGAAATAAATTAAAAAGTAGAAGTGTCTCTGCATACCTATGTCTGTGTATTTATTTGTCTGTGTGCTGGTGTCTATATATGATATTTGTGTATACATGAATAATTGCTGTGCATATTTATGTATCTTGGAGTGTAGATGCATGTGGGTATATTCAACAATATTCATTCTACAAATGCTTATTGAGAGGTTACTTTGTGCTCAAACCTTCAATCTTAGTAGGAGATGAGTAATAATTTGTGAAGGTAAAATGACATAGGACCAAGACACTGAGAACTATAGTTTCAGTGGCTGTGTGAAAGGGTCAAAGGATTTGCATAGAAGGTAAGAGCAATAAAGGGATGGAGAGATATTTTTGTGTCCAACCCATTTCTAGTCATGGTTTAATGTTTTCTTTTCCCTCTCTGCTTCCTGCCTGCAAAATGTCCCCCATCCAACACTTTCTTTCTACCCCACCTTCCCCCCAACCTAAGGCAGGTGCTCATTACTCCCCACCCACAATATTGAGGCAAGTCATGTTGTAGAGAGGAAAGGACCCTAGACCTGGACCTTGAAGCATCAGACTTGGATTCAAATGCCAAGTCTGACACTTAGTCGATAGATGACTTTGGGCAAGTCAGTTCCTTTTTCCTTTTCTTCTCTGGAAAACTCTTAACTTATGTCTTAAAATCAATATGAAGTATGGTTTGCAAGGCAGAAGAGTGGCAAGGGCTAGGCAGTTGGGGTTAAGTGACAGAGAAGTCAGATCTAAACTCAGGACTTTCCATCCCCAAACTTGGCTCTCTATTCACTGAACCACCTAGCTGCCCCAGTTCCTTTTCTCTATATCTTAGTTTCCCCATCTGTAAATAGACCCTTCCTTAATTTAACAGGGTTATTGCAAAATATTTCCTCACAACTAGGTAACTAATATAAGTATTATTCCCACTTTAGAGACAAAGAAACTGAGGCTCGGGAAGTTTAAATAATTACCAGTAGTCATAAATGGATTGTTTCAAAGCCAGAATTAGAATCTGTTAACAACCTAAGAATTAACCTCTCTCCCTCTAGTCTCTCCTCTTCAATTCATGGAGTTTCCAGATAATCTTCCTAATATATAGGTATCCCTCAAGGAATAAAGGATCCTCAATCCCAAAGCCCCTCCCAGGAAACTCAAAACCATGTTTTCACTTCTAAACCCCATAAAGAAAATAAAAGTAATTTCTTGGACCAATAAAGTCATTTGCCCCACTCCAGTTCCCTTCAGAGCTACCCAGGGAGGAGAACCAAAACCTTTGGAGCTGGTAAGAGCCCTATAACATCCTGATTCCCCCTACCTCCACCTTCCCCATACCCACACAGAGCCACAAAACCCAGGACATTTCCAGGCCAATCAGTAAACCCTGGACCAGAAGGAAGTACGGGTGAGGGAGGAGAATAATAGGAATGGGGGACCTGAGAAGTTCCCTGAGGCTGGAAGAGAAGGGGGGAAGGGAGGAAGAGACTGAGACACACACACACACACACACACACACACACACACACACACACAGAGAGAGAGAGAGAGAGAGAGAGAGAGAGAGAGAGAGAGAGAGAGAGAGAGAGAGAGAGAGAGAGAGAGAGATGAAAAAATTGGGAATGGAAGAAGTTGTGTTGATGAAGGGTGGAGAAAAGCTGAGGTTTACAAAGCAAGTTTGGAGGAAGGGGAAAGGAGCAGTGGGAAAGGAAGAATGGTGAGGGTTCAAAACCAAGGAGTAAGCTTTAGGATAGAGTCAAATCCTCTCACTCAAAGTCCAAGGTTTCTTCCACCATGCAAGCTTCCTTCTCACTAAACCAAAAGGGCTGCCTTTGGAACATCTGGAAGGAGCACGGCTGCTCGCAACAAAAAGACTATGTCCTGTCTGCGGTGTAGAGCCCAGAGTTGAGAATGTTGGAGCCGGGATCTAAGAATATTAAGATTCGAGATTGCTTTGCGTAGTAGAAGAAGCGCTGGCTTTGGAACAAGCAAATGTGGGGCCCTCCATTGACTACCTGCATGATCTTCGGCTGTTGGGGGCGGGGGGGGGGGGCGGGCGGTTGTTTGTTTTTTTTTTTCTCATTTCTATTGGCCTGTTTCCTCATCTATAACTTGAAGAGATTGGGCTAGGTGATCTCTAACGTGCTTCCAAGGTTAAGCCTACAATTCTATCTTCTCTATGAACCTCTTTCCTCCTATGGAAAGACTCCATGTGAATATGAACTATTATTATCCCCGTCTGACCTGAAGAGCTACAGGTAAGAAAGATGGAGGTGTAGACGCTAAGGTCGAGTCTCTGGAGGAGGGGATTTCTCTAATCTCCAATATGGCCTCTACCCTAGGAGCCCATCGGGCAGGTGATTTTGTCTTTTGCGATTTCCCAGAAGTCAAGCAGCAGGAAAAATGAAAAGGTTCTCCCAGCAAGTTTGTGGCAGAAATTTGGGGTCCTCTGCCGAGTCGAGTCTATACTTACACCTTTCCTGGTTTCTGGGTGTTGTGGAGGGAAAATATTTTTGACCTAAGGGCTTTGATCCCTGCACTAATAAGTAACCTATGTCCTCAGGCAAGACGTTTTTGTTTGTTTTGTTTTGTTTTTGAGAAGAAAAGCCTCAGTTTCCACATCTGTAAATGTGTGTGTGTATATGTATGTGTGCGCGCGCGCGTGTCCAAGCATATATATACTCGTATTTAAAAGAGGAAGCTTACACTAAATGATCTCTAAGGAGTGGTCTAGTTCAAAATCCGTATAATTCCTAGGATTCTCTGACCTCTTCCCCCCACCCATTCACATACACTCGTCATCCTTCGCCCAAGGCTTCTATAATTATTACAAAAGACTACGGGGAGCCAGAAGGCGCGGGAGATTCGGAGGGGGGGGGGGGGAAGAAAAAAAGAAAACGACCGGCCTTCTGGTGCTACCGAGGCCGCTTGAATTACCGAGGAAAAAGATTACTTAATTGTAGGCTGGTGCTTCGCTCCTTATTGGCTCCCTAAAGGGAAACACCCTCCCTCTCCCCGCCCTCCTCCTCCCCCACCCCACCCCGCTACAGGCGCGCCCCCACCCCCAAGTTCTGGGTGGGTGCAGAAACTGAGATTCTTCTTCCGAATTCAGTTGGACGTCTTTCTTCTCAACAGTTTATTCAAGAAGAATTTTCAGGGGCTGAAGTCTTCCTGAGAGTCCCTCCCCATCCCCACCCCCGTGCTCTTCTAGGTATACCAAAGGAGACCAAACCCCAACTGGGACAACTAAACTGGAAAAACGTCAAAGCTGATGCTGAATTGCATGGCTGCCGCGGAAAGGCCAGTGTGGAATGACCAGCTGGTCCCAGAAGGTCGCCGGCTAGGAGATGAAGTGTTTAGCCAATGCAGCTCATTGGGACAGTCTACTTAGACTTGGGGAATTACATCCGTACAAGTAGAGCTCCCCTCCACCCCCAACGAAATCAGGATCTTTGAAGTCCAGAAAGTGGAGAGGGAGGTTCCCCAACGCTTGTGGCTTAAGGCTGGGGAAGGGGGACCGAAATGAACAGCACGAACTGACTTACACTTTAGCGTAGGGGAACGCTCTCTAAATTTCTAATCCAAAGGACTGGGTTCGAGCTCTGACGCTACCAACTAAAATGTTATGTGCCTTTAGGCAAACCACTCCCTCTCGGTAGCCTCAGTTTCCTCATCTGTAAAATAAAGGAAAAATTTTTGCACAACCTCCTCCATAGGCTGGTTGTGAGGCAAATGATCAAAGCTCTGTAAAAATGTGAGTTATTATTAATAACATTGACAATATTATCTTTTAAAACAAACCTGTTTCCGCATCTGTAAAATTAATATAATCATAACTACACTACCACACAAGAGAGGAAATCTCTACATAAAACATAAAGTACTACAGAAAGGTGTTATTAGTAGAGAAATTTGAGCCTCAGTTTCTTCTCTTGTAATGTGGAACTAATAATCCTTGCCCCGTGTAGCCATTAAAATGCTCTAGAAATGAGAGTTGACATGATTACAGCCCTCCTGGGAGTAGTGAGACCGGAGGGAGCCGGCGAGGTTGAGTCGATTCTCCTCTCTCCTTTCCCTAAGGGTTACGAGCTATCTCGAACTCTTACCCCAGGGGCCAAGTAGGACAAGGGCAGTTGTTCACCCGGCAGGAAGATTGATTGACAAGTCCCTACAATCGGTTACCACGTCCAGGGTCTGCAGCTGTTAGGAAATAGTGTTTCCTCGCACTCCCAAGGTTCTTCCTGCGCCGGGTTAGGCGGGCAGCTCCAGAATGAAGGGATGTGGGAGGCTAGAGGAGTGGAAATACGGTAACCAGACTCCGTTCCAGCTGTTTCCTCTCTGAGTAGATCTAGTCAGAGAAGGCTAGCCCTCCCACCTCAGTCACTGTCCTCAATCTTCCGAAATTTTGCGCTCTAGAATTCACAAAGCAAAGGACTTCCTTTTTCTCCTCTTTCGCGTGAAGCTGAGGAAGTAGAAGGTTGGGGAGGGTCACTGATGTCCACTTCGGCAGTTAGTTACACCTGCCTGCACAGCTGGGGTCCTTTTAGCCAGATACGGGGATTTCGACAATTTTTTGTTTTTAAAGGACAGAGCTCTTTCCAACCATAGTAGCTTTCGAGTTGGGCGGAAATTTTAAAATCATCTGATGCAATCGTTTCATTTTGCAAATTAGGAAAACGAGGCTTCCAAAAGGACCCACAGGTAACAAAAAGCAGAGCTCTGAATCAAATGCTTGAGACATATTTTGAAAGGAGGTAGGAAAATAGAAAACTAATTATCTAATAATAACATCAATGATCCACTTATATAGAACCTAAGTGCGTAAAGAGTATAGCCAAAGGAATACACAATCTATCAAACACTTATTAAGCACCTAAAAGGTAGTGGGTGCATTGATCCAAAGAAGACTAGGGTTCAAATCCAGCCTCTGACATCAATTACCTGCATGACCATGGGTAAATCAATTTAAACTCTTTGAGCCTGGGCATTCCGCTTAGGATTCTAACTTGGAGAAAGGGTTTCCACCTGCCTGGAGGGGTATGGAAGAAACGATTCCCACAACACCAAAATCACAGGTCCTTGATATATTGGAGTGTCCTATTATGCATAGTAAGTGCTTAATAATAAATGTTTGTTGATTCCCCAGGGCTATATTGTAATTCATAGTAGCAAGAGCAGCTGACTGATGCCTCAGAAAGAAAGAGACCAAAACCTGAAGTTAAGAAAGGCAGAGATTTGAATCCTGACTTTGGTACTTAGTAATTTGGTACTTAGTGTGACCCCCACCACTGTCACTTTTATTTTCTGAATCTCAGTTTCCTTATCGGTAAATGGAGGATAATCCACACCACCAACCTTAGGAGACTGTGAGCTCTGGGCACTTAAAAGCATTATAGAGACAGAGAAAAATGGACCTGTGATTTCCCTAGCATATACAACTCCTTAGGGAAGAAACTCCCTCTATCCGTGAATGGTGGAACCTTCTCCGTAATTTTGTTTTAGTTGCCTAGTCACTAAGAACTTTTGTGACTTGCCCAGAGTCACACACAGTGAATATGGGTCAGAGATGGGTCTTGTACCCAGGTCGTCCTGGCTTTATGGTGAACTACCATCATTACAGGCATTTCTTTCAGCCTGATATTTTCCACTTTACTAAATTTGGCTCTGCCCATCTCTTACTTCTCCCTGCCAAGCTGGTCCCTTATCTGCTCCTCACTTTTCAAGAGAATGGCTAGGTTGCATTATTTCCTACAGGACTGGATAGTTCTCTTTCTTCTCCTGCCACAACTTCCTCCCTCTACCCCACCTATCTAAAATTACCCGGAGCTCCCAATGACTACATTTTCCCCCTTCAGTTGAATGTTCAGCAGGCACTTCACTTCCTTGAAAATTCTGATCCCAAAATTCTTTAAAAGAGTCATGGAATGTTGTTAAAACAGGAAGGGACCTTAGAATGTAAAATGTTAGAAAAGAAAATGTAAGGGCTGAAATGATCTTAAGAACATAGATTACGAGAAACAGAATGTTAGAACTGAGAGGGACTTTACATAGAATGTCAGAGCTAACAATGAGACCTGAGGACACAGAAGTTTAAAACATCGAAATTAAAGTTGTAAAGGATCTTGGAAATTATGTACTCAACGCTTATTTTGCAGAGAAATGAAGTAACTTTCCAAAGGTCCCTATGCCTGTTAGTAGCAGAGTGGAAGAATTAGAATTCAGGTGTCTTTTCTCTTTCTACTTCACATTTCCTCTCTGGATGGTTTCATTCTGGGGCAGTGAAAATACCAAGTTCCTTTTCAAATAGGCTTTCCAGCAGGCAGAGAAATATTTCTATCTCTACATGTATTCCAGACATCCTAGGAGGCAGGGAGGGAAGATTGGGAAATACAACCCCAAGAGCCCCTAGAGGGAATGGCTGCAGGCCATCTGTCTGACTTTCCAGTTTAGCTGGAGGTATTAGTCCCAAGAAATCTTTGCTAGACTGAACTGCAGCCAGTTACCCAGTAGTTTCGATAAGTGGTTTTATTACTGGTTAGATTTTACAAATTCTGATATTCGAACAGACGTCCACCTTAAAATTCTAAAACAACAACAGAACCAATGAAGGGGTGTCTTTGTGTGTTTGTGTGTGTGTGTGTGTGTGTGTGTGTGCGCGCGCATGTGCGTGTGTCTGTGTTTTTTGTTTGCTTGTAGAACTATTCAAAGTAACAAACTTTTTTTTAAACATTTTTGCTCTGGTCATAAATATACAGAGAGAAAAGGAGGCAAGAGAGAAAATGGACATGGGAAATCCAGTATGTAGATAAAACAGTATATAAGGCACGTGGCAGTCTTTGAAATACAAGAAGCTCTAGCCAACTTAAATTAATTCTTGTTTTCCTTGCTCAGTCAGTCCACAAAACTGTACAGTTACACAAATGTTGTGTTGCGGATAGATCTTCCAAGTTAATTTTCAGTCCACACTCTGTAGTTACCAGAACACTCATTTTTTCCCCCTCTGTTTCCAGGCGAGATCCTAAAATGTGGTTAGTTAGTTGCTCAAAGCCTCTATTTAAAATACACTTGGAATTCAACTAAAGGATAATTTCTTTTTTAAAGAAATTATTGGGAAAGCGTCATCAGAAAAGGTTTGTAAGAGTTGTCTGTGTGGGACTCCTGGACTCATGGCCCTCCAGGCTCCCAGGCACGGAAGTTAAGACAGACGTCACAGTTGGCATTGTGGGATTAGTCAAGTCCGTGAGGGTGGTGGGGGTGCTGGAGGGGCTCATGGATGCGTTGGAAATCTCTGAGGCTGGGCCCGATGGGGTCCCCGTCTGTAGTGTGGAGTCTGAGGTCTTGTCCACCCCTGTGTTCTCCTGGCGTAGAAGGTTCCGCCTGAATTTAGCTCTGGCATTCTGAAACCAGACCTGAAACAATTAGACAGAACAGCCAGTGTTTACAAGCCTGCAATGAAGGAAGGAAGGAAGGAAGGAAGGAAGGAAGGAAGGAAGGAAGGAAGGAAGGAAGGAAGGAAGGAGAGAATGGAGGGAGGGAGAATGGGAAAGAGGAAAAGTGAAAAAGCAATAAGGAACATAAAAGATAATGGATACAAGAGAGAAGAAAGAAGAAATGATAAAGAAAAACAAGAGAAAAAGAGAAAGAAATCCAATCGACCAGCTTCCCATGGGATCATATTTTAAAGCCTCTGTCAGCTGCATTGAATAAGAGCAACTCTCTGGCTTGTACCCAATTCTGCCCAGCTGATTTTGGCCCAGGGCTGCTCTTCAGGCCCACCTGTGTAGATTCGGCCCAAATATCCAAGGGAAGGAGAGAGTTGAGGCAATTATCTAGCTAATTCAGGCCCAAGAAATCTTGCAATTGGAAGAACAGAATCGTGAGGAACTGAATAAAACAATATATATGTGCACAAATTTTAGCAGAATAAGGGCCTTGGATCTAATGCCCCACCATGTCCCTCCAGTTATCTTTGGGCACAGGAACATCATGGTCAAAACACCCTGAAAAAGAATTGCTTGAATTTACCTTTTATATGTGCATATACCTAAACACACATATAGACACATTGCCACACAAATAACATGCACTGCATAGACATCTATATGCATATATACATATGCATTCATATTTATCTGCCTACACATGTACAAGACATTTGTATATGCATACATGTATGTTCATATATAGCCATGTATTTGTATATAAACATATATACACAAACCCAAGGGCATCTCTACACATACACCCAGATATACATATAGTGAACATACATGCATGCAGATTGTGCATGTATTGCATGAGGATGCATATTAATAGTGCCTTTATCTGTACATATGTAGATATTCTTCATGTATCTGAATATATGCATATATATGTATATCATACATACACACAGGCCTGGACTCATAAGGATTTGGGTTCAAATCTTACCTCAGATACTTCCTAGCTGTGTGATCCTAGACAAGTCAACTAATCCCAATTGCCTAGCCTTTACCATTATTCAGTCTTGAAACTAATACTTAGTATTGATTCTAAGACAGGAAGTAAGAGTTTAATGAAGAGGAAAAGAAAAGAAAAGAAAAGAAAAGAAAAGAAAAGAAAAGAAAAGAAAAGAAAAGAAAAGAAAAGAAAAGAAAAGAAAAGAAAAGAAAAGAAAAGATGATGTTGAGATGTGCAAGCTCCAGAAAGGTCAGAGATGGCATGATTTTGATAAGTTGCTATTATCTTTGGGGAACTTCTGCCATTATCACTGTACCACCTCCCCACCCTACATCCCCAAAGAAAGAAAAAGCAAAGACTTTTAGAAAGGATGCCAGTGTCTGTTTTCCTGTTTCCATCCATTCTGTCAACTATTTTTACCTCTCTGCTAAGGACACGAGAAATTCCATGTTACCCCCATCTCTTCTTCCCAACCCATTGTGAATCTATGCTCTTAGAACCTCTATTGCTCCCCAAGACTTCAATATTAAGGTTGCCTTTCCCAAAGAAGTCAGTTAATAAGTGATATTTGATTGTGCCTTAATTTTGATTCAGTTTTAAAATCCTTTCTGATTATATCTTAGGGCAGTAAAAAGAGGAACTTGAGAGATTCTCTTAAAGCTTTCTCTCTTTCCTTCTACCTTCCCATGAATAAATGTCCAAGGGCTGAACCAAGGCATGAATAATGATAATGGCACTAATGGTGATCATATGATGACACTGAAGTTGATTATATCATAGCAACAATAAAGACACATTTCTAGAGCAATTTAGGATTTATAAAACATTCTCACAGCAGTCTTATGAGGTAAGAAGAGAAAGTATGAATATTCCTATTTTACAGATGAAGAAACTGAAGAGCAGAAAAGTTGTGGGACTTTCCTGGGGTCACCTAGTTTATTCAGAATGAAAGGCAGGATTGGAGCTCAAGTTTTTTTGACCTTGAAGCTATACTTTTATAGAAGGAGCCAGCATTCCCAACTGGGCCTCAGTTCTACTCAGATATTTCCTTTGCTTTCAATCTTATGATGATCCTAAGCTTGTGAGTCCTTATATCTCTGTGGTACTTCTTGGATAGACCTCCACCACTAACTTCCTGACTGAGTCTTGTTTCCTTACCAAAACAAAAAAGGAAATGATTCCTTCCAGGTTGATGACACTCAAAGGATGTTTCTTGGATATTTAAGGGCCTTACAAATAAATATATACAAACATTAACCTGGCTGCAAAGATGCCACCCTTGACCTGAGAGAAGCTAGCATATCAGTGAAGTGAATGTTTTGGACAGCTCTGTCCTGCAGAAATCATGAAATCAATGACTTTCCATCAGAGTGAGTGCTGAAAAAGAAAGTACTATATGAAAAGTAAGGATACTTGGTGTCTAGCCCCAGTTCTGCTATTAAATTACTGAATTACTTGGGGCAAGAATTCTGCCTCTCTGGGTTCAGTTGCCCCATCTGTAAAAAGGGGGAGTTAGAATAGATGATCTCCAAGCTCCCTTCCATCACTAATATTTTATTTCCAAAATTTCTTAGAGTGTTATCATTGTATCTTCTAAAATTATTTTTCCTAAGTTTCTCTGGTTTTGAACTCCAGGTTTTTATAACAATTGTTACCTGTTGTTTTCATTAGCTTCATATACTTCTGAACTTTTCACAATCTTCCTCCCCAAACACTGTACTGGCTCAAATATGGGCTATTCATAATAAAGGCCATTATCCCCCACATTAAGAATTCCTTGAAAGAAAAAATATAAAATGCTTCTTAATTTATCTCATAAATAAAAAAAATAATACAAATAGTTGGCCACACTCCAGTTTTAAATAAGTTATATCTGGAAGGGGGAAAATACAATCTATATTTGGACAATTTGGGTTTCAGATTCCAATACAACTATTATTAGCAGTCTGTCTAAGCAGGTACAGTGTCTGTGAACAACAATCAAGCTTTTCAAGTTAAATCAGCCTAAATGGGATTCTGAGTTGTGAGCTGATCCTGGGTGATAGTTCCTTCTTATTTTCATGTTTATATTTGGGATAAATCTAATGTTCTGTAGATTGTTTAATCTTAGAGATAATCTAATGTAGCCTGCAAAATAAGAGTAAAGTGAGACCTAAAGAGGAGAAATCATCTCTTCATGATTAAGTTCCTGAACTGGGATAGACCTTGTTTGGGCCTTGAGATTCCCAATCTAGTATTCTTTCCACCATGGCAATATTTTAATCCATACCTCCATGAGATGAGTCCATGGTTCACATCCCTCATTTTGCAGCTGAGGTGCTAGAAGTCCAGAGAGGTAAACCAACTACCCCTAGGGCCACAGAATGGCAAAGGCAAAACTTAAGCCCCAAGAACCAACAAGTGGTCAACAGCTATTTATCTACATTGGAATTGCCTGACCTAATATGGAATGGGAAATGGATATAACTCCTTTGGAAGAAAGAAGAAAATGCCATTTTATAAAAAATAATAATAGTAATCACCAGGAACTATAAAAGAATATGCCACTGTGAATGCTGACTACCTCAGGCTAGAAAATAAAGCAGAATCAGAGGGATTCATTGACTGAGTGCAGTAAATGAAAATTCTCCCAGGGATTGAGGTAGTTAAGGCTAACAGAGGGCATGATGGCTTCTTTGGAACTGTCCTGAAAGAGGAGGAAGGAATGCTCATAAAATGTGTCTGAACTGGGAAATGGTCTTTCTTTATTTATGCTCCATATTAGTTCTTTCACTGTAACCAACGTATTTCCTCTCACAAAACCTCAGTTTCCTCATGTATAAAATGGGAATAATAATCCTTAGACTACCTCCCTCTTGAGATTATGAAGAAAGTGATGTGGAAAGTGCTCTAGAAATGAACTGGTAACATTATTATCATTATTTTTGCTGTTATCATGCAAAACTACTGGAGATTGCTTCTTTCCCAGCAGTCTTATAGACATATGTCACTCTGGGATACTGCTTTCTGCAATTAGACCAAGACCTAAGAGCCTAAACCCCACACCTACTGCATTTGAATTGATCAAAGGAAGTGTATGCTAATGCATAACCACCTAGAAACCACATTAAGCAAATAACAAAGGATAGGAACAAAATCTATTTCATTAGTATGGGAAATTCCTACAAGAGGATATTATTCCCTCTACCAGTATAGGTCAACACCTTTTAATCAATGTATTGTATTAAAGAGTTGCCCACAATGCTAAAGGATTAAGTTATTTGCTTATGGTCACACAACCAAGTATACATCCCAGGTTTTTTTTACTCTGAGATCAGCTTTCTCTTTCCTATGACATGCTGCCTCTGGAGCAAATAAATATGATCCTCAAATTGGAGTTTCTGTCCATTAAGTAGTGTCATTACCCATCTATCTACCTCCACATTAACATTGCTCTCTATTCCCTAGAATCTCTTCTCTGTCCTGTGAAGGGTTAAAAAAGAAAGAACATAAAGATCCCTTTTGCAGGGAGGGGAAAAGACAATCTTGAAGGAAATGCACAAGACTGTGTATTGATGGAGCTGGTGCCCAACACGGGAGAGGGAACATCATAATGGAAAGGGCACTGGAATAAGCAGTCAGGAGGCATGAATTTTATCAGGAACTGGCTCTGCCACTAACTCATGATTTACCTTGAGCAGGTAAATCACCTCTTCATTCCTGGCTTCAGTTTCCTTAAATGTAAAAATGAGCAAGTTGAATTAAATAATCTCTTAGGTCCCCTTGGAGCCTTAACATTCCATGTTCTATGCCAGTGTCTATATTAATCTCTAAGGTATTTCATGTTCTAATATCTCTTCCAGCTATAACATTTCTACAAGCTCTTGACAGGCTATTCCATAAGCTCTCTTTCAGGCCTATTGTTATAAAATTGTGCTCTAATATCCTATATTATAAGGTTCCTTCTTGATTTAATATTCTAGGATTCTAAGGAAGGACTTCCATAGTCCTTGAATTTTATGAGGAGGGGTAAGCTGAGTTCTTGACATAGTGAATTTGGCTAGAGGTTGCAAAAGAGAAGTGGAATCTAAAAAGAAGGAGCTCGTCCTGTTTGCCCTAGGTAGGGGAGAGCAGTACCTGAAAATTCTGGTGATATATTTGCTCATCTTTGGGGATTTTACCACCCTCTGCCACTACCTTCTCTAATAACTCTAGATTGAATGGAACACTAGAATCTAATTGCCAGAAGCTCTGGGATCTTTTCCTTTACTTCTCTGCTCAATGTTACTTCCATCATTGGTCGAGAAGGGTCAGAGAAAAAGAGCTCAAATCTGTACTGTTTTCCCATCTGGGGGAAGGTAGCTAAGGAAGGAGGTAGAATCAAAAGAGAGCTTGGACATCTTGGGATTTCATTGATTCTATTTCTTCATAGCCAAAGATCCTTGAAGCTAACAGTACAGCTGAGCCCTGAGTAGCAGCTCACAGAATCACAAGATCTAGAGTCAGAAGGGGACCTTTAACTAAAGTATGAGTCCCCTATACACTATCACTTGACAAGTGGTTATCCAATATCTGTTTGAACATGACAGAAAACCACTGTTTCATGAGGTAGTCAGATTTAACTTTTAGTTCTATTAGGTTGAAATCCACTTCCCTGAAACTTCTGTCTCTTGGTCATGTTTTTGCCCACTGGCATCAGATAGATTAAATTCACTCTATTCCCCAAAAAACAACACTAAAAATCCCCATTCTGGCCCTTAGGTTTGGGTGAAGAGGAAAATAAATGATCAGACCCAAACTTTCCTGGTGTTTCTTTTAAGACTCCAAAGTAAGAGATATCAACTCATAATTAGATTCACAACATACAGATTTTGAACCAACTGGGTATAGCAGCTCACTGATCAGGCTCTGATTGGCAAAGGGATTATGGTTCATAGAAGGTTAGAGGTAGACGGAACGGATCTTAGCAGAGGGACTATTGGATTTTCAATGCAGGTGTTAACGCTGGAGGAAAAGTAGGAACATAGAATGTTAGACCTGGAATGAATCTATTTAAAAATAGGTCTGTAATTTAGTCTACTTAAGCAATGGAATAAAGACTTGTTAAAGCTGAAATAAACCTTAGATATCATCTGATCTCTCTCTTCATTTTTCAAATTCGGAAACCAAGATTCAAAGAGAATCGACTTACTCAAGAAGATAAGAGGCAGAGCTAAGACAAGACCTCCTTTTCTGATTCTCAGTTTTAAGTCCAGGCAGATGCTCAATGATTCTGAAATCTCATTGAGCTTTTCCACTTCCTTGGGAGACATGAGCTCCTGCTTGTGGTAGTGATCATGAGTGTCCCATGGGCTGTTCCAGGGTGGATCATTAGTAAAGCAAATACTCCCCACTTCTCCCAAATTCCCTTCCCTCTCCTATAAACAGGGGTAGTAGGGACAGAAATCCAACACAAGGGTCCATTTTCTAAGCCTGACAAATAAAAGAACTACAAGAAAACTTGAACAAAATCCTAAACAATTCTGTCCCAAGCTGAACTCGGTTGTTCATGTCTCCTGGGCAACTCCTTCGAACTCTCATCTCTGTTTTCTCTCCCTTTTCTCTTTCTCTTCCCCTTTCTCTCTTGATTTCAGCACCCCCTGCTTTCCAGAGCTCATAGGGAAAAGGAGGAAGAGGGAAGTTAAAGACACAATCAGAAAACGGATTTTCTTAAATGGGTCTAAGGCCAGTGATCTTGAACCCTGACAAAGGCAGAAAAGAGATGTAGAAACAGGGTCTTTGTAGAAGCAAAGAGGTGCACTGGAGTGTGATTGACTTTTTCGGAGTTTACTCTGCTGATGTCACAACATCTGTCTTCTCCCCTTAAAATAGTTCTTCGTTCATATAACTAAGAAACGTTTTAAAAATGTGATTCCATTCTTTAATCACAAGATTTCATCTCCCTCACTACTCTCAATACTCAGAGAATTAAGACCACCTACTTCAAAACCCATTTTACAAATAAGGAAAAGGGGGCCTGGAGAAGGGTAGTACCTTACACTTAATAGGTATTTAATAAATGTTTGTTGGATTGCCCAAGATTTCGCCCCCCCCCCCCCTTAAGAAGTTGAGTCAGGTTTAGAACTTCAAATCATAGATCCAATACTCTTTCTACTGTGGCATCTTGTGAAAGAGTAATTGGAAAACTTTCCTAGGGCATCCCCCCCCTCCACCCCACCATCATCTCTAACCCGAGTCTCTAATGGCCTCAAACTCCTCTCTCCTGGGCTCTGAAGCTTCTGAGCTTTCGGCTCTTTCTCCAGCCCCTCTCCCTCAAACCCCTTTACCGCAGCTTCCCTAGGAACTGCAGACAAGCCCAGCGCCAGAGCTGGGTCTCAGTGTTGGCTGGAAGGAAGTCTTTGTGCAGACAGCTGTCTTAGGGGCACCCAGAGCTAACCGGCTCCCCAAGAATGTATCCCAGCGATCGCTCCTCGCCCTCAGTTGGAAATTACAAAGCTGCGCATTAGAAATTAATGCTTTTTAATCTTTGAAACAGTCATTTATTATTCATTCCCACCACGGAGGCAAATATGTTCTGTCTGCCCGATTGACAAAACAAATGAAAGTTTCTATTTCGTTTTTTTCAGGTAAATATTCAGAGAAGTGTCTCAACTTCCTTAGTGTCTTAACCCAGCAAGGGAGTCAGTCGGCTCAATTCAACTCACTTTTGCCTTTAACTGGAGACACACCAGGAGGGGTGGGGGACTGGGGGGGGGGGGGGTGGAAACAAAAAGCAAAATTGAATGAATAATTACAGTTGTCAGCATTAGAGGAAACTCAGTCCTGAGAGTTACAAGGATAAAAGAGAAAGAGATGGAGAGATATTGAGAAACAGAAAAGGACCCCAAGGTACACAGACGCAAACAGAGGCATATAGAGGGAGGAGTAGAGACAGAAAAGGCAGGAGTGTGAGGGGAGGGGAGCCTATGGCAAAGGCAGAAGGGAACTGAAGAGATAAACACAGATGGGGGTGGCAGTGGTGGGGTGGGGCAGAGGGCAGATAGGAGGGGGGCAAATACAGATCGTGGGGGCGTGTTGCATGTAGTAGGCACATAAATAGGCTTTTCAGATTAAATTAAAGTGAGAAACAAAGGGGAAGGGGAAATCTTATATTCTTCAGAGTTGAGAGGGACCTCTAAGACATGACCTAAAGAAACGGTGCAGAAGAGATTGATAAGAGAGGAGTACAGCATAAGAAGAATTACTCTCTGGGCCTCATTTCCCTCATCTATAAAGTTCCAGAATTAAACAAGAGGATCTCTAAGGAGATTCTTCTAATTCTAAAATCCTATGAACCTAAGAAGGAGGCGGAGAATAGAAAGAAAGGGACAAAATGACTCCAATGGTAGAGTCCAAGGCAAGAAGAAACAGACAGAGAAAGGCAAAAAGAAGGAAGTGGGAGAAAGAAAAAACAACCCAGAAAGATAGAGAGGATAGGTTCCTAGAGGAAGTGTTTCAAAGGGAGCAGGGTCAATGTTTCTTTGAGTTTTCTTTTCTTTTGTGTTTATATGATTTTTAACTATCGTGAATATATTTCTTCCTGAGGTCTCACAAAGCTATTCTTTAACATAAGCTTCAACCAATAAGATTTCAGGGAAAACTGCGGAGGCCCATATGTTTGGGTGTATGAGCCCACATTGTAGGTGTACTGGGTGTTTTGTGCTGGGTGTGACGTATCCCTGACACTGCTTACTGTGGGTTGCCTCTTGTGTAGCTTATTGTGTAGTGTAATCTGAAGTAGCTACACTCCCACCTCCCAGGACTTCCCCCACCCCTTACCTGGAGGACTCTTTTGGTGAGACCCGTCTTCTGTGCGAGCTGTTTCAAATCCTTGGCGTCAGGGTTATGGTTAATAGCAAAATAGGACTTCATCGTCCTTAGCTGGTGATGTTTAAAGGAGGTCCGCATTCGCTTAGTCTTCTGGCTGCTGGGGTACTGCTGGTCCCTGTCCAGATGGTCCCCGTCATTTTCGTTACAGCTCAGTGCTAGAGTGGGAGAAAGGTTCAGAGGTGAAGGGTGGAGTGAGGAGGCTTCTCCTGCCCTCACATTAGGGCAAAGGACATTTCCCCAGAGGAAGACTGCATCCTTGAAGGTCCAGGAAGCCAGAGAGTGCCTCCCAGAGGCTCTCTGGGTTTAGTCTGCAGCAGTCCCTGTGCAAGCATGAGTCCAGCAAAATCTACTAAGCTTCCCTTTCCTCACCCAAATCAAGTGGAGTCTGGGTCCTGAGATACCAGGTTATTGTCAAGCAGCTTCAGTTAGACACTGCACCTTCCTGCCCTTAAAAAAATGCACAGGAAGTCTATAGTAGTCTCTTTGGGTCTCATTGACATCACTCCTAGGATCAAAGGATTCAGAGCTGATTCAAAAGGCATAGAGTCCAATCCCTTCCCTTTTCAGATAGGACACAGGGGCCCAGAAAGAGGAGGCAATGCCCTACTAGACAACATCAGAGCAGGGATTTGAACACAAGCCCTTCGATTCTGAATTATGTTCTCTTGTCACTACATCAGCATTTGAGAATTCCAGGTAGCTTTTTTTTTTTTAACCTTTTAACCTTCTGTCTTAGAATCAATGCTTTGTATTGGTTCCAAAGTAGAAGAGGAGTATGAGCTAGGCAATGGGAGTTAAGTGACTTGCCCAAGGTCACACAGCTAGGAAGTGTCTGAGGCCACATTTGAATCCAGGACTTCCCACCTCCAGGCCTTGGTTGTCATTCTGCTGAGCCACCTAGTAGCCCTGTCCAGGTAGAGTTTAAAGATTGTTTTCTTATATTTATGGTCTATCTGAGGCTTTGAGATAATGTAGGACACCTTTCTGATCACAAAAACCAATTCCTATGAGTCAGAGACTGAATTCTTCTGGTATTTAAAATATGTGCACCACAAAGAATGTAGAATAAAAAATACACACACATATGACAACTATGTAAAATAATAGTAATAACAAAAATATAAAAAATAAAAAGGAAATGGGAAAGGGACCTGGAAGCGAACAAAGTGTTTAAATTGTTTTGTCAAGGTTAATATACATTTTAAAAAGTAATTTATAAATGATTTTGAGTTTATGGTCTTACTAAACTCATTTTTATTTTTTGCTTAATTTGTTATTAATACACTCAGAATAACTATTTATATAAATATGTGAATTTATTTTTTAAATTATCTACATTATGAAGTTTCCTTCCATGTTCCAGGCACAGCCTAGGCAAAGCTGCTTCAAGTACAACTCCTTTTTAGAATTCAGAACTGTAAGCAACCTTATCAATCATCTAATCCAATAGTTTCACTTTATGAGTGAAGAAACTGAGGCCCCAAGAGAAGAAATAATTAGCCCAAGGTCATTCGACTGGGACTTATCAGAACCAAGATTTGAACCCCAATCTTCTGCCTCCCGATCCAGGACACTTTCCACACCTATTATCACATCTCTGTCATGAGCTGACCTCAGACCCTTTCAAAGAAATCAGCCACTACAGAAAAGGATAAACTTCCTAGCCTCAAGTGAACCAACTTCTCTATAGCT
Source organism: Monodelphis domestica (assembly GCF_027887165.1). Lineage (NCBI taxonomy): Eukaryota > Metazoa > Chordata > Mammalia > Didelphimorphia > Didelphidae > Monodelphis > Monodelphis domestica. Next base: position 425,329,551 of record NC_077227.1, on the reverse strand, counting down.
AATAGATCTCATTTCCTTCACTGTTCCCATGCTGTCCAGACACTGACCTGGGCTCACAGTCATTCCTCAGGCAGGAGGGGAGAGAGGAGCCCTCCTCCCCAGACACTTTCCAACTAGAGATTGAATTCGGTGGTTTCCACAAAGCTTAGCTATTACCACCACATTCTTAGCCTAAATGGGGTAGGGAGTAATCCCTTCACAGTAAGAAGTTCCTTCCATGGGAGGCCAGGTCACAGCTTGGCAGGGGGCTTAGGTCACAGCTGCCGCATACTATGAGCCCACAAAGCAGGATGTCTTTTGCACCTCCTGCCCCAAGAACCCTTAGAACAGGATCTTTCCCTTCACCAATGGCCCTTGGAGAAGGGTCCCTTCCCATCCCCAAGAGCCCAGAGAACAGGCAATCTGCCCCCTCCAAGAACCCATGGAGCAGAGTCTCCCTCTTCCAAGATTCCTGGGGGGCATAGACCACCTGGGAGAACCCTTGGGACCAAGCCTGGGACTAGAGCCAAAGAAGGGAGGAGAACACGGGGTGCAATTTGGGGGATGGAAGGGGAGGAGGAGCTTAGTCCTTTAAAACAAATTCCTACCATTTAACAAGGAGTCAAAGGATTGTCCTTAAATGTGGTTTCAGAGAAATAATAGTTCCCATTCCTATAGTGTTTTGAGGCTTACAACACTTGAGCCCTTTCTTCACAATGGTCTTATGAGGTAGGGAGTACAAGCATTATTATTCCCATCTTACTGATGAGGAAACTGAAGCTCAGAACAGAAAGTGAATTGCTATAGTTAATAAGTGTCAGAGCTGGGACTCTGGCCCAGCTCCTCTGACTCCACGTATCCTAAGTAAATCTGCCAGTTACCCCCAAGGTGCTTGAGAAAAGGGAGTGAGCATAGGAACATAGAATTCCTTTTATTTCTTTTGATATCATTGCCTGTCCCAGGTGATAGAGAAGGGGGGAGTCAGGGAGAAGGGCAAGCAGATAAGAATAATGGCTTATATAGGACTTTCAAGTTTGTAAAGTGGTTTCATACACATTATCTCATTTTATCCTCATGACATCCCTTTACAGTACCCCCATTTTATAGATGATGACATTGAAGTTCAAGAAGGCTAAATAACTTGCCCAGAATTATATGACCAGGAAATGTGTTTTAGAGTTTGAGCTGACGCCTTATTCCCAGATAAATGTCTTCTCAGAGAAAGGGGTAGGCTAGAGGTAGGGGGGAAGGCTGACTCTTGGGAGAAGAATAAGGACAAAGCATTTATATCCTTGGACAAAAAGTTGAAAACTTCATCAACCTGATGCTTGAAAAGTATGTTCCCATATGTTCCTGACCAGGAGCCTTCTCTCCAACTATTCCTATTTTGACAGTATTCCAAGGTTAACAAAATGTTTCTCTCCTGTGAAGCAGTCAGTTGGCTATATGGATCAAAAAGAGACCCCAGATTTTGTTGATGCAGAGGTTCCCTCTATCAACTAATCAATCTACAACTCAGAACCTTAAAGAGTGGCCTGAGGTTCAGCCACATTGAAGGACTTTTCTTAAGTCCGAATGCTAGTGAGTATCTGAGTTGAGATTTCAACTGGGATCTTCTTGGCTCCAAATCCAACATTCTGTTCACCATCTCTTCCTGACTCTGTTAGGGAGGGTATGCAGCATTTATCATTTTCATTTTTCAAATGAAGACTTTAAGGTTTAGGGAACAGAAGGGATTTGCTCATGGCCACACAACTAACATATATTATATCTGGTATTCTAACCCAGGACTCAGTGCCTTGGGCATTTTATGGCTATTGATCTTGAGCTCATAGGAACTTTAGAAAGTAACCAGTCTAACTGAAGGTCTCAGTCTAGTTGAAGAAATTGAAGACCAGCGATATGAAATAAATTACTTTAGGACACATCAAGAGTCAGGTGGGGTTCAAATCCAGATCCAGAGTACAGTGGTATGTTTCCCAATATATGGATCTGTCTCTCATAACAGATGCTATTTTATTTGTCACCAAAAAAGTATGCATGGACCTTAAAAGGAAGTATTTTCTGGCATAAAAGGGACACACAATTTGAAAAATCCTATTTAAAGAGTGTCTATGTCTTTATCCATCCTTAGTCCCAGGTTGACTTAAAGGAAGGGAATGGGGAGGAGGGAAAACCCTGAACCATCCACAGCTGCTCCTTCAGGCATGTTCTCAAGGGATACTCTCAGTCCTTCCCAGGACAGTGCCCTGTCCTTCCCTCCTTCTCCCCCCCTCCCTCTTGGACTTCTGTTAATGAGCTCTGCTGGGGGCCTTTGCTGGCCCAGTGTGCCCTTGGGGAATCCTTCCTGAGATAGGTCTGGTGGAGGAGGCAATGAGGGGTAGCCCAAAGGGAAAAAAACTCCTTTGAGGAAGGGAAGGGCAGAGTGGAATAGGAAGGAGGTAGGAGGGGTCTGAAGAGCAAGGAACCCTCAGAGTTGGAATTGGAGAATGGACAAAACAGAAAAAAATAGGGGCAAGATACTAAGAAAGGATAAGAAGGTAAGCAAGGAAGGAACTGTGCCTTGGTTGCTACTGACAGGAAAGGTCTGGCTCTGACATGTGACCTTTAACAAGTCATTTAACCACTCGGGACTTGACTTTCTTATCTGCAAAATGGGCATAATGCTATTTTACACTCTCTACCTAACTTTTAAAGTGGGGCAGAAATAATAGCTCATTGGGCACAAGAAAAGCTGCTCTGAATAGTCTGGTTGAGGCCTGGCCCAATCTGAGGGAGAAGTCAGAGGGAAATAAAATGGGAGGGGATGAGGAGAGGGTATGAAAATTGGGAGATGGGGGAGATAAAGATTAAAAGGAGACAAATTTGGGATTGATGGGGTAAAATGAAGGAAGGAAGTGGGAGGAGGGACAACAGGAAAACATGTAGAGGCTGAATTTGGAAGATGGGAGTGAGGTCCCAGGAAGGAGAGAGTAAAGGAGGGAGGGGGTTAAGGGGAAGTAGAATGAGAGGAGGTAAGGATAAAGAGAGAATGGGGCAGGGAGGGAAGCTGGGAGATGGGAGGAGGGATGGAATGAGGAGGGGAAAGGGGAGTTAGGGGATTAGTTTAGGAAAGGGGGAGATTGGGCTGAGAGGGAGGTCGGGGAAGGGGGAGATGGGGTGGGGGAAGCGTGGGGAAAGGGGAGAGGGTGGGGAGGGCTTTGGCTTTCTTTTTCCCTCTCAATTAGGCCAATTCAATAGAGCTAAAGAGCTCGTAAAATCATGAATAATTTACTCGTGATCTGTTATTAACCCATCGGGTTTCCAGCTCTTGTCGCAGGGACTGAACCTGTAATCAAATGTGACTTCGCCTCATTTTACTAAAGACGAGATTGTAGGTTCAATTGTCTAAATAATGGATAGGAATCAAATCAGTAATTACGCCGCCAGGCAAAAAAAGGGGCGGGGGGAGAATAAGTCACCGCCTTTCGGCCAGAGCTACTTGCCCGGCCCCAGAGTCTGCCCGCCAAGCTACTCCCAAGCTGCTTTGGAGCGCCCGGCTTGGCCAGGCCAACCCCATGCTGCGCTGGGCTCAGAGCTCCCCATGGGACCGGGTGTGGCTCTCCTTCTGGTTACCAGCAGCACCAACCCCCCTCCCCCCCTCAGCATTCCCTCTCTTCTTCCTGGCCTCCCCCGGGGCCTGGCAAAAAGCGCCCAGCCCCTAACCCTCCCCTCAACCCCCACCACCACCTCCCAGAGCGAAGGCAGGCGCCCTCCCCCCTGCCCGCTTTGGGGCCCAGAAAAAGGGAGGGAGAAGAACTGGAGAGATTTCTGAGGAGCTGGGCCACAAGGGTCCTGCCCTTTTTCGTGCTTCACCCGAACTATGGGGGGGGGTGGGGTGGAGAGGGAGGAATAGAAAAGAAGATTTCTGATGAATATTTGTGCAAACTCGGAAACCCCTCGACAAACTTGGCCCAGCTCTCACTAGATCCTATAAGATAATAAAATTTCAAGCTGAAAAGGAACTGAAAAGAGATCATCTAGTCCAACCTCATTTTACAGAAGGGGAAACTGAGGCCCAGAGAGGGAAAGTGATTTGCTCAAGGTTACATAGGTAGCAGAGAACAGATTTAAACTTAGTAATTAGACTTGATTCGGATCATCCAGCCTGATTTTCCAAGGATAGCTTCAAGCACCTGAGGAGACTTCAAGACGTAAGGAGCAAGCACCTTCTTGAACACTACCTAGAGACCACAAGGACCTTCATGTTATCTAAATATACATATACATTTGTCTTTATAGCTTCAGATCAACCACAACTCAGCTTAGATTTGCTCTTGTAGGGATAAAGGATTTCTGTTTCTATAAAGTTCACAAAACACTTTCCTCAAAATGGTCCTGGGAATAGGTAGAGTCTACCTTCCCATTTCACAAATGAGGCAACTGAGGTTCAGAAAGAAGTGACCAGCCCACAACTCATACAGCCAGTAAGTGTTTACTTTGAGATTTTAACTCATCCTCATGTTCTAAATTTAGCCTTTTCCACTACCCTGAGACCCCTCCGGGGCTGAGTGGCTTTGTGTCATTATCCCGGCAAACCGTATATTTGGTGTTCTCCCAATGCCTTCCTTCCCTGCCCCAAACCAGGCTCCCAGTATCATTTGCCTGTCTAAAGTCTCTTCACTCCATGAATGGGTTTTTGGCTGGGGCTAGGAATGAAGGAGACATTAACATTTGGAGCCCTTGATAATCGGATGGTCACATCCCTCTCGTTCCTTTTTCGAATGTATTTTAGCTTCTTTCATACAAATAGGAATAAACATAATACTAACACTCAGCCCACATTTCTATCACATTGCAAGGTACAAAGTACTTTCCTCGGAACATTCCCGTGAGGCAAAGAAGTAGTATCTCTCTCTCTCTCTTTTTTCTTCTTTTTTGGTAAGCAAGAAAACTGAGGTTTTCTTGTCCAAGGTCACGCAAAAAAGGAAATGTCAGAGCCCCAATTCCAACCCCTAACTCCTGACTCCAAGTCCTGCAATCCTTCCGCTATACCGCCGCCTCTAAAGAGGGACAGAAACTGAAACGAAAAAAGAAAAATCTTCTGAACGGAGGGAGGCTAGGGCCGACCTGCAGCGATGCCGCTTTCCTGGGAAACCCTGAAAAGTGGCCCCATGTTCAGACATCAATTCAGCAGTCCCTCTCCTACCTCTCCCACCCCCCTCCCAGATAACAAAACAAAATTTCAAAACTATCCTCCAGCATCTCACTCCTTTTCAACAAGTGAAGGAGGATGAACGACAACAGGGGCAGCAAACTCTTTAAGGGGGAAAAAAGAGACGAGAAAGGAGGGAAGGGGAGGGGGGGAGAGAATGGATCTTTTTGAAGTCTTGGCTTCCTTCTAAGCTATTCTCCACTTGTCAGCCTTCATCCACATCTCAAACCCGCCAGCCAGTCTTCTACCTCACAGAGATACCAACCCTGGGGGGCGGGGGGGGGGGGGGAGATGGGAGGAAGAAGCGAAAAATCTCTTATTTACCCTTCAATTTAATTCTCAACGCGGCTCCAATCGCTCCTCCCCCCACCCCACCCCCACCTTAAGGGAAAAAAAATCCCACCACCACACACACCCGCCACCCGTAGGGAATAGAGATCTCAGGAACCAGCCTAACTTCCATCTCAACCTGTCCCTCCTTAGAACTGTTTATAAATATATACAGATTGCAGTTTTATCTGAGAAAGTCAGTACGCAGCTTCAGTTTCATCCTCATAGGGAAGGGGAAAACACCAGGTTCAGAAGGAGAAAGAAGCCAAATCAGAGCCATCACACTCAAACGAAAAAAGCAACCACTCCCCCTTTCAATTTTCCAAATCCATGTTCTTTGCATTCAAGATTCACAGATTCCGATTCCGGGTTTAATATTTCAAAAGGAGGCACAAGCAAATTCTCCCCATCCTTAAAAACACACACACACACACACACACACACACACACACACAACCCACCAACTCTCCAACCCATTTCTCTAACTGCGGCTTCGATGACGTGGAAAAAAAGCTTCAAAATCGCTACTGAACATAGATCATCGATACAGATGTGCTCCATCACATTTTAATCCGAGTAAAACCTCCTTAACTTCACTCTCTCCCCACCTCCATCTCTCGCCCTCCAGGAGAGCTGAAAAGATAGGGTTTTTGTTTTTATTCGGGGGTGGGGGGAGGATTTTGTTTTGTTTTGTTTTTGTTTTTTTGCAGTCGCACATTAGACTGAGAGGGGGAAGACAAAACCTCCAGGAATCGGTTATCTCGAAAACGAAATAAAAAATAATTGCAAATAAACTCTATCTATTTAGGAAGCCGTGGGGATCATAAAGCTTTCCGGAGCTGTCCATACCTCAGGCAGATGTCGACGGTTTAATTTACTAGTTTTCAGAACCTCAACATCTGCCTTCTAAAAGAAGGTAGGAGGTGGAGGTGGGGTGGGGTGGGGGTAAAGGGGTGGAAGCAGAATGAAAGACCGAGTCTGCAAAATTAAGGAAGAGAGGAGGAGGAGGAGGTGACTTCCGAAAGCTGGAAGACTAAACTGAGACCTCTGGGACTCTCAGCGGGGGAGAAGCATAAAGAGCGGAAAGAATGGTACACCCAGAAAACTTGGGTTAGTCACAGATTTTGTTAGCTGTGTGACCTTGGCCAAGTCACTTCCATTCTCTGGGTCTTTTTTCTAATAGGCAAAAATGGAGAAAATAAGTCCGTGCCTTTCCTAGCAGCATGGCGTTAGAGGGTTAGAGAAATGAGAAGTGTTGGTGCTATTGTTGTTATTGAAACGGTTGCAGATCCACCCATCCCATCTCCAAAACCGTCCCCACCCCAGTTAATTCTTGGGGCCAGAGGTAGAGAATCAGGCCAGTCCCATCTCTTTCCTGGTCACACATTTCGGGAATGTTAGGCCACTTAGCACTGAGATGTAGCTCAGGAGTTTTCGGAGAAAAGTGTGCAGTGCTCGAAGCACAATGCTTTCTCAGGTCTTAGGAAGGGTGAGCTATGACTGCGGGGGTGGGCGCCTCACAGAAAAAGGAGAGGGAACGGAAAGACTGAGCCAGAGCCTAGAGGTACCTGGTAAAATCAACTGAGGTCGAGAATGGGGGAAAGATTGGTTCCCTTCTCCCATTACTGACTTGGCACCTTCTGCTCCCCACTATTTCCCAAATTCCTCAAAGGGATCCCTTCCACCTTCACCAACTGCAAGACAGTGGGAAGGTCGAATTTCTTATGTGTGAATGCGCCGGTCCCCTCCTCATCAGGCTTCCAGCCTGCGGTCCACTGATCCACCCGGTCTCCCATAGCTTTCACATAGTCCCGCACCCTGGTCTAGCATGACCAGGAGTCCCTTCGCAGTCATCTATCCCATTAGGGCCTCCGCAAGTCTGCTTCCAGCTTTTCTCCACCCAGGCTCGGCCCTGTCCAGCTCTGGCGTTACACTAACCAGGCCTTGCCTCGAGGACCGCCTGACTGTAGGGCTGAGTCCCCATCTTGGGCCTCTCCGCCCTCCCCGCTCCGCCCCGGGCACCTGCTCCCGACTCAGCGCTCAGCTTACCGCTGGCTCCTGCAGCTCCCAAGACTCGCTCCCCTAACCTTGCTTGGGCCTCGGCCGCTCTTACGGCTCCTTTCCCCACCCCACCCCCATCCCCAAAGAGAAGCAAACGAAATCAGTTCTTGGCCCTCCTAAGCTTGAGCTTCACATCTAGGTCTTTAGTTTTCAACTCCAGCTACATCTCGATCCCTTAACCTCCAGCCAGGGCACCTGCTCTCCCACTCAGCTCCAGGCTCTTAGGACCTTTGCAGCTCCCTGCCCCGGCTGCTCCTACCCAGGCTCAGCCACCCGCAGGCAGCCAGTACACTGTGCTGTCTTGTGAGATCTCCCAGAGAGAATACCTGGTCCTCAAGAGTGAGGATTTACCATCTCTGGCCTGCATCTTCCAGCTCTAGCCATTTTTCTGTTCCCTCCCCTCCAGCTTCCCGCACCTGCTCTCCCGAACTTCCCGGTTCTCTCCAGCTCCCAGACCTGGTTTCCCTCACCAGGGCTGGGCCCTTGCAACCTGGGCTAACCCTCCTCATCGAGCTACCAAAGGGAATTCACAGCCTGGTCCTCAGAAGTGCTAATTTACAAGCTCTGCCTGCCTTCCAGATTTCAGTTCCAGCTACCCTTCTCTCTCCTACCTGCTAATCATGAATAGTCCCCCCTCCTGTTTTCTCCTTAACCAGATGACCTCCCTTCCAAACTCCTTTCTTTTAGATGATGGGAGTGGGGGAGGGGGGAAGGAACCAAAAGCCAAACAACTTCCAAAGACCAATTCTTTATAAGCTCCCATAGCTCTGAGATTCTGTGCTCCCCCCACAAGTCCCAGAGGACAGAAATGCAAAAGCATCGAAGGTGAGGAGATCAATAAATTAATGTGTATCATTTAATCCCAAGAGGTTAAGATACACTTGGGTACATCACTAGGCAAGGTAGAAATAGATGGCAGAAATGGACTAAAGACCTAAAGTTGGGAATCATCTGGACAAGCCCACCAGCAGATACAGTCACAGAACCCTCATCTTCCCAGTTGCAACTGTCCCCCACTAGCCCGTGCTGAGCCTTTCCCGGGAGAGTCAGGCCTCAAGGGGACTAAAGAGGCCAGGGACAGCACTTCTTACCTGCATTGTAGGCAGCCAGGTCCGCCCCAGGCCCTGGGCTCTTCCGTTTCCGTGGCCGACCCTTCTGCACTGTGCCCACGCCGTTGTAGTAAGGGAGGCCCAAGGTGTTGGCCCCGCCAGTGCCCAAACCCGAGCCCTTGGCTGCAGCTGCTGCTGCGGCTGCTGCGGCTGCCGCCACGTCGGCATGGTTGAAGTGGGCCTGGTAGTCACCCTGCAGCAGCGCTTCGAAGTGCAGCCGGCAGTAGACCAGGCTATCCTTCATTCCAAAGTGATCACCCGTGGTCAGCATCTTGTTGCACGTGGTGCAGGTGAAGCAGTTGAGATGGTAAACTAGGTCTCGGGCTCGCATCACCATCTCTGATGCTGAGATGCCCAGGTGACAGCGGGCACAGCGTTGCACAGAGAACCGCCTGGAATGAAGAGGGAAGCAATGCTGTTTGGGGAAGGTGGCTCCTTCTATTCCTGATGCCTTGGATCAATGCTGTTGCCCCCTCCACCCTTCACCCCCCACCCCTTTCATTTTTTACTCTTATTGAGCTGACTAATGGGAACAAGTAGGCCTTCAACTCTCAAAGTACTAGGTTCCAAGCCTCTTTCCCTACCCTGGGTCAGATGACCTAGGTTCTCAGGCTCTCTTCTTCTGATCCTCACCTGACACCTCACACCCCCACTTTTACCTGCCTTCACCAAGAAAGTTCCCTGTTTCTCCTAGTGCTTGTCTAAAACCCAAGAGAGCCCCCAGTTAGCTCCCACTCTTGCCCTCCTCAAAGTTGTCAACACCGGGGACCAAGGGACTTGTCACATGCCCTTGCCCTTCCCCCACCCTCCCCCAGCACCTCCCAGCCACTGCCAGTGAACAACACAGACCTCTAAACAAGAGGGAATTTGAAAAAGCCAAAGAAAGGAGAAAGATAAGGGAAATTAAAGGGGGAAATATGATTAAAATAAAAAACAAAACAAAATGGAAGATCCATAGCAGCTAGAAAGACAGAGGAGAGAGAGGGAGGGAGGGGTAGAGGAGAGAGAGAGAGAGAGAGAGAGAGAGAGAGAGAGAGAGAGAGAGAGAGAGAGAGAGAGAGAGCTTTTTTCTATCAAAATATATTTTCTATCCCATGCACACAGGGTAGCTCCCAGTCACTCTATCGATCCAAAAAATCTCTGGAACCTTTTCTCAAAGATCTCCCTTCCCTTCCAACACTGAGTCCAAATATGGCGGGGGAGGGGGAGTGGAGGATGCCTATTTCTGAGTCTCCTGAGACTAAAGGCAGAAGCAGATGGAGGCCAAGGGAGACTCTCCCTCTTAGTTGCACTTAAACTTCCAAGGGGGGCAAGGAAGGGAGGGACTCTGCCTTCATCCATCTCTTAAGGAGTCCACTGTCACCCTCTCCTCTTTTTCGTTCCAGGACAGAAACCCCCCCCCCCCCCCAACGCACACACACATCCGCTCCTCCAGGGCAACTTAGGCCCGACAGAGTTCACTGCTCCGGGTATAGGATACTTGTTCCCGTACCTGTAATAGTCTTCTTTGCAGTAAATGCTGCCGTCCTTGCTGAAGCAGGTGAGCTCCGACTCCAGATTGAGTTTACACTCGCAGCACTTCAGGCAACGCATGTGCCACTGTTTGTCCACTGCCAGTAGGTAGTAGCGATCGGAGATTTTGCCTCCACAGCCCGCGCAGAGCGCGGCCCGGTCACTGCTGATGGACGGCATGGTCTATGGGGTAAGAGGGCACAGTTAGCCCAAGCCAGACACGGTGTCACCTGGAGGCTGCTGCTTACCCTGATTCTCTCTTCTTCTGCCACAGTACTGCTCTCCACTACAACCTACCACCGCTCCATTCCCAAACGTTGTCCTCTTCCTCCACTATCTCCCCCAGAGGAGAGAAGGTACCCTACAATTCAGTAAGGCCCAGGGGCCTAAAGAAAGCGGAACTTTTACTCTGGGGCTGATGAAACGGACCCCAACCCCCACTTCATACCCGGCGTGAAACCAGACGCCCCAAAGCGGCGCCTTGCTCGCGACCTCTGCCTCCTCTTCGGCCCTGGTCCCAGTCTCTGGGTCTCTCTCCTCCCCTCTCACTCCAGATCGCTCCCTCCCAATCGCCTTCGCTAGCTCTCGCCCTCTCCTTCCTCCCCCACCCCCTTTCTCAGAGTCGCCCTCTCCCTCCCTTTCTCCTTTCCTCCCCCCCTCCCTCCCCCTCCCCCTCCCTTTCTTGTGGATGGCTTTGAGGCTGGGGTCTTTAACTCGGCCTACGCTGAAGGATGACTGGGGTAAGGGAGGAACTGGAGGGAATGAAGCATCCCACCCCCAAATGTATTTTCTTGGGTCTCACGAGTAACTTAAAGGGGATATTGAAAGAGTTTCTGTGTTCCCCGAAACCTCATGATCTCCAGACTCATTTCCTTAACTCTTTTTGGGATGTTTTTACTCCTCTTTCCTTCCCTCTGGATTTTAAAAGAGAGAAAAAAATAAAAGTGAGCCCCATACAGCTCTGGAAGTCCGGGGGATAAAAAGGAAGCAGTCTAATGTCACCAATTTGAGTCCAGCGTTTGCACTCCAACTAGGACATGGAGAAATATAGCCTTACCCCCTTTCTCCTACTGCACCCCGAACCACAAACCCCAAGGCCCTACTGCTGAGACGGCACCTTCTTGGGACCTTTCTTCTCCCACTACACATACACTACCCGACCAGACCTTTTTCCACCACGAAAAGGTCCAGCTTTCACAGGAGGCCGACCAAGGGGTCTGCCACCCCAACTACAATGGCTTCAAGACCAACAGACAGTTCACTACTCGTAAGTCAATCCGTAATACAGCGCAAGACCCCTCGCTGCCTTCCGGTCCCCAGGGGCACCAAGTTTTGGCGAGGAGAAATAGCTGGAGACAGACCTCAAAATGCCTTCCCCCCTCCTTTGGCCCACAACTCCAACCCTACCCCGAGGAGTCTTTAATTTATTTTGTTTAATAAGAATGAGGACAGAGAAAAGAAGGCCGTCTTGCCCGAGATCCAGGCACGGCTCCGCAGAGAAATCTCAAAAGCTGGGCCAGGTTATTTTTCTCTCCCCAAAGGTCACGCCCGAGCCGGGCGCTGGGCCTGGCCTGCTCTGGGGACAGAGAAGGGGCCTGCCGGCCTGTCGGAAATCCTGGGAGTCCTCAGCCTGGGCCAGCCCAGAACCCCAAGTCGCATCTGGGACCCCAAGGAGAGGGACGGGTGCGCTTTACAAACGCTGCCGCCTAACTTTGGGGCTCCCCCCTCACAAGGCTAGAGAAAGAAGAGGGGTGGCAACCGCCCGGCGCTTGTCTCCCACACACACACACCCCTGGCAGACACACACCCTCCCAGATCCAAGACCCCCAAGATTGGGATAGAAGGCGCCGAAAGACAGACAACGAAGCCCTCGCTCCCGAAGTAATCAATCCTCTGCGGGAATAGTAAGCTAGGTTTGTCCCCTCCGATTCCACTCAGTGGCTAGAGGCTAAAGGGAGCGGGGCTGGAAAAAGGCAAGGAGCCAGGGAAGCTCCTACAGCCCGGAGCCCGGAGCCCGGAGCCCGGAGCCCGGAGCCGGGAGCCGAGCGGAGGACACAAACTGACGGCGGATTGTGCCGGCTATTTCTTTCCTCCAAAACCCGGGTCCTGGCTGCCACAGGGACTAAGGCCCCTCGGGCTGCCCCGGGACAAGAACTAAAGGAGGGCTGAGCGCTGGGCACAAACCAAACTCGCTAGTCTCCAAGGTAGGGGAGAAGGCGAGTATTCTCACCTTTTCACCCTATGCCACCCAAAGGAGGCAAGTAATCTTTGTCCTGGCCCAATTGGGCCCCTGGCTCTCCCACATCGGGAGAAACGCTAGGCATTTCTCTCTCTCGTTCTTCTTTTCCGTTTTCCATCTCCTTCCAAGGGGAAAGCCGCAGCCCAACAGAAAGCCCTCAGTCCTGGGGTGAGGTAGTGTTGCTACGGACTCGGTTTCTTGCAGCCCCTAGCTTGGGCTTTTGAACCCCGGGCCCAGCGAAGGGCGCTCCGAAAAGTACACAGCTCACTTTCCCCAAAACTTCGAAGAGCACCCAGAGGAGGAGGTGTGGGAACCGCCAGCTCCGCGTTTCTCCACAGACTTGCCCCAACCCCCAGATCACAATTCCCAGTCAAATCCTGCTCCCCCCTGCGCCATACCCCCTCCCCAAGTCCTTTCCTCCCGGATCCCTCAAAGCAAACACGGGTATGAGGTATGCCTTCTCCTGTTGGTAGTTTGTGGTAAAGGGGGTAGGGGTGCAGGAGAACAGGAACCAGCATTTGGGGGTGATATTGTCTCCCTCCTCTGCCCCGCAGGCTCTCTTCTCCCTGTCCTGTCCCTCGTTCCCCTCCGCATAGACCCCTTTCCCTCCTTCCCAGCCCTTGCGCCTACCGTCTCCGTCTCGCCCCGGTCTATGGCTGAGCTGATGGCTGGCGCTTCGCTCTTGGCCCTGCGGTCCATTTCGTCGATAACCCCGTGCACTTCGGGACCCGACAAGCTGTGGAAGAGCATCTCGGCGGGGCCGGGCCCCCGGGCCGGAGCGACGAGGAAAACGAAGAAGAGGCTGTGGCTGAGACGCGGGAGAGGGAGCTGGAGGCGCCGCGGGAGGCTGGGGGTGGAGGGAAGGTGGGAGGCGGCTGGCTGGCCCACGAGTGCTGGGGCTTACCCTGGACCCGAATTTCTCCGGGAGTCCGTTCGCCCTGCGCCCGGGAATGTTATCGGGCCAGGCACATCCCTCCTCCCACCGCCTCCCGGGCTGGGCTCTCCTTCGCCCCAGCCCAGCCCCGCCCAAGCCCTGCTCCCCTCAGCCCCCCGGGCTGTCAGCGCTGCTCGGAGCAGCCGGCTGAAGGGAGCGGTTCTTTGCGCATGGTCTGCCCGAGTCCCCTCCCGGACCTGCCCCAGGCCTGGGCACCTACATAGCTAGAGGTCTCAGTCACTGAGGGGCAGAGCTGCAGGGGTTTGGGAAGAAGGGGAGGTTTGGGAGCGGTGGTTAAATGTCGAGCCCGGAAACCTAGGGAGGAGGGCAGTAGCCAATGCCCCTCTGGGCGCCTTCACTCGGTTGGCATGGTCGCTTGGTCTCGGGTTCAGGGGCTAGAGCCTTCGGCTATGGGCGCTGCGCGAAGCAAGGAGGTCGGAAAGTCTGCGGGCTGGGTTCTCTACCTCCTCAAACTCCGCCGGTGCCTCTCCCGAAGAGGGGAGGGAAGGGGAGGAGCTAGGGAATACCGAAAGGCAGGAGAGAGAGGGAGAGAGAGAGAGAGAGAGAGAGAGAGAGAGAGAGAGAGAGAGAGTGAGAGAGTGAGAGAGAGTGAGTGAGTGAGTGTCAAGGGATAGAGGTAACGATGCGCCCCCTTTCCAAGAGCGACTCCGCACCCCCCCCCCCTTCCCCAAGTGTCCCGCGTCTCCAAATGCGCCTTGCTCTGCTTATTGTGCCTCTGGCTAATCTGAAGTCGCTGTCCCTCTATGATGGGCTATCTGAGACGCGTGGGTAACTGGGGAGGAGCAGAGGGAGGAAGGGGAGGAGGATGAGGACGAGGGCAAGAAGGAGGAGGTGGAGGAGGAGGAGGACGAAGCAGATCAAGAAAAAAGAAGAGGAGGTGGGGAGAAGGAGGAAAAGAGAGGGAAGAGGAGGGGAGGAGGAGGAAGAAGAGGAGGAGGAAGAGGAGGAGGAGGAGGAGGAGGAGGAGGAGGAGGAGGAAGAGGAGGAAGAGAAGGAGGAGGAGCTGGGATCTCTGCAGCTGCGGGACCTGCTTGAAGCAATCCCCTTAAAGTGCGAGCTAAGCAGCCACCCCAGCTCTGCAGTCCCAGCGAGCACAAGCCTGCGCGCCTTTTCTACAGCCTCCTCTGACATCACGTCCTGCCGTAGCCCCATTGGCTAAGGGCCGCCTCTGGCCCTCGCAGCGCGTGCTGCCTAGAAGATGGGATGCAGGGGAGGGGTGATGTGATGGATTGGAAAGGGATGGAGTGTGTGTGTGTGTGTGTGTTGGGGGGGGGGGGGGAGACACTGGCTGGTGTCGTAGAGGGAGGGGGAGAAAGAGGAGGTGATATTGATAAATTCTAAGCTGCTGTTCCTTCCTGATTTGACTTTGAGGGAGAGAAAAACGTTTCCCCATAGGTTCACTTCTCTCTCTCTTCTTTTCTCCCATCCCCCTTCTAGTATATTTCTGAAGAAAAAAAAATGTTGGAAGAATCCTCTCTCTCCACCCCTGCTGTGACTACTACTGAGTGACCCTGCCTCAGTCCAAAGGAGACTGTCTAGGTTGAGGGGTTGGAGTAGGTCAGTGAGTAAGGAGAGGGAAGGCCCAGCCCCTGAAGCTAGCAGTCAACACAGCTTGAATTTAAACCCATTTCACTTCGGGTCACTGTAGGAAATCCACCAGTTTCCCGCCGCTGGCTGATGGGAACATCACATGATTCATCTCTAACATGAGCTGAACAGGGAAAGGAAAAGCAGGATAAAGAGCAAAGGCGCCAGAAGGGAAGGGAAGGAGGAAGCCAAATTCTTCAGTCTTTCTAATCAAAGAGGAAATAGCTTACAGTTTTTCTCTTTTCTCTCTTCACTCCTGCTTTCATTTTAAACCATCCCAGTCCTTAAAACCCATTCATATTTAACAGTCCTTTAGTTCTTAGAGACCTTCCACACAGTAAGTTATTCCTCATCCATTGCAGCTAGACAAACTCTTGAGGATGCTTCCTCAAGATCATCGAAATTATCTGGTGTAGTAGGAAAATTCCAGGACTTGGAAGCAAAATACCTCCTGTCTCTTCCATTTCCTAGCCACATGATTGCCAGCAAAGGTAGTAATTCTTTAGTCATGCTCCCTTAGTTTACACATCTTTAGAATGGAGCAAATCATCCTTTTATCCACCTTAAAAGGTAGCTACAAAGACTAAAATCAAGTGAAATAATGGATTTAAAAAATAATGTTTTGAACCTTAGCATCCCTTCATCCCCTCTTCCCGAACTTTATATATTACTTTGTTTTGTCCCTCTTTAATATGCTAATCAAATATTATTCTATTTTATAGCTATTTGAACTTGTACCTCTTCTGGACGATAAATCTGCAAGGGCAGATTTTGTCTTCTCTAAAATTTCCATCTCTCTGTGTTTCATATAATATAAACTTAGTCAGCACTTAACATTTATTGTATGAATGTGTACAGCAGGTGCTTAATAAATGTTTATTTAAATGTGCAATAAAGATGTAGGTTATTGTTATCTCAGCCAGAGAAGCTCTTCCCAGGTATGCCAGATTTACATACTTCCTCTTTACCCCATTACCACTCATCCAGACCCTGGAAAAGCTTTAACACACCATGAAGTTGAAAATTCAGTGAATTATTTCTAGGGGCCCCAAATATGAATTGTGTCTGTTTAAATGTGGATTCATAATTTGGTTAAATTAAAAGTAAAATCAGAATGGCTAATCCTGATTGGTAACATTATTATGTACATTATAAGATCTCTTTCTTTCTCTCTCTCTCTCTCTCTCTCTCTCTCTCTTTCTCTCTCTCTCTCTCTCTCTCTCTCACACACACACACACACACACACACACACCCCTTATTGAACAACAGAGATTCCTGTCTTCGTGTTTATGATATTGTGTTAGTGAAAGCTATGGCCCTCAGTAATGTTTCACTTAAGTTGTGTTTTCCTACAACTTACTGATGTAATCACAAGCAACCAGGGAAGAATATGGAAAAGAGTACTGGATTTAGAACACAACTTAGTCTCTGACATATGTTACCTATAACTTTAGTTAAGTTATTAAATCTTTCTGACACTTGGTTTCCTTATTTATAAAATGAGACTAGAGTAGATGATGTTTAAAATCTATTCCAAATCCAAATCCTGTCATCTTATTCTCTATTCTTCTCTAAATTATATCTCCAGCATGTCATAAGGAAAAATACCTAGTCACTTAGGGAGTTTTTTTGCACTCATACACACATAACATAACTCTATATGCTTCCAGTGTCTCACATAGAACTCTGCACATACTAGCAATCAGTAGCTAAATAAACATTTATTAAGTGCCTACAATGTGTCAGACACTGTGCTAAGCGATGAGAATACGAAAAAGAGGCAAAAGATAATCCCTGCCCTCAAGTAGTTTACAATCTAATTGTTGTTTGTGTGATGAACAAATGTATGAATTGCAGAAATATACATGTGAATAGATGTTCATGGGCATATCTGGTACAATTCCACTGGAAGATAGTAGCTTCTCACTTCCCAATCTGAAGGCTGGAGGAGGGGGCTGTCCTTTTAGAGAGCCATAACAGGCTCTAGAAGTTGAAAAGCAGGTTTTATCCTCTATTTTATCTATTATTAAGAATATATTTTCTAGAAGCAAATCACCCTGACAGTTTTTCATTGTATAGATTTAGGAAACATGGTATAGTGGCATGAATACTGAGCTTGCCCTCAGGAGACTTGAGTTCAAGTCTCATCTCTGTCTCTTACTAACTATGTGGCCACAGGCAAACCAATTCACCTGATCCTCAGGTTTCTAACACCATTACATAGAACAACAATATTGCACTATGCTTCCAAGGGTTATTGTGAAGAAAGCACTTTAGAAATAGAGAAGGAACTATAGAAATGCTATTTATTATGAGAACCAATCATTAACTTTACATTTGTAGAGTCAAAAAGTTGTTATTTCCACGGGAGAGGGTGATTTAGGTGGAATAATTAAATCTGGGTGTAATCATATGTTCCTGAGGTTTTCTAACATACTAAATAGACATCTGGGGGTAGGGGAACAATATCAACAAGCAACTACATAATGTGAAGCCTTGCTTGTTTTATGTTTTTCTCTGTCCAAGAGAACAAACAAAAGTTGTGCTTCCCAGAGAATTCAGTTACCAGTTCTTATCACTTTTATGTACCTTGGCTAATGATCTCTTAAAGTTTGATTCTTATTTTTGAGTATAGCTATAGAATGAGATTGCTGCCTCCATCCAAACTGTTTCTACTTAGAATCTATTAAGAAGGTATGTATTTGCCCTCCAGTTCACAGGCCAGCAACTTTGATAATCTTCCTAAGTGATGTAAAAACATTAGAAGCATCCAGTCCTGTCCACTGAGACAAAGCAAACAGAGTAATAGACTGTAAACATGGAGCTGGTGGTATACATCCTGACACATGAATGGCATTAACATTGTTTAGAATAAGAAGCCAGGCATTGTTGTATAATGAACAGAAAGAAGTGGGGTGTGGGAGACCTTCCCCCTTCATGACAATGCAAATTATGTTGCCACATGAAATCAGGAGTCCTGAAATGGAAAATTATTCACCATCCCAAACGGGTCACTAAAAGTCTTTCTTTATTTCTTTCTCACCACCACCCCCACCCCACCCCAGTACATTTGGTTGACTAGAATAAAATCCCCTTAACCTGTATTTTGTAGTAGGTGACAGGTGAACTAATAGCAGGTCTGGAGTTTCTCTACTCTGGCTCACCGAGGTAGCGTCATCTTCACTACCATCTGCTACCTACCAGACAAACAGACCAACCACATAATGAGGTACCAGCTTCTACCCAGCTACCGTGACTAAACCAGAACAAAAGAACTCAACGCCTCCTTCAACAAAGGGACACAAGTCTAAGCTGTCTCTGCTAATTGCTGGGTTTCAGGTTGTCGGTTCCAGATTTCAAGTGAGCTGCCAACTTCCACCCGGACTTCCTAGCTAGTGAAAAAGGTAAAATGGGCCTGAGAATAAGGAAGGAAAGGGACAGATAAAGAAGAGTTTGAGGAACAAATATCTAGTTAAGCTAATTAAAAAGATGGGAGAATGGAGCTGCCCAGAAGAGTAAGGTCATGGGGGGGGGGGAGTAGACTACAGAGGGACAAGGTAGGGGGGAATGATTGATAACTCATGTTTTCTATGTTTCTTTCCATTATTAGGTTGCAATATATGGGACATAGCATAAACTATGAATTAAATCGTAATTGTAGCTTCAGGCGTCTTCATTGTCTGCTATGGTGTTACGTCTTCATGCACGGTGATTGACAAGGTGCAATTAATCATCTTACTCGGTTGTAAATATGGGCACCCTGCTCAGTAGGCATCAGGAAGTGTGTACCAGCAAAGGAAGCAATAGTTGACGCTGATATACCATTAAATCCAAATGAAGCCGTTTCAAGAATGTGTGTTTGGTGTGATGCTGTTATCGTTTATTTCTAAAATACTGTACCAACAGATTTACTTGATTTGCAAGTTAACTACAACATTAACTGGTTTTATTTATTTGGTCGCTCCTTCATTTTTATAGGCAATGATGTTGCTCTGCTCGAATGTGAGACAGTTTGCTTCGTGACAAGCAAGAGGAGCCCAGATCTGCAGCTTCCCCAAGTCTCAGGAGAAAGATTTCCATTTGGTAGCTTCCTGGAGCGCCTTGAAGTGATTACACAAAAGTGTTCATCCTTTCTCTCCCCCTTCTCAACTCCTTCTGCCCCCAGCTGCACTTTCCCATATCATTTTACACTCTGAACATCCCAAGTGAGCCCTGTCCGGTGGGTCAGCTTAAACTCCAGGAGAAAGGGGAAAGGTAGGGAACTCTCAGAAAATAACTTAGAGAAGGCATGGCGCAGTGGTAAATACTGACGTAGAAACTCACACACTCCCTTAAAGCAAAAAGGAATGTGTTCTTAGACATGTTTGCAGTAACGAAGGCCAATTTGGCTGTCTGTTTCTTGGGTAAAGTATTTCTCTGTCCTTATCCCCAGCTTGCACAATTGAGCAAATTATTCTTCTTGCTCACACAAGAAGTTCTTGCCTAAGGAAATTTGTTGTTGCTGTCCCCCAATCTCGTTCACCTCACAATAAAGCTATTGGGAGGAGAAATGGGAACTCATTTTGGACATCCCGAGCTTTAAGGGGGAAAAAAAACAGCCCCCGTTACATATCCCGAGTTGCTTTTGTCTGGCTTCTCTGTCATCTCTTAATCACTGAATATGTATAGGAAAGGACTGCTTATCATGTACAGAAAATGAAACAAAGACACACAACATACTGTAGGAGGCATGTCTTCGGTGGAAATCCAGTTATAACCAAATGGGTTTTCTGTGTTGCTCTCTAGGGCTGCTAATTTTTAAACCAAGGTGGTGGCTAGCCTGGAAAGCCAGCCCTTATCAAGATTATGTTGCAGAGAATCCAGTCTAGAATTCACTCCTAGATCCGATGACCTAGAGAAAGGAGAGGGGAGAGAGGTCGCCAGGATTCAGTCTCACCAATTTTCACTCTTCCTACCTACCCTGCTTCCATTCTTTCCTCCCCTGGAGACAAGGTACTTGTACATGGGAAGAAATGCACCTAACCAAAGGATGGATCTTAACTCTGATTTAAGAAATCGTCAAGCACCAAACAAGACTTCCAGGCTATATTTTATGAAATTGGCAGATTGTCTTTTTGAATGTGTGCAAGAAATATAACGGACCCAGTCACATCAGATAGATAGAGATAGAGAACACTAGGATTTCTTTGAGGCAGATTCGGTGGTACAAAGAATTTTGAGCTTGAACCCAAGCCTCCAGACTCCAGACCCTGCTCTGACATGCAAGTTTTGTTGCCTTGGGCAAGTCAGTTGATAGTAGTTCCCATTTCCAAAGTACTTTATAGTTCACAAACCACTTTCTTCACAACAGCTCTCAAGTAGGAAAAGCAAATATAATTACATTCATTTTAATAACCTGAAAACTGAAGCTCAAAAAAGTTGCTCATCTGTAAAACGGAGGAAACAATGGTGGCAGCTCTCTACTTCAGGAAGGGTTGTGTAAGTGAAATGTTTTGAAAACCTTACAGTGCCCTGGAAAGGTGCTTTGCTAGAATACTTATTCTTCCCATTTTACAGGCAAGAACTTCTCTGACCTTCATCTTCTCACCAGTAAAATCGGAATAATAATGCTGGCCCTCCCTATCTCACAAGGCAATTGTAGGAAAAGTACTCTGGAAATATTAAAGCAGTCTAGAAACAGGAGTCATTTTAATTGTTTTCTCTCAATTTATAGATGGGAGACCTCTCCTCTCCTGTTCTCAGTGTCCTCGTCTGTACTGCCTACATTTCAGGGCTTTTGAGAAATAAGAAATGATAAGAGGTTATAAGTGCGAGCTATTATCAAGCAGCCTCTTATTATGAATCTTGCCATCTTCAGGACACTGGGATAGACAAATGTCTTGGGACATAAATAGGTGCAGCCAAATGTTTTGCAGAAACAAGACTGCTGGTAGCCAACTCCCTCCCTTTTTCTCCCGCAGCCAACAGAACAATTCTAAAACTGCTTCTCTGGGTGTCAGGAGAGCAGAGTGGGGAACTCACTGCCCGGCCCTCTCTCTAGGGTCCTGTTAAGCTTACTGAACTTAAAATCAAACAAGAAGTGTGAAAGGAAGGTTTGAACATGATGCGTGTCAGGGACGTGAAGGTTGGAAGCCTCTTTTCCCTTTCTTTTAGTAACAGATATTAATATTGTATTCAATGGTATAAAAAGGTAGGGACTGGGGAGAGGCTTGTGCTCATATGCAATTTTGTCAAGGTTTTTATCTATGATTATGATTCCAGATGTATCAACTCCCAGAGGAGAGGAATGAAGGGAGGCTGGCGTGTGACATGTGTTTTAAGGTGTTTGGCACCGTTTCCCAAAGTGGTGACAAAATGCTCATTTTTATTACAGTGAATCGGTAAAAGAAATATGAATTCAGAGGTCACTGGTTGTATACTGCAGCTAAAGGATTTACTATTATTGTGTGTGTATGTGTGGAGAGAGGGGGGAGGGGCCAGGGCTGTTAGCTGAGCCCTGAATCATGTTATCAGCATTGTACATCTGTCATATCAGATAATACTTAAAGAAGGACAATTTTAACAAACGACCCCCTAGCTAATTGCGTGCCCCCAACTTAATTTTGTTACAAAGATGTTAAGTTTCCCTGAAAGTAAGGAAAGCAAATATTGTAACAAGATGTCTCTTTTTTCTACGGTTGGGGCTGTGACCAGCATTTTATGTTAACTTATTTTTAATCTAGTCCAGAATACTCCCGAGTCTTTTAATGACCATTTTGCTAATCTGGTTGCTATACAAGACTTTATAGTCCAAGCTCAAGTAACTACAATAAATTTCTTCACAGGGAAACACCTCTTGCTTGGGGGGAAACAGAAAGATTTTTTTTTTTTAAACAGCCAAGCTATTTTGACTCACGGAAAACTATTATGTCCAAATACATAGAGTGTAATTTTATGCTGGAAAGTTCCCCGATTCACCCCACCCCTCCCCCCAGGCTCTTCCTACTCCCGCCGTGGTATCAGCCATTCTTCTGACAGCAGGGTACCCCAAACTCCATTTCCAGGCAAACCTTCCCCCATAAACCTTTTACGAGTTCCAGATCCACCAATCCGAGCGGCGTCTAGGGCCGCCCTGATTGGATATAGTGTGGGTTTGGTAAACATTTCTACATAAAAAGAAGGGTTTGTGGCAGAAAGACGCAACGGCCAGTACCTCTTTCCAGTTCGTAATCTGCGGGAAGAATGTGGCTCAATCCTCCTTGTTGGGGGTCTTGGCCGGAGGGGAGAAGGAGGGGAGGAAGTGGAGAGGGGGTAGTGGGGTTAACTAACCCCCACATCAACTACGGCAAATTCTAGAAGTGCTTGCGTGTCTGTGTGTGCCGAGAGCCGGACCCTGTATGTGATATGGCCAAAACAATCTCCCTTTTGGCTTCTCAGCCAACTGCATTGGATTTACAGCACGTCAAATTCCTAACACACATATCAGGCTCCTTTCGTGCTAGGAACCTTCCTTCGTTGGAAGAGATTGAGAACATTTTCTGTTTTATGGGTGCGTTTAAGAGGGTTGGGGGTGGTGAGGCGGAGAAAGGCCAAGGGAGGGGGTTGGGGTGGGAAGTCGAGGTGTCATCTGTAGCAAATCTGTCCACAGCTGAGCTGCTGGGAGCTGGGGAGTGCTGAAGGGAATCCTGAGACACCCACATTCTTTTGTTCATCCTTCATCCTTTCACAACCTTCCCTTCTCACCTGCACACCCATACTGGACAACAGAACTGTTTGCTTTTTTGTTTTTGTTTTGTATTGTTTTTACAATAAAAGAGACTTCAGTTAGAGATCTTTGGGCCGGTCATTGCCATCTCTGGTAAGGCTTAATTGTTTTCCGTGTTTGTTGATTTCCAAGAACTCCACTCCCTCACATTTTTATTATTATACTAATTAAAACAAGGAATGTTCCGGAGCGATTATCTTTGCATGGATGAAAATCATTAATGACCCTTGCAGGTATATGGGAAATACTGTTTGGTTAATTTCCTATAGGCTAATTTCCTCAGGCATAAATAACATGGGTGGGTTAAAAAAAAAAAGCTTCTGACACTTTGCAATAAAACACAGGAACTAATTGTAATAGCATTCTGCTGATTTCCTACATGAAGAATTGTATTTATAACCAGGCTTCCCATTTTATTTGTATTTGAATATCAGGTAAAAATCTCCTCCACTAAATATAAAAAAATTAAACGAGAGGTTTAGTTGTCAGCAGACACCATGGAAATTTGGACTTTATATGGATGGGATATGATTGTTGTACAGATTTACTTTTCAAGGAATACATTTAAACTCTTTTAAGAGAAAACAGCCCCATGTAATCAGATTCATTTGATATTTGCAAGATATCTGGTCATTTAATATTTATTCTCCATTCCAGGGAGCTTCTATAATTATAGCTATCTATTTTGCATTTATTACTCTTTGCAAACACCCCATTATTCACTCTTTCTTGTGCTTATTAAATAGTACCACCTGCACCAAATCTGAGAAAGCTTTGCCCTCAATCTGCCTCAGCTAAAGAACCTCCACTATCTATTATCACCCCCTTGAAGGTCAGTAGAACACTTGACGATGGTATAGGTCTGGTCCCAAGAAAAGGCTTCAACATTTTCAGGACTGGTTTTTCCAACATGTCTGAGGCCAAAACATTATAAGTATCTGAAATCCACCTTTTACCAAGTGTCTGTCCCGCCCTTTGCCAGAAAACTCCAGAAGCAATTAGCAAGTCCTTTAATTATTTTCTGTATGTGACATAGATGTCTATGGCACAAATGTCCTTTCTTATACATATAGTCAATATTTTGTCAAGGGGACCCTTGCTGCTGCCCACCTCAGAACTGATTCTAGAAATCTTCTTCAAGAGAAAATGCAGGAATATAGGAAAACTCAGGCACAACCTTAGGAACTCATATCTTTAGGTGATCTGAATGCAGAGAGGAAGGAAAGAGAGGGGGCTAGAAACCATTTAGGAGAGTATTGAAATAGTCACACAAAACAGAACAATAACAACAGCAAACAAGAAACAAAGTTTGGAGGAAAGCATGGATCCTCCCACAGAGATACCCCCCCCCCATTGTTGTTTTTGGTTCTGGTTAGTTGGCTTCCTACTTTGTTAGCAAACTACTCATCCAAGTGGTGGTGATTTTAAAGAAAGCGCACACACACACAAAATAAGAAAACAACACATACAAAAATGCCTACTCCTTACAAAACTCACTGTGGTATGTCTTTTAAAGTATTCCCTACCCGTCTCAATACACTACTTATCTTTAGTATTGTCAACAGCTCTCCATGTAGGACAGATTAATTAAGTGGCAGGTCAGACACAATGAGGTGAAAGGGCAGTTCCACCCAATCAGGACCATTTCTTCAATTTTATGTATAAGGAACTCTAGTAGGGGGAGGGGAAGTGCCAGTTTTAATCCCCACAATTTGATCAATAGAAATGTAAAAAAATAATCTACAAATAACTAGGGGTATGGGGAGCACTTAAGATATCAACTTTAGAGAGAAGACTATGCATATTTTAGTTCAGTCCATCTATATAGACAAATCTGTAAATATTTCATATTTTTCAATCACAGATGAAAAGATCATTTGTCCAAACACTTCAAATAAAATATACATAGATATACATGTATATATATATACACATACATACATATATATATATATATATATAAAATCACACATCTTATTTTTGACAATGTTTTCGGGGGTGGTATTAGGCTTCCCAATGGTCTTAAACATGACCCTTCTTCAAAAGAGCTATCCAGGACTTCCAAGGCAGCTTCACAAGCAACATGATGAAATCATTAAATGAAAAGCACACCCCTGGCTGTCTATATGGCACTGCCTTGTCCACAGGCAGGCATCTCTCCCTATGCTCAAACCCATAGGCTTACAAAGTTAATTTTCAATTTCAGGGAAGATTCTGAGAAAGGAAAGGGAGGGGAGAGAGAGAGAGAGAGAGAGAGAGAGAGAGAGAGAGAGAGAGAGAGAGAGAGAGAGAGAGAGAGAGAGAGAGAGAGAGAGAGAGAGAGAGAGAGAGAGGTTTTTGTAGAGCATAATGTTTTGAATGCAATCAAGTTCTGGATCTGCTTTGGTGAATGTGGGCAAGCCATTTCACCTCTGAGCATCAGTTTCCTTATCTGTAAAACAGAGTCAAAAATCTCACAGGGCTTTTGTCAGGGGAAAGCATTTTGTAATCCTTAAAGTTCGGGATTATAGTGGGAAAACCCTAGAAGTAGGAGACCTGGATGCAGGTTCCATTACTGACACTTAATGTCAGGCTAACTGTTCCTGGGCAAGTCATTTCCCCCTATTTCTCCCTCAGTTTTCTCAACTGGAATATAAGAAAAGTGATCTTTGTACACAGGGTTGTAATAGGGAAAGTACTTTGTAAGGCTTAAGTTCTATAGAAATGGGAGCTATTATCATCCAGCCTAATTACTGGTCATCGTTAAAGCTCCTTTTCTCCCCCATCCCTTTATAAATATAACCATTGATCAATGAAAAATTAGCTAATTAGGAAAGGTCATGTGGCCAGCTCATACTGTTCCTTAATATAAGGATTGAAAGATTTTCAGAGCTTTACACTGGAAGTCAGACATTAAATCTCCCCACATCCCTTTATCACTCTCAGTTCCAGTGGTAGTAAATGTTCAAAATGTTGATCCTGATCCGAGTATTCAGGAATCATAGCCATGCTCTCAAAACACAGAGGATGCTATAAAGACTAGGAACAACCCTGGATTCAGAAGTATAGGTTGGGCCCATCCCATTTTGGAAGGAGATTCTTTGCTGATGAGAGCAAGTCCATGGGAGGGGGGAGGTTGGGATGGGTCATCTTCACATTTTCACAAACATTTGCCTAAGAATCCACGTCGGAGTGAGGGGAGTATCCTGTTCTCTGATCAGCCATGCAGTCACTCTAAACAAGCACTCAAGGTGGAATGCCAGCTTTATACAGTTTCCTAACTGTTCATTTCCTTGAATCATCTGGGAAAGATATAAAAAAAAATCGCTCAGAAATACTTAACAGTCTGATCAATACCCATTGATTGCTCGAGCTCCGCATACTCTAACAAGAACAGCTTGATCATGTATATTTGATCACTGAAAAATTCAAAG
Source organism: Monodelphis domestica (assembly GCF_027887165.1). NCBI lineage: Eukaryota > Metazoa > Chordata > Mammalia > Didelphimorphia > Didelphidae > Monodelphis > Monodelphis domestica. The sequence goes on along the minus strand of NC_077227.1, from coordinate 425,303,427 downwards.
CATCTTGGTATAGCAGATCAAGTCTGTGATAAAGTATCTTCTGCTGTTTCATAAAAATGTGTAGATAGGTGGGTAGATGGTTGGATGGACATGGACATCCACACAAATATAGCACAGTGCCTTTCATTGATGTAAATTTATTGCTCGTATATTTGATGGTGAACAAGGTAATTAACTATGTTCTTACACATATGTGCAGTATTTTACAGCAATAGCAATAATAAAACACCTTTCTAACATTTTAGGAGGGGAAAGGGTAAGTCTGCCCATGGATTCAACGGACCCGAGAGTATAAACTTGAAAAAGCCTTCTCCTTATAAATCCTGCATTCCTGCTAAGTGATGGCATGCACATTACACGGAGGTACACTAAGTTTATCTCAGGGAAGCCATCAGGGAAGGGGGGGAAAAACAACTCTAACCAACCCTTTCCATGCCTAGCTCTTGAATAGATGCTGTGGACCTTTTAAAAACGCATGGCTAGGAGTGCTCTCAAATTTAGTTTTGTTGTACAGAGACAAAAGCCTGTTAGAAACATTTGCACCAAAAGCTATAGGCTACTATCTTTAATATCACCTTTAATATCCGTATAACACAATTTAAGTTTCTGAGAGCCAAACAGTTAATGTTCCCATGGGGGAAAACCCCAATATATTAGTAATTGCTATTACTGGCTACAACGACACTACACCAACCCAAAATATTTTCTATGACTGCTTCTTCTACCAGAGAGTCAAAACGTTCATTCTTACTTCCCGGATTCAGTTATTTTAGGCACACATACGTTAAATCAATTTAAATTGCCACACTGTAGTAAGGAGAGACAGAAGAAGAGATTCTATGACAATAGCAGGGAGGCGTGTGCAGGTTAGGACCAGGAGGATGCTTCCCTTAGGATGGTAAACTCAACAGAGAAAAAGAAAGGGGGGAAAAACCCCAAAACAATCCAACAAACAACAACAAAATTAATTACCTGATAAACTTCCCATTTCTGGACTTGCCTGATATGTCCTCCACACAAATTAAGTGGGACTTCTAAAATTTCCAGCATCTGCCAGTTTAGGCCCCCTCTTTTATAAGGGGGGAGGGGGCTATTTTCATATGATAATACATGTAATATGATATAGAATGGCAGAATGCATGACAGTTGCCCATAATACGGAGAAAGTCAGTCAAAGGACAGAGGCGACATTTGGATAATTAGCATCTATTGGCCAGTCAATCATGCAGACAGAAAAAACTGAACTAAACCCACAATGGAGTTGGAAAACAAAAGAGACCCCAGCCAGTCTCAGGATTAACTGGTCTAAAGCGATCTAAATGCTTTTGTATCTGAGGCACTAAGGCTCCCTGTGCTGCCCACTCCCCCCTGGATACCCAGGGAACTAATTGTGGGGATCAAAGTTAAAGCCCTCTCACTCCTTTTGCCTTTCTCTTTGTAGACTGCTCAACGCACAGAAGAAAAAAAATGATTTCTCCCTCCGTGTTCATTAAACTATTTTAAAGTTCAGGGGGGAGGGGAGCCTCTGAATGCCATCCCCCTTCTGCAAAGTCGATTCTGTTAGGTAGCATTTTATAGAGTTCCTATTTCTTTGTTGTGGGGGGGTATGTTTTTACCCTTCTTGTCTGGGAACAAGTGCACTTACCAATCTACAGCTCCCGGGGCAGACAGTAACCTGGAGCCAGGTACTCAGGGAGAACCTGGCCCCGGGAAAATGCCATGGGTTTCTTTTTTTCTTTCTTTTTTCTTTTTTGTTTTTAATGGCCGATTTCCTCATAGAAATAATGACCCTTTCTCATTAAGCACACTTCTTGGTCCTCTCCCCCACGACCCCCACCCCCACCAGAGCTCAAGCCCCAGAATTAGCTGGAGTTGGAGAGCAGCCACTTGGCAACCCAACTAAATTAAGGAGGGGGGGGGGAGGGAGAGAGAGAGCGAGAGAGAGCGAGAGAGAGAGAGAGAGAGAGAGAGAGAGAGAGAGAGAGAGAGAGAGAGAGAGAGAGAGAGAGCGTCCCCCCCCCCCCCTCCTTAACCCTAGGACACAGATAGTCATGTAAATACCTACCCCCGAGACGGTATTCCCATGGGGTCCTCCTCATACAAATTCCAACTCGCCTAATGCCCTTAATGAAAGAAGGGAGGGTATGTTGGAAAGGCTGGTTCTTGTAGGAGAGTGTGGATCAAGGCAAAGCGACAGCAGATATGTGAGAGGAGAAGCGGTACCAGCCCCATCAGCCGAGCAGAAAGGAAGCGCCCAGGGGGTGGGAGTGGGGGTGGGGTAGGGGTGGGGAAGGAGTGTAGAAATCTTCCCCCTCTCTCGTGCAATTGGCAAATTGACTCCAAATCACATCCCGACACCTTGGGATAATGGATGCCTTCTTACCTTTAGTTGTTCTCTGTAATTAGACTGTGCAGCAACCCCGGCACTCTTGATACGGAAAGGGGGGGAAAGGGAGAGGGAATGGGGATGGGGAGGAGGGAGAGGCAGTGTGAATGTGTGTGAGACTGTGTCTGGGTGTTTGTGTCAGCACTGAGTGTGGAGTGTGAGTACTGGGGAAAGGGATAGAGTATGAGGGTGGCGGCTTGGGAGAACGGTGAGGAGGGGATGTTGCCAACCCTTCTTTCAGGTGCTGAAGGAGGAGACCCAAGAAGGTGAGAGGTCAGAAGAGCAAGGGGTGGAGGGAGAGCAGGGTGAATGTATATGAGAGGATGTGGCTAGGCATGCACTGAATGTGGGCCCGGGGTGAGGGATGGATGGGAGAGCAATGGTGAGGGGGCAACAAAAAGGGTGGCTGCCAAAGCCTCTTTTAGGTGCCAAAGGAAGAGCCAGAAAATTGAGAGATCAGTAGAAACAAGGGAAGAAGGTCTGGGTGGCCTTTTGTATCCTTTTTAGAATTCCCTAGAAGAGATCTCCAGTTCACCCTGTCAATACTCTCTGGACCTCTTACCAGGTGCTGGCCTGCAATGCTAGTCCTAGAGAATGGACTAGAGGACAGAGAAATAGAGAGATGGCTATCAGATGGGCTGGACCCCCCCCCCCCCCAATGGGCCTCTGTTGACAAATCAATCAAAGGCCCATTCAGGCTAATGATGCAGCCAGACTCCACTCGATAACCATACCATAGCCTCCCCCACCTCCCCTACATGACACTCAGCTGATGACTGGAAGTATAGTCAGAGTCAGGATGCTTCTTACAGTTTGATTTGGATATTCACATCATCCTCTGCTCTCCCTCATTCTTTCATCCAGTGTCTCTTCTGTCCTTCCCCCTGGCTCCTCCCTCCTCTTCTCCTTGATCTTTCCAAATTCACAGGCACTTGTTTTCTCCCTTTCTCTTTCTTCCTCTCTCATTCTTCCTACTATCATTTCCGTCTGCTCTCCTGTCTTTTTTCATTCACATCTTACTTCCTTGCTTCTCATTGAAAATCTTTAAATTGGGAAAAGCTCCTGACTGAAAGCTTATGTTGGAAAACAGACTGTAAAACAAACACCTGTTTCCACAGGTTCAAGTGTGGGGAACCACATTTGGTGAAGTAGAAAGAATGCTGGATTTGGAGGCAGAATCAGCTCAGATAACCCTTCTTCCTTCTCCTCTCTTAGATTCAGCTTCCTCATTGGGGACAATAGTATTTCCACTGCCTGATTCACAGGGTTGCTGAGCCTTACTTTCTTCATTGGTCAATCAGGAAAAAATAATCCACACTCAGCACAAGAGGCTTAAAGGAAAGAGGGCCTGATTTGGACTAAAAAAGCCCTGAGTTCAACACCTACCTCTGACAGGCATAAGCTATGTGACCACATGCAAGTCGTTTTACTCCTCCATAATTCAGTCTCTCTCTAAGTCTAATAAGTTATATACAAACAGTTGATCCCTGCATCAGGGGAGGGGATTGCCACAATTGGAGTTCCCTATACAGAAGTAAATACAGAAGTTCTTTTTGGTCAGTGCCAAAGGAGAAAACATCCTTGTACTACCTATTTCCTAGAACTATTTGAACTTTGAAAACAATAATGCACTAGAGTCACCCCCCACACTAGCATTTGACTTCACAGGCTTGTGCATTAGCAGGGGTCCTAGGGTGGTCTGAGAAGGGAGAGTTCTGAAAAGTTGAGGATCTGATCTTTTCAGCTCTCCTCCTGACATTGGCCAAAGGCCATTTACTGGGCTTTGTTCAATTCAACAAACTGAATGTTTGTTTCAAAGGATCTAGCTTATTTATTAGGGGTCTGTAAGAGTAAGGCACTGTTCTCCCCTGGGCTGTTTCTGGACCACAATGTGAAATGAATTTGAATAACATTTCTACCTGGGCTCCCCCAATACATGGGCGCTTTGGGGCTACTCACTAACTCTCTTCCTTTTTCCCCTTTTCAACTATAACAAGGGCCTCCCATTTCTCCCATCAATCTTCAAACACAATTCCCTTCTGAAACCAAGCAGAACTGTCTCTGGCTTCTGGCACATTGGACCAGGGAGGAGAAATCCCACCCACTTCTGTTCTGCTTTTAATCCTGAGCCATGTGGTCCTGAATCTTTCTTTTAAGAGCACTTGAGGAAGAAAGTCTTTAAAAGCCCCCTATTGGTATCCTCTGTATATTGGCCCGCCCAGACTAACCAGGGTGCTTCCCACGGTACCACAGCAAGGACAGAATGATGAAGGGAGAGCAGAAAAGTATCCAGTCAGTGCAAACCTGAAGGTGGGAAAAGATGTGTGTATGTGTGTGGGGGGGGGAATAAGGAGGAAAAAGGAAAGAAAAGGGGGGTGAACATACACTGGATGAGGACTACCAAGCATAAAAAGAGAGGATGATGGAAAAGATAACAAAATATAGAGCTTTTCAAGTAATTATTCAACTTTAAAACAATCCTTTTTAAACTCTTCAGAGCCCAGCAAAGCAGATCTAAGGCAAGGATGTGGGTCTCTGACTAACCTGTAGCTTTGTGTGGTGATTATCTTCAAAGCTATCCTGTCAAGTTAGGAGTCTTTTAAACATCACAAGGGAAAGTTTCAGTCTGTTGGTTTTTTTTTTCAACTTTGTTTTTAAATCAAGAGATGGGGAAGTCCCTCTAACCCCAGAGTAAAAAAAAAAGAAAAAGTTCCAGTATCCCATCTTGTTGCTGGCTCCAGGGTTTGGGAGTTTGGCTTATTGCCAACAAGGTGTTCTGGGCTTCTAGAGTTCAGGCTTCTTCAATGGACTGATAAGGGGTCAGCTGCTTTCTCTAGGTTAGTAAAATGATCATAGGCAAAGATGTCAGGAGATCTAGATTCTTGTTCTTGTCACTCTTTGACCTTGGGCAAGTCACTTCTAAGCCTCATAGTCTTGGTCTAGAAAATGATGACCTGTAAGTTCCCTTCTTGCTCTAAAATTCCATGTTCTAAGATACCTAAAAACTAGTAGTCAATTTTCTATAGTCCTTTTTACTCCAATATTGGATTCTAACATTTTGTATTTTTGATTTCCTTTCAGCCCCAATATTCTAGATTCTAAGTTTCCTTCTAATTCTAAAATTCTAGGTTCTAAATTCTAACATTTGATGCTTTAAGTTTTAACATGCTATGATTCCAGGAACTCTCTGTTCCTGTTATTAGACAGCTTTGCCTTGGGAAATTTTAAGAAAAATCTTTTGTGAGGACTTAGGAGATAGACCATCTACTCACTTTTGTGTTTCCAGTACAAAAAGTAAAGTTGGAAAGCAGGAGAACTGAATGAATAAGGCATCACTTAATTTGACTTCTTGATCTGATTGTTTTCTACCTGCAACATTCACTGACAAGAAAATACTAATTCAAAAAGGTTATAACATGCACATGAATACTATCCTTTTTAATTCTTCTTTGCTCAGATAGCATGAAATAAGGGCAAATCAAGCTTTGTTTTTAGAAATCACAGGCATTCCCCTTTACAAGAATTTATTGCCCTTTTTATACAAGACAACTCTGGTGGGCTACAAAGTGCTCGGCTCTGAGAGTTAGGAAAATTAGTCTTGAGTAATGACTGTCTTGTACTAGCCACATGACAGTGGGCAAGTCAATTTACTTCTCAGGGCTCAAGCTTCTTCTTCTGCAAATGGGGGGGGGGGGGGAGGAGAGTGGGGGAAAGAGACATGGCTAATTATGTTCACCATTTACTTTTAGCTATTTAGATATAGACAAGTCACTTAACCTCTCAGAGCCAATAAAACCTGTACTAGATGCCTCCTGGGGATGTAAGGTTTGCTTCTTTGTACATTATTAAAACATAGAAAGAAAGCTATCAGTATCAAGTTCAATCTTCTCATTTTACAGATGGGAAAACTGAGTCACAGAATAATGAAGTGACTTGCTCTGGGCCATGTAGCTTGAAATAACAAGTTCTTGGGAACAGAATCTGGGGATTAGAATTGAGGTTTCTGGATTCTCAGTTCAAGACTCTTTTAATTTGTAAAATGAGGACTGTAGCATTGCGATTGGCCACCTCACAAGGTTGTGATGAGGAGCAACTGCTAGAATGTTATGTAAATGAGTTGTGAGTGTCCTTCCCTTAAATTAGACTAATGCCCTCTTGAAAATGCCAGTTCTGTCTGCAAGTGAGCTAAACGAAAAAGAGACACTCAGACCAGGCTAGAGAACAACTGATGGCAGCTATAAAGTACTACAGAAGGGGCCACCCTCTTTCCAAGGGCTTTGGGGGGAGAGAAAGGGCAGAAAAGAAGGTTGGCCAGAAATAGTCAAGGACAGACTAGAAGATGAAGGAAACTCTAGGTAGAATTAGGTGTGATGTGAGCAGTTCCTTTACACTCAACTTCCTCTGTCCATAGCAGAGATCAAATATGTGTAAGAATCAAATGAATGTAAAGTGCTATAGAAATCTTAGTTGTTATTTATAGAACAAATCTGGTTGATTTTGGAATTATGATTCGGATTTTGGATACACATCAAGACATTGACTCCATGCATTTTAATTAGACTGCCTTTTTTCATTTATTACTAATACAACCCTCTTAACTATGATTTATTTGTTAAACATAGCACTATAATCCGTCACTTATTCATCTTAATTTCAACAAAATTAAAGTAGTCTCTGTTATATTGCACCTAATTGCACTTGCAATGAAAAGAACGGAGATGTTAATCAAAATAAATTGAAGATAAACAATAAAATCATTACATCTTTGCTGCAGTAAGTGTAACTAATCAGTTTTGACTTGAAGCGACGGAACAGGAATAATGAATCTGTCACTGAAGACATGCTCATTAAATATAACCTCATCCGCCAGGGTCCTGCAGGCAGGAGACAGCAACACTGCCCTACATGACCCGTTGGCTCTCTCCTCTTCTAAGCAGAGAGGGGAGGAGGGGAGGGAAGCAAAGGGGACAGAAGAAGGAGGAAATTGCAGGCTGTTCCAAGATTTAAAAATACTACCGCTTGGCTTGCAGGGAAGGGGAGAGTGCCACAGGTGTGAAGCACACTGCCGACTTCCTCGGGCAGTGGGAGGCAAAGCTGGAGAGTGTGACTCAAGAGTTGTCATCACATGAAGATGAAAAAGCGAGAAATGGGGGTGGGGAAAAGAGAGGAAGGGGGAGGCGGAGGCAGAGGGAGGAAAAGGGAACAAGGCGGAAAGGAGGGGGAAGGAGAGAAGATAGAAAGAGGAGGAAGAGAGGAGGGAAACCCAGAAGGAAACATTCAGAATGCACTACAGCTGGATGAGACCTTAGAACACAGGTTGCTGGACCATAAAATGTTAGAAAAGGAAATGATAGAATTGGAAGAGATTAAAGAACATATCTAGTCCAACCAACTCATTTTATAGAGAGAAAAAAACAGTTTAGAGAGGGGGAAATGACTTGGTCAACATCACAAAGTAAATAGAATCAAGACCAGAACCCAGACTTTTGAACTGTGGCTTAAGAGGAAAATCGTGTCTCATTTCCCCCTAAAATATAGGAGAGACCAGAAGACAAAGAAAAAGGATGGCCCTGACAGACAGAAAGACTTCTGAAGTAAGGGAGCCAGAGACAAAGAGAAATGGGAAGATTTGAGACCAGAGCAAGAGGAGGACTTTAACCAGACACATTAAAAGGGGGAAAGAAAGGAGGGAGGGGGAATTGTCTTAATGAAATAATTTCCCCTGTGAGAAAAACCGCACATACAGTTAATTTCAAGTCAGTTGAAGCCCAGGAGCTTTTTAGGTTAGGCTTAGTTTATCTGAGCACTGCCCTGAGGGAGAAAAAAAAGTCTCTGGAAGTCTATTCAAGTAAACCTGAGACAAGCCATTTATCAGTGATGCTCATAAGAGTGAATTGCTAAAGACAAGAATCCCTAGAGTAGACCACAGTCACTTGTATTTCTGTAGCACTTTAAAACTTTTCTGACAACAACTCGATGAGGTGGGTGCTGCCAGTACTTATTATGTTGCCATGAAGAGACCGATGCCCAAAGGTGGAGCAGCTTGTGGAAAGTCACAAGTCCAGTAAGGGACCAAGCCACAACCAAGTCCAACACTCATGTCATGATACCTTCCTGTTAGAAGACTCTCTCTTCCATATAGAGCCAGCCAAATAAATGTTGGAGGGAATTGCTGAATTAATCAGATGATCCTCCCACCCCCAAGGGTTCTTTACTCTGTAAGAAGATAGGGGGTATGTGTGTATGTGTGTGTGTGTGTGTGTGTGTGTGTGTGTGTGTGTGTGTGTGTACTAATCTTGATCACAATTTTTTTTTGTCAAAGTCCTGCAGTATCAAAAGAGAGAAACTGAGGAACAAAGGAAAGATAAGAAGAGTTATAAGACAGAAACATGGACAGGGATGGAGAGATTCAGTCATGGATACTTTGAATGAATATAGAATTACAGACATAGAACCTTTCCATCTCTCTCTTCCTTCTCTTTTTTTCTCCCTCCTTTTCTTTCTCCCTTCTTCTCCTTTTGCCTTTCCTCCTTTCACTCTGGGAGGAAATCATTGTGGTATTATGACTACTTCTCAACTTGGCCTCAGGAAGACTTGGATTTTAATACCGTATTTGATGCTTGCTAGCTATGTAACTATGATCTGGTCAGTTAATCTCTTTATGCTTCAATTTCCTCATTTGTAAAATAAGGATAAGAATATTTGTAGGACTTATTTTCCAAGATTGTATAGGGCTCAAATGAGATAACATATATAAAAAAATAAAATCCCATAAATAAAAATGCATATAAAATCACAAAATACATATAAAATGCATTATAAACATTTAAAATGCTAAAACAGTATAAAAGTGTCAATTTCTTCTGATCCTAATATTCTATGTTCTAAGGTTCTTTCAGCTCCAAAATTCTGTAAGTCTATGATTCTAAATTTTAGTGAAAATGGGATGATCAGGAAGGAGTTTTTATTAGCAAGTTCTTAGGGGACAGAGGGCCAGATCACACCAAGTTTCATAACTCCATGGTTCTGGCCCACTAAGATGGAGTTTTTCAAGTTTGACTCAGAAGAGAATAGATCATCTACTCTTGGTAATTGACTTTTGCTTCCTTTATTATCCCTTCAATGTTTTGCTTCTCTCCCTATCCAGTACCAGCAGTTAGAACTAACACAACCATATTTAAGGCCTTGAGACTTCACTAGGAATGTAGCTTCATTTTGGTCAGTTGAGTACAAGAAAACTTTCTTTCCTGCCCGCCCTCGCTCCAAACATAACTTAACCCCACCCTCTCCAGTTTTGAAATTAGGGTGCAATTCTGAGTAGAGTCATTTAGATAATTATGCTTTTCAGTGTAGCTTGGCTGGAGGTGGCAAGGATCCAGCCCCACCATGGGAGACCCATGACGCAGGAGGCAGCCCCCGTATTTTTCTTTGAAGACTCTTCCAAACTGGGAACAAGTTGCCCTTCTGCTCTGCCAGATGGGTGCAGGACCCAGTGTGCCAGGTGAAAAACCCTCCTGCTCGTTAGCCTTGGGAATCTGCCAGGATCTCATCTCATGGCTTGTTGGTGTCTCTGATGACCTAGAATCATAGGTTTTAGGGCTGGAAAGGATTTTAGAGATCATCTAGTCCATTATCCTTCATTTAAAGTGGAGAAAAACTGAGTCCCAGAGGGGAAGGAAATGATTTGTCCATGGTCACATAGCCCCAGAGACAGGTTTTAATTGTAGATCTTCTAATTCTGGAGAGATTCTGCCACCCCATCCCCACCCCCATTATATCTCAGTTGATAAATGAGATGCTCAAGTCTCTCTACTACTTTTCTTTGATTTTCTTCAAGTTTTCGTAGTTAAAGTAAGATATCTGTCTCAAAACTACAAAGACAGGAAAAGCTCTTGGATTCCTTTATATATATATCATGAGGAGCACTGGACCAGATGGTTTCAAAGGTGACTTCCATAACAGAAAGAACACTTATATTTGAACAAGAGACTTTGTAATCAGTCTGTTTATGTCTATCAAGCAATCAACAACCCATGAGCATTTATCAAATGCTCACCATATTACCATATAACCCTCTGTTAAGTGCTGAGTTTACAAAGAATCTAAATAGTCCTTGACTATTTAGCTTACATTCTACTGGGGGACACAAAACACACACATACACATATATTATATATATATATATATATATATATATGCACATATATATGTACAAATACACATAAAATATACAAAATAAATATAAAGAAATTTTGAGAGAGAGCACCAAGAAAGGCCAATGTGGTGCTTAAACTGAGTCTTAAAGGGATTCTAAGAGTCTGAAGTCAGGAGAGAGTGTGATGGGAGGGAGACAGACAGTAAAAAGACAAAGGAGATGAAAAATGGTGTGTTCCATCTGCAAAATGTCAATTAGGCCCGTAGAAATGGATCAGATCATATAGAGAATAACAATCATAACAACAGTGAGGATGTCATTAGAGAATCAGGGACCAAGTCTCAGATCTGCTATCTACTCCCTGTATGACTGTAGGCAAGTCACTTCCACTTTCTTTGTTTCCTCCTCTGTAAAATGAGGGAGTGGCTTGGAACTCTATGAACCCTAAGAACACTATGAACCCTAATACTTAAAGCTATTTAGCATCAGACAGGGCTACCACAAGTGATAGCATACTCATATCCCAAGTGCCTGAGACCAAGTAGGTGAATAATAAATGTTTATATGTTGAGCAGTTGGTTGATTGAGAATAAGACCTGTGTTCAAATTCTAGCTTGATGTATGACCTTGGGAAGATCCCTTTGCCTCTTTGGACCTCAATTTCTTATCTACAAAATGAAAGTATTATGCAATTTAACCTTTCCTTCTAGTTCTAAATGTCTATAAACTGTCTAGATTATAGAACTGCATATTGTAAATCTCTAGGAGGGCCAGCAACAGAAGGGCACTGGTGATTCCTTTGAGAGGTCAATGAAATAGTATTTTAAAAATTGCCTTTCATCTTTAAAAAATCCTTGTGATGACTTCCCCTCCCTTGTTTTATTGCTTGTTGGGAGTTGTTAGGAAAATGAGCATGGCCCATAAATTCCTTACTACTTCCAGCAAGCATTGCTGGTCCAATATGAACTATTCCTTGGGGAAGCCAAGCAAGGGTATGTGCATGAAGAAATATTATCTTTTTTAATTTTAGTCATATAGTGTAGAAATTATTAACATGAATATATATATACATACATACAAATGTACACTTATACAAAACTCATGTACTAAAGCCCATTGTTATGGTATTATTTCTTTACTGGTAGGGATAAAAACCTTGCCCTATGTGAAGGGGTTGGAGTTAGTGAGAGGTAAGAGAGATCCAAATTCTATCAGTCCCCTTTTGGGACTCTGCAGAGCCAACCATCCCTTTGAAACTCTTCAAGGCCAGACCCTTTTGAGGATTTGTCAACCATCAAATCTTCAGTACTCTTGAAATAGTGGATTTCTTTGGCTTTTTCTGGTCTTCAGCTTCAAGAGAGAAGATGGACGAGGTCAACCCCACTTCAAGTTGCTGCAGTAAAACAAAAACAAAAACAACTTTGGGAAGATATAAGAGGAACCAGCAGTCTCTATCAGTTCCTATTCCCAACTAGTTGCAGTAGAGTCTGGGGAGTTTCCTCTTAAGTGAGATCAAGAGCACTCCTTCGTGGGTGAGCTTCCTTACCTCACAATGGGAGAGCTAAACAGGAGATGCTAGATGGCAGCTAGACATTGACTAGATAGCTAGACAACAGCTAGATGGCTAAACAGATTGTGCATTTTTTCAACGGGGGGGGGGAGGTCAAGTCACATTGCACTCCCTTTGGCTTAAGTAGTCATTGCAGATAATAAGCTCCATCTTAAACCTTTTATGAGGGATCCAGTGTATCTCTTTCATGGCTCCATGTATTCTTTGTTTTCTCAGATCTTTTAACTGTGTATACCATGGCTCTTATACTGTTGAGGTAGGGAAATCCTAGGAACATTAGAGCATGGCCAAGACTAAAAGAGAAAACCTACCATTGTCCTCTGAAAATATTTGATCCAGAACTAGAATCAAAGGAACTTCAGAACCCAAACTGTTAGAATATAAAATCTTAGAGATTGGAGGGATCTTTATTTGGGATCAAGTGGGGGCTAAGGGGGTGAGGGAGATCAGAGTGGCGAGGTCCAGACTTATGATTTCATCAGAGTATGGAAGTCCCAAGGTGAAGTTGCAAATCAGCAACCTCTGTAACCTTTTTTCTTAATGAGTTGCCATGAGGCCCTGCAAGGTTAAGCAACTAATTTGCCCATAGTCATAAAACTAGTATATGACTGAGCCAGAACTTGAACCCAGGTCTTCTTGTTTTTAAAGCAGGCTACCAGTCTCTCTCTCTGTCTCTCTGTCTCTGTCTCTCTCTCTGTCTCTGTCTCTCTGTCTCTCTGTCTCTGTCTCTGTCTCTGTCTCTGTCTCTCTCTCATATCATAGAAGAGAAATTGCTGGAAAACTAGAATGTCAGTCAAAAGGACCTCACAACATAGTGTCAGAACTTAGAAACTTTCTCCCTTTTGGGGATTACTGCCTTGACAGTCTAGAAGTAACCATTTACCTCCTGATTCATGTATAATGTTAATTAATGCTATGAGAATACATGACAGACTTTTGATCATTGTACTAGCAGAGGTATTTTCCTAGGAAGTGTAAGGATAATATTATTAAGAATACTAACATATTTAATTAGTCAATCAGCAAACAATTTTAAATACTTTCCTATTGTGTGCTATGTTCTGTTCTAAATGATGGGGATACAAAAAAAAAGTCAAAAAATAGTCCCAGTCATCAGAGACTTTAAATTCTAATGGGGGAGATAACACACATATTACACACACACACACACACACACACACACACACACACACACACACATATACGTATGTATGTATATATATACATATATATATACACACACATATATATATATAGAGAGAGAGAGAGAGAGAGAGAAAGAAGGTAATCTAAAAAGAGGAAGCAGAAGAGATTGAAAAAGGCTTAATGTGGAGTATGGGTTTTAACTGAGTCTTGAAGGAAGCCAGGACAGCTAAGAGATGGAGGTATGAGGGCAGAGAATTCCAGGTATAGGGGACAACGAGCACAAAAAGGCACAGATAAAGGATATGGTGTTTTAGGTTTCAAAAATTGAAAAATTAACCAATGTAGCTGGATCATAGTGGGTGAAAGACAGTGAAGGTAGTAAGTTTTAGGAAGACTAGAAAGGTAGGAAAGAGCCAGATTAAAAAGAATTTTAAATACCAAACAAAGGAGATCATATTTGATCTCATGGAAACAGAGAGTTACTGGGAGCTTGTTGAATAAAAGTAAAGGGTGGAGTGGCTAAAGGGAAGGTGATGTGGTAACATGATCAGATCTATAGTTTAGAAAAACTGACTTGAGAGCTAAGTGGAGAATGGATTGGAATGGAGAGACTAATGCCCAAAGGGCACTAAAAAGACTGCATACACTTTTATCCAGCCATAGCACTGCTGGGTTTGTACTCTAAAGAGATAATAAGGAAAAAGACTTGTACAAGAATATTCATGGCTGCACTCTTTGTGGTGGCCAAAAATTGGAAAATGAGGGGATGCCCTTAGATTGGGGAATGGCTGAACAAATTGTGGTATCTGATGGTGATGGAATACTATTATGCTCAAAGGAATAATAAAGTGGAGGAATTCCATGGAGACTGGAACAACCTCCAGGAATTGATGCAGAGTGAAAGGAGCAGAATCAGGAGAACACTGTACACAGAGACTGATACATTGTGGTACAATTGAATGTAATGGACTTTTCTACTAGTAGCAAAATGCAAATTCTCAGGACAGTCCTCAGGGACTTATGAGAAAGAACACTATCCACATTCAGAGAAAGAACTGTGGGAGCAGAAACACAAAAGGAAAACAAGTGCTTGATCACAAGGGTCGATGGGGATATGACTGGGGATGTCGACTCTAAACAATCATTCTAGTGCAAATATTAATGGTATGGAAATGGGACTTGATCAATGACATATGTAAAACCCAGAGGAATTGTGTGTCAGATAGGGGAGGGGGTTTGGCGAAGGGCAGGGAAAGAATATGAATCTTGTAACCATGGAAATATATTCTAAATTAATTAAATAAAAAAATTTTTAAAAGGAATGGAGAGACTAGAGGAAGAAAGCTATTGTAGTCATCTAGGTAATGAGGATCTGAACTAGAGGGAAAGTTATATGAATAGAGAGAAGGGGACAAAAGCAAGGTAAGTTTGTGAAGTTGAAAACAAGATTTGAAAATGGATTGAATATAAGTGGGAGAAAGGAGTCAAGGATGACACTAAAGTGAAGAGCCTGGGTCACTGTGAAGATGGTGATTCCCTTAATGAAACAAGGGAAGGTTGGTTGAGGAAGGGGAAGAAAAGGAGTTCTATTTTGGATAACGAGTTCCATTTCAGATGTATATAGGACGTCTAGGTCAAGATGTCCAAGAGGCAGTTGGGAACACATGCTTTAGCTCAGCATAGAGACACTAAAGAGCTGGCTATGTAGCCTTTTTTAACCCTTCCCTTTGTCTTAGAATAAATACTGTGTATTGGTTTTAAGGCAAAAGAGTCATAAGGGAGAGGCAATGAAGGTTAAGTGACTTGCCCAGGGTCACACAGCTAGGAAGTCTGTGAGGTTAGATTTGAAACCAGGACCTCCCATCTCTAGGCCTGGCTCTCAACATACTGAGCAACCAAGCTGTCCCAGTGACTAAGTCAATTTTAAAATCATCTGCATAGAGATAATAATTGAACCCTTAGGAACAGATAAGATAACTTAGATTAAAAAAAGAGCCCAGGAGAGAGCCTTGATGTAAACTTATGGCTAATGAGGGGTAACATGGATGAAAAGGAGTCTGAGAAATGGTTGGAGAGAGGAGATCCAAGAGAGAGCAGTGTTATGAAAACTTAGAAAGGAGTGAATATCCAGGAGTGTTTCCAGTGTCAAATTAAGCAGTGAGGTCAAGTAGGACCAGGATTGAGAAAAGGCCTTTAAATTTGTCAATCAAGAAATCATTGGTAACTTTGAGAGGGAGTTTAAGTTAAATGATGAACTGAAATCCAGATTGCAGAGGATTTAGAAAAGAGTGAGAGAGAAGTGGAGGTATTGATTGTATATGTCTTTCTCAAGGAGTTTGGACACTGAAGAGAGGACAGTATGGAACATAAAGGATGATAGCTAACAGGAATGGTCAAATCAAAAGGTTTTCTTAGGATGGGGGAGATTTGGGCATTTTCACAGGGAGCAGAGGGGAAAGGGGGAAGACATCTGAGTGATCTGAGTTGAGGAGAGGAGAGGAGAGGAGAGGAGAGGAGAGGAGGGAGCTCTCAGCAAATGGTCTCACATTTTTTTCAGTGAAGTATGTCAAGGTCTTCAGCTGAAAGAGAGAAAGGAAGGGAGTGCTGTTGGAGGCTTGAGAAGAGAAGAAACAAGGTTTAGAACAGAAAATTGAGAAGAGTTGGGTAGGGAATCAATTAGGAAGGGATAGAATATTTGCTTTGCTGCACTGAGGCTGTAGTTTAGATTAGATAACATAAATGTGTAGTGGGCCCAGCCAACACGGATTCGTGATCTCTTCCAGCTCTGTTCAGCAAAAACAAAGTAATATAATGGTGGGAGTAATCCAGGGCTGGGTCTTGGCAAGTTATCAGTAGTGATAGCGGGGGAATCAAGGCTGGAGTCAGTTGGTATGTTGAAATGAACAAGATTGGCTCCATCAATTCTTAAATCTGTTCCACTCATATATAAAGGTCTTTATCCACACTGAAGCTGTCCTCCATGCTCCTTTGCACTTATGTAAAATCATCTACCTTCAAGGATTAATTTAAATTCTACCACTTGAGAAGTTGCAGTTATATTAAAAAAATAAAAGACCTAATCTGGGAGTAAGGAGACCTGGGTAATATAGTGGGGAAAACTCTGACCTTTCTGACACACGTAAGAACTTGGGCAAGTCACTTTATATTTTAGGGCCTTGAGGGCCTTTTGAAAAAAGTTCAGCTGGATGATCTTTGAGTTCTCTTCTTACTCTATATTTAAAATTCACTTGAGGTGTGCCAGTCTCTTAATAGTCTTTGTGTCTTACTTTCCTCCCCCCCAAAATGAGGTAGTTAGACTAGAATATCTCTAAGGTCCCTTTCAGCTCTGACTTTTTATGATTCTCTGCCTTCCCTGAAAACCACAGTCCAAAGTAATCTTTCTCCCATCTGACCTCCTGTATCAGTAGTTGTTGGTAGTGCTCTTTTGACAATTAATCACATAATGTTTTAAGACATTGTTTTGAAATGGTAATTAGCTTAATATTATTATTTAACTTTTCCCTCTTTATATCTTGTCTTTTCAGTTAGGCTACCAGTACCTTGAATGTAAGATTCTAGTTAATCCTTTATTATCAGAGGTCATTTCAAAATACCTAAAGCAAAGAACAGGTACAATCGTTCTTTCCTTTTTCCCCCAATCATTCTTTAGAACATGTTATAATGTTTCAGATAGAACTCTCAGTAGTGAGCTCTGTCACTGGGAATGACCTGCAGAGAGACAGATTTTAATTTGATATTAAAAAATCTCCCTAACAATTAGAACTATCCTAAGATGGAATGGGCTGACTGTCATGGGAGGCAGTCATAGATAACAGAAGTTTATCACTGAGTCTCCAATCAGAGATGAATGATACCTCTTTGGAAATGACCTTTACTCTTCTTCATTCCAGTCTCTGATGAAGAAATGGTCTTTCTCACCAAGAGCAACCTCTCTCTCTCTCTCTCTCTCTCTCTCTCTCTCTCTCTCATTCTCTCTCTCTCTCTCCCCCCCCCACCACCCTTTTCTATCATATCTATCAGGTTGCTCCTAAAATCATCCTGTTTTGAATCTCTCCCTATCTATTGACTCATTCTCATCTTCTAGAGACATGCCTGTCTCTCTCATTCTTGAAAATCTTTCACTGGACTCTCATCATCAGACTACTATATCTCTCCCCCTTATCAGTCAAATCTGGGGGGGGGGAGATTTTTTACTCTTGTAGTTTCAACTTCCTTTCCTTTCATTCATTTTTCAACTCCTGGATTAGTTTAGAGTTTTGTATATGTTATCCAGAATGGTATGGTAGAAAGAATGCTAGCTCTGAAGTCAGAAGATCTGAGTTCAAAACCTGGCCCAGATGCTTGCTCCTCTATTACTTGGGGGCAAATTACTTAATCTCCCTGGGCCTCAGTTTCTTCATCTATCAAATGTGAGAATCTGCCACAAAAGGCAAGCTGCTCTAGTTTCATTCCAACTCTAGTGCTACCATCATTAATCATTCCAAATATAACTTATGACCTTATCACTTAACTGAAACTGATCTTAAAAAAAAAGACAAAAAAACTGATTTCTGCAAAGTAACCAACAATATCTTTATTGCCAAACTAGATATCCTTTTTTGAATCCTCCCTTCAGTGGCCCTAATAAAAAGAGAACATTTTTTCCTTTGGATTTTTTTTTTGGAACAATGCTCTCTCTTCATTCTTCTACCTGTCTGGTTGTGCCTTCTGAGTTGCCTTTGCTGGCTCATCAGTCATATCACTTCTAACTGTGGTTTTCCCCAAAGCTCTGTCCCAGGCTCTCTTTTCTGTGTACATTCTTAGTGACTTCACTACTTCTTATGGGTATAATTATTGTCTCTATGCAGATGACCCCCAATCTCCACACCCTGCTCCAGTCTCTCTCTTGAGCTCCAGTCCTAAAGCATTAGTTGCAGTTCAGACTGGATATCCTAGAGCAGTGATGGCAAATCTTTTAGAGGCAGAGTGCCAAGCTCTTCCCCCACCCCACTCCCTAGACTAAGTGCTATGCCCATCTCTCCCCCCAGACCAAGTGCTGTGTCTCCTCCCCCACAATGAGTGGTGGAAGTACCCCAACCCCACCCCCTTATCCCACACAGGGGAGGAAGAAAGAGCTCCCACTGGGCTGCTGGGAAGAGGGTTAGTCCTTAGAAGTGAGGGATGTCCTCAGCAAGAGTAGAGAGGAGGGGAGTGACCTGAATGCTCTGCTCCCCTCCAGCTCTGCTGCCTGTGAGCTGTGCACCTTACCTGCTATGTGCTCCCTTTGGCTACTGGGCAGAGGAGTGGGGCATGTGAAAAAATGTCATCAGGTCTGGTAGAGAGGGACAGGGGAGCAGCTCTTCCCCTCAGTTCCTCTGCCTTTCTAGTAATGAACTTGGAGGGGGGAAGGGCGGCCACATGCTCACAAAGAGTCTGAGTGCCATCTTTGGCACACATGCCATAGGTCCACCATCACTGTCCTAGAGTCACCTCAAACTCATGATGCACAAAGAAGAATCTTTTCTTCCTCCACTTCAAAACTACACCTCTTCTGGATTTCATTATTTCTGTTGAGAGCACTCTATCCTTCTGGTCAGCCAGGTTTTTGAAACCTCAGAATCCTCTTCTACTGCTACAATCTTAACTGTTAAATCTTGTTCCTTCGGCCTCTACAATATTTGCCCCCTTTACTTCACTGACACCATGGCCTTACTACTTCAAGTCCTCATTACCTCTTACCTGAACTGTGGTAATAGCCTCTTGATTGGTTCCCCAACTTCTAGTTTTTCCTTTCATTCTTCATATAGTTGCCAAAGTAATATTACTAACATAGAATACTGTCTATTTGACTCCCCCTGCTCAAAAAGCTCCCATGGCTCTCAAAATTTCTAGATTTGGAATTTAAAGTCCTTTACAGCCTAACTTCAATATACATATATATATATATATATATATATTTCCAGGTAGAGATAAATGTTGAACAATTGGCCTCAAGGGCAGGGATAGGTGAAAGTGTGCATGTGTTTTTTAAACAAGATCTTCATTATTAATATTTTTCTTCTCATTTTCTTAAGTCTAAACAATTAGCAAACAATAAATGGAGTCTTGATTTGGAGCCCTTGGTTTTCTCCAAGGTGTGAATGTTCACAATTAAAATTTAATAATCGGCTCTTGAGAGCCACCTCCAGCAGACCACTTTTTTCAGGCTTATTAAACAATGCTCCTTTTTACATACAACCTTTATTTTGTGTCCCTCATAGGCAACATTCCACTTCCTATAACAATAGCAATGAGCATTTATAAAGCTCTTTAAGGTTTTCCAGGCACTCTACCAAGTTCTTTTATGCATATTATCTCATATTATTCTACCAACAACACTAAGGAGTAGGTTCTACTATTATGTCCATTTTATAGATGAGGAAACTGAGGCAGAAGTTAAGAGACTTGTCCAGGCTCACATAGTGTGAACTTTAAAATTACTCTACCCTACTTAGACATACTTTAGGGGAAGATAAAGTTGTAATCTCCTGATTGAACAATGAAGATACTTAGTTCTCACCTTATAGTGAAGCTAGAACTTTAAGCTATGTCTATTTTTAGGTCTTAATACAAAAAGATGTTAAGTAACTATAGAGATTAAATTGATCACAAAAAGGCCAAGTAACTAACAAAAGGTGAACTTAACAAAGAAGTGTTAAGTAACTCAAAAGATATAATCAAAGAAGATGAGAACTAAAAGTATGGGCAGTCCTGGAGAAAGCTTTTGATGTGATTGGTAGATGTGAAAATTTAGAGGAGGAGACACAAGGGTGAAAGGTCTATATATTTGGGATTTTTTGTCTCTCAGAAGACTCTCTTTCCCTGATTGGAGGTGGAGAGTTAGCTGAGAGCAGTGTGCTGGCCTTTCGGCATCTTGGCGTGGCTACAAGCTATTGTCCAGTCTGGTGGTGAGTTTTTGGCTGTATTTCCTTCCTTTACTTTTCCAACTTTATCCCCTTAGAAGCCTCTAATCTTCTTCAGAGAGCTAGAGGCAGGGATTTTAAAACTCCCCCTGGCACAGACCAGGCAAGAGAATCCTATATCCTCTTCCCTCCTTCTCCTTAAGTTCCCTCCCTCTATATTAATTGAATTACCATAAATTTCCAGACTGACTTGGGTATTTTATTTGGAATTTTCCCTGGTGACCAATCAACTCTAGATCTTTAAGTCACAACCCTAAATTTATCTTTACAATAGCTAGTGTCTGGGACAGGAATTAAACTCATGACTTCCTGATTCAGAATCTAGTGCTCTATCAACTCTGCCACCTGTCTACATCTCCATGTCTTTCCTTTTTCTTTTTAAACACTTATCTTCTTAGAATCAATACTGAGTATTGGTTCCAAGGCAAAAAAGTAGGCAAATGAAGTTGAGAGTCTTGTCCATGGTCACATAGCTAGAAGAGTCTCAGGCTAGATTTGAACCCAGGACCTACTGTCTCCAGGCCTGGCTCTTTATCTACTGACACCTAGCAACTTCTTTATGGCTTTTCTATGCATAGACAGTCCAACATGCTTGGATATACTCCTGTCTTACTGCCAATTCTTAAAGTCACTCATTTCCTTCAAAGATCAACTCAAATACCACTTCCTCCATGAGACCCTTCTTGGTATTCCCAGCTGCTAGCACCTTACCTTCAAAATTACATTGTATTTTTTGTATATGTTTGCTTTGCACATGTTTATTATGTTTCCATGTTGTCTACCCCTATAGAATGTAAATTCCTTGAAGGTAAGAACTGTTTCATTTGTGTCTTTGTGTCCCCAGTGCCTTGCATAGTGGCTGGCACATGGTAGGTGCTTAATTAATGAGTGTCAATTGATAGTTTGAAGTTCCACACAGATTTCCTATTATGGATACAATTTGGAAAAAATTAACAAGGACCTTTCTAACTCTGAGAGCCTGGGACCCTTTTCAGAATTTGAACAAGTTTGCATGTATACAAAAAAAATTGTAGAATTGGATTTATGAGGGGAGGGACCATGAGATAAATTATCACTGAGTAATATCAATTACAGTATCTAAAAAAGCTTTCCCTCTGACTTTTGAGGCAGAAAAATCAATGATAAAGACTAAATTATAAGAGTATCTGTCACAGAATAAATGAAATCTTTTCTGGAATTGTTTTTATATGTATTCAATGGACCACTAGGATGACTCATTCATTCATAATTCATTCAATAAACATTTGAGAAGTACCTCTCATGGACAATGCTTAGCACCGAAGGAAGCAAAGAGTCTAGTAATGCAAGACAGCTAGATGGCTCATTGGATAGAGGGCAAGGCTTGGAGATGGAAGGTCCTGGGTTCAAATCTAGCCGCAGACACTTCCTAGCTGTGTGACCCTGGACAAGTCACTTAATACCAGTTGCCTGGCCCTGATGGCTCTTCTACCTTGGAAGCAATATTTAATATTAATTCCAAGACATAAAGTAAGGTTTGAAAACAAAAAGAGTCTAGTAATGGGGTTGAGTAATGAACACACACACAACTATTATATTGTAGAGATCCAGAGTGGTGTAAAAGATTTAAAAAGAGAAATGGCTTCTAGAAGGGGACAAGATAGTATGGAGGAGGTGACATCTAATTAGGTCTTGAAGAAAATATCTCAAAAGGTACACATGAAGAAAGGAACTATTGCAGACACAAAAATAGGAAAAATGAGCACAAAGGTACATAAGTACCTTTGATGAGCAGACTTGTTAGGCTAAAATGGAGAGAGAAAGAGAGAGACAGAGACAGAGGCAGAGAGACAGAGAGACAGAAAGACAGAGAGAGTAAGGAGTGGGTAGGTAGAAACATTAAATCAAAATTGGTTAAAAAAAAACACCACCACACACTTAGAGCTAATAAATATAGTAAAGATTCTTGTCATGTAGAGGTCTGGTTTAATTGTGCTCTGGGAGAAAGCACTTTCTTTAGGAGGCATGTGGTGGGGCATGCATGATGTTGCTAAGCAATCAAGTGTTGAAGATGGTAAAGAAACATAGGTTCTTGAAGATCAACTGCCAATGTGGGGTCAGTCATTACAGGAGGCCAAAGTTGGGAGGGGTGGCCATCTGGAAAAGTCCAAGAGCCAAAGTGTTGATAATAGAGGGGAAGACAAAAAAGAAAACTGGAGAAAATGAATATCGTAAAAATATTATCCCAGGGGAAGAAGTCAAAGCAACCTGAGGACCCATTGATTCAACAAATATGTTGTTGATTTGCAGGCTCCTTTTTGGGACCCCATTTGGGGTTTTCTTGGCAAAAATTTTAGAATGGTATGCCATTTCCTTCTCCAACTCATTTTATAGATTAAGAAACTGAGACCAAAGGCTAAGTGACTTGCTTAGGGTGATGTGGCTAGTAAATTTCTAAGACCAGATTTGAACTCAAGAAAATGAGCTTTCCTGACACTAGGCCTGGTGCTCTAACTACTGACCCACCTTACTGCCCCAACAAAATATAGTGCATTAGAAAAAGCAATGAACCTAGAACCAGGAATTCTGGATGACACAAACTCAATGTGTGACTTTGGGCAAATCCCTTCATCTCTCTAGGTTCTAGTTTTCATAACTTTAAAATAAGGAAGTTGGTCTAGAATATGTTTAAGATCTCTTCTATCTCCAATATCTTATGTATGGTCTAAGCCTCCTTTCTAGCTCTAAAATTTTATGTTCCCTGCTGTAATATCTGTGTTCAAAGACATCTTCTACTCTAAAGATCTTTGTTCTAACATTCTATAGTTTGTTTCCTTCAATCACTAAGAGTCTTCTTTTTCCTAGATTCTAGGGGTGATGTAAAATTTAGATAAGACTGACCCCTGCCCTCAAGGAATTTATAGTCTAGTAAGAAAGAATAGATTACTCAATGATCAAGATAGCACAAATTAGAATGCAATAAAAGTATAAAAAAGAATACAAAGTTTTCACTAAGAAACAGAGTGGAAAATGTTAAATTTCTATTTAGATGATCTAGTTTTAATTACAAATTGTGTAAATATTACTGGTGTGGCCTCTGGCAAATTACATCACTTGCTTGAGTCTTAGTTTCCTCTTTTGTAAAATGAGAGAGTTGGACTAAATTACTTTTAATATCCTTCTTTTCTAACTCCATGTTCTAGCTCTATGCTGTCAAACTCAGATAGAAATGAGAGCCACTGAACTGTAAATGAGAATACCTGTGGATCACTTATTGAGTTGTAAATCTTCTACTGGGCAATGAGGCAGCACAGTGGAAAGACAGCCTGGCCCAGAGATGGCAAAGTCCTTGGTTCAAATTGTTACCCTGGAAAAGTAACATAATTCCAATTTCACTCTTGTACCTTGGAACTAAAACTTGATATTTTTTCTAAGATAGAAGGAAAGGGCTTGTTGTTGTTGTTTAATGATATTAGTCTTCCATAACCAGAATATTGGAGATGATCAGAATTGTTTCTGTATAAAATGAACAAACAGAAAGCCATCATGGTGTGACAAGGAGAACACTGCTTTGGGACTCAGAGGACCTAAATTTAATCTTGGTTCTTCTATTGGGTAAACTTGGGTTCATCCCTTCCTCACTCTGCACCCATCCAATTCCTCATTTGTAAAATGAAAGAATTGGAATAAATGGTCTTCCAGATCCCTTCCATCTCTAAATCCCATGGTCCTAATGTAGGATCCTCATCTCCCAAATAACTACTCCTCTGGAAACTTTAGCAGTCAAACTTCAGACTTCATATGTGACCTCCTCACTTTAGGCAGCTAAGTAGCATAGTGACTTGAAGTCAGAAAGACCTAAGTTTAAATCTAGCTACACAAAATTGGGACACTAATGCATTGCTGGTGGAATTGTGAATTAATCCAATTATTCTGAAAGGCAATATGGAATTACGCACAAAAGGCTTTAAATGACTGCCTGCCCTTTGATCCAGCCATACCACTGCTGGGTTTGTGCCCTAAAGAGATAATAAGGGAAAATACTTCTACAAAAATATTCATAGCCTCTCTCTTTGTGGTGGCAAAAGAATGGAATATGAGGGGATGCCCTTTGATTGGAGAATGACTGAAAAAACTGTGGAATCTGATGGTGATGGAATACTATTGTGCTGAAAGGAATGATGAACTGGAGGAATTCCATGTGAACTGGATCGACTCTAGGAATTGATGCAGAGTGAAATGAGCAGAATGTGACTGAAAATATGGGTTTCAAGACTGTGAATTGCCCAAAGTGTAAAGATAATTTTTAGCGTCTTGATTTTATATCAAAAATAAGTGGTCACCATGGGAAAAATTCCCAAATATGAAATACCCAAGTCAGCTGGGTTTTATGGAGATTTTAATTAATATAAATGAAGGAATTAAGGAAAGGGAAAGAGACAGAGTAAGAGGAAATAGCAGGAAAAGGCTAGGGCCTAGGCAACCTAGGCCTTTTTCTTTAAGAGAGAAACTAAGTCAGTCTTTAATCACTCACTACAAGATCTTTCCAAGCAAAACTCTAATGTTCAGAGACCCAGCAGCCTCCTCTGACTCCTGACCTCCAATTCAGCTACCAAAGCTGAACTAAATCCAACTACCTTGAACTGGTTCAGACAGCTCCTTTTAAAGAGAAATTTCTCTTTTGTCACCTCCCCTAAATTTTCACGTCTACCAATCACAGTAGATGCTTTTCCTAGGACAGCCCATTCTTAGTTTTTAGTTCTCACCTTCTCTGGGTAGATTATATCTTCTGAGTACTTCACACCTCTTGGTTAAGCTTGCCCCTTGCAAGTTGCCTGACCTTTTAGTGATTAATTTGACCTTCATAGGTACTTAGCACCCTTTTGTATTAGATCTAAAAATAGACCTAGCTTAAGGGCTTTTGCCATAACCCTAACATAATGTTCCAAGGTAGAGTCTGAGAAAATTTAAGATTCACAAGAACCAGAAGAACATTGTACACAGAAAGTAAAACATTGTGGAAAAATCCAGTGTAATGGACTTTGCTACTAGTAGCAATATAGTAAGCCAGGACACTCTCGAAGGACTTATGGGGAAAAAGGCTAAAGAACTATGGGAGTATAAATGCAAAAGCAAAACATATGACATCACTTATCATAGGCATATATAGGTATGTGATTAAAAGAACTAGCTCAGTACTAAAAATGAATTATATAGAAATAGATTTCAAGTGACAACATTTGTACAATGAATTGCCTGTTGACTCTAAGAGAAGGGAGGAAAAGGGGAGGGAAAGAAAATGAATCATGTAAATATGGAAAATATTTAAAAATTAAAAATAAAAATAAAATAAATCTAGGCATAGACACTTATGAGATGTGTGACCCTGATCAAGTCACTTAATCTCTCTGTACCTCAGATTACTCATTCATAAAGTGGGGATAATAGCATCACCTGCCTTATAAAATTGATGTGAAGATCAAGATTAAACATAGGTAAATAAATAACTGTTATTTTACCTTCCATCTTAGAATGAATGCTGTGTATTGCTTCCAAGGCAGAAGAGCAGTAAAGCATAGGCAATGAGGGTTAAGTGACTTGCTCCAGGTCATATAGCTGGGAAGTGTCAATTACTATGACTCTTTTTTTTTTTATTTCACAGGACTTTTAATGCTTCTTTTTCTTACTAAAATACAAAATGTTACAGACACCGGCAATGAGTGATAAGGAGAGTAGAGGAGCCAATGCCTGTCAGTGCATCATCCCTCTGGAATGGATAGCATCTTTATTCACTGTCTGTTGGTTAAGGGGAAGTTGTGTGTGGATCATCCCCAGGTTGGGGAATTACTATGACTCTTAAAGAACCAATGATGACTGGATGTGGTTTCTTAAATGCACTAAGATTATCATTATTTTGACAATACATCTCTATTGTTCTTTATGACTTAAAAGCTATTTCCTTCCTACTGTCCTATGAAACACCTTGACCAGGCATTATTTTTATTTTAGAGATGAAGAAACAGACTCAGTGAGTGTAAATGATTTAGAATGACAAAGAATTTGAGTTAGAATTCACATGAGAACAAATAGAAGTTAGGATTCAGAACATAAAAGCTGAAAGGATGTTCAGGAGTTCTGAGGTCCCTTCCAATTCTAAGACCCCATGGTTCATGTAGAATATTAATATTGAGAAAGACCTTGGAGCTCTTCTAGTCTACCCAATTTCCTGAAGAATAACTAAGGCTCAGAGGAGCAACAAGACTCATCCAAGGTAAAGCTAAACTTAGTCATCTCTCCTATCTCATTCATTTATTTAACAAGCAGTTATTAAGTGCCTGCGCTATATATATAAGTCACTGGGTGCCCAGTATCAGAGATTTACCATACATTCATAGAATTTTGAGTTGTAAGGAATCTTACAGACCACCTAGTTCAATTTTTTAATTTTATGAATGAGGAAACTTAGCCCAGGTGGTGAGGTGACTTGTTAGTTTCTCCACAACTAGAAAGTATCTGAGCCCTCTTTTAAACCCAGATCCAGTCATCCCAAATCCAAGGCTCTTTGCCACTATAGGATACTAGCTGAGACTGCCAAAAAGGAAGAAGAGAGGCTACAGGAGTCAGTGGCCGAGATTAAATCTCCCAGGAAACTGTCCTTCCTTTGGCTTAAAAGAAGAAAAAAAAACGTGGCAGAGAGGTCCATTCAGGTCAATTGTCATTGGTCCACTCTTTTGTTTAGGTGTGTGCATCTCCAGCATGCCTGTTTATACTCAGGGATTTTTCATGGGTCTACTTTCTTGCTGTTGGAATAATAACAGGTTTTAAAAATAAGAATAGTTTCTGATTATTCTTTTGTGAGCAGGGTCGGAAAAGGGCATTTGGGATATGTTACTTCAAACACTTCAAAAGGTACATCTTTTACTACTGGTTTAAAGGTAGCTCTGGAACAGAAGGGGATTGTGTCAAATGTAGTCACACTTTTAGGCAGTAACTGAAGGAAACAGGCAGATTGTACCTTCTGGTAAGAGGAGAGGATATTGCCCCCTTCAGCATGCACAGGTTCAGGACCTGTATTTGGCATGTGAGTACATCTTTGGAGTCAAAAGACTTGGTTTCAAATTCTAGCATTACTACTTGTCACCCATGTGACCTTAGGTCAGTCACTTCTACTCCCTCTGTGCTTCAGTTTTTCTACTTGCAAAAATGTACTATTCTGAAGATACTATTTCTAAGGATCCTTCCAACTTGTAAACATTATGATTCATGGCAGAATATTCCAAGCAATGAAAAATTCAGCTCCAAACTCCTTTCTCCCTCTTTTGATTGTCATCATTATGACAATAGGCTTACATGACTAATAATAACCATGAATACTTCTAAAAAGCTTCTAAGACTACAAAGCACTTGCCTTTAAATTAATAAGGCAAAATAAAAGATTGATAAAATAGAAGGAAACATGAAATATCTCACTGAGAAGATGACTGATCAAGAAAACAGGTTTAGAAGAGATAATTTGAAAATCATTGGTCTACCTGAAAATCCGGGAATAAACAGAAACCTTGACATCATACTACAAGAAATTATCCAAGAAAACTGCCCTAATGTTTTTGAACAAGAGGGGCAAAATAGACATTGAAAGAGTTCAGAGAACATCCTCTACACTAAATCCTCAAAAGACAACTCCCAGCAATGTAATTACCAAATCCAAGAGCTTCCAAGCTAAGGAGAACATTTTATAAGAAACCAAAAAGAGACAATTCAGATATCAAGGAGCACCAATCAGAATCACACAAAATCTGGCCTCTTCCACACTAAAGGACCTCAAGACTTAGAATATGATATTCAGAAAGGCAAGACAATTGGGCCTTCAACCAAGGATCACCTACGCAGAAAAACAGACTATTTACTTCCAGGGGAAAGTGTAGGCATTCAACAAAATAGAAGATTTCCAAGTATTTGTAAAGAAAAGACCAGAACTAAGTGGAAAGTTTGATATCCAAACACAAAGATCAAGAGAAACATGAAAATGTAATTAAGAAAGAGAGAGGAAAGGGGGAAAATATTTTTATTTAAATTTTCTTCTTTAAGGGCTTCAATAAGATCAAATTGTTTATATTAATATATGGAAAATGTTATTTGTAACTCTCAAAATTATATTCACTATTATAGTAATTAGAAGAATCATTCATAGGTAAACATTGGTGTAATAAGTGGTAATAAGTGGTAAAAAAAAAGAAAAAAGGAGGGGAGAATAAAAGATGGAACCAAGAGAAACTTGAAGGAATAAGATAAATAGGAAAATCTATATCACACAAAGAACTGCATGGGAAGAGGAGGGGAAGAATACTATCATAAGAAGGAGAGGAAGAGAGTGCTAATAGGAAATACTTCAACTTTATTCTCAGTGAAATCAATTCTGAGAGGAAAGAGCATCTAGATTCATTGGGGTATAGAAATCTATCTTACCCTACAGGGAAAGTGAGAATGGAAAAACTAAGGGGGAAAGTCGGGGGGGGGGGGACTACAAAAAAAGGAGGGAATGGGGGGAAGGGAACGTAATAGACACTAAACAAATAAGAAGGGAACAAAAAGGGAGGGGGAAGAAAGGGAAGTATAATAAGGATGGGGATTAGGGAGACTGATTAAAAGCAAACCATGGATTTAAAAATATATAGGGAAAGAAGAAAGGGCATAACTAGGAGAGGATATCAAAATGTTGGGGAATACAGAGGTAGGTATCATAACTCTGAATGTGAATGGAATGAACTCGTCCATAAAACAAAAGCAAATACCAGAGTGTATTAGAAACCAAAATCCTACCATATGTTGTCTACAAGAAACACGCATTAGGCAGGTAGACACTCATAGAATAAGGATCAAAGGCTGGAGCAAAATCTATTGGGTCTCAACTAAGAAAAAGAAGGCAGGAGTTGCAATCATGATATCTGACAAAACCAAAGTAAAAATAGATCTGATTAAAAGAGATAGGGGAGGTAATTACATTCTGATAAAAGGCAGTATAGACAATGAGGAAATATCAATAATCAACATTTTTGCATGAAATGGTATGGTGTCCAGATTTCTAAAGGAGAAGCTAGTGGAGTTAAAGGAGGAAATAAATAGTAAAACTATACTAGTGGCAGACCTGAACCTTCCTCTATCAGATCTAGATAAATCAAACCAAAAAAATAAATAAGAAAGAGGTAAGAGATGTGAATGAAATCTTAGAAAAATTAGAGTTAATAGATATGTGGAGAAAAATAAATAGGGACAAAAAGGAACACACCTTCTTTTCAGCAGCACATGATCCATTCACAAAGATTGACTATGCACTAGAGCATAAAAACATTGCTAACAAGTGCAAAAAAGCAGAAAAAATAAATGCAACTTTTTCAGATCATAATGCAATAAATATAATAATTAGTAAGGGCACATGGAGAACCAAATAAAAAATTAATTAGAAATTAAATAATATGATTCTCCAAAACTGGTTAAAGAACAAATCATAGAAACAATTAATAATTTCATTGAAGAAAATGACGATGATGGGACATCCTTTCAAAACCTATGGGATGCAGCCAAAGCAGTACTCAGGGGGAAATTTATATCCTTGAGTTCATATATTAACAAATTAGGGAGAGCAGAAGTCAATGAATTGGGTGTGCAAATTAAAAAAAACTAGAAAACGAACAAATTAAAAATCTTCAGATGAAGACTAAATTAGAGATCCTAAAAATCAAAGGAGAAACTAATAAAATTGAATGTCAAAGAACTATTGATTTAATAAATAAGACTAGACGCTGATACTTCGAAAAAACAAATAAAATAGACAAAGTACTGGTCAGTCTAATTAAAAAAAGGAAAGAAGAAAACCAAATTGACAGTATCCAAGATGAAAATGCAGAACTCACCTCTAATGAAGAGGAAATTAAGGCAATCATGAAAAACTACTATGCCCAATTATATGGCAACAAATATGGCAATCTAGGTGATATGGATGAATACTTACAAAAACATAAATTGCCTAGACTAACAGAAGAAGAAATAAATTACCTAAACAACCCCAGATCAGAAAAAGAAATTGAACAAGCCATCAAAGAACTCCCCAAGAAAAAATCCCAGGTCCAGATGGATTCACAAATGAATTCTATTATACATTCAAAGAGCAAGTAATCCCAATATTATACAAACTATTTGACAGAATAAGCAAAGAAGGAGTTGTACCAAATTCATTTTACGACACAAATATGGTTCTGATCCTCAAACCAGGCAGGTCAAAATCAGAGAAAGAAAACTATAGACCAATCTCCTTAGTGAATATAGATGCATAAATCTTAAATAGGATACTAGCAAAAAGACTCCAGCAAGTCATCACAGGGGTTATTCACTATGACCAGGTAGGATTCATACCAGGAATGCAAGGATAGTTTAATATTAGGAAAACCATGCACATAATTGACCATATCAACAAGCAAACTGACAAAAATCACAAGATTATCTCAATAGATGCAGAAAAAGCCTTTGATAAAACACCAAACTCATTCCTATTGAAAACACTAGAAAGTATAGTAATAGAAGTGCCTTTCCTAAAAATAATAAACTATATATCTAAAACCACCAGCAAGCATCATCTACAAAGGGGATAAATAAGAAGCATTCCCAGTAAGATCAGGAGTTTAACAAGGATGCCCATTATCACCTCTATTATTTAACATTGTACTAGAAACACTAGCAGTAGCAATTAGAGAAGAAAAAGAGATTGAAGGTATTAAAAATAGGTAATGAGGATACCAGGCTATTACTCTTTGCAGGTGATATGATGGTATACTTAAAGAATCCTAGACAGTCCACCAAAAAGCTAGTGAAAATAATCAACAATTTTAGCAAAGATGCAGGTTACAAAATAAACCCACATAAATCATCAGCATTTCTATATATTTCCAACACATCTCAGCAGCAAGAGTTAAAAAGAGAAATTCCATTTAAAATCACCATAGACAATATGAAATATTTAGGAATCTATCTGCCAAGACAAACACAGGAACTATTTGAACACAACTTCAAAACAATATCCACCCAATTAAAACTAGATCCAAATAATTGGAAAAACCTTAATTGCTCATGGGTAGGATGAGCTAATATAATAAAAATGACAATCCTACACAAACTAATTATTTAGTGCCATACCCATTAAACTACCAAGAAATTTTTTATTGAATTAGAAAAAAACTATAACAAAGTTCATTTGGAAGGACAAAAAATTAAGAATAGCAAGGAAAATATTGGAAAAAATGTGAAGGAAGTTGACCTAGTAGTACCAGACCTCAAACTGTCCTATAAAGCAGTGGTCATCAAAACAATATGATACTGGCTAAGAGACAGAAGGGAGGATCAGTGGAATAGACTTGGGATAAGTGACCTCAGCAAGACAGTCTATGATAAACCCAAAGATCTCAGCTTTGGGGACAAATATCCACTATTTGATAAAAAAAAACTGTTGGGAAAATTGGAAAATGGTATGGGAAAGATTAGGGTTAGATCAACATCTAAACTCAGAAAGGGTGGGTGAATGTCTTGAACATAAAGAAGGAAAATATAAGTAAATTAGGTGAACACAGAATAGTATACTTGCCAGATCTTTGGGAAAGGAAAGATTTTATGACCAAGCAAGAGTTAGAAAAAATTACAAAATGTAAAATAAATTATTTTGATTACATTAAGCTATAAAGGTTTTGTACAAACAAAACCAATGCAACCAAAATTATAAGGGAAGCAACAAATTGGGGGGGGGGGGAATCTTCAAAACAAAAATCTCTGACAAATGTCTAATTACTTAGATTTACAAAGAGCTAAATCCATTGTACAAAAAATCAAGCCATTCCCCAACTGATAAATGGGCAAGGGATATGAATAGGCAATTTTCAGATAAAGAAATCAAGGCTATCAATAAACATATAAAAAATGTCCTAAATCTCTTATAATCAGAGAAATGCAAATCGAAACAACTCTGAGGTACCACCTCACACCTAGCAGATTGGCTAATATAACAGCAAAGGAAAGTAATGAATGCTGGAGGGGATGTGGCAAAATTGGGACATTAATTCATTGCTGGTGAAGTTGTGAATTGGTCCAACCATTCTGGAAAGCAATTTGGAACTATGCCCAAAGGGTGCTAAAAGATTGCCTATCCTTTGATCCAGCCATAGCACTGCTGGGTTTGTACCCCAAAGAGATAATAAGGAAAAAGCCTTGTACAAGAATATTCAGGGGGGCAGCTGTGTAGCTCAGTGGATTGAGAGCCAGGCCTAGAGATGGGAGGTCCTAGGTTCAAATCTGGCCTCGGACATTTCCTAGCAGTTGTGACCCTGGGCAAGTCACTTGACCCCCATTGCCTAGCCCTTGCCACTCTTCTGCCTTAGAACCAATACATAGTATTGATTCTAAGATGGAAGGTAAGGGTTTAATAAAGAATATTCATAGCCACGCTCCTTGTGGTGGCAAAAAAAAAATTGGAAAATTAGGGGATGCCCTTCAATTGGGGAATGGCTAAACAAACTGGTATCTATTGGTGATGGAATACTATTGTGTTCAAAGAAATAATGAACTGAAGGAATTCCATGTGAACTGGAATGACCTCCATGAATTGATGCAGAGTGAAAGAAACAGAACCAGGAGAACATTGTACACAGAGACTGTGGTACAATCGAATGTAATGAACTTCTCTACGAGTAGCAATGCAATGATCCAGGACAATTCTGAAGGACTTATGAGTAAGAACACTATCCACATTCAGAGGAAAAACTGTGGGAATAGAAACACAAAAGAAAAACAACTGCTTGATCATATGGGTCAAAGGTGATATGATTGGGGTTATAAACCCTAAATGATCACTCTAGTGCAAATATCAGTAATATGGAAATAGGTCTTGACAAATGACACATGTAAAACCCAGTGGAATTGTGTGTCGGCTGTGGGATGTGTTTGGGGGGGGGGGAGAACATGATCCTGGAAAAATACTCTAAATGAATCAATTAAATAAAATTTAAAAAGAAAAAGAAATGATGAGCTGTATGATTTCAGAAAGACCTGGAAAGACCTACATGAACTGAAGCAGAACAAAATAAGCAGACCTGGGAGAATATTGTATACAGTAATAGCAATATTGAGGAATGATCAACTGCCAAAGTCTTGGCTACTCTCAGCAATACAATGATCTGGGACAATCCTGAGGGATTTATGACAAAGAATGCTATCCTCCTCCAGGGAAAGAACTTCTGGAGTTGTAATGAAGATCAAAGTATATGATTTTTCATTTTGGTTTATTTGGGTTTTTATTTGGGGGTTTTGGTTTTATATGAGTATTCTCTTCCAACAAGGAACAATATAGAAATATATTTTGCATGATAATACATGTATAAACCAGATCACATTTTTTACCATCTTCAGAATGGGAGAGGGAAGGGAGGGAGACAAGACAATTTGCATCTTATTACTTCAGAAAACTTATGTGGAAAATTATTAATAAATGGAATTGGTAAAATATCTTTTATAAAGGAAACCTGGATTTACATCTCAGTTCTTCTAATCTCTTTCTTCATCTTTGAAATAAGAAATGAGGATTTCTATTTCCTCCAAATGACCCAGATGATTGATTTTTAAGTTTCTGTCCAAATATTATGATTTTGCAATTATCATTTTCATTTAACAGATTGGGGGGGGGGAAATGACTTGCGTTCAGCCCTTTTGGGGAAGATACAGGACAGGAATCCTGCCTCTCAATTTAGAACTTGCTGAGAAGTTCATTACTTCATGTTTCTAAATAAAAAGACTATCTTTGCCAAACTGAAAGGGCAATATGAGATTTGAGGTGCTGGGAAGGATGTAAAAGGAGAGTTGTCTGGACTTTTGGCTCCTCTTCCTAGAGAAATGTATTCCATTTACATCATCCATTAAGAAAATTACACTAACTTGCCCAAGCTTGTATCAGAAGTTGTTTGGAAGGGAATAGAAATCTTGATTAACTAGTAATTATTGTAGACTTATTCTAACAGAGAACCAGATCATGTAATCTAACATTGAATCTCAGGAGTAGAAGGACCTCCAGGAGTCATCTAATGCCAGCCATATCTGAACAGGAATCCCCTCTGAAAAAGATTCCCAACTAGACAAACCAGCCGCTATCTTATCCCTTGAAAATCTCCAAAGGCAGCCCATTCCACTTTTGGACAACTCTCATCTTTAGGAACTTTTTTCTTACACTGAGGCAAAATCTTTGTTTGTAACTTCTACCCACTATGCTTAGTTTTCCCCTCAGGTGCCAAGTAGAATAAATTCTAATTCTTCTTTCATATGACAACCTTTATATATATGGAAGCAGCAACCACAAAGCCCCTTAGCATTCTCTTCTCTAGGCTAAAGAGCTATAATTCCTTTTGTTAATCCTCATATGACCTGATCCTTAGTCTTCTCTTAGTTTTCTCTGGACAGGCTCCAGCATGTCACACAACCACAGAGCTAGACTGGATCTCAAGAAGTTATTTAGTCCAGCCCATACCCCCAAAAGGAACCCCAATGCAATATACCCAATACATGGCCATCTAACCTCTGCTTAAGGATTTTCAAGGAAGAAGAACTCACCATCTCTTGAGACAGTCCATTGCACTTTTGGTTAGCTCTAATTGCTAGGAAAGTTTTTCCTGGTATCAAACTTAAATTTTCTTTTCCCCATCTTTCATTCTTTTCTCTTAATTCTGCCCTTTGGGGCCAAGTAGGGCAAGGGTAATCCTTTTATACCAAAGGGTTTTTAATCTTTTTTGTGTCACAGCTCTCTTTGGAAGTCTGATGAAGCTTATAGAACTCCCTTGTGAGGAGAACATATTAAAATATATAAAATAAAATATATGGGATTACAAAGGAACCCAATTATATTAAAATACAATTATCAAAATATTAAAGTTAATGGATCCTCTTAAATCTATCCATAGACCCCAGATTATAAATACTTGTCCTAAAATGACTGCCAGTTTCTCTGGCCAATATTTATATTTAGAAAAGCCAGGCACATCATTCACTGTGCACATATACATCATGAGAAGCATTTGGTTAGCACTGTAATTCCCTAGGTAAAAAAAACATTAGCCAGGCTTCCTGATTCAGTCTTAAACTTGAGGCTAGAAAAGGTCAGAGGGAGACTCCATCCATTTATTATAAGAAAAGAAAAATGAGAGGTCATGTTGCTTCAGGCTGTACTCATAATATTTCAGTAGGCAAAGATTTTCTGGTTCAATCTGATGTTTGAATGTGTTGGTCTCCTTTATACTTTGAGTATTCGCAATCATAGAATGTCAGAGTTAGAAGAAACCTAGAATATAGAATGTTACAGCCACAATAGACCTTTCATTTTATAAATTAGGAAATGAACACAGAATGGTGATGTGACTTGCCTGAAGTCATGTAACCAAACTTGGAATCCCAAGATAGTGCTCTTTCTACTATGCTATATATCTTCCATATTCATAGTGAAATGGAAAATTCATGACAGATAATCATTTGGTTTCTGGAAAGCGAAGTATGAGGATGACTGGGTTAGGGATAACTGCAGGTGATGATCCCCCTGTTCCATCCATGTGGGGTCATCATTAATCATCCAAGTCCTAGGTAGTGGCACTAGAGAAAGCCTTTGGAGAATCACAGATTTTCACAGAATTCCCAAATTGAAGGAGAACACAGTAGCTGCCCAGCCCAACACCTACCCAAATAAGAAGACCTAAATTACACCTTCCATCCATTGCACCCATGGGACTGAGGAGAGAGTATTTACTAGAAAGTTGCCCATGAAGGCATTGCATGGAAAGCAAAGTCAGGATGGCAGAATAGCATAAAGAAGTACAACCTCACTCCCCCAAAACACTTGCTCTACAAAGAACCAGAACCCCCCACAGACCAAATTCTGTTGGAGAAATCCAAGAAAGGACTATACAGGAGGTTCCAGAGGAAATAACATGAGGCTGTACATTCTAAAAAGAACTGGGAAGCAATCCATAAAGAATGTCACTGACTTGCAGTCACCAAAGCAAAGATTTCTCATTGTAAGAACTTCTCAGGAGCAGCTAGATAGCACAGTGGATAGAATGCTGAGCCTGGAGTCAGGAGGACATAGGTTCAAATGTGGCCTCAGACGCTTCCTAGCTACGTGACCCTGGACAAGTCACTTAATCTTGATTGTCCAGCCCTTGCTGCTCTCCTGTTAATTTAAATTGATGCTAAGGCAGAAGGCAAGGTTTTTAAGAAAAAAAATTTAATAAATAAGAATTTCTATAATATGGTTGAACTCTGTCCTGGATATACTGCATGGAGTAGTAGAAAGAGTTCTGGGCTTAGATTTAGATCTACATTCATTTTTTTTTTATTTCTGCCACTTACTAGCTTTGTGATCCTAGACATTGTCAATCAATCCTATGAACTTCCATCCAAGAAGCTCAGAATGATAACCATAATATCATCCAGGTTACTGTGGGCCACTTCCTTGTAAACTTTTACTCATTGTTTAAGCCATGTCCGACTTTTCATAATCCCATTTGGGGTTTTCTTGGTAAGGATGTCGGAGTGGATAGTGGATATTAGGTATATTCCTTCTCTAGCTCATTTTACAGATGAAGAAACTGAGACAAACAGGGTTAAGTGACTTGCCCAGGGTCACACAGTATCTAATTCCTGATTTGCACTTGGTTCTTCCTGGATCTATCCATTGCACCACATAGCTGTCTCCATTTAAGTGCTATGTAAAGCAGTAACTAGATTTTTTTTAGGATAGTGACTTTTGGAGGGGTTGGAAGGGCTCTATTATTTAGAAGCGAGCAAGTTTACATAATTCTTACTTCTATTATAATTTGCATTTGACAAAGTGCTCTCCATAGGATGGAAGTAGAGCAAGCACTGCTATTCAATTTTGTAGATGAATTAGGGGAGGCTCAGAGGTGAAGGAATCCTCAGAGGTGAAGGGATCAACCCAAAGTTGCATATTAGTGACAGGATTGGGTCTCCATTATAGTTCTTTCGATGTTGCAATGTTTTACCCTATCTTCCCAATGCATCTTTTTACTAAAAATCTCACTTAACATGGTTCTGCTTGGCTTTTTTTCCATTTGTGAGAGAATGTATTTCTTTTTTAAAGTTTTTTTTCTATAATGTGTTTGATACAAACTGCATTTTAGCCTTTAAAAATATAGAGAATCAATCGAGAAAATGAGATCTTATATTTCTATATCCTTTATTCCATATTGTTCCCATTGGGACAGAATAGAACATGATAATGCATATTGCCAAAAAGGAGTTTTAATCTGGCAATAAGAGGGTTAAAGTGTAGGGATGCTCCAGCATGTTAACAGCATGAACACCAGGTGAAAACAAATGGTTAACAGGCTGCCACTTTTCATCCTCAGGGCTCCTGCACTTTCTTGGCACCACATATGGTGTACACTCTTGGTAAAAGAACTAAGCTTTAAAGGTCTCTTGCTGATGCTGTGCACACAAAAGGTGGGGGAGGAAAGAAGAGAGAGATAGAGAGAGAAGAGAGGGTGGAAGATAAAAAGAATAAGAGAAGGAAGTAAAACAGGAGAGAAAGAAAGGGAGGGAAAGAGAGGGAGAAAGAAAAGAAAATCAGAAGGAAAAAAGGAAAGATCAAAGAAAGGGGAAAAGGGGAAAAGGGAAGGGAAAGAAAGAGAAGGGCAGGGAAGGAAATGGGAAGTGGAACTTATTTCCTTAGAAGGGGTAGAAAGAAAAGAAAGAAATCATGATTTTATTAGACAGTAAGTCAACAAGCACTTATTAAACATCTTGTACTATAGGTACCAGGCACTGTGCTAAGAGCTGGGGATAGAAAAAGAGGGTAAAACAAGCAAACAAACCAGTTCCTGCTCTGAATTTAGAGTCAAAGAACATGAAATCCACTCCCAACTTTGATTAGTACCTTTGCAACCTTGACTAAGTCACTTTCCTTTTCTGGGTCTTAGTTTGCTTATTTGTGAAACAAAGAGGTTGTCCTGAAATCTCTAAGATCTTTTCCAGCTCTAAATTCAAAGTATATGAAAAATAAAACTGCAGTAAACTAAAAATGAAAACCTGAGGTGCTACCAAGTGGCCACATAAAAAAGGGAGAGGAGGTTTTCAACAGATACAGATTTCAGAGGAAGAAAAGCAGAAGAGAAATTAAAGAAAATAAATTATAATGGGAATAATTGTGATTTTATGTTTACTTTCCCTCTATAAAATGATGGGAATTGAAACAGTGATCTCTAAGGCTTCACCTTTTATGATGATGCTATGATTTCCATATGGAGGCAGCATAGAATCATGATTAGCGAGAGGGCAGGACTACAAGCCAGGAAAACCTAGGTTCAAATTCTACCTCTGCTGAATAAATCTGGACAAGTCACTTAATTTCCATGTGATTCACACAATTCTTAGGATTTATACACTGTCATAATCAAATTGGGGAAGAGGATTCTCCTGGGAAAGGAGAACTACAGATTATTTGAGTATGGTGTCCTTATAGAAGAGGAATTTTAATTTTCTAATGAGGAGATCTAATCTGATTCTATAATGTTGAGTACCAGACTTTGATTTGGGAGACTTTTTAAATCATATTTACTCGGTAGCAAACAAATTTCACATTTTTTATGTGCTAAGCATTAGGGATAATTAAAAAAAAAAAGATAGTTCTTGCCTACAAGGAGTTTACAATCTAATGTAGTGTAATTACTTTGGTCCATATTCTGGCCCTGGTGCTTACAAGCTATGTGACCCTGGACACAGGAAAGAAAAAAGGAAAAGAAGGAGAGAGTAACGGACAGAGGAAGGAAGGAAAGGAGGAAAGAAGGAAAGAAGGAAGTCAGGGAGAGAAAAGAATTACCACCATGTAATTACAGTTTGTTTTGTCTAGAACAATCCCAGTCTCCTTCCTTTCCCCTCCCCTTCTAGCTCAGACCACCCCTTGTGTGTGTGTGTGTGTGTGTGTGTGTGTGTGTGTGTGTGTGTGTGTGTGTAACAAGCCTCTGAAATGGTATTTGTTTTTCTTTCAGCAACATCCTTCCAAACCCAAGCCTCCACTTCAAATACTTTTCTTCTACATCCCTATCCTGAACCAGGCTTCTGCTTACTTTATTCTATATCTGCTATAAGATTTTTTTTTCACCTCCTTTTGCCTGGTCTAGCTAAGAGTTCACTACATTCCCTCCCCTCTTTTAACCAAAGCTCCTAGTTCCCAACTTCATGTTTGAATGACCTTCATCTGTGTCATCCCAGTTCCAAGAAATGCAAACTCCTTTCTTTTCCCTTTTCCAGAGTATTTATTTGCCAAATTTGTTCTCTGTTTCATTAGTGATTCTTAAACAAGGTGAGATTTCCAAGGTTAACCATTTTTCCCACTTTTAACATATAAGCACTGGGTCGTCATTAGCTCTTTTTAGTGATTCAGATTTATTTACCTTTCTTGTTTCTTTTGTCCACTACATTTGGATTTCAAAGGTCTGTCCAACTCTGGTTTTCTTAAAAGGAATGTTTAGACTTTGCCAGTTCTGTCAAAAGTCTATTTATTTTTCAGAGAGGCTATGGATAGATGACTTAATGGATAGAAAGCCAGGCCTGGAGACAGTAGGTCTTCGGTTCAAATTTAGCCTCAGACACTCCTTAGTTGTGTGACTTTGGGCAAGTCACTTAATACTAATTGCCAAGCCCTTACCACTTCTCTGCCTTGGAACCAATAATTAGTATTAATTTTAAAACAGAATAGAAAGTAATGAATACTGGAGGGGATGTGGCAAAGTAGGGACACTAATTCATTGCTGGTGGAGTTGTGAATTGGTCCAACCATTCTGGAAAGCAATTTGGAACTATGCCCAAAGGGTGATAGAAGACTGTCTGCCCTTTGATCCAGCCATAGCACTGCTGGGTTTGTACCCTAAAGAGATAATAAGGAAAAAAGACTTGTACCAGAATATTCACAGCTGCACTCTTTGTGGTGGCCAAAAATTGGAAAATGAGGGGATGCCCTTCAATTGGGGAATGGCTGAACAAATTGTGGTATATGTTGGTGATGGAATATTATTGTGCTAAAAGGAATAACAAAGTGGAGGATTTCCATGGAGACTGGAACAACTTCCAGGAAGTGATGCAGAACGAAAGGTCAGAACCAGGAAAACATTGTACACAGAGACTAATACACTGTGGTACAATCAAAGGTAATGGACTTCTCTATTAGGGTCAATGCAATGTCCCAGAACAACTTGCAGAGATCTAAAAAACACTATCCACAAGCAGAGGATAAACTGTGGGAGTAAAAACACCGATGAAAAGCAACTGCTTGACTACAGGGGCTGAGGGGAAATGACTGAGGAGAGACTCTAAATGAACACCCTAGTGCAAATACCAACAACATGGAAATGGATTCGAATCAAGAACACATGTGAAACCCAGTGGAATCATGCATCAGCTATGGGGGGTGGTGGAGGAAAAGAAAATGATCTTTATCTCTAATGAAAATTGCTTGGAAATGATCAAATAAAAATTATTTTTTAAAAAAGTATGATGATAATGGAAAAAAAATTTAAAACAGAAGGTAAGGGTTAAAAAATCTATATCTTTCCTGAAAGATTATATTTAACATTAAAAGATAAGATCCTTTGGTGATTTTCTTTTGCCTTGCAGTATATTTCAAAATTTTTTTTGTATTTATCATTGATGGCGAGTAATCAAAAGTGATTGTGATTGAAGTTTTGGAGACATGATGTGATGATGTGTCCCTTCCTAGATATTCTTTGCCCTCAGAGCTCTAGAACATGGCAGCCATAATTCTGTATAAATTAACAAGGAAGTTTATCTTAAGTGTCATTATGTGGGATCTATTGATCTTTGCTCTCTATTTCTAATATTTCTGGAAATTTTTCTTTTGTGATTTCTTTAGACATCTCTCTTAATCTCTGTTTCCTCATCTATAAGATTGGAATAAGAATATTCACCTACTTTGCAGGGTTATTTTAGCTATTAAATGAGATAATATATTCCCCTAGTGCTTAACAAATCTTAATAATTGATTCATAAGCCTTTTGTAAGCCATAATGCCAAATAAATGGTATTAATATTATTATATTGATTCCAGATTTCTCTTCCATGTCCACAAAACTATAGTAAGGGACTTTGACAAATGCCTTGCTGAAATCCTCATGCATTATGTCCATAGTTCTCACCTGATTTACTAGTCTAGTATCCCTGCCAAAAATAGGAAATGAAGTTAAAATGTCATAACTTAATGGATTTATTCCAGTTCCTAGCTGACACCAATTTCTTTCCTAAGGAAATACATCTGTAGAAATCTGTAGTACTAAGACTCAGAAATCTAAACTAAAATAATGAAATCTAACCTTTGGAGGATTGATAAATATTTTGTTAGGCATCTAGAGTATCATATTCTTTTATATTTTTTAAAATATTTGTTGAATGTCAATTCCAAAATTCCTTTATTTGACCAAAATATTTTCTCATTCCACCTTTCCCTATACCTTCAGACTTTATGATGACCTCTATCCCCTCTACCTTTCAATTCTTTTCCAGACTATCATCATTACACTCTATACACTCTCTTCCCATGCCTATCTTGATCCATTGGTAAACCAACCCAACTCTATATTTTCCTCTACCCTCATTTCTTTTGTTCCTTTGCTCTGTTTTCCTTTAAGTCTTGCCAAACTCCAATCCTGGATTTCTCTCACCATCCACCTCTATCACCTCTATAATTCCTGTTCATATACTGCTGGAAGGAGTAGGAGAAAATCCTGAAACTGTACTGATTGGACCCTCTACAAAGTTATTTTATCCAATCTCAATTAAACCATCACTTCAGCTAGCAAACATTCTAATCTTCCCTAATTTATCCACTTCCCAACTCTTCACAGCAACTGTTCCAAACCTTCTGACCTTCCTTCCCAAAGCCCTCCAAAGTATTCCTCTCCCCCACCTTTCAGAAGATGATGTGTCATATTCACTGGGGGAAAAAAAACCCAAAAATCTAAGACCATTTGCTGAGTTCTTTCTCCTCTCCTCACTTATCATTTAGATATCTGCATCTAATATCTTTTCCTTACTCCAGTTTCAGAAGAAAAATGTGTGTGAATTCTCCTTGCAAAGGCAAATGCTTTCTGCATGTGTCTTTTGATCTTCCTTTTCTATCTCTGGCAAATTAGCCCTATTTATTCTCCACATTGTCTTATCTTAAATATCCCTCTACACAATGGTTCCTTTGCTGTTGCAAAAATACCTATGTTTCCCCCATTCTTAAAAAACCTTCACTTGATCTGACTAACCTCAATAGCTTTTACCCTATCTCTCCTCTCCTTAATGGTTCAACTCATTGAGAAGGTTATCTTCCATTAGTGTTTATATTTCTCTGTTTTTTCCTGAACTCTTTCAACTCTGGCTTCTGAATTTATCATTTAAACTATCCGCTCCAAAGTTACCACTGGTCCCTTAAGTGCAATATCTAATGGCCTTTTCTCAATTCTGATCCTCCTTGACCTCTCTGCTACATTGGACTCTGAAATTCTCTTTCTGAACATTTTCTCCTTTATCAGTTTTATTGATAATTTCTTCTCCTGGTTTTCTTCCAATATATATGACCACTCCAAGATCTCCTTTGCTGGTTCTTTACTCATGTCAGAGTCACTAACTATGAGTGAACCCTAAGGCTCTGTCCTGAGCCTCCTTCTCTTTTCTACCCACTTTATCTCACTTGGTGATCTCATCAACTCTTGATTGAATTATCATCTCTAAGCAGATGATTTTCAGATCTATATATCCAGCCCTAGCCTCTCTACTGAACT
The DNA here is from genome assembly GCF_027887165.1 of Monodelphis domestica. Taxonomy (NCBI): domain Eukaryota; kingdom Metazoa; phylum Chordata; class Mammalia; order Didelphimorphia; family Didelphidae; genus Monodelphis; species Monodelphis domestica. Next base: position 425,260,358 of record NC_077227.1, on the reverse strand, counting down.
ACAGGTATCCCCATATGCATATCCCCAACTGCCTACTAGACATTTTGTACAAGATAGCCTATGAGCATCTCAAATACAACATGTCCAAAATGTAACTCATTATCCGCCCCTCCCCAAGCTTCTGGGTAAACATGGTGGCAGTCTAGACACAGGACTCTTCCTTTCCTTACCACCTACCTATACAGACTACTTCAAAAAGCTAAAAAACCCAAATTCATATGAATGAAGGGACTCTACAGTAGAGCAAAGCATTGAAGGTCCATACACAGAGAGTCTGCCCATCTCACTTAGATTTCTAACTGGAAATGGAAGGAAAAACTACCACAGTAATGGCAAACAGTGCTCAGGAACAACAACTTCCCAACACCAAGAAAAACAAGAAGGGTTTTACCTTGGATAATTTTTATGGAAAAAACCCCAGGCTACAGAGGAAATAGAAGAGGAAATACAAATAAATGCACTAAAACCTTCCAAAAAATAGAAATTGTCCACAAACTCTTGAAGATTTTAAATTGGAGCTTATCAAAAAGATTGAAGCCTTCTGGCAAGAAAAGTGGGAAATAGTTCAAAAAGAAAATAACAGTTTAAAGGACAAGAACTCCCAATTGGAGAAACAGCTGGAAGCTACAAAGCAGGATAAACCAAACCAAAATGGAAAACCAGTCCTTAAAGACCAGAATTAGGGAATTGAAAGCCAATGATCTTGCAAAACAGAAAGAATTAATAAAGCAAAGTCAAAAGACTGACAAAATAGAAGAAAACATAAAATATCTCACTGAAAAGATGATGGATCAGGAAAACAGACTGAAGAGACAATTTGAGAATCATTGGTCTACCTGAAAACCCAGAAATAAACAGAAATCTTGACATCATACTACAAGAAATTATCCAAGAAAACTGCCCTGATGTTCTTGAACAAGGGGGCAAAATAGACATTGAAAGAGTTCAGAGAACACCCTCTACACTAAATCCTCAAAAGACGACTCCCAGCAATGTAATTGCCAAATTCAAGATCTTCCAAGCTAAGGAGAAAATTTTACAAGAAGCCAAAAAGAGACAATTCAGATATCAAGGAGCACCAATCAGGATTACACAAGATCTGGCAGCTTCCACACTAAAGGACCACAAGGCTTGGAATATGATATTCAGAAAGGCAAGAGAATTGGGTCTTCAACCAAGGATCACATATCCATCAAAACTGACTATATACTTCCAGGGGAAAGTATGGACATTCAACAAAATAGAAGATTTCCAAGTATTTGTAAAGAAACGACCAGAACTAAGTGGAAAGTTTGATATCCAAACACAAAGATCAAGAGAAACATGAAAAGGTAAATAAGAAAGAGGGAAAAGGGGGAAAATGTTTTTTCACACTTTCTTCTTTAAGGGCTTCAATAAGATCAAATTATTTATATTAGTATATGAGGAAAAAGTTATTTGTAACTCTCAAAAATTTTATTCACTATTAGAGTAATTAGAAGAATCATTCATAGGTAAAGATTGGGGTAATAAGTGGTCTAAGATGATATGCAAAAAAAGAAAAGAGGAGGGGGGAAATAGAAGATGGCACCAAGAGAAACTTGAAGGAATAAGAAAATAGTAAAATCTATCTCACACAATGAAGTGCATGGGAAGATGAGGGGAAGAATACTATCATAAAAATGAGAGGAAGAGAATGCTAATAGTGCTTCAACCTTACTCTCAGTGAAATCAGTTCTGAGAGGGAAGAGCATCTAGATTCATTGGGGTATTGAATTCTATCTTACCCTACAGGGAAAGTAAGAAGGGAAAACTAAGGGGGGGCCAGGGGGGCAGGGAGTAGAAAAAAGGAGGGAAAGGGGAAAGGGAACTTAATAGACACTAAAAAATAAGAAGAAGGGAACAAAAAGGGAAGGGGCAGAAAGGGAAGTATAATAAGGATGGGGATTAGGGAGACTGATTAAAAGCAAACCATGGGTTTAAAAATATGTAGGGAAAGAAGAAAGTGCATAACTAAGAGAGGATATCAAAATGCTGGGGAATACACAAGTGGCAATCATGACTTTGAATGTGAATGGGATGAACTCACCCCTAAAATGAAAACAAATAGAAAAGTGGATTAGAAAACAAAATCCTACCATATGTTGTCTGCAAGAAACACACTTGAGGTGAGTAGACACTCACAAGGTTAGAATTAAAGGTTGGAGCAAAACCTATTATCTTTCCCCCCCCAAAATCCTCTCTCCTCTTAGAAACTTCTATTTTACTATGGAAGGCAAGACAGCAACTTCAACATAATTCTCAAATTCCCTCTCACATAGATCACATTTCCAATCCACTGCCAAATCTTGTTATTTCTACCCTTAAAACATCTTTCATTTATGTCTCATTCTCCCTATTCATATAGTCACAACACTAGTTCAGGCCCTCATCATCTCTTACCTGATCTACCAAAATAGCCTCCAAAATGGTCACCTTTTCTCAAGTCTCTCCCCAATCCAATACATCCTCCATTCAGGTACCAAAGTAATTTTTCTAAACTGTAGATTTAATCAATAAGATCCAGGCACTCCCTACTATCACCAGGGTCAAATAAAAACTCCTCCATTCAGCATTTAAAGTTCTTCATGGCCTGGTTCCTTCCTCCCTTTCCAGTTTTCTTAAAACCTGTTACCCAAGAATTGGACATTGAAAGGATGTCCATCAATTTAGGAATGGCTGAATAAGTTGTGGTATGTGATTATAATAAAATATGATTGTGTTTTAAGAGATGATGAGCAAGATTATTTCAGAAAAAAAACTAAAAAGACACATAAAAATACAAAACGAAGTGAGCAGCCAGGAGAATATTGTACACAGTAATAGCAATATTGTATGATAAACAATCATGCATGACTTCGCTATTCTCAGCAATATAATGATCTAAGATCATTCGAAAGGACCATAATAAAAATTGCTGTTTACCTCCAGAAAAAGAACTGATGGTGTCTGAATGCAGATCAAAGCATACTATTTTCACATTATTTTCTTTGTAGTTTCTTTTTTGCTTTGTTTCATTTTATATGAGTCTTTCCCCACAATATGACCAATGTGGAAATATGTTTTGTATGATTGCACATGTATAATAACCTAGATCAAATTGTTTGTCTTTTCATGGAAGGGGAAGGGAGGAAGAGAGAGAATGTGGAAATCATAATTTTGGAAAATAAATGTTAAAATTTGTCATTATATAATTGGAAAAAATTATTATATAGTTAAAAAAATAAAACTTGCTACCCTCCTTGCCCTCTATAATTCTACCACACTGGCCCCTTTGCATTTCCTGGAAAATAGTCCAATTCCTCTCATTGTATACCTTGCCCTGACTGCTGCCCATGCCTGGAATTCTCTGTCTTCCTACCTCCTCCTCTTAGTTCCCTGGATTCTTTTAAGGCTCACCTCAAAATCTGCCTTAGGCAGAAGACCTTTCCTAGTTCCTCAGCTTTTAATACCTTTTCCTTTAAGGTTACAATTATCTACTCTGTATATGTCTGAATGTACCTAGTTATGTACGTGTTGTCTCCTCTGTTAGAATGTGAACTCCTTGAGGGCAGGGACTGGTTTGGTTTGGTTTTGCTATTCGGTTCTCAGCATTTAGTACAGTGTCTGGCACATGATTTACTGACTAAATGGGATGTGTCTATGATATGTAATTCCTGCCCTTGAAGAGCATGTCATTTAGGACATCATGGCATATATGCCATATTTCTCATTTAGAAGTTGGCAACTGACTTCATTGTCACTTTAAAGGCAAGAATTATGTGTGCCTGGCACACATAGGACCCTCCAAAGAGCATGTGCTGTCAAACTTTCACTTTGGCTGGCTTCCTTGGCACTCTGTCCTAACTCTGGCTTGAATACTGACCCAGATACTAACCACTTCATTTATACTCTCTCCTTCTGGTTCTGACCCCAGACAACCACTCTTGCAACATATAGCTGATTTCCAGATTCTGACTCTTTGATGGGTAATCCTTTCTTGCCTCTTATTGGCTGACTGAATGAGATACCTGTAGTACATATATCAATACATAAACTATTTACAGATTATTTACCTTTTACATCAATTTTAAAATTTTCTTTATTTTTTAATTTCTGTTTTCTGTTTAAATTTCTATTTAAATTTATTTTTTATCAGATTTATGGTGTGCCAGCTTGAAGTCAATAGACCTCATATTAAAGGATAATTTATCAGCTAGAATCTATGGCAGAATATTCATTTTATTGCCTCCTACTAGTATGGTACAAGTGTTATTAGTAATACTAAGGAGACCAATATTGGGATTCTAGATGTACTTAGAAAGAAAGGTTGTTTTCTGCTTGAACTTGAGGACAGGATAGAATTGGATAGGAAAGGATGGAGAATATTTTAAAATTAATGAACAAGGCACCAAATTGTACCTGGCAACCCTGAGGGAAAATACTTAGAGAATTCAAACACAAAACAAAATAAACTAGAGAGGAAGTATAATATTGTATAAAGAGAGTGAGAGTCTCTTCCATTCTAGGTAGCATTGAAAAAAAAAAGGAAAGTATCTGCATTTCTGTAATAAATGCTGGAGATGGAATGAAGGAAAAGTCAGATAGGAAAGCTAGGTTCTAACAATGTCTGGAGAAAAGATTCTTAGGTGTTATTCATAGGTCACCAGATCCTATACACCTCAGTTTTTCTGCTTTAACCCATAAATTGGGCTAATAATATGAACCTACTTCACAGAGGTGTTTTGAGGATTAATTATGGTTTGCAAAGTGCTTTGAAGGTAAAAAGTACTTATTATGGTGAGACACAGCTTTCTTCATGTCTTCTCTTCCTTAGCACTTCCCCTTCTCTTTTCCTTTCCTTCAAGTGGCCCCAACATGGGAGGGATGTTTCACCCTGATACATTTAGAAGCCCTGTTGAAAAGTTAAAAATCAGGAAGATTCATGCTTTCAAAACCATGAATAAAACCCTCCCTGAAAACTTTATTACCTAAGCCACTTTTTTTCATATTTAGAGAAACTACTTCAAAAAAACATTTTTAAAGAGATGTTTCAAGGTGTATTGGAAAAAAGAGATAGATTTGACCTCTGAGTCTCAGTTTTCTTATCTGTAAAATAATGATTATACCATTTTCTACTATATGATTGTGAGAGTTTAGGAAATTGCAAACTGTCATTTACAGATTCCATTCTTACATTTTCTTTCCAAAACTAAACAAATTTTACCAAATTCAATTATTCAAATAGGTAGAAATCTGTTCCTCCATTCTTTTCTCAGATTATATGCATATAGGATGGTATATATTTGATTAAATTACTTTTTCTCCTGACAAAAGGCATTTGCAGAAAAGTTTTCAATCATCTGGAATATGTTAAGCATACAGTCATATGGAAGTATTTTAAACCATTAAATTTGGGGATTTTTAAACCAGAAGGGACCTTAGGAGATAAGATGTTAGAATTGAAAGAGGAAGATGGTGAAGAAGGTACAAGGATCCATTTGATTTCTACAAAATTATCCTCCAAAAAGCAATGATACAATGCCTCAAAAATGAATTCTGGAACATCATAACCCACAAAAAGATAAGTTAAAGTAATTTTTCAACCCAAAACAACTTAGAAGGCCATCACAAGGAGTCTAGTGTACTGGAGTGGAGGTGGAGCACAGTGCTAGAGCAGGCCCCAGCAGGCAAGAGCATTGGGTGCAGCTGAAGCAGCAACAAAGGCTTCCAGAAATCTTAACCACCAATGGTTAAATGGATTGGATAACTGCTCAGGAGGAGATTTGCTGACTCTGGGTGCAAGACTCTTGTTGCATTGCCCAAGTAACAGCCCTGGAAAATAATAACAGGGTGAGGAGAAGCAACAGCATACACCAAAACTTGCAGCCATAGGAGAGCAAGGGATCCTGGTCACAGTTACAAGGGGTAAAAGAGTGCTCAAGGATACACACAGATCAATGCACAGGCCAGGAGAGTGTTAAGTACACCTCTCTTCATATCGCCTTGGAAGAAGTGAAAGCAGATAGATCCTTAGTGCCCACTTTGAAGATAGCTGCTCAAAGAACCTAAAGCTTGAAACAATGCTCCCTTCACCACAGTTACAGAGCCCAACTTTTAATAGATTTTTTTTAACTAAAAGAAAAAAGAAAGGAAAGAAAATGAGCAAACAACAAAAAAAGGAACTCGATGAAGGAAGTTATTTTGGGGATAGGGTAGACTCAAACTCATAAGAAGACAACAAAGTCAATACTGCTTCATCCAAAACCTCCAAGAAGAATATTAACTACTCTCAAGCCCAAAAATAATTAAAGGAGAAACTCAAAAAGCATTTTAAAAATCAAATAAGAGAGGTGAAAGAAAAATTGGAAAAGAAATGAGAGTGATCCAGGTAAATCATGGGGAAAAAAAGTTAACAGCTTGATAAAGGAAGCACAAAAAAGTACTGAAGAAATTAATACCTAAAAAACCAGAATTGGCCAACTGGCCAGAATTGGTAAAAGAGTCACAAAAAATCCAGAGAAGAAAAGAACTTGTTAAAAGAAGAATTGGTCAAGTGGGAAAAGATAGACAAAAATGCACTGAAGAGAAAAACTTCTTGAAAGACAGAAACCCCTTTGGGAAAAGAGAAGTAAAAATCCACTGAGGAAAAGAACTCTTTACAAAGTAAAATTGGCAAAATGGAAAAGGAAGTACATGAAAATCATGCCTTAAACATAAAAATTGAGCAAATAGTTCAAATCTGGCCTCAGACACTTCCCAGTTGTGTGACCCTGGGCAAGTCACTTGACCCCCATTGCCTAGCCCTTACCACTCTTCTGCCTTGGAGCCAATCCACAGTATTGACTCCAAGACGGAAGGTAAGGGTTTTTAAAAAAATTGAGCAAATGGAAGCTAATGACTCAATGAGAAATTTTTAAAAATGAAATGAAGTCCAGAAAATGAAAAAAGAAGAAGAAAATGGGATCCATCTTATGGGAAAAACAACTGACTTTGAAAATAAATTCAGGAGAGAGAATTTAAAAATCATTGGACTGTCTGAAAGCCATGATAAAAAAAAAAAGAACTTAGGTGTCATATTTCAAGAAAGCATTAAGGAAAACTGCTCTGATATTCTAGAGCCAAAGGACAAAATAGAAATGGAAAGAATCCACCAATCAGCTCCTGAAAGAGATTCCAAAAGGACAACTCCCAGGAATATTATAACCAAATTCCAAAACTCTTGTGTCAAAGAGAAAATATTGCAAGCAGCCAAAAAAGAAATAATTCAAAAATCATAGAGCCACAGTCAGGATAACACAAGACTTAGTGGTTTCTACATTAAAGGAGCAGAAGGCATGGAATATATTATATTCCAGAGAGCAAAGGACCTAGGACTTAGTCAAGAATCACCCTGCAAAACAGCATAATCTTTCAGGGGGAAAATGGGTGGTCACTGAAATAGAGGACTTTCAAACATTCCTGCTGAAAAAAATCATAACAATGAAAAATTTGATTCTCAAATACAAGACTCAATAGAATCATTAAAAAGGTAAATAAGAAAGAGAAATCAAAAACCATTCAACAAGGTTAAACTATGTACATCTCTACATGGGGAGATGAATCTTTAACACCAAAGAACTTTGGCATTATTGGGACATTTAGAAGGAGAACACATAGACAGAGTAAGGATGAAATAAAAAATCAAATTAAGGCATGAAAAAGAGGAATGCATTGGGAGGAGGGGGAAGGGAAAAATAGAATGGGATAAATTATTGCACATAAAAGAGGCATGAAAGAACTTTCACAGAAGAGGGGAAGATGGGGTAGGTAGGGAGGAGAGCATTACTCTCCTTACTCTCATCAGAATTAGCTCAATGAGAGGAGAGCATACATAATCAATTGGGTATAGAAAGTTATTTTACCCTACAGGAAAATAGGTGGGGATGGAATACTATTATGCTGTAAGAAAGGGCAAACAGAAGAAGCTCAGAAAAACCTGGAACAACTTTCATGAACTGAAGTAGAGTTAAATAAGTAGAACCAGGAGAACATTGTACACAGTGACAGGAATACTTTATAATGAATGACTGTGAATAACAGCTTTTTTCAGCAATCTAATAATCAAAAACTATCCTGAAGGACACATAATAAAAAATTCCATCAACTTCCAGAGAAAAAGAACTGTCTGAATCCAAACCAAAGTAAACTTTTTCCACTTTCTTAATTTTTGTTTTAATTGAATTTCCTTCCACAAAAGGATTAAGATGGGGAAATGTTTTACATGATTGCACATATAAAAGCTATATGAGATTGCTTTACCAACCCAAAGTAGGTGAGGGGGTGGGGTGGAGGGAGGGAGGGAAAGAATTCAAGACCCAATATTCTTTGAAAAATGTTGGAAACTCTTTTTACATGTGATTGGGCAGAGGGGAATAAAATAAAATGTAATACCATTAAAAACAAAAGAACAGAAAGGGACCTTGGAGATTATCTAATTCTGCTCCTTCATTCTGTTTATTTACAGAGAGACTAAAGGATTTTCCTGTGGTCACACAATTCTCAACATGTTGGGCCACCTCTTGTTTTTTGACTAGACAGAAGTTGAGCACTTGGATATTTTTTTTTTTCCTGTTTGGATCTTACTTAGCTATATGTGCAACATGGAAAAGATACTTACAGGATAGATTATTCACTAGTATAAAAAAATCAAAAGCAACTAGAGGAAAAATGAGAAAAAAAGAATATGGGATTTCAGCAACATCACTGCTCATAGAAAAGATGAGTTGTTTAATCCCACATTTCTATATTATATTGACATTCCATATGCTCAGCGTTTTCATTTCCGGGTGATAACACTTGGTTGTCCAAATAAGAAGCATGCTGTAGAAGTGTGCTCAGTGACATATAGTAACAACAACAACAACAAATGGTAAGATTGATGACACAATAATGATAGTTTCTTAATGAAAGATGCTGTTACTTGCTTTTTTGTTTTTAGTTCTTTCTTGGCTTTTTAAAGTTAAAAATGTTTTCTGTATTATATCTTAACAAATATTCAAAAAGTTATTTTATTATACAAAGAACAGAAAAAATTATAGATGAAACCATGAATATTGCATATATCTTTTGTAAAAGTATACATTACATTTAATGTTATGGTACCAAAACTGCCTTGGTTGTTGTCCATGTTCCCTTTTGAATTTTCTTTTGCTCTCTTCTGAGTTTTTTTTTTAAGATACTTACACTGTTTTAGATGGATACTAAGTATCAGTTCCAAAGAAGATGAGTCCCAAAGGCTAGGCAATTGGCATTAAGTAACTTGCCCAGAGAAATACAGCTACAACGTATCTGAAACTAGATTTGAATCCAAGACTTCCTGACTCCAGGCCTAATTCTCTATCTTCTGAGCTTCCTAGCTGCCCCTCTTCTGTGCATTTTTTAAATGTTTCATTTGATACTCATTCCTTTTTTTCTTACTCATCCTTTCCTCACTCATAACTCTCCCACAAAAATAAAAACCTTTTCTTTAAGAAAAAAGTATAGTTAAGCAAAACAAATTTATATATTCATCATATCAGAAAATGTATGTCATATTCTGCATCTGTAGTCTATATCTCTGCTAATAGTTGGAAGTCAGTATCATTAGTCTTCTGGAGTAAAGAATGGTTATTGCTTTGATCAGAATTCTTAAGCCACATCTATAATCTTAAATAATATCTAAAATATATAGTGATTTATCAAGTTTATAAGAATAAGAGCTATACTGAAGAAAAACAACTGCTTGATCACATGGGTTGAGGGGATATGATTGGGGATCTAGACTCTAAATGAACATTCTAATGCAAACACCAACAACATGGAAATGGGTTCTGATCAAGGACACATGTAAAATCCAGTGGAATTGTGCGTCGGTTATGGGAAGGGGTGGGAGGAGGGGAGGGAAAGAATATGATTCTTGTAAGCAAGGAATAATGTTCTAAATTGACTAAATAAAATTTAAAAAAAGAATAAGAGCGATACCCAAATTGATAAATGGGCAAAAGATATGAACAGAAAATTTTTGGATGAAGAAATGAAAGCCATGTTTAGATATATGAAAAAATTGTTCCAAATCACTACTGATTAGAGGAATTCAAACAATTCTGAGATATCACCTCACACTACCAGACCAGCTAAAATGACAAAAGGGCAAAGTGACAAATATTGGCAGAGATATAGAACAACAGGGACACTAGTACACTGTTGGTGGGACTGTGAACTGGTCCAACCATTTTATAGAATAATTTGGAATTATACCCAGAGAGTTATAGAACTTTGTATTCTCTTAGCAATACTATTGTTGGATCCATTTCCCAAGGAGATTACAGAAAGAGGAAAAGAATCCATATGTTCCAAAATATTTATTATGGCAAAGAATTGGAAACTCAGGGAATGGCTTATTAATTGCGGAACGGCTAAACAAATTGTAGTGTATGATTGTGATGAATATTATTGTGCCATAAAAAAACTCCTGTAAATAACTATACAAGATAATGAATAGAACCAGGTGAACATTATACACAGCCCAGAAATAATACTAGAAGAATAAACTCAGACGTTACCTCCAGAAAGTGAATAGAAAGATAAAACAGGAAAGACTTAATTTATATGAACTTGTTAGCCTCCATGACAATCCCCTAAGTGATGCAGGGAGGGCAGAGAGGGGTTGGGTCACTAGTGGATAGGGTCTGTTATATAGATATAAATAAAAGTAAGTTAAAAATATATGAGATCTGTGATTTCATTTGTGTGATGTCTTTTTCCCCCTTTGTATCTGGAGATTCTTGTTTGGATTTGTAAACATTTGGAATTTTTAAAAATACATAAATCTTAAAAAAGAGTAATGATTACACTTTGAATAGCAGCTGAGCAGAAGTGATTATAAACTAAAACCTATAGAGATGAAATGGTCTCTGACATTGAGATGAGAGAAAGATAAACAAGTCAATATTAAATAACAGTTTAAACTTGTTAGTGACAAGATATTTAATTGTATATGGAGGGCTGCTTTATGTATTTAATTTTTAAAAACTTTTAATTGTATGTAGGAGTATGAGTCTTCTTTTTCATTTGCTTTAACTAAGGTATTTTAAAAGTTTAAAATAAAAGAATTCTTAAACCTTTCAAACTACTGCTTTACATTATAATGGTCATATAAATTGCTCTCCTAGTTTTGTTCATTTCTTTCTGAATGAGTTCTTCAAGACTTCCCAAGTTCCCTTGACTTTCTTCTTTCTTTATTTCTTATGGCATGATAATATTCCGCTATCTTAATACTTTATAATTTGTTCAGCCCTTCCTAATTTGATGGGGGTTCACTTTGTTTCCAGTTCTTTGATATAGGAAAAAGCATTGCTAAATGTATTTATTTTTTACATATGACTTGTTGCTTTCTGTTTTTCACCTCTTTGGGATATGTGCATAGACAAAGGCTATGTACAATTTTAGTGACTCTTTAGTCACTGAATATATAGCTCCAAATTACTTTCCAGAAAATTTGGATAAATCATTGTTCCACCAATGGTGCTTGGCATCTGACAACCCCTCCAACAATTGTTATTTTCCTTTCCTCTGTGTGTGTGTATGTGTGTGTATGTGTGATTTTTGCCAATTTGATGGGAGGTAGAGCCTCAGAGTTGTTTTAGAAAGAATCTCAGAGCAGTTCCAGCTTTTGGTGCTACTAAGCCACCATCTTGGCTTTGCCCTCTTCAGAGCTGTTTTAACATGCATCTTTCTTATTATTGATAATTTTTTATTTCAAGTCACTCTTAATCATTTAACTTTTTTCATTTTAAAACTCCTTGTTTGTATCATTTTATATATTGGAGGAATATCTCTTGTTTATAGAGCTTTCTACCACATCCTTATTTAGTATCTTGGATATCAGACCTTTGTTAGAAAATTTCTGCAAAGATTTTCTCTAGTTAACTGTGTCCTTTTCAATTTTACATGATAATAACTTTTATGACCATTTCTATATTCTTGTCTAGTCAAGACTTCACCAACTAGCAGTAGTCATCAAAGGTATTGCTTTCCTTTTTCCTTTAATTTGTTTATGCGATTACCTTCTATATTAAGGTCATACATTCAGGGGTGTCATGAGGCTCAAATGAGATAACAGATTAGGCACTTTTTATACCTTAACATGTTACATACATGCCAGTTATTTTAATTATTACTGTTACTATTAACCTACATTCACCAAACCTCCAGTCTAATGATGGCTTTATTCCCTGAACTTTCTACTGCACTATTGCTAAGCTCAAGCAATATTTATAGAGCAATACAAGAGTATGCTCAAAAATGTTTAACAAGCTGGGTCTCCAAAGGGAAAAGTGTCTGTACACACACTTATAAGCTTAATCTGCATTTTAAACACTTTATTAAGCTTAAACAATTAACAAAACAATCACTCAGATTTGTAGCAATTGTTGATTTCTAAGGTATAAATATTCAAACTAAAAGTTTAACAATTGGCTCTTACAGGTTAATTTGAACTGTCCCCAGCATACCCCTGCATATATTCAATTTGGAGTTTATTGTTGTATGTGGTGTGAAATGCTGGTCTAAACTCATTTTTTGTCAAACTATTTCCCCATTTTCCCATTAAATTTTTTTTGACTAATTAGTCCTTACCCCAATAGTTGATATCTTCGGAGTTATCAACTACAATGCAACTGTGTTTGATTGCTTATGGTTGCTTATGGTATGCTTATGCTTGTACCCTTAAACTGTTCTATTGATCAACTTTCTCATTTTTAATAATAATGATAATTAATAACAGTAATGGAGCAGCTAGGTAGCATAGTGATAGAGTGCCAGGCCTGGAATTGTGAAGATCTGAATTCAAATCTGATCTCAGACACTTCCTAGCTATGTGGCCCTGGACAAGTAACTTAATCCTATTTACCTCAGTTTCTCATCTGTAAAATAAGCTGTAGAAGAAACTAGCAAATCAATCCAGTATCTTTGCCAAGAAAATCCAAAATAGGGTCCTGAAGAGTCAGATATGACTAAAAAAATGAAAGAACAACAGCAATAATAATAATAAGTAGATAATCATTATTGCTTTGTAGAATGTGGTAGTGCTTACCCTCCAGCCTTCTTTTTGTTTCTCCAGATGAATTTTGTTATCATTAGGTCTGGTTTTATAAAGGAGCATTTTGATGGTTTGTTTTATATGACACTGACCCTCTAAGTTAATTTAGGTAATTTTGTAATTTTTATTATATTGACTAATAGCTCATCTCTGAGCAATTGATATTTCTCCAACTATTAAAATTTTTTATATAGTGTTCTGTTGTATTCATATAATTTCTGTCTATATCATGGTAAATGGAAATTAATTATGGCATTTAGTCTCTATTTAAGTTTGCATTTTTTTCTTCAAATGTCCTTTGCTGTTCATAATTTTTATTGTGTTGTAGTCAGTAGAAAATGTGTTTAATATTTTCCCTTTCCACATTTGATTATTAATTTTTATGCTTTAGTATATGATTAATTTTTATAAAGATGCTATGCAAAGCTGATATATATATATATATATATATATATAAAGGCCCATGTTATTTTTCTTCAATTCCCATCAGGATCAACAGAGACATGTTATCTGATTGTTGTAAAATTCTATTTAAGCTCTTATTTCTAGTTTAACTTTTGGTCAAATTTGTCTAGTTCTAAAAGAAGCATATCAAATCTCAATTATTATAGTTTTGCTGTCTGTTTATTCCTGTAATATAGTTAGTTTTTCATTTAAGTACTTAGGTGCCATGTTGTTTTGGCACATATATTACATACTGATGTTTCATTATGTATGGTGCCTTTAAGCATCATGTAGTTTCTTAACTTATCTCTTTTTACCATGTTTTTTTTTATTGTTGCCTATCTGAGATCATGACTGCCACACCTTTTAAAAAAACTTTCCTGAGGCATAATAAATTCTAATTCAACCCCATTTTAACTCTATGTGAATCTTTATGTTTCAATTGTTTCTCATTACCGTATTGCTGGATTTTGTATACTACTCTGTTGTTTTCATCCATTTTATGGGTGAGTTGATCCTATTCACACTCATGGCTATGGTTATTAATTTTGATTATATCTTCATAATTTTTCTTCTCATTGCCCCTCTTCCCCCTATTGACAAAAAAGAAGATGGGGAAAGAAAAAGAATGTGATTAATGATATCAATATAGAAATTAGACATTCTGATCTGATTCTTTTGCTCCTTCTCTCTGTACCCAGCCTAGATTGAAATCAGTAGTTCTAATACATGTTTTTTTTCTTTTAATCCCCCTTTTATGATCTATTTTGATAGCTGAAGTTTGCTTAGCTTGTGAATCTTTCCTGTGCAACTCTACTATCTCTCTTAAGCCCTCCTTTCTTCTCTCCCTGTCCTTCGCTATTTCCCTCTAAAATTTAATGGATTTTTATACCAGAATCTTTGTATGCATTCAACTTTCTCAGGTTCAAAATGAAGTTCACAAGATTCCTATTGTATTTATTCTTCACTTTTGTATATTCTTCTCAAGAACCCAAGTAATTATGAGAAATCAGTTCCTCATTTTCATTTGTCTATTAAAGTATTTTTTATTTTTACATTTAATTTTAATTTTATTTTTTCTTGATCACATGTAAACAAAAATTTTAAACATTTACTTTAAAAATGTTGAGTTTGAAAAAATAAAAAAAGTTAAAAAAATTAAAATTTTGTGTTCCATATTCTCTCCTCCCTTCCCTTCCCCCTCCTACAGAAAGCAATTTGATATAGATTATACATTTGCAGTTAAGCCAAGCATACTTCCATGATAGCCATATTGTAAAAGAAAGCACAGACCAAAAAACCTTCAAGAATAATAAAGAAGGTTAAAAAGCATGCTTCAATATACTTTCAGATTTCATCAGTTCTTTCTCTGGAAGAAAATATTTTTCACCTAAAGTTTTTTGGAATTGTCTTGGATTGTTGTATTGTTGAGAATAATTAAGTCATTCACCGTTGATCATCATTACAATATTTCTGTTAACGTATGCAATATTCTCCTAGTTCAGTTTATTTCAGTTTGCATCAGTTCCTGTGAGTATTTCCAGGTTTTTCTGAGAGCATTTTGCTCATAATTTCTTTCTTATCTTTTTTTTTAATCCTTTAACTTCTGTCTTAGAATGGATATTAAGTATCCATTCCAAGGCAAAAGAGTGGTAAGGGTTAGGCAATTGGAGTTAAGTGATTTGCCCAGAGACACACACCTAAGAATTTGTAGCTAAGATCAAATTTGAACCCAGGGCCTCCCTTTTCCAGGCCTGGTTCTCTATCCACTGAGCCATCTCACTACCCCTGCTCAACATTTCTAAAATCAAGTACCACAACTTGTTCAACCATTCCCCAGTTGATGGACATTCCCTTGATTTCTAATTCTCTGCCACCACAAAAAGATTTGCTATAAATAGTTTTTACATATAGGTCCTTTTCCTTTTCCTTTGATTTCTTTGGAGTACAAACCTAGAAGTGATATTGCTGGGCAGAGGGCATACAGTTTTAGAGCCCTTTGGACATAACTCCAAATTACTCTCCAGAATGGTTGGATATGTTTTTAAGTCCACCAAAAGAGCATATTTTCCTTCATACCTTTTATTTATCATTTTCCTTTTTGTCAAATTAGCCCATAGGATAGGTATGAGGTGGTGCTTCAAAATTGTTTTAATTTGCCTTTCTCTAATCAAGAGTGATTTAGAGAATTTTTTCATATGACCATAGATAGCTTTGATTTCTTCTTCTGAAAATTGTCTGTTCATATCCATTTTTCAGTTACAGAATGACTTCTATTCTTTTTTTCAAAACTTATGCCTTCTGTCTTAGATTCAGTACTAAGTATTGGTTCCAAGGCAGAAAGGTGATAAAGGCTAAACCATTGAGGTTAAGTGACTTGCCTAGGGTCATATGGATGGGAAGAATCCAAGGCTAGATTTGAACTTGTATTCTTATAAATTTGACGCAATTCTCTATATATTTGAGAAGTGAGACCTGTATCAAAGAAACTTGATGTAAAAAAAATTTCCTCCAATATTTTCTTTTCCTTTTGGTTTTGACTGCTTTGGTTTTGTTTTGTGCAAAACCTTTTTAAGTTTCACATAATCAAAATTATCTATTTTGTTTTTCATTTTCCTCTCTATTTTGTTTGGTCATAAATTCTTCCTTTATCCATAAATCTGACAGGTAAAACATTCCAAATTACGGTAATTTTCTTCAAATAACATCATTTATGTCTAGATTATGTATTCATTTTGATGTTACTTCTATATATAGAGTGAATGTTGGTCTAAACCTAGTTTCTGCCAAATTGCTTTCTAGCAATTCTTCCAGCATTTTAGTCAAATAGTAAGTTCTTGTTCCTAAATCTTGAATGTTTGGGTTTGTCAAAGACTAGATTATTGGAGACAACTAGGAGGCTCAGTGGATTGAGAGTCAGGCCCAGAGGCAGGAGGTCCTGGGTTCAAATCTGACCTCAGACACTTCTTACCTGTGTGACCCTGAACAAGTCACTTAACTCCCATTGCCTAGCTTTTACCACACTTCTACCTTAGAACCAAAACCCACTATTGATTCTAAGATGGAAGGTAAGGGTTTTTTTTTTAAGACTAGATTATTATGGATATTTATTTCTATCATGTATGTAATCTATTTCACTGATCCTCCACTCTATTTCTTTACCACTACCAAATTGTTTTGATGAATACCACTTTGTAAAACAATTTAAGATCTGATACTGCTAAGCTACCTACTTCATGTTTTTTCTCATTGATTCCCTTGACATTCTTGATTTTTATTCTTCCAGATTAACTTTGTTTTAATTTTTTCTAGTTCTATAAAAATTGTTTTTGGAAATACGATTGTTATGGCACTGAATAAGTAAATTAATATAGACAAAATTGTCATTTTTATTATATTGGCTCTGCCTACTGTTGGGATTTTAGCAGGAGCAAGCTGAAAGCAGGAAGTACAGAGGCAGAGAGAGAAAATTCTGGAATGCTGAGGAGTCTATCTCTCTGGAGGAAAGTTGGTGGAGTTGCTCTCTCTGAAGAAGGAGATTTTGAAGCTGCCAGGAGACTGGGACTTTACTTCAAGCAAAATCATCTTCTGGAAGTGGTAGAGTGGTACACCCCACACAGGTGAACTGTGTGGGTGAAGCCATTTCTCCCCTTTCTGATCCTGTGAGCTACTGGTTTCTACTGGGATTTCTCCAGACCCAAGAGGACATCAGTTGTGAGCCTTCCTTTGGTCTTGTTCCTGTACCTACAAGATCTCCTTAATCTAGGAGTTACTTAGAGTAGTTATAGAAAGTTGTTAGTGGGGTTTAGTACTCTGACTTTGGGGGTTACGTTTAGATCTTTCCAATTCCCTTCCCTTCCTTCCTTTAGCTTAAATAAACGGTTAGTTTGATATAATTACATATTCTATCTAGTATTTTAATTATATTTTACTACCCATGAACAATTAATATTTCTTCAATTGTTTACATTTGACTATTTGTGTAAAAAGTGTTTTGTAATTGTGTTCATGTAGTTCCTGAGTTTGTCTTGGCAAATTCCCAAGTATTTTATATTGTCTTGCAGTTATTTTAAATAGAATTTCTCTATCTCTTCCTGTTGGACTTTGCCGGTAACATATTAAAAAGATTTGCTTGATTTTTTTACATCCTGCAACTTTGCTGAAGTTATCAACTATTTCAACCAATTTTTTAATTGAATTGTTAAGGTATTTCTTAACAAAAGAAAGAAATATTACTTTTTCCTCCCCCTTTTTCCCTTTCAGACCACCCCTAGGCTCTGTATTTATCATCCTTCCTTCCTTCATTTTTCAAAAATCCTCATCTTCTGTCTTAGAATTAATATTAAGTATAAGTTCCAAGGCAGAAGAGTGGTAAGGGCTAGGCAACTGGGCTCAAATGACTTGTCCAGAGCCATACATCTAGGAAGTGTCTGAGGTCAAATTTGAATCCAGGATCTTCCATCTCTAGGTCTGACTCTTTATCCACTGAGCCACCCAACTGCTCCTAGACCCTTACTTTTTGTCCTAGAAACAATTCTTACATAGGAGGGTAAGAGGTAAGCAAATGAGGTTGTCACTTGTCCAGGCCCCTAGGAAGTGTCTGAGGTCAAATTTGAATCCAGGATCTTCCATCTCTAGGTCTGACTCTTTATCCACTGAGCCACCCAACTGCTCCTAGACCCTTACTTTTTGTCCTAGAAACAATTCTTACATAGGAGGGTAAGAGGTAAGCAAATGAGGTTGTCACTTGTCCAGGCCCCACTGCTAGGAAGTGTCTGAAGACAAATTTAAACCCATGTCTTCCTGACTCCAAGCCTGGCACTCTGCCTACTTTACCATCTAGCTACCCATCAGATATAGTTACTTTTCTGAGTTTATATTATCTCCTGTATATGTGTTTCAGTGATACCACCGAGCTCTGTTCTTTTCTTCAGGAACACTTGAAGGTCCTTTCTTCTACTATAGTAAAAGCCTACCCTGTAAGAGTATACAGTTTTGCAGGATAAGTTACTCTTAGTTTTGAGTCTTTTACTCTCATGTTTTTGAATACAAAATTGAATTCTAGGGGCAGCTGGGTGGCTCAGTGGATTGAGATCCAGGCCTAGAGATGGGCGGTCCCTAAGATCAAATCTGACCTCAGACACTTCCCATCTGTGCGACCCTGGGCAAGTCACTTAACCCCCATTGCCTAGCCCTTACCACTCTTCTGCCTTGGAACCAATTGGTCCCAAGACAGAAGGTAAGAGTTTTTAAAAATATATTGTATTCTAAGATTTCCTTTACTTATGATATTATGGCATAGTTTTGTGTGACCTTGAATATGGTTCTTTGTTATTTGAACTCTGTTTCTGGCTACGTTGGTAGTTTTTCTCTTTGAATTGGGAATTCTGTATTTTATCTATGATATTCTTGGATAATTTCATTTGGGATTTCTCTTAGGAGATAATTGATAGCTTGTCTCTACCCTTTTCTGCCTAATACTACTAGAACTGCAGAGTTTTCTTTCACAAATTCTTGAAATGTGGTACTCATAATTTTTGTATTTTTAGGAATTTAGAGATTTTAAAATTATCTATAATTGACCTGTTCTCCAGGAAAGTTGTTTTTGATAATAGATATTTTACATGTTTTAATTTTTTGGCCTTTTCTCCTTTATCAAATTTTTCTTTTTGGCCTATTCTTTATTTTAGGGGGTCCATCACTTGGATATGGTTCTGCAAATTCTTTCTAAGGTATTTATTCTTCCATTTTGTTTCAAGAGCTCTAATTATATTTTAAAAAATTATTGTTTCATTTCTTCTAGCCACCCTTAGAGTCCTTATGACTAACATATGAATTTCTTGGAATCTCTATTTGTACTTATTCTAGAATAATTTTCTTCTGGGTTAATGTCTTGGCTTCTTTTTTTTCCCCCCCAAATCCCTTACCTTCCTTCTTAGAATTATACTGGATATTGGTTCTAAGGCAGAAGAGTGATAAGGGCTAGACAATGGGGGTTAAGTGACTTGCCCAGGGTCACATAGCTTAGAAGTGTCTGAGTCCAGATTTGAACCCAGGACCCCTCATCTCAGGGCCTAGCTCTCAACCCACTTAGCCACCTAACTGCCCCCTTGGGCTTCTTTTAACCCAGCATATTTCTTGTCTTTGGAGTTTTTTATGTTTACTCACATATTTAGCCTTAGTTCCTGGGTTGAGACTTTGTGAAACTCTCAAGTTCTACCCCTTCCTGACCAATTTGGTCTTGTACCCTCTGTAGATACCACTGTTTCAGTAGTTCTGAATATAATCATTGCAATCAGTCCCTACTCTCTCTAGATTTCTGGCTTTCACTTCCATCTCTTGGTGCTCAATAGAGATGTTAGCATTGACTCCATCTTGTCTCTCTCTTTGTCTCTGTCTCTGTTTCTCTGTCTGTCTGTCTCTTTCTCTCTGTCTCACTCTGTCTCAATCTCTGTGTGTGTGTGTGTGTGTGTGTCTCTGTCTCTGTCTCTGTCTCACTCTCATATAATCACCAACTGGGACTTTGCTTTGCTCCCAGCTACTACTACAGGTAGCAATTAAATGTTGGAGAGCATGTTGGCCTTAGGCCTTGGGAAGAAACAACATTGGTCATGCCCCCTGTAAAAGGGGGCTTTCAATAAAAGCACTAGTTACAGACTTCCTGATGTAATTATTAAAGGGATTGTTGAAGATTGAAGAAGTACAGGGGATAAGGAAGATTTGATACAAGGAATGGAGGAGTTGAAGGGAGAGAGGGAATATGGCTGCCTGTGAGGTAAAAGGAGAGAGATACCCCTGCTAAGAGACTGTCTTTGAGAAAAAATGTTCCTAAGAAATGGGCCAGCTATGATAGCCTGAGGGGATGTCTTCTCTATTGAATGATGTTGAAGATACCCCAGAGCTTGTAAGCATGGTACCCCCTGAGGGACAAACCTCCCCCCCATCCAAGGTCACCCCGCAGGGGTCTAATAAGGACCATTGATGGTTGAATGGCTATCCTTAGGTTCTGCTCCTTCTATGTCCCCCTGAAATGATAGTCTTCCTATATGACTGTGATTATTTAAATAAAGATGAATTTTAATAACAAGTTTGGATTGGGAGGTATCAGGGAAGAGGGAATCGGGATTTCCCTAGATTGGATTTGAGTCTCTCAGCTTTTGATCTGAGACCAGGCCTTGCAGGCTGGTGGAGGGTTTCTTTTGTTCCTATCTATGCTAATCTGTGCTAGTTTTCTTAAGTTCAAAATCTTTAGCAGTAGACAGCAAGAGGAAGAAAAGGTTCTGACCTTCAGAGCTGGTTGGGCCTGTCTCTTCCAGCTGATGTCCCTATAGATCGGCATTACAGTTCAAACTGCTCCCCTTCAATCCTTTTGTTCAATAACATGATCTCAGGAATCCAGGTAGAGCACACAGTTGGAAAAATCCAGGAATAGAGGTACTTCAATTCCAAGAAAGGTAGAGAAGCTCCTTCCAGTCCAAGGGCCAGGAAAGAGAGTCCTAAGACCAACTGACACTCTCCAAGTTCCCCTCCCCCCACCAACTGTCATTCTTGTCAGTATCTTCTCTCTAACATTCCAACTGTTACTTGTTCCACCTGAGAGGCAGAAAGTCCAAAACTTGCTTCAGTTTTCCTTTCCACACTGAAGGACTGTAGCTGAGTATGTACTGCCTGGCCCTGCCTCCTGGCCCCATGACCTCTAAGGAACTGTCTCTGATAGGCCAAGTTTGAGATCCTACTGGCTCCTTTACTAGAGTTTAAACTGGCAGAAGTTTCACATAGCTTCAGGATTCTGGTTGTCTTCTTGTGCAGTCCTAAACTGACTGCAGGAGCTTATTGGTGTTTCTCTCTGGTCTTCTTGTTCATTTTTTTTTAATCTGGCATCCTTTTCAGATTTTTTTAGTTTCTCTAGAGAGCTAGACTAATCTAGGACATATCACATCACCACCTTAACCATAAGTTTACATTGTGTTGTTATATTTTATATTTTATGACCCTTTCCAACTCTGAGATCTATGCAATGTCCTACTGAATTATTAAATCATTACAAAAAGTCCCCATGTGGACAAATCTTTCATTTCTTTTAACAATTGGTAAATGAAATGCATTTTGGACATTGTACTTTGCATGGAGGTTTGCTTGACTATTAGAAATATATCAAAATGTAGTGATAAATTAAAAAAATTTTAGGAAGACCTTTTATTAGCAACAAACACACCATAGCTGGTCTAAATAGTTGCTTTTGGACATCTTAAGAACTTTTTCTTGAACCAACTTTTGTCCTCTAATGTCCAAAACTAACCCAGAAATATAGCATTCTTCATAACCATAGCCAAGGCAGACCATAGACTATTGAAAAGAATTCATTATTAGAATAGAACACATTCTAATATGTTGTTATAATTATAGATTTTTGGGGGCAGCTGAGTAGCTCAGTGGATTAAGAGCCAGTCCTAGAGACGGGAGGTCCTAGGTTCAAATCTGGCCTCAGCCACTTCCCAGCTGTGTGACCCTGGGCAAGTCACTTGACCCCCATTGCCTAGCCCTTACCACTCTTCTGCCTTGGAGCCAATACACAGTATTGACTCCAAGACGGAAGGTAAGGGTTTAAAAAAAATTATAGATTTTTAAAGCTAAAAGAGGTTTTAGACACAAATCTAGTCATACCACTCCTACTTCCTAACTTTACCAGTAAGAAAATTGAGGTCCAAAGTGGTTAGATGATCTGCCCAAGGTCAAAGATCTAATTATTGTGAGAAATAGGACTTGAACTCAGGGCCCCTGATTCATAGTACTGTGTCAAAGATGAAAAAAAATCAGCTTAACAGATGACTCAAGACTGAACAGAAATCATATGCCTGGCATATGTTTTCTGAAAACATTTGTTATAATTGCATGATGATGGTGTAAGGTTTCAGATATTAAAATGGTTAAAGAGGAAAACAATATGTGAGAGTGAAAGATGGAATGAGAACAAAGTAAGTCTCAACTCTGTCGTCACCTGGCTATACCACAATTCCTTTCCCTTCACTTTCCCAAAGTTCCATATCATTTTTCCAAACCTGAGTTTTTCTAAAATGGAGCAGATCATTTCCTTGCTTACACCTGGAAGTATGGCATATCTTCCCTTTTGTAATGCTAGGGAGGATGATGGTAAATTTTTCCTTTTTGTGGAGGGGGGGGGAATAGAAGCAGGAAGAGGAAGAGTGGAGACACAATTCCTGAATCAAGTGTTCTATATTTAATCTTAATCTTAATCTGTTCTATACAGAAAGTGATACAATGAAAGGGACAATGGAGAAGGAGTTAGAAGACCTAGATTCTAAATTTAAATTGCCATGGAGTAGTTATGTAATTTCAGAAAAGTTCCTTCAACATTTTATTAGAGGACTTGGCTCTAAATTCCTTTCCAGTGCTGAAATTCTATGTTCTGAGGTCACTTCCAACATTCCATATCCTATTGCTTCAGCATTCTTTGTTCCAAGATCCTTTCTACTTCCAATATTCTACGGTTTTGAGAAAGAAGCAAAAGAGATAAAGAAATCCTGCTTTACAGATTTATAGCACAAATTTAAAACAATCTACTTGTATGATAACAGAAGTAATGTTAGTCTGTATAGAGTGAAAGAAATGCCAGCTTGTGATTACATTTCTCTTGGGAGTAATACAAGTCAATCCCAATTGAGCTGAAGTTCAGGTGAAAGAAGGTTTGGTTAACCTACAGAGCACAAACTGGCTTACTATAGACTTGCCTACAAATCTTGGAAAAATAAACTGCCTCTGTTAGGGAGATCCCAATAAAGGCAGTTGTGCAAAGTAAATTGAAATGGACATTTAAAATTTTACCAAGAGAATTGAGTGGTTAGTTGTCAATAACTGTTCCCTAATAAACAAAGACCAAGTAAGAAATCTTTCAATACAATTGAGCTATGTGAATATGCTCTTATAAATAGTTGTCATTTTCTCAGTTTCCTATGCAAAAGACAGAAGACTAAAATCAAGTTAACCAGAGAGGTTGAATAGTCAGAAGATATAGATTGGAATCTCGGAAGCTCACTTCCTTATCAGGCACTTCTCCTTTCGAGCTTCAATTTCTTTATTTGCAAAATGGAAATTATAATATTTGTTCTATAAGCTTGGTGCTAAAGAATAGATCAGACAATACCGCCTTTGTAGAGTTGAAGGGGGGCAGGGATACACAGGTGTAGAACATTACATATGTTGTCAGATTTTTGCATTGATCAGTCTTGCTGATTCTTTTTTCATCTTTCTCTTTTCTTTAAAAAAATCTTTCTTTCAAGCGATGACTCTCTGGGAGCGGGGAAGAGAAGTGATGCAAGGGGAAAATAAGTAACAGGAAAACCAAATATATTTTTTTTTAATTTAATAGGAATATTTGTTCTACCTAATTTACAGGAATATTTCTAATATCCAATGTGATAACGCATTGAAGGAGCAGCAAGCATTATACATGTCAGTTCTTATTTAAAAGAGGATTAAATTCTTACTCATCTTTATATTCTCATCCCCCTTAGCCCTCTACTCTGCAAGTAGTATGCCATTAATAAATGCTTGATACTGAAATGGATGAATTTTTATATTTGAAAGATTTTAGATCTCACCAAAATGAACCTTCCACTGGTTCAGACTACTTTGTCTTGTCAATGCATTTCCATGAATCTTCTAAGAACAGCCTGATATACTGGAAGGCCACTTATTTTCATGCTTTGTGGACATCAGTGCAACACTTGAGCTTTTCATCTCATGATAGGATAGTATAAGGATGGTGGTACATGAAGCCTGTCAAAGCATCCCATGTAAAGTAAGTGTCACGATGCTACTGTCTAATATCTTGAATTGGAGTGATGTTGAACAGGAACATATTTGGAGATGCTTTAGGGGTTTGGTATGAAATAACATGGAAACCACAGATTTGAGTGTCTGGCAGCTTAGGGTAGGAACCTTTCAGCTAAGCACACGAGAAAGAATCACTTAGGTGGGGAGAAGATAAGCTCTAGCTTCGGTCTAAGTGTTGTCTCCACACTCCACCTTTGGTTTGAAGAGGAACTCTGCCCTTCAAAAGGTTTGAAAGTTTAGACATTTCATCTGAACCCTAGAAGCATCCCTGAAGTAGCTAAAGGCAATATCCAAATCAGGAGCCAAGGATAGATTAGATACAATGAGGAAAGACATCTCCACATATCTATTAGTGGGCATCATTGTATTGATTGAGTCAAATCTGAGAACACAATAGGATTTCTTAAATAAGTTCTTGGATTTCTCAAAAATGACCAGCCTAACAATTCACATGGAAACAATGATGAAAAACTGACCCCCAGTATGATATGCAGCTCAATGATCAGCCCACCGAATTAGTCTATAGGGACACATTTGGGCAGGTATTGTTGACAGGAAATGAGTTGGATAAATTATACCTGGGTAAAAAGTAAATCACTCAATTGTCTTGTTAGATAACTAAAGTTGGACAATCCATTTCTCAATGTATTTGAATGAGTTGGAACTCTCAGGGAAAGGAGGGGTTAGTTTGTCTAAAAGCCTGTGAAAATCATGACTATGCATTGCAGGAGGTTAAAGTGAAAACATTTCATTGAACAAACTGGACAGATGTCTCTTGTCACCCAAATGAAAAAGAGTTGACTTAAGGAATAACAGAGTACAGAGTGATCCATTAAAAATAACTTAAATGAAAACCAAGGAAAGTTTTAAGTAACCAAATAGCTTTCAGTGAGGAAAGTATGTTAAAAATTTTTTTAAACAATTGCTGTTATTCTGAACTTAATACCAAAACACCCAACAATTTTCCTATAAAAAGTAGAACACAAAAAAATTGGATATGAAAATGAAAATCTTTGTTTAATATCTCTTGCTTTTAAAAAGGCAAAATAATAAATTAAATCATTTACTTTCAAAGCTGTCCTTGTATATTTTTCCTTCTCAACATCTGATTATTTTGTAAAAATGTTTCAATTTCTCTCTTTTCTTTTTTCATTATTATCACTTCCCCCTTTCTTCTCAATCTCCTATTTGCAATTAAAAACAGGATGAGAAAAAATACTTGTAACAAATAAGCATAGGCAAGCAAAACAAATACACACATGTGAAAATGTCTATCTCTTTCTGCACCTTGGGTCCATCATTTCTCTGTCAGGTAGTGGGCAATATACTTCATCATAGGAGGAAAGGGATAACTAAACAAGGAAGATTAGATGTCTTCTTTGTGACTTTTCTCTGAGATATCACTCAGAGAAATGTCTTGTTGAGGATGTTGAAGTCTAGGATACCAAATGATTGAAGTGATAGTTCTGCGTTTCCCTGCCCTGGTCAGATCCAATCTAAAGCATTTGTGTCTAGGTCTGGGCACCATATCTGAGGAAGGGCTTTGACAAAACTGGAAGAGTGCCCAGAGAATGAGGACTTAAATGAGCAACAGACTTGAACCTGGAATTTGAGGAATAGTTACTTAGACTGGAGAAGGGAAACAAAGGAATACAAACTACTGCCTTCAAGTATCTGAAGAAATTAAGGCAAAAATAGGTGGCTCAGTGGATTGAAAGACTGGCTATGAAATGGGAGGTCCTGGACTCAAATCTGGCCTGACACTTCCTAGATGTATGGCCCTGAGCAAGTTACTTAACTCTCATTGCCTAACTCATACTCTTTTTCTACCTTGGAACCAATACATGGTGAAAGGTATTTTTAAAAAGTATTTGAAGAAGCATTATGTGGAAGACTAGTCAGATATATTCTGATTGGCACTGGAGAGGAGAACTGGGACCAATGGATGATAATTATAAAGAAGTATATTTCATCTCATTATAGAAAAGGATTTATTTTTTAATTTTTTTAATTTATTTTTAACATTAATTTTAAAAATTCTTAGTTCCAAATTCTCTCCCTCCTGCCCCTCCCTGATCCAATGAGAAGGTAAGCAATATGACACATGTGAAGGCATGCTAAACACATTTCTATATTAGTCATGTTGCAAAATAAACAAAAAAACAACAAAAATAGAGAAAATGAAAAGTATGTTTCAATCTACACTCAGTTCTGTCTCTGGAGATGGGATAGTAATTTTCACCATGGGTCCTTTGAATTGTCTTCGATTATTGTCTTGATCAGAGTAGCTAAGTGTTTCACAACAGTTAATGACAACAGTTGATCAGTCTTTCACAACTAATCATTGTCACAATTTTGCTGCTACTATGTACAATGTTCTCCTGGTTCTGCTCTCTTCACTTTGTATCAGTTCATATAGTCTTCCCAGGCTTTTTGACACCACCATGCCCTTCATTTTTTAGAGTGTAATAGTATTCCATCACAATCATATGTCACATCTTGTTCAGTTATTGTTTAATTGATGGGGATTTCCTTAATTTCCAATTCTTTACCCTCACAAAAGAGAGATGTTATTCACATTTTTTGTACTTTTATGTCTTTTACCCTTTTCTTTCACCTCTTTTGGATACAGACCTAATAGTATTATTGCTGGATCAAAAGGAATGCCTAGTTTTATAGCCTTTTGGGTGTAATTCCAAGTTGTTCTCCAGAATAGTTGTACCAATTTACAACTTTACCAACATGCATTAGTGTCCCTAATTCAGAAGGACTTCTTAATAATGTAAGTTGTCCCAAAATGGGACATAAGCATTACTAATTAATTTTCAGTCACTGGAGATACTAAATTTGGAGGTCAGTTAACTCCTGGGTGGGGAAGGAATAGAGGGAATTCTATTACATTGAGTGATAGACTAACTAGGTGCTTGCCCAAGCACAGTTCTAAGATTCTAGTTTTGGAGAAAGTCAAAGTGGGTAGAACTAGCAAAGGGTTAATTGTTTCATAAAGTTAAAACAGCTTCACTGATTGTGGGATTCCCCCCTAACATGAAGTTAACATAATTAGACAAGGCACTAGATTTCTGTGTAGAATGCCAGCTGTCACTCTACTTGCCCAGTACAGATCAAAGAAATTTATTTTGTCTCCATAAGTTATTAGACATAATGGAGTCATTCAATACTGATATTGTCATAAGAAATATGTCTCTTGCTTTGAAAATAAATATCTCACCTTTGCTTCCTTTTCTTTAAGAAAAGATGGTAGAAATCAAACTATTTAACTTCAGTATTTCCAGCATCCCATCATACTGTCACATCAACTTTTCCCTGGTCAGACTTTCTTGTGAGGCCCTTTCTAATTCTCAGATTCTCATTTCTAACATTCCATGCTCCAAGGCCTCTGCCAGCTTAAACAATTCATTTGTACTCCATGTTCCAAGGCCCATTGGAACACCAGTGTTTTAGGTTCTAAGTTCCCTTCAGGCTCCAACATTGTATAATGTGAATGTTTTTCCAAGAGTTTCTCTTGCCTTCTATGATTTCACCTGATCCCTCTCTCACCTTGGTCATTTTTCCATTGCTCCTTTTCAGGCCTTCCTAATTCCTTTTTGATAGAAGAGCTTCCTTAAGTCTTCTCTGCTGCTAAGTTTAGACATTTGCCTTGTATTTCAATGTTTTCTCCAAGAGATTAACTCCCTCTTGCTAATTTTTACTTGAACATTTCTCCGTTGGGAAAAAAAAAAAACCAAACCCTAATCATATGTGCCAAATTCTAGCACCATCTCCTCAGGGCTGGAGTTCTTGTCCCTCCCAGAGGAGGGGCTGTGCAGGTAGGGCTGTGGCAAGGTTCCAGTCCCTATTCCTTTGCCAGTTGGCACCCCTTGATTTTGGCTAGAGGTCTCAGGAATGTAGCCGGCTGGAAATGAAGCTCAATTAGCTCTTCCAGATGAAATGCCCATTTGGAAAATAACTTCCCATGTCTGTACAGTCGTGAGCTTGCCTTCCTAGGGAGGCGTGTCTGAATGTGTTGGGTTTATTGGGTGCATATCTTATCTTTATGCTTAGTTACTATCTAGACAGGACTATAGGTTATAAGATTTAGAGTTGAAAGGGACCTTAGAGCGTATCTAATTCAATTCCTTCGTATTAGAGGTATGGAAACTGAGGCCCTGAGGTTTTAGAACCTAGAATATTAAATATTAATTAGAATTGGAATTAAACTAAACTAAATTAGAATTAGAACTAGAATTAAATATTAAAAATTTTAAATTAATATCTTGAAGAGGCTTTAGAGCAGGGGTCCCCAAACTATGGCCACATGCGGCCCCCTGAGGCTATGTATCTGGCCCCCACCACACTTCCAGAAGGGGCACCTCTTTCATTGGTGGTCAGTGAGAGGAGCACTGTATGTGGCAGTGACACAAAGTGCTGTGCCGCTCACATACAGTATTACTTCTGGTGACATAATCCTTTGTGTGCCACCTCAGAATGAAGCGCTGTGCAAAGGATTATGTAGCTGTACAATGGAAGACATCAGCATGGTGAGCAGCGATCTGGGGGAGGGGATTCCTCACTGTGTATACTGCTGATCAGTTAGGGTTAGGGTTAGGTTTTTTTTAGTCCGATCCTCCAACTGTCTGAGGGACAGTGAACTGGTCCCCTATGTAAAAAGTTTGGGGATCTCTGCTTAAGAGCATAGAATGTCAGAGAACTAGATGACCTTGGAACAGAGCATGTTGAAAAATAGAATTAATATATGTAACATCTGGAGAGAATTTTAAGCCCTAGCTCAGTCCCCTCATTTTACAGATGAAGAAACTGAAGTCCAGAGAGAAGTAACTTTTCCAGGATCACGCAAAAGGTAGAATTTGATCTCAGGTCTTATGAGTCCAAATACAGGTTTCTCTCCACCTTTATAATAGAAAAGAGGGAGACAGATAAGAGAACAAGCTTCCTAACTAAAGGAAGGCTTCATCTAGGGAATATATAGTGATAAAATTTTTTTATCACTATATAGGGTTGTGGTAGGGTAGGCAAGAATGAGTCTAGGAGAGCAGTAAGAGATAGGAACTGCTCAAATGATTTTACTGAATGGGTCTGAGGCATTCCTTCTGAGAGAAATAGCAGGGTATATGGCAAAATATGGTAAAAAAAATTATTGGGTTTGCTCTGAGATTTACTTGCTATGTCAACCTGATTAAGTCACTTAATCTCTTAAAACTTCACTTTCCTCCAATGTAAAATGGGAATAAAATATATATGCACTATCTAATACAGTAGAACAAATATCATTAGTTAATATCATTCTATGCTTCCTAGATATATAAAGATTTTGAGAACATGAAAAGATCACTAAAAAGGAGCCAGGAAATTCAGGTTCTGATCCTGGTTGTACCAAGCTATCTGATCTTTGGCAGGTCAGTGACCCTCTGAGGACCATAGTTTCCTTGCCTTCAAAAGCAAGAGATTAGACCAGATCATCTCTATACTACTTTCCAACCATAGTCACAGAATCAAAAAATCCAATGAAGTGGAAGGGACAGAAGAAGTCAATCAAAGACTCTAAAAGTTCCACCTGGCATAAATGAGCCTTGGCTCCAATTCCACATCTGATGATTACTCCCTGTGTAAATCTGTGTAAACCAATGAATCTCCCAGGGCCCCAGTTTTCTAAACCATAAAATAAAGGGTTTTGACTAGATAACCTCTAATGATCCTTTCTAGCTCTGAATCTAAAATGCTTACTTGAACCATGGATTCCTTTAGGGAGTAATCATCCAGTTTCTCCTTAAAGATCTCCTAATAAAGGGGAACTCACTACCTCTAGATACAACCCATATAAAGAGCTATGCTATAATTTTATGTATGGAGTATATGAGGTGTTGAGACATGACTAGTCTGGTGTGAGGGCTTGTCCTGCCCTTTTCAGAGCTGCTCATCCACTTTAGCATCCACTTTTTACCCAACTCTCCAAGTTGGCTTGGCTCCAAGAAACCATAGCAAATGCAATGGTCACACCCAGTAAAATTGTCCGTGCAGATAGGTTAAACTGGGTTGAGGGTAACTGACAGATCTCAAACCCATAGGAGAATTAGGGGGATGTCTACCCCAAGTCTGTGAAGACTTCCCTTGGCTGAATGTGTAGATGAGAACAATCTGTTCAAACAGCTATGAAGGTAGCTGGATTGGGTATTGTTGAGTGTTTAGAGCTTGGTGAGATATTGAAGGCACCAAGGGCATCCACTACATCTCCAGTCTTCACCAGTCATCATTCTGACTTTTGTCTTGCCAGAGGACTTTGATGACTAGAAGAGAGAGAGAGAGATTGATTACTTTGTGCAACTCTGCCTCACTTAAATCCAATTCATATATAAATCAAGACATTTTCTCACAATGTCATTGGTCCTGTTTGAAAATGAAGGACAAACAACAAGTCTATATATATTAACCAGAGAAGGGATCTTGGAATATGACAGCTGGAAACTGGACCATAGTGATAAAGGGGGTCTAACATTTATTGCTGTTCCCTTAAGCCTGCCTGACTTCGAAATAGGATTTGGATAAAGGTAGTAGCTGTTGTATGCATTTCTTTCTTCCTATCTACAGGTCATTTTAGTTTCCCCTCCACTCCACTCCATTTCTAGTGAAATGAATCAAGCATTTGTTTTCAGTGCCAAGTCTAAAATCTGGTGGAGCAGGAATTTTCATGCAACTGATTTTCTTTACTGCCTAGGAGTGGGAACATGTAGAGAAGATCCAGAAAATTCAAGACCCTCTCACATCTAATAGATTGCTTAATGTACAGTCAACCAATCAGTAAATATTTATTTGGAGCCTATTATATCCCAGGTATTATGCAAGGAGTTGGAGACCACACAAATAAAATTAATCTGATCCAATTCAGAAGGGAGGTAATTGTGTCTGGGAGGATCAAGAAAGGATTCCTGAATGAGGTGGCATTTTTCAGCTGAGCTCTCAAGGAACTTTGGAGTTTTTCAAGGTTCCTCAGATTGACACAGGCTTGATAGTAAGAAATAATCTTGCCCATTCGTGAAAAGAGGGATTTAGGTGCAACAAAAATAGAACACAGAACATTAATGCTAGAAGAGAACTTAGAATATAGAATGTTTCTAAAAGGGCCTCAGGACATAAAATATTAGAACATAGAATATTCGAGCTGAAGGGGACATAAAGTATCAGAACATGGGAGAAACTTAGTTCAAATTCTATCTTTAAGGGGACAACAACAAACTGAATTTGGTAAGGATAAAAGTCCTTAGCACGGAAGACAAAGTGGTCCAGAAAAATAACAAGAAAATTACAAGATCCTTCTCTTTTGATCCTTTGAGTGATTGTAATAAGAGATTTAAAAAGCTGGGTGGAAATCATCTGTCATTATTAAATGAAGACTAGGAATAATTATTTTTCTTTTCTCTTTTCTGTTGCTATGGGTGCCTGAGGCATTTGAACCTGGACTTTGCCCCTGCTATCCGAATCTCATCCAGAGCTTCCCCCTCTGGGTCTTGTCTGGATCCCCTTCCTACTGCTTCCTATTGTTTCCCTTTAAAAGGCTCATCTCTATTGGGAGACCAGATCTCCTCTGTTCTATTCTGTGTCTCTAGCACGGCTCTGAGGATTTGCCAGCAGGCTGTTTTGAGGCTTATGAGCCCCAGTTTCCTTAGGGGCTGCACTATCTGTGCTCTGCTGAATAGTATTACAATTACCACCAAACTCCCTAGCTGGCTACAGACATTCGTGCTGTCAACAGAATTGCAAAAAATGCAATTCTTGCTACTTAATGAGCAGTTTGTTTGTGTAAACAAACCAGGTGAGGTGAAAAAAGTGATGCTCTACAGTCTGAAACACAAGTGAACATTAGCCAGATGGAGAGAAACACATTTCCACACTTTTCTTTTTGGTGAGACTTTGGGTGGCTGGAACGGACATCTCCGCACTGCATGGGAGTTGGTACTTTTCACATCTCTCTTCCTGGCCTGGATATCATCGCCCGGACAGTTCTTTTCTTTCTTTTCTTCTCCTTACAGTTTCATGCTAGCATCTGTTGCTGCCACAGCCTTTTCTGGCTGTTTTGAGGATCGCATTAGTATCCCACAGAGGTCATTCCTTCCCTATCTGATCAGTAAAGAATCATATGGACCTGGGGCCCGTGAAGCAAAGAATGTTACAATATATAATACAGAATGCTGGGCCAAGAAGGGACTCTAAGCCATAGGAAATGGTATTGCTGAACATAGAATGTTCATGCTGAAAGGGACTTTTCTCAAGATTACTTTTCTTTAAGATTCTCATTTTACAGATAAAGAAATTCAGGTAGGTCAGTACCTCTTTGAAAGTCTATGACAAATGGGAGTCCTACCACAGAAGTAGAGGAAGGCAAGTATGATTTCAATTTTCAATAAAAAGAAAGTGGAGTCTACTGTAACAGTTAAAATTTAGGAATATGGGGAGACTGAGGCAGGTTGAAATTAGTTTCTCTCTGCAAGGAGTATTATATTTTTTAGAGGTTTATTAAAGATTAAGGATTAAAGAATATACAAATAAGAAACACGTGCCTAGGCCAGAGGCCTAGACAAAATAACCTCACATCATGGAAGAGACGCCTCTGCTCCAAAACAGAAGTCCAAAAAAGAGAAAAGAGACCCAAAAACCTTTGCCACCAGCTTAAATCCTTCCTCGATCTCCGCCCACCTCAGAATTCCCGTGAGATTACAAAGCATTTTGGGGAAGTGGAGCAAAGGCTTGTGGGGATTGTAGTCCTGTATTCGAGTCTATTTTTTACACTACAGACTTTAGGCCAGTGAATTTGATTTCAGGTCCTGGCAAAATTCTAGAAAGTATTACCGAAGAGAGAATTTGTAATTATGTAGGAAGAAAAGTAGTAATCACTAAGAACCAATATGGTTTCTTCAAGGACTGTTCATGCTGGGGACAGTTAGGTAGTCTAGTGGATAGAGTCAGGCCTGGAGATGGGATATCTAGGATTCAAATCTAGCTTCAAATACTTCTTAGCTGTGTGACTCTGGGCAAGTCACTTAACCTTCATTGCCTAGTGTTACTGCTCTTTTGGCTTGGAACCAATACATAGTATTGATTCTAAGATGGAAGGTAAAGATTTAAAAAAAAAAAACTGTTCATGCCAGACTATTCTCATTTTTTTCTTTTGGTAGCATCTAGACTGGAAAATCAAGGAAATGCTAACTAGATCTCACCAAAGCACTCAACAGTCTATTATTATGATTATTAACAATAGTAATAATAGTTAGCACATATAGCACTTTCACTATGCTGGGCATTAGGTTAAGAACTTTATAGTTATTATCTCATTTGATCCTCGAAACAACCCTGGGAGGTAAGAGCTATTGTTATCCCCATTTTAGAAATGAGGAAAAATGAGGCAAATAGGGGTTTCTTGTCCAAGGTTACAGAACTAGTAAGTGTCTAGGGCCACATTTGAACTTAGGTCTTCCTGATTCCAAGTCTGGCATTCTATCCACTACGTTCAATACTTCTATTTCCTCTCTTTTCAATTTTTTCCCAAACCTCCTGCAATCTGGCTTCTAATCTCATTATCCAACTGAAATTCTCACCAAAGTTATCAATGATCTCTTAATTGCCAAAGCTTTTTCTCATTGCTTCTCTTTCTTGACCTTTCTGCAGCTTCTGTTGAAGCTAACCACATTTTATTCTTTCATATTCTCTCCTCTGTTTTTGTGACTGTTGTCTCCTAATTCTCCTTTTTGTTTGGCTGCTTCTTCTCAGTCTTCTCTGTTGGATCTTCATCCATGTCATACACACTCTTGGTTCCCCCAAGGCTCAATCTTTGGTCCTCTTTGCTTTCTACACTCTCCCAAATGGTAATCTCCTCAAACATTCTCAGGTTCAATAATCATATCTATCCTGTTGATCTTTTAATCCCACTCTAGTTTCTGTCTTGAAGTCTAATCTAGCTTTAGCAATTGCCTTCTAATATCTAGGACTCAAATAATCCATAAACATTTCAAGCTTAACATGTACAAAATAGAATTTGTGATATTTTCCCTGAAACCCACTTTTCTAAGCTTCCCTATTGTTTAGTTTTTTAAGCTTTTACTTTCTGCCTTAATATCAGTTATCAGACAGAAGAGCATCAAAGGCTAGGCAATCAGGGTTAAGTGACAAGTTAAAGGTCACCTAGATAAGAAGTGTATAAAATGAATAGGTATTTCCCTAGATTGGTTTTGAGTCTCTCTCAGCTTTTGAGCTTAAGGCCAGGCTTCACAGACTGGTGGAGGGTTTCTTTTATTCTTGTCTATGCTAATGCTAGCTTTCTTAAGTCAAAGTATTTAGCAGCAGACAGCAAGACGAAGAAAAGTTCTGACTTTCAGAGCTGGTTGGGTCTGTCTCTTTGGGTTGTTGCCCTAAAGACAGGCCTTACAATTCAAATTGCTTCCCTTAAGTCCTTTTGTCCAATGAACAGGATCACAGGGATCCAGGTAGGGCACACAGTTGGGAAATTCAGGAATAGAGGCACTTCTATCCAGAGACAGGGAGAGAGGCTCCTTCCAGTTCCAGGGCCAGGAAGGAAGTGCTAGTCACAAGACCAACTGCCACTCCTAGTTGCCCCTTCCCCCAACTGTCAGTCTTGTCAATATCCTCTCTCTAACACTCCAACTTCTGTTGGTTCCAACTCAGTGGCAGAAAGTCCAGAACTTGCTTTAGTTTTCCTTTCCATACTGCCAAGGAATTATTTTATGGAACTAGAAAAAATAATGAAATTAATCTGGAAAAACAAAAGGTCAAGTATATCAAGGGAACTTATTTTTTAAATTTAAAGAAAGGCAACCTAACAATACCAGATTTCAAACTATATTTCAAAGTGATAAACATCAAAACAATCTTGTATTAACTAAGAAACAGAATGGAGGATCGGTGGAGCAGATTAGGTACACAATATACAGTTGTAAATTACCATAGTAATCCAGTGTTTGATAAACCCAAAGATCCCGGCTTTGAAGGCAAGAATTAGACAAAAATTGCTAGGAAAATTATAAAATGGTTTGGCAGAAATTAGGCATAGATCAACATCTCATGCTGTATACCCATGGTAGCAAACCTATGGCACACATGACAGAGGGGGCACTCAGAGTCCTCTCTGTGGGCATGCATCCCATCCCCCAACAGTTTGCCAGAGTTTGTTACTAGAAAGTCAGAGGGACACAGAGCCAGGCTGCTCCCTTCCCCCTCTCCACAGGCTCCTGAGGACATTTCTCACATCACCTACCCCTCTAAAATTTGCCATCACTGCTGTATATCAAAATAAGATCAAAATGCATATGTGAATTAGACATAAAAGATATCATAAAAAAGTTAGGAGAGTATGGAAAAATGTATGTGTCAGATCTAGAGATACGAGAGGACATTATGATTAACCAAAAATAGAGAGGATTGCCGGAAATAAAATAGATAATTTTGATTACATAAATTTAAAACATTTTTGCATAAAAAATTGGAAAATGAGGGGATGCCCTTCAATTGGGGAATGACTGAACAATTTTTGTGGTATATGTTGGTGATGGAATACTATTGTGCTCAAAGGAACAATAAACTGGAGGAATTCCATGGAGTCTGGAACAACCTCCAGGAAGTGATGCAAAGTGAAAGGAGCAGAACCTAAAAAACATTATACACAGAGACTGATATACCATGGTACAATCAAACATAATGGACTTCTTCATTAGTGTCAATACAATGTCCCTGAACAATCTGGAGGGATCTAGGAGAAAAAACACTATCCACAAGCAGAGGA
The DNA here is from genome assembly GCF_027887165.1 of Monodelphis domestica. Lineage (NCBI taxonomy): Eukaryota > Metazoa > Chordata > Mammalia > Didelphimorphia > Didelphidae > Monodelphis > Monodelphis domestica. The sequence continues at coordinate 425,224,140 of NC_077227.1, read as the reverse complement.
CAAACTGTGGGAGTAAAAACACCGAGAAAAGGCAACTGCTTGACTATAGGGGTTGAGGGTATATGATTGAGGAAAGACTCTAAATGAACACCCTAATGCAAATACCAACAACATGGAAATGTGTTCGGATCAAGGACACACGCAATACCCATTGGAATCGCACATCAGCTATGGGGGGGGAGGGGAGGAAAAGAAAATGATCTTTGTTTCCAATGAATAATGTTTGAAAATGACCAAATAGAATAATGTGTAAAAGTTAAAAAAAAAAGAATTACTATTTAAATTCTTAGCTCATTAAAATTTTCAAAGGTTGTTAGCCAGGTTGAGTCCATCCATCATCTATGTGACAATTAACAAATGCAAAATGGAAAAAAAAAGCTATATATGGGCTTTTACAATATTTTGTTCAGTAGTCATAGGGGAAAGATAACAGAATATATCTCATAGTTAAAGCACAGTAGGTTAAATTGTGTTAATGAAGCTCATCCCCTCCCCCTCCTGAGTAACTTTACCTGTCTATCATATAAACGTTCCTGACATAGCAGAGTTGCACCAGATTTGTCTCCATGTATGTTCTGTATATCAATAAAAGTCAAGGCTTTGGGAGAATCGAGAGAGAATGGGGGAGAGAATCAAGAAGAGAAGGAAGGAAGAGGTCGGGAACAGAGTAGGCAGGTGAAGGGAGAAAGGAAAGAGACTGGCAGGCTAGGGACCATGTGGTCAGGTTACTTAGGAATGATTGTCTACTCTTCCTAATAAACTCTATAAAATACTTATCTGGGTAGAAATATTATTTCAATTCTTACAAAACTGATTCAGTGTAATAGAATTGTATAGTATAGTATAGTATAATATAGTATAGTATAGTATAATAGAATAGTATTGAATGCATTAATATATGAACTTAAAACAACGAAATTAAATCTTAAACAAAACAATCAGCAAAATACAATAAAATACAGACTCTCATAAAACAATGGAGTCTGAAAAAGCTAAACATTTTCACCTCCAGACTCTTTAAAGTTCCTTCTCTCTCCATTTGGATTCCTTTTGTCAGAACTGTGAGATTTCCCATAGTGAGGGAGAACATGGGGTTGAGGAATCTCAAATTGGATGAATGTTAGAGACTGGGTAGGCCCAAAAGGAAAAGGGTTGTAGGGAGATGAATTTCTCCCCTGAATCTCAGGCATGATAAGTGAAAGGATCAGTGCACTCATGAATGGTAGAAGCTGTTTGAAATAGGCAAGGTACTGCTCTTTCATAGAGTATGCCATGCTTATAATTTTACTTCCTGTTTGGAAGAGTAACTTCCTTCCCCTTCCCCCCTGAGGTGAAATGCTTGTTTCCCCATCCACAGGGAGAGGGAGTTAGTAGGCTAATTGTTGCCTAAGGAAAGCACACCCCAAGTTTTTACCATTTCCTGGAGAGAGGCTCCAAGTTTGTAAATTCTAAAGACACAGCAGCAGCTACCAGCAGTCTGGGACCAGGATGGGGCTGGGGCTGGGATTGGAGCAGGAGGAGTAATGATTGAGATCAAGAAGATGGTTGGGACAACCCAGGAGGCTGGATTGGCAGTAGTATCAGCAACACCAGAGGCAGCAGCAAGGAACCAAGGAACATGGGCTCAAGCAGATGGAAGAGAGAAATGACTCCTCTTCTCTTCACCAAGAGTCCCTGGCTAAAAATAGCCTAGCCAGTAAAGAGAGCAACCAGCAAAAAGTAGGGTAAGAAAAAGGTAGCAGCTCCAAAGAGATTTCAGAGTTCTTTCAGAGTTTGCCAGGGTGGGTGGATGGGCGGGGTGGGTGAAAAGCCTTGGCAGGAGAAATGTGGTTTAAAAAGATTTTATCTAGGCTATCTTAAAAATTGAGAGGTTCTTCTCCAACTAGTGGATGCCATCAATGTTAAAATTAAAATTAATGTCAATAATAAAATATTATATTTTAAGGAATTTATTAATGATGGTTAGAAATATAGGAATAAGAGGGGTACAAAATAAAGACCACATGCCGATGGCTGATTAGCCATTTCAAAATCCCCACTCACCACCTCTGTGCTCACTGACAGGGCCAAAAAGAGGGCAGGAGGAGGCCTGCCCACTCAATTTATTCCCTGTCTATAGGAAGTACATAATGACAGGAAGTCGATGGACTCCTGGGAAATGTAGTTCTTTTGTAGGGTAACAGGTTTTCAATTATACAGATCACAGTGGATAGAGCACTGTGCCTGGAGTCAGGAAGACTCATGTTCAAATATGATACTTACTAGCTGTGTGAACTTAGGCAAGTCATTTAACCCTGTTTGCCTCAGTTTCTTCCACTGTAAAATGAACTAGAAAAGAAAATGGCAAACTACTCCAGTATCTTTGCAAAACAAACAAACCAAGCAACCCAAATGGGGTCATGAAAAATCAGACAAGGCTGAAACAATTGAACAACAGGTTGTTCTGCCATATTATGTCTTGGTCAGACAACAAGGGAGTGTTGTGTTTAGTTTTCGGTACCATAATGAGAATGTTCATCCTGGAGAATAGAAGACTTGGTAGTGAAAGGTGTGGCAGAATTGAAAATGATTATTTAAAGGACTACTATCAAAACGAAGAATTGAATTTATCCTATTTGGTCCCACATGATAGAAGAGAACAGGAGGAATTAGAAATTAGAGAGAGAGATTTTAGTTTGATGTAAGGAAAAATTTTCCTAACAATTAGACCTATTCAGAGATGGAATGAATTGTTCTGGGTCTTCACGAGGAGGCCGGATGGCCACTTGTTGGAAATGTAGAAGGGATTATTGTTCTTGGCCATCTTGGAGTCTTTCATCTTTGAGGTCCATTTTGAGTTTCTGTGATTCTGTTTTCTGGCTCCAAGTTCAAGATTCTCTAAGCTATACCACGTTGCTTTTCCTTAAAACCAAGATACCTCTGATAGAGATTCAGCCAGGCTGAAGCAATACTGTCATTTGCCAGTAAGTCTGAGTGTATTTAGTCATTTTTAAAAATATAACTGGCTCATTCTAAGGAAAAGAAAGCAAGCACTTCAGTAAAGATAAATTATAGCAGAAGTTCCTTGCCTATTGGTCTTTTGAGGCCCTTGTTTATCAGCATCTACATTGTAGGCTCAGAGTTTAAGGGAAAAGATTATCATAGGCCCTGAGAAGTGTTTAATGTGGCCCTGGTAAATCACTCTGACCCTTTGGCCCTTAGCTTTAGCTGTGTGGCTCTGTGTCACTTAAGTCACTTAATTTATCAGCCTCAATTTCCTCAAAATCTATAAAATAAGGATAATAATAGCACCTATCTTGCAGAGTTTTTTTGTGAAGATCAAATGAAAGAATAGTGGTAAAGTTAAAGTGCTATATGAATATTGCTATCATTATAATAAATCTATAATCTTATCTAATAGTTTAATACAATATAATAATTCCATAATTTCTTCTAATATGAATATGAATATGAATATATGAATCAACTATAAAATTCTTCTAACATCACAATAATATAATAATCTCTTTCTAATATGACAATTCTATAATCTCTTCTAATGCTTTCCATTCTATAGTCCCTGCTAAGTGGACCATCATGATATATTTGTTCCTTAAAGAACATACATCACCAATCAGGAGTGTGTCTATAGATGGAAATATGGATAATTGCCTTCTACTCCAGAAAGGAAACACATTAGGATCTTATAACACACATGCCATACTATATAACATTATTCTTAGGACAGAGAACACATGCTCCTATGGCAGCTACTGACTAAAGCCAAACTGTCTGCCTCAACTTCTTCCTGTGCTGGTAATGTGGCTACCCAGGAGCTGATGACAGTTTAATAGACTCTTTACCCTTGAATGCTAAGGGAAAAATAACTCATAGCATTATGACATACGAAAGTAATGTGCTTTATTTTTAGGCAATGCAGTGGGAGAGTCAGAAACATATGGATCGAGTAGACTACAAATCTGCATTACTTTTTCTTGGGCGTCTTGGGAGGGTTAGTAGTGGAAAAATCCCTGAGCTAGGAGGCAGAAGATTCAGATCTGAGTCCCAATTAACATTTACTGGCTATCTGACCATGGATGAGTCATTTTCCCTCTTCAAAGCCCAGTTTCACCATCTTTAAGTGAGGAAATTGTGCTAAGTGATCAGTAAGGTTTCTCTCAGGGGTAGTATATTTTGTATAATGAGGACAACAACAACATTTAATGGCATTTCTGTTTCCTAACTTCTTTTTTTTTAACCCTTCCCTTCTATCTTAGAATTGATACTAAGTATTGATCCCAAGACAGAAGGGCTGGGCAATTGGGCATAAATGACTTGCCCCAGGTCACACATCTAGAAAGTGTCTGAGGTCACATGTGAACCCAGGACTTCATGCTTCCAGAATTAGTGCTCTATCTACTGAAACACTTAGCTGCCCTAACTTTCTAGTTTCTTAGGAATTCCTTGGTTTCTTCTTAATTTCCCACGGTCTATGAACTTTTTTATTACTAAGAAGTCAATTAACAAAAACAATTATATCAGTTGATACTAGTAGCTAGTATTTATATAGCACTTTAAGGTTTTAAAAGTTCTTTACAAGTATTTCATTTTACTCTGACAATGAACCTAGGACATAGATGCTATTGTTATCCCCTTTTAATAGATGAGGAAACTGAGGCAGTCAGAAGTTGCAACTTGCCCAAAATCTCACAGGTAGTAAGAGTCTGAAAATTGGATTTGAACTCACTTCAGTGAGGTGCCTGGATGGATAGAGAGCTGGTCCTTGAGTTAAGAAGGCTTAGTTCAAAACTAGACTCAGGTACTTCTAGTTATGTGACTCTGGACAAATCAGTCTACTATTGTTGGCCTCAGTTTCCTCCTGTGTGAAATGGGGTTGGTAAGAATTGCACCCCACCTCCTAGGATTATCATGAGGATCAAATGAGATAACAATTATAAAGTGCTTAGCATAGTTCCTGGCATATAATAAATGCTATAGAAATATTATCTTTTATTGTTATTATTCCTGATTCTGGGTCCATTGCTTTATTCACTGAGCCCCATAGCTGCCTTGTGTTTCATTTGCTAGAGCAAGAGTCAAGCTATGGCTGAAGGGGCTAAGTTTTGGGCTATGAACTAAAAATGGCTTTTACATTTTTCTATATAATAAAACTATTTTAAAATCTAAAAACCAATCTTAGATTACAGGCCATATAAAAATAGGCAATAGGCTGGATTTGGTATGCTGGTTGTAGCTTGCCAACCCTTGATCTAAGATATTTTTAGACTCTAAAATCTTGTTCTAAGTTCCCTTTCAGCTATCACATTTCATGTTCTAAGGTTCCTTCCAGCTATAAAATTCTGTGTTGCAAAGCTCTTTCCTAAGCTCCTGAAATCTACAAGATTTTTTATTACTAGGAAATCAAGCTTCAGGATACTTTACCTTTCTCTCTGTCTTTAAATGTGTAAAGAGAAGTGAGATCCCAAGAATGCATCCATAGCTAACTGGGAATGAGTAAGTAGCCTTTACTAATTCAGAGAATCCTTTTGCCAAAGTAACAGGACCCAGCAAAAATGAGTTCCTGGACTGAGCAGAGGCCATGAGATGAAATGTCTTTGATTTTACTCCTTACTCTGAAGCTAACTCCGATGTTAAACCCTACAAGAGAGTGTCTTCCTCTAAATTCTCTCTCCTCAATTTGTGAACTTAAAAAAAAAGCCACTCAGAAGACCTCAGTTGAACACTGTCTGTGTGACCCTTTGGAGAGACCCTTCCCCATTTATGAGTCTGTTTCCTCATCTGGGGATGTCTATCTCACAGAGCTGTGGTGAGAACAGTATTTTGCAATCCAAAAGGTAACTATACGTGTGGTCTATCATTATTTCATCTTTAATACTTCAAAAGACCCATTACTTCACTAATGTGGTCACTCCCTTCACTAATGCAGATCTGGGCCCCCCTATGCCTTAGAAACACCAATTTTTGTGGGTTCATCAGAACACACAACTGGGCAGCCAGCTTTGTGGCGATGTGATTCTCTACACTTAGCACTTAGCAACCTTGTTCTCATCCACCAGACACAGAGAATACCACTGGACCTGTATTTGAAGCCTTTACGGTGTGTTAAGTCCTAAACACGCTTATATGCTATTAAAAGCTCCAACAGAGCTTTCGAGAACTTGGGATCACTTCCACGTTACAATAAATCTTGAAGAAGGACTTTAATGAGTACATAATAATAATGATAACAACAAAAGAATGATGATGATACTTATTACTATAATTATTGTGACTGTGATTCTTCTTATATTATGGCATTCCATGATTCATAGCTACTGAAAGAAACTTAGTGTTACAAAGGAAGGAAATAAGCATTTATTAAGTGTCTATGTGCCAGCTGCTATGCTAATCACCTTATATATTCTTTCATTTGGTCTTCACACAATTCTGGGAAGTAGATGTTATTATTATTCCCATTTTACACTTAAGGCAACTGAGGTGGACAGAGGTTAAGTGACTGGCCTACGGTCAAGCAGTTAGTAAATGTCTGAGGGCAGCTAGGTGGCATAGTATAGTTCCAGGCCTGGAGTCAGGAAGATGCATCTTCCTGAGTTCAAATCTAGGTTCAGACACTTATTGACTGTGTGACCCTGGGCAAGTCACTCTAGTCTGCTTAGTTTCCTCATCTGTAAAATAATCTGGAGAAGGCAAGTCTTCTTCAATATCTTTGCCAAGAAAACCCCAAACTGGGTTACAAAGAGTCACATATGACTGAAAAAAACAACTGAACAACAAAAAATATCTGAGGCCAGGTGTGAACTCAGATCTTCCTGACTCCAGGATCAGCACTTTACCTAGTGTTCTACCTGGCTGCCCCTAAATATGGATTTATTTTTGTTTGGCAACAGAAATCATCTTGAGATCATTGATAGTCTCCTACAATTTACCAAATACAAACTAACCTGTTCTATTCCTTCTAGTCAATTCTGGGGCAATCGATTGTTCACCTGTAGTGCTTTTCCAACACATATGCCTGCCAATGACTGCCAATAAGCTGTCCAATTGTATATAATCTGGGCAATATGAATCCTTGATCCACTTGTCTCTTTATTTTTCCCAGCATAGAATTCTAGTTACAATTGATCTAAAAGATACATATGGTATGTATAAGTAAATTGTAGCATGCTAACAAAGGTCCATGAGGAGTCATCTAAAAGACACCATCAAAGACATGGACACTTAAGTCATCACAAGTAGGGTTTTGCCATTGGGAACCAAAATTTAAAGAGCAAAAATTTGAAATCATTTAGAAAGATTGTGCGATTTTGTAATTTGCTATTTTAATTTTGGTATCACTTTTACTCCTTAGGTAGAATTTATATGCAGGAATATTAGAAGAGCTTTAAATCAAGACAAATGAGACTTTGCTACCAGTCTTCAAATTTAGGGGAGATCAACAGCATTTGGAATCAGCATAGAAGCAGCATAGAAGCAACAAAGCTTATTTAGGAAGAATAATTAATTTAAATAGGATGCTACTAGAGAGTAAGCAGGGGTAAGCTCCTCCCCCCACATTCTCTTCCTTCTCTCCCTTGCCCAGTGGCTGTCCCAACAATGACCTCACAAAAGTGAAATATTGTGCTCCATACCCACAAGAACTAAGGGTATGATTCCTCCTGCTTGTTCCAAGAATGGTGTATGACATTTCCCCAGGAAACAAAAATTCCTAGCTATTCCTTTTCTAATCAGCTAAACTAGGAAGCTACAAGGTGGTATATTTCTCCATCTAATCTTCTCTTCCCCTTCTCTGCATCCCAACAACCAGGGCAGTTCTTCCCATACACATTTCTGTTGTGTTACCTAGGCGTCATTACTGTCTAGCAGTATAACTTCCCAGGGTCCAGGGATTTTCTCCCATTGAAGTCTCTGTCCTATAGACTTTATTTCCCTCTCAAGGGGCAGTGTCTGGGATCTCTCCCCACAGAGGACTATGGTCTTATGATCTCTTTTCTTACTCTGCTGAGTGTTCCTTAATTCCTTCTTATATTATTTTAAATTAATGCAATTCAAAGTTGATTGGAGGGCACATTTAGTACTGATTGTTCTATCACAACACTGTGAGCTATAGTTCTACTCAGGTGGGTTGGTCATATAGTGAGAGTCAAGGAACATTGATAAATAGCTTGAGGGATGTGTAGTAGAATATAAAATGCTACAAAAATCAGGACTCCAAAGTGTTGTGTGGGTCTTCAGTGGTGTTAGTCAAGAAGTATCTGTGTCAGGCATTCTGCTAAGCACAGGGCTACAAAGAAAGGTAGTTCCACAGTCACTGCTCTCAGGAGCTCACAGTTTGACTGAGGAGACAGAGAGCAACCAAGTACAAATAAGCAATATATAGTCTAAATTGTAGATCAATGGGGAAGGAACTAGAATTAAGAGACATTGGAAAAGGCTTCTTGTAGGAGGTGGGATTTCAGGTGGAACTTGAAGGCAATCAGGGGAAGATGAAGTAGGAGAGCCTGTGAAAATGCCCAGAGTTTGGAGGATATCTTGTTTGAAGAATAGTAAAAGAGGCCTGTCAGTGAACCACAGATGGTGAATGTAAGGTGTAAGAAGACTTAAAAGGTATGTTTATATGTGAAAGAGTAGGTTATAATGAACTTTGAAAGCCAAACAAGGCTTTTTATATTTGATCCTAGAGAAACCATTGGAGTTTACTTTTTCGGTGTATGTGAAGTAGGGAGTGGGTGGGATTAACGTGACCTGCTCAGAACATTATTTTAGGAAGATCATTTTGACAGCTGAGTGGAGTGGAACGTGGACTAGATTTGTGGACAAGAATCTCACAGTCTGAAAAGATATGGAGGGAGTTAACTCAAACCTTAACCGACACTACTTCCCTCAGCCTCCTCTCCTCTCTGATGGGAAGACTAGAGGGTAGAGGACCAAATTCCTCCCAAAACTTTCCACAGAACAAGATTTCCCCATTCTGCGTATTGGTAGGTCTCCATGCCATACCTCCTTTCCTTTGCAGTTGTCTCTCCCCATTAGATTATAAACTCTTTCACTGATGTACTGCTGGTGGAGTTGTGAACTGATTTAGCCATTATGGAGGGCAATTGGGAACTATGCCCAAAGGATTAGAAAACAATGCATGCCTTTTGGAAGATCCAGTAATACCACTACTATGTCTGTATTCCAAAGAGATAAAAAAAAGGGTGGGGGGACCGGGAAGGACCTACTTGAACAAAAGATAGCAGCTCTTTTTGTGGTGGCAAAGAATTGTAAATTGAAGGGATGTCCATTAATTGGGGAATTGCTGAACAAATTGTTATATATGATGTTGATGGAATACTATTGTGCTGTAAGAAATGATGAAAAGGATAATTTCAGAAAGAACTGGAAAGACCTACATGAACTGATGCAGAATGAAATAAGCAGAACCAGTAGAGCATTGTACACAGTAACACCAATATTGTGGAATGATTAACTGTGATAGACTCAGCAATACAATGATCCAGGACAATTCTGAGGGACTTATGACAAAGAATGCTATCCACCTCCTGAGAAAGAACCGTTGGAGTCAGAATGCAGATGAAAGCATATGATTTTTCACTTGTTTGAGTTTTTGTTTGGGGGTTTTGGTTTTATATGATTATTTACTTACAACAATGAACAATATAGGAAATATAGAAATATGTTTTACATGATAATACATGTATAACCCAGTGCCAGCTCCAGGAGGTGGGAGGGAAGGTAGGAAGGGAAATAATTTGGATCATATAACTTTGTAAAACGTGGAAATTTGTTATTACATGGAATTGGTAAATAAAAATAGATTATAAGCTCCTTGAGAGCTTATAATTTTTTATAAGCTCTTTTTATAGGACTTTCTTTTTATTTTATTTTACTTAAATCTCTGAAGATAGGATTAACTATATTTTTAGCTAAACCAATCAATAACTTAAGTACCCTTACTTAATACCTTACAAGTCACTAAGTATGAGAGTTCACAAGTCACTTGCTAGTGTGGGTAACAACTCCAGAGGCCACTGACCACCCCTGGGCAATGCTAGACCAATTGAAAGACTTTGATTGGTTCCCATAAAGTGGGGAAGCAACTGGAAGTGACCTTGAGAAAACCGCTTTAAAAAGACCAGCTTGAGAATTCAGAGAAGCTCTCTGTGTTGGTGAGCCAGACTGGAGGAGGAGATTCTTTCCCTGTAACCTGCCTCAGCCTTGCAGTGATGAGTGGAGTGATTCCTTCCTTGGTTCTTTGGTGAGGACACCCTCTCTGCTCATTGGCAATTCAGTGGTTCTGGTCAGATTCTCATGTGCCTTGAAGGTTCTTGGAGGATTTTCTCCTGGCTCTTTGGATTTCAGTTTCCTAATGAGGACTTTGGATTCTGGTGAGATTCACTTTCAGATGCGCATTTGAGGTCTGGAGATATTAGGATTAAATTTAGGGTATTTATAATTAGGCAGTACCTTCTGTCTCTTTATGTACATTTTTCTACTTTCCACCTCTTTGTAAATAAAGCTGCTAAAAGTCATTTTGACTTAAACTGTAATATTTTAAAATTCATGACCACAGTATTTCTTTAGAATTTTCATGTTTAGCATGAAACCTAAATTTAAATTCTTACAAACCCCTATCTTCTATCTTAGAATCAATGGTAAATATTGGTTCCAAGGCAGAAGAATGGTAAGCACTAGACCATAGGTGCCCAGGGTCATGCAGTTAGAAAGTGTCTGAGGCCAGATTTCAATCCAGGTCCTCCTAACTCAGACTTGACACTCTAGCCATTGTACTACATAGTAGTACAGCTACATAGCTGCCCCCATTCTTTTTACTAATTGAATTTTCAGTGCTTAGTACAGTTTCTGGTGCATAGTTTTTTTTTTGGATGGAGTTGGATGAGGGACAATGAGAGAAGAATTGTTATAAGTAAGGGGAAAAATAATTAATGATTATGCACAACCATTGTAATATACACACACATGCACAGAAGTAGGGGGGTCACAATGTAAAACATAATGAATGATACACAAGAGAGGAGATGGTTCAATTGAATTTGGTAAATATGCATTACATCTCTATTCTGTATAAAGCATTATGCTCAGTCTTTTGGGATTCAAGAACAAGAAAAAAATAATTTAGTCCCTGTCGTGAAGGAGCTAATATTCTACCAAATGGGAATACCACATATGCAAGGATAAATATTATAATTCAAGGTTGTGAATAGAGAAAAGGAGAATCAAACCAAAAATACCTGTAATTCCCCTGTTCCTTTCCAACAAGAAAGAAATATGTAGCTACTTATCCTCAAAACGTAAGTGGTAGGATGGACCCTTGGGATGTAGTGTTATAGGTACTAAAAAATGACAATCATTTCTCAGACAATAAAAGCATAATCAATCGCTCACATTTCTATAACATTTGGCAATTTACTTAATGCATTTAAGGTACATCTTTTAATTTGATCTTCCCAATATCCCTGGGAAGTTGGCTGTGCAAATGCAATTGCTTTAATTTCTCAGCCATTTGGAGAGATGTAGAAAGAATAACCTTCAGTGCTATAGAGAGAGAGAGGTAAAGTCAGCAGCTTTTGCCTCATCTTCTGGCTGCCCAAAGGTCCCTGTCCCTTTTGAGCTAGCATTCAAGGCCCTTAGCAATTTGACTCCAATTTGCCTTTGTCGCCTTGCTTTGGGTTCCTCCCTTTAAATATTTTATGCTGCTCCATATCTCTTGTTCTACTCCTGCTCTGTCTGGTCTCAGAGCTTTTGCTAATGCTGTCCTCCCTGCCTGAAATGGGTTCCATTCTTGTTCCTCCATTTGCCCATCTTCCCCTCCTCCCTACTCAAATGTTCACTTGCTGAAATAATTTCCTTTCTTCAAGACCTTACTCTGGTCCCCCTCCCCCAACCCTATGAAGCTTTCTACCTCCAGCTGCAAGTGATCTTTCTCCTTGAATTTCTTTTAGACTTTTGAACTTATTGTCTCTATTATATCATAGTTGCACTGCAGATGGAAAACAAACCTAGAATCCAATGGAAGAGATTAAACTGGATCTCATCTTGGAAATTTGATAGAATTTTCAATTATCCAACACTCTTCACAATAAAAGCAGACTGATTTATACACCACATTTCTCCTAGGAATGCCATGTGGCTGTGAACCTTGGAGCATCAGGGACTCTGAAACTGTAGGTGGGTGACCCAATAGAAAGCTGTATGATGGGATTAAGCAGGCTGCTACCTATTACTATCCTTTAATTACATACCTACTATGTGCCAGGTCCTGTGTTAAGTGTATGGGACATTTGACATGTTCAAGGCAAAGAAAACTCATTCCACCCCAAGTAACTCACAAACTAATCATCACTTGCACACAGGAGGCTTTTGGAGACATCCAAAGACACTTACATGAGTTGTTTATGTCTTGAGAAATGATATATAGACAGCCCACTTGCTTCTGTGGTACCCAGGAGATATCAAAAGAAGCAGAGGAAGGTCCCCAGGGCATTGGGTGAACTCTCTAGGAGTATTTAACTAAAGACTAGGAGTGTAGTAAGAGAAAGGTGGAGGGAGCATTGTCATGGATAAAGTCAGAGATACACAAGTATTGAAATGCACCTATTTTATGTTTTCTACTACTCTGCTATTGTTTGTGAAGTATGATTTTGTTTGATTTCATCTTTCTTTTCCCAGAGTCAAATTCAGGCTTTATAAATCATGGGGGTGGAGCACAGGCAGGAAGCAGCTAAGTGTGACTCAGTGGATAGAGAATGGGCCTAGAGACAAGAGGTCTTCTGTTCAGATGTCAACACTTCCTGCCTGTGTGACCCTGGGCAAATCACTTTCTCCCAAATGCCCAACCTGTATCACTCTTCTGCCTTAGAACTAATTCAGCATCAATTCTAAGACAGAAGATGAGGAGTTTTTAAAAGATTGGGGCTTAGAAAACTTTTGTTGAATTGAATAAAAGCAGAGCAATGAATCCTGGCTACCAATTCAGACATTTTGCTATTTGATTTTTTTTTTTAATATATTTTATTTTATCATTTCCAAGCATTATTCGTTAAAGACATAGATCATTTTCTTTTCCTCCCCCCACCCCCCATAGCCGACGCGTAAGTCCACTGGGCATTAGATGTTTTCTTGATTTGAACCCATTGCTTTGTTGTTAGTATTTGCATTAGAGTGTTCATTTAAAGTCTATCCTCTGTCATGTCCCCTCAACCTCTGTATTCAGGCAGTTGCTTTTTCTCGGTGTTTCCACTCCCATAGTTTATCCTTTGCTTATGAATGGTGTTTTTTTTTCTCCTGGATCCCTGAAAGTTGTTCAGGGACATTACACCGCCCCTAATGGAGAAGTCCATTACGTTCGATTATACCACAGTGTATTAGTCTCTGTGTACAATGTTCTCCTGGTTCTGCTCCTCTCGCTCTGCATCACTTCCTGGAGGTTGTTCCAGTCTCCATGGAACTTCTCCACTTTATTATTCCTTTGAGCACAATAGTATTCCATCACCAACATATACCACAGTTTGTTCAGCCATTCCCCAATTGATGGGCATCCCCTCGTTTTCCAGTTTTGGGCCACCACAAAGAGCGCAGCTATGAATATTTTTGTACAAGTCTTTGTGTCCATTATCTCTTTGGGGTACAGACCCAGCAGTGCTATGGCTGGGTCAAAGGGTAGATATTCTTTTGTCGCCCTTTGGGCATAGTTCCAAATTGCCCTCCAGAATGGTTGGATCAGTTCACAGCTCCACCAGCAATGAATTAATGTCCCTACTTTGCCACATCCCCTCCAGCATTCATTACTTTCCTTTGCTGTTATGTTAGCCAATCTGCTAGGTGTGAGGTGATACCTCAGAGTTGTTTTGATTTGCATCTCTCTGATTATAAGAGATGTAGAACACTTCTTCATGTGCTTGTTAATAGTTTTGATTTCTTTATCTGAGAACTGCCTATCCATTTCCCTTGCCCATTTATCAATTGGAGAATGGCTTGATTTTTTGTACAATTGATTTAGCTCATTATAAATATGAGTAATTAAACCTTTGTCAGAGGTTTCTATGAAGATTTTTTCCCAATTTGTTGTTTCCCTTCTGATTTTAGTTATATTGGTTTTGTTTGTACAAAAGCTTTTTAGTTTGATGTAGTCAAAATTATTTATTTTACATTTTGTGATTCTTTCTATATCTTGCTTGGTTTTAAAGCCTTTCCCCTCCCAAAGGTCTGACATGTATACTATTCTGTGTTTACCCAATTTACTTATGGTTTCCTTCTTTATGTTTAAGTCACTCACCCATTTTGAATTTATCTTGGTGTAGGGTGTGAGGTGTTGATCTATTCCTAGTCTCTCCCACACTGTCTTCCAATTTTCCCAGCAGTTTTTATCGAATAGTGGATTTTTGTCCCAAAAGCTGGGATCTTTGGGTTTATCGTATACTGTCTTGCTGAGGTCGTTTTCCCCCAGTCTATTCCACTGATCTTCCTTTCTGTTTCTTAGCCAGTACCAAATTGTTTTGATGACTGCTGCTTTGTAATATAGTTTGAGGTCTGGGACTGCAAGGCCCCCATCATATGTGTTTTTTTTCATTATTTCCCTGGATATCCTTGATCTTTTGTTCTTCCAAATGAACTTTGTTATGGTTTTTTCTAAATCAGTGAAGAAGTATTTTGGTAGTTCAATGGGTATGGCACTAAATAGATAAATAAGTTTGGGTAGGATGGTCATTTTTATTATATTGGCTCGTCCTATCCATGAGCAGTTAATGTTTTTCCAATTGTTCAAGTCTAGTTTTAGTTGTGTGGCGAGTGTTTTGTAGTTGTGTTCATATAGTTCCTGTGTTTGTCTTGGGAGATAGATTCCTAGGTATTTTATTTTGTCTAAGGTGATTTTGAATGGGATTTCTCTTTCTAGTTCTTGCTGCTGAGCTGTGTTGGAGATATATAGAAAAGCTGATGATTTATGTGGGTTTATTTTGTATCCTGCAACTTTGCTAAAGTTGTTGATTATTTCAATTAGCTTTTTGGTTGAATCTCTAGGATTCTTTAAGTAGACCATCATGTCATCCGCAAAGAGTGATAACTTGGTCTCCTCCTTGCCTATTCTGATGCCTTCAATTTCTTTATCTTCTCTAATTGCTACTGCTAGTGTTTCTAGTACAATGTCAAATAGTAGAGGTGATAATGGGCATCCTTGTTTCACTCCTGATCTTATTGGGAATGCATCTAGTTTATCCCCATTGCAGATGATATTAGCTGTTGGTTTTAGATATATACTGTTTATTATTTTTAGGAATGACCCTTCTATTCCTATGCTTTCTAGTGTTTTTAATAGGAATGGGTGTTGTATTTTATCAAAGGCTTTTTCTGCATCTATTGAGATAATCATGTGGTTCTTGCTAGTTTGCTTGTTGATGTGGTCAATTATGTGGATGGTTTTCCTAATGTTGAACCAGCCCTGCATCCCTGGTATGAATCCTACTTGATCATGGTGAATGATCCTTCTGATCACTTGCTGGAGTCTTTTTGCTAGTATCCTATTTAAAATTTTTGCATCTATATTCATTAGGAAGATTGGTCTATAGTTTTCTTTCTCTGTTTTTGACCTGCCTGGTTTTGGAATCAGTACCATGTTTGTGTCGTAAAAGGAGTTTGGTAGAACTCCCTCTTTGCTTATTATGTCAAATAGTTTGTATAGTATTGGGGTTAACTGTTCTCTGAATGTTTGATAGAATTCACAGGTGAATCCATCAGGCCCTGGGGATTTTTTCTTAGGAAGTTCTTTGATGGCTTGATGGATTTCAATTTCTGATATGGGATTATTTAAGAATTCTATTTCCTCTTCTGTTAGTCTAGGCAGTTTGTATTTTTGTATATATTCATCCATTTCTCCTAAATTGGTGTATTTATTGCCATATAATTGGGCAAAGTAATTTCTAATGATTGCCTTAATTTCCTCCTCATTGGAGGTGCTGTCCCCCTTTTCATCTTTAATGCTGTGAATTTGCTTTTCTTCCTTCCTTTTTTAATTAGATTGACCAGTACTTTGTCTATTTTGTTTGTTTTTTCAAAGTACCAGCTTCTTGTCTTATTTATTAAATCAATAGTTCTATCACTTTCGATTTTATTAATTTCTCCCTTAATTTTTAGGATTTCTAATTTGGTTTTCTGCTGGGGGTTTTTAATTTGATCGCTTTCGAGTTTTTTCAATTGCATTTCCAATTGATTGATCTCTGCTCTCCCTTGTTTGTTAATATGAGCTTTCAGGGATATGAATTTGCCTCTGATTACCGCTTTGGCTGCATCCCAAAAGGTTTGAAAGGATGTTTCGCCATTGTCATTTTCCTTGATGAAATTATTAATTGTTTCTATGATTTCTTCTTTAGCTAAACGGTTTTGGAGTATCATATTGTTTAATTTCCAATTGGTTTTAGATTTGGTTTTCCATGTACCATTACTAATCATTATTTTTATTGCCTTGTGATCTGAGAAGGCTGCATTCATTATTTCTGCTTTTTTGCATTTGTGTGCTATGTTTCTGTGACCTAATGTATGGTCAATTTTTGTGAATGTGCCATGTGGTGCTGAGAAGAAGGTGTATTCCTTTTTATCCCTATTTATTTTTCTCCATATGTCTATTAATTCTAATTTTTCTAAGATTTCATTCACTTCTTTTACCTCTTTCTTATTTATTTTTTGATTTGATTTATCTAAATTTGATAATGGTTGGTTTAAGTCTCCCACTAGTATGGTTTTATTGTCTATTTCTTCCTTCAATTCTCCTAGTTTCTCCATTAGAAATTTGGGTGCTATATTATTTGGTGCATACATGTTGATTAATGATATTTCCTCATTGTCTAGAGTCCCTTTTAACAAAATATAATTACCTTCCCTATCCCTTTTGATCAGGTCTATTTTTGCATTGGCTTTATCAGATATCATGATTACCACTCCTGCCTTCTTTCTATCAGTTGAGGCCCAGAAGGTCTTACTCCATCCTTTAATTCTGACCTTGTGGGTGTCAACCCGCCTCATGTGTGTTTCTTGAAGACAACATATGGTAGGGTTTTGGATTCTAATCCATTCAGCTATTCGTCTACGTTTTATGGGTGAGTTCATCCCATTCACGTTCAAAGTTATGATTGTCATTTGTGGACTCCCTGGCATTTTGATTGCCTTCCCTAATTCTAACCTTTTCTTCTTCGGCTCTACCTTTTAGTCCAGTGATTTACTTTGAATCAGTCCCCCTTGTCCCCTCCCTTGATGTTTCCCTTTTTAGTCCCTCCCTTTTTGTTCCCTCCCCCTCCCCCCTCTCTTTCCCTCCCTTTTTGTTCTCCCTCTCCCCCTCCCCCCCTTGGTTTTCCCTTCTCCTTACCCTTGTTGGGTAAGATAGAATTCAAGATCCCAATGGATCTGGATGTTTTTCCCTCTCAGAGTTGATTTCCCTGAGATTGAGGTTTAAGTAAACCCCCCCCCTCTTCCTCTCCTTCTTATAGGAGTTTTCTTCCCCTCCCCTTCCCCTGTGAATCTTTGTGTGAGAACCATTATTCTATTTGGTCTTTCTTTACCCCCTATTTATACATTACATTTTCCCCACATATTAGTATACATAGGTTGATATAAATGTAGTCCTTATAGAAGAGAGTTTGAGTAAAAGAAGATAACATTTTTCCCCTTTCCTTAATATTTACCTTTTCAGGTATTCCTTGCTCTTTGATTTTCGGTATCAAACTTTCCACAGAGCTCTGGTCTTTTCTTTGCAAAAAGTTGGAAGTCTTCTATTTTGTTGAATGCCCATACTTTCCCTTGGAAGTATATAGTCAGTTTTGCTGGGTAGCTGATTCTTGGTTGGAGACCCAGCTCTCTTGCCTTTCTGAAGATCATGTTCCATGCCTTACGATCATTCAGCGTAGAACTTGCAAGGTCTTGTGTGACCCTGATTGGCATTCCTTTATATCTAAATTGTCTTTTTCTGGCTTCCTGTAGGATTTTTTCTTTTGTTTGATAGCTTTGGAATTTGGCAATTACATTCCTGGGAGTTGTCTTTTGGGGGTTTAGTGTAGAAGGTGTTCTGTGAGCTCTGTCAGTGGATGTATTGCCCCCTTGTTCTAGAATCTCTGGGCAATTTTCTTTGATTATATCTTGTATCACCATGTCCAGTTTGGTGTTTATTTCTGGCTTTTCTGGGAGTCCAATTATTCTTAAATTTTCTCTTCTCCCCCTGTTTTCCAGATCTATCACCTTGTCGGTGAGATATTTTATGTTCTCTTCTAATTTCTTGGTGTTTTGGCTTTGCTTTATTAGTTCTTGCTTTAAAGCCTGGTTTTCTTTTACAGTTTGGTCAAACTGGTTTTGTAGATGCGTGAATTTCTTTTGCATCATTTCCCACTTTTCCTCCCAGAGGGCTTCCATCTTTTTGGTCCTTTCTGATTCAAATTCTTCATGGGTTTGTGGAGAGTTTCTATTTCCTTTGGAAGATTTTGGAGAATTTTCTTGTATATCTTCTTCTATCTGCTCTGTATTTTGTATTTTGGCTCCATAGAATGTGTCCAGAGTCGCCCCTTTCTTCTTATTTTTCTTGGTATTTTGGGGCTTCTGTGCTTCTGTGGAGTTTGTCATCTCTGAACGTGGAGGATTGGCTTTTCTTGTCTTTGTCTGGTGATCAGAGGCTTTAGTCCTGGGCAGATGTTGTTTCTATGAGCGTTCCCTGGGTTAAACTGAATATGCCTCACTGGAACTGGAATGGAAGGGTCGGACCACGAGGCCACACTCTCCCCCTGGCTCGATTTCCGGAAGTTGCCTTCAGAATCCCTGGCCTTGAGGCTGTTTCGTCGGCCTGCGGGGGGATGGGCTGCCGCTTCCCCAAGCTCCGAGAGCACAGACTTTCACTGAGACTTGGATAGCAGGATCCAGCCCGTGAGGCTGTCTTGCCCGCCCTGAGGGTTGCTGTTGTTTTGACCAGCTCTCTGCAGCGGAGGCCCCAGGCAGTAACTTTCACCCGGACCTACCGGCTCTTTGACCGACTGGCTCTTTGCAGCGGAAGCCCCAGGCAGTAACTTTCACCCGGACTGGGACTTGGGTAGAAGACCCTGAGGGTTGTTGTTCCTCAGACCCTGCTCTCTGAGCCCAGCGCGGCTGCCGCTTCCGGGAGCCTTGGACTCTGCGCTCCTACCCCTGAGGTCCGAGGGATCTCGGGTTCTGGCTTTTAAGGGGAGCCGTACCTTTTGAACCGGGTCCAGGTCCAGGAGGAGGGTTCCCAGGGTCTGTGCTGTTGATCGTTTTGAATTTCGGCGCCTTAGGAGCTTCTAGTTTGAGATCGTTCGGGAAGGGTTTTCCGGAGATCTGAACTTCAGCTTTCTCTAAGCCACCATCTTAACCGGAAGTCGCTATTTGATTTTAAAACAAGACAAAACAATAATCAATGCTCAAAAAGCATTTGCTTAGCCCCTGCTGTGTATTAAGCTGTGGAGATACAAAAAATAATTTTCTGCCCTCAATATGACATTCCACCTGAGGAAACAACAGGTACAAATATATTTCCATTACTGTTTGACTTTTGTTTTCCAAGGGGACCAGTGGCTTCACATGAATGATGTCTTGACTTGTGAGTGAGTTGGATTTAAGTGAGGCCGAGTTACTCAGAGTTGTCAGCCTCACTTACCTTTCTAGAGTCATCAAAGTCTGATGGCAGGACAAAAGTCAGGATGTTGGGTGATGGCTTGGGATGCAGTGGATGACCTTGGCATCATCAATATCTGATGAAGCTCTAAGTACTCCACAGCTTACCTATGTCTACATATATGTACATATATGTTTGTAAATACAAGATATTTATCAAGTAAATACAAAGTGATTTGGGGGATACTAACAGCTAGTGGCATGGGAGTTGAGCTTTGAAGGAATTCTAAGAGGAGGTGAAGAAATGGGAACTAAAGTGTTCTATTTAAGAAATAGCAAGAAGGGGATATCTAGTTGGCTCAGAGAGTAGAGAATCAGGCCTGGAGACAGGAAGTCTTAGATTCAAATTTGGAACTCAGACATTTCCTAGGTGTGGCAACCCAGTTGCCTGGTTCTTACTGCTCTTTTGCCTTGGAACTGATAGTAACTATTCTAAGGCAGAAGGTAAGAGTTATAAAGAAAAAAAAAATAGCAAGAAGGCCAGTTTGGCTAGATGAATGCACAGAGTACAGAGAGAAGTCATATGTAAAAAGGCTGGAAAAGTAGGTTGGAGCCAGATTGCGAAGAACTTTAAATGCCAAACAGAGGAGGTTATATTTTTATCCTAGAAGGCAAAAGGGAATAAGTGAAGCTTCTTGAGAAGGGTAGTAATATGATCAGACCTGTTCTAGATCCAGAAAAGAGCTTATAACATAGAATATCAGATCTAGAGAGGACCTTGGGATATAGACTGTTACATCTTATAAGGTATCGTAAGGGATTTTAGCAGGAGCAAGCTAAAAGCAGGAGATCCTACAGGTCAACATTCTAAAACTCTCAGGAGCAGAGAGAGAGAGGCAGTTCACACTGACAGTTTGGCTCTCTCTGGGGAAGGAGACTTGAAGCTGCCAGGAGACTGGACCTACCTTAGGATGAAGATCTGCAGGAGAGTGCAGTTTTGCCTGCATACACTACAATGAGGTAGAGACTTCACACACAGAAAGGTCCAATCTCCTGGCAGCTTCAAGTCTCCTTACCCAGAGAGCCAAACTGTCAGTGTGAACTGTCTTTCTCTCTGCTCCTGAGAGTTTTGGAATGTTGGACTGTAGGATCTCCTGCTTTCAGCTTGTTCCTGCTAAAATCCCTTACAACAAAGAACACTTAGTATCCCCTCCCACTATCATCATATAGCATTTCCCCCTTTCTCAGTCAAACAAAATTCTTGGGGAAAAAACTGTCTATGCGCCTTGCTTCTACTTTATTCTCACTCACTTCTCCACCCCTTCAGTCCAGCTTCCAACCTCATCCAACTGAAACTTCTCTTCTCAAAGCTATCAGTCTTCACTTTATTGGCAAATCTGATAGTTGTTTTTTTCTCAGTCCTTCTGTAGATTCTCTCTTATCTGGGTTTTCATTATACTACTCTTCTGATCCTCTGCTATGTGGTATCTGGATTGAGCCTATAGCGTGGAGTCAGGAAGACCTGAGTTAAAATTCAGTCTCAGATATGTATTAGCAATGTGGCCTTTGAACATACCATTTAACTTCTCTTTGCCTCAGTTTTCTCAACTGTAAAATGGAAATAGCAATAATACCTACCTTCCAGTGTTGTAAATATTTTAGATTGTGCCTGGAACAAGGTAAGTACTACATAAATGCTTGCCATGTCATAGACGTCATCATCCAGCAAACAGATATGTATATGCAATGTATTTTGTGTTTCCATTTTTCAGTTCATTTTCTAAAGGTGAGCATTCATGAATTATTCTTCAAGTATTAAATCTGTAACGGTATATAATGTTCTCTCTCTTTTTTCAAACCTTTGCCTTCTGTTTTGGAATCAATAGTGTGTATTGGTTCCAAGGCAGAAGAGTGGTAAGGGCTAGGCAATTGGGGTTAAGTGACTTGCCCAGGGTCACACAGCTAGGAAGTGTCTGAGGTGAGATTTGAACTCAGGACCATCTATCTGTAGACCTGGCTCTCAATCCACTGAGCCATCTAGCTGCCCCCTCATCTTTCATTTTCAGAGAGGACCAAGGATATTAGGAAGTGATGTCTTGACTTGCATGTGAATTAGAATTAGGTGAGGTGGAGTTGCCCAAGTTGTCAACCTTTCTCTCTCTTCCAGAGTCATGGAAGTCCAGTGACAAGAAAAAGTCAGGACCATAGGTGATGGCCTAGGATGTGGTAGATGACCTTGGTGTTTTTGATGTTTAAGCACTTCAAAATATTTGCTCCACCAGCCTTCCTGGCTATTGGAACAAATTGTTCTCATTTGCCCATTCTATCAGAGGAAATTTTTCTTCCCATGTTTGTAGTAGGCATCCCCTAACTCACCAATGGGTTGAGGCCTATTGGCTATCATCAACCTGATTTATCCCATCAACTGAGACAGTTTTATGTGGATGTGGCCACTGAACATGCTATAGCTTTTTGGAACAACCTAAAGAAAACCCACAACATTCTCTGATCTCAAAGAGCTCAGATTCTTGTGGTCTAGACCCATGTTGGCAAAACTATGGCATGCTTGTTGGAGGGTGCTGCTCCCCTCTCCCTCTCCACCATGCATGAGGGCATTTATCACTTGACTTCTGTCTAGCAGCCCAATGGGAATGCTTCCTGCATCCCCTGTCTGGGTTAAGTGGGAGATTCACTTTAGGCACTCAGTCTCTAAAAGTTCACCATCACTGGTCTAGAAAACATGCAAATAACTGTGTAGATACAAGATATTTACAATGTAAATGAGAGGTAATTTCAGATATGTATAAATGAAGATTTTGAGCCTTTGGACTTCATCCCCCAGAAGTCCCTTAGAATTTCCCAAAATTCCATTTTTCCTGCATCCCCACATTTTGCATGATTGTATTTAAGTGGCTGTAACCCCTCCCTCATCCTCTTTTGAACCTGCAACCAGGCTGAAGTCAGGCAGTTCTTTTGTTTTAGTTATTATTAATAAAACTTTATAAAATATAATAGTTATTGATTATTAATTTTAAAACCCACAACAAGCATGGAATGAGAGAAGGAGAGGGAAATGAAAGTTTAGGAGATGGGGGATAACAGAATAGGGTTTTTGCAGAAGGTGAAATTTGAGCAGTTTTGAAAGAAGTCAAGGGAAATAGATTAGATTAAATATACAAGGGTAAATGACCTTAGCAAACTAGTGTTTGATAAACCCCAAGCCCCCAGCTTTTAGGATGAAAATTGCTGGGAAAACTGGAAAACAGTATGGCAGAAACGAGGTATAAACCTACATCTCACAACCTATACAAAGATAAGGTCAAAATGGGTAAATGATTTAGATTAAAAAAAAAAAAAGTGAAGGGGCAGCTGGGTAACTCAGTGGATTGAGAACCAGGCCTAGAGATGGGAGGTCCTAGGTTCAAATCTGGCCTCAGTGTAATATTTAAAAGGGATTGTAGAAGATTGAAGAAGTACAGGGGACAAGGAAGGTTTGATACAGAGAATGGAGGAGTTGAAGGGATAGAGGGAATATGGATTCTGGTGAGGTAAAAGGAGAGAGATGCCCCTGCTGAGAGGCTATCTTTGAGAAATGGAGTTCCTGAAAAATGGAGTTCCTGAGAAATGGGCCAACTATGATAGCCTGAGGGGATGTCTTCTCTATTGAATGATGTTGAAGATACCCCAGAGCAGGTAAGCACGAACCCCTCTGAGGGACAAACCTCCCCCCACCAAGGTTGCCCAGCAGGGGTCTGATAAGGACCATTTATGGTTGAATGGTTGTCTTAAGGTTCAGCTCCCTCTATGTCCCCCTGAAATGATAGTCCTCCTATCTGACTGTGATTATTTAAATAAACACATTTGGACTGGGAAGATATCAGGGAAGAGCGAATCAGGATTTCCCTAGTTTGGGTTTGAGTCTCTCTCAGCTTTTGAGCTGAGTCCAGGCCTTACAGGCTGGTGGAGGGTTTCTTTTACTCCTACCTATGCTAATCTGTGCTAGTTTTCTTAAGTTCAAAATCTTTAGGAGTAGAGAGCAAGAGGAAGAAAAGGTTCTGATCTTCAGAGCTGGTTGGGCCTGTCTCTTCAGGCTGACGCCCCTATAGACCAGCTTTATAGTTCAAACCACTCTCTTTAAATCCTTTTGTTTGATCACATGATCACAGGAATCCAGGTAGAGCACAGAGTTGGGAAAAATCAGGAATAGAGGAACTTCTATCCTGAGACAGGGAGAGAGGCTCCTTCCAGTCTGAGGGCCAGGAAGAACATCCCCTGAGCCCAACTGTCACTCTCCAAGTACCCCTCCCCCCACCAACTGACATTCTTGTCAATATCTTCTCTCTAACATTCCAACTTCTATTTGTTCCACCTGAGTGGCAGAAAGTACAAAACTAGTTTCAGTTTTCCTTTACACAATTGTCCCCTTTTTTTGTTGTGACCTTCCCAAGGTCACTTATTTTTATTATACTTACCAATCTACTAAATCTAATTTCTAACTACTCCCCCCCAAATAATAAAATTCCCTCAATTACTCTATCACTATTCTATGCTAACTTTATCTACTCTAAGGAAATCTATGTAGGAAAGTTTGTGTAAGGGTAGTTTTTAGGGTTTTACAATAAATTCAGTAAAATAAATGTTTGAACAAAACCATTACAAAGAAATTTGAATCTTAGTGCTAATATTGCTTACTCTTGCCAAGTCAAACTAATACAATCATTTTTCTTATTTTATATACTATAATTATTTGCAAACTATTATATATATATATATATTTCCATTAAACACAAGTTCAGTATCAGCTTTACAATAAGCAGTTAAAAGTTTACTACCTATCTGCAAATGTAGCTTAACTCTATTTCTAAGTATAATTAATTGTCTATGCTACGCTTAACTTACTCCTAATATATTCCCTACTTATTAGAACTATTCTCTAAATCCCTAGTCTAATCTATAACCTAATATTATATACATGCTATGCTAAATATTTACATACTCTATAACTATGTTACTAACCTAATTATAGTATTTACATTATTTATAGAGATTATTTGCATATAATACAATAATATACATAGTTTCCTAATCTTGATGTGAGTCAAATATAAATATCTATTGATCTTTCTATTTGCATAAGACATTCTGGAACTAACTGTATACATCTTTACATTTTGCATAAATACAATTTCAGACACTTGTTTATTTAAACAAGGTCTCTCAATATGTCAGCTTGTGATTTTGTGTTTTGTGTCTAATAGTGTTGTGTAGAATTAATGCTTATCAAATTTCTTCAGATTTCCACTTCTCATGTTGACTGATCGGTCTCTTCTTTCTTCTAAGTTATGTAGTGTTGCATGCTATGTCCCTAATGTGTGAAATTAATTTTGTTTTATGATTTTGTCGTACTCAGTTGTACTCTTACATATAAGTCCCATTTTCCACCTGTCCTCTTCTTATGTAAACAAATGTACAAAGTTCAAAGTCTTAGCTGTCCATTTCAGCTTTCTTCTTTGTTTCTTCTCTCTAGCAGCTTATTAAACAAATTTACAAAGTTCAAAATCTTAGCCATTCATTTCAGCTTTTTCCTCTTTGTTTATTCTCTCTAGCAGCTTTTCTTGATGCTTTTCCTCTGGGGTGCTTTAAAATCTTTTCCTCTGGGGTGCTTTAAAATCTTTTCCTCTGGGATGCTTTTCTTCTGGGCTTTTTGATGTTAATCAGTTTTTGTTTTCATTTCTTGTTTTCATTTCAAAGCACTAGCTTTTGTGTAGCTATCTTCATCTTTTATGACTGTTACAGTGGTATCAGATTTTTCTGGTTTTATACGACAACAGTGGAACCATGAGTCTTTCCCTGCAATTTTTATAGCTATCGGGGTAGTAAGCAATACTTCATGTGGTCCAGTTCATTTTATGTCTGTAGCCAATTTTCCATTGAAATTATTTAAGTATACTTTGTCTCCTGGTTTGATGTTGTGCAAATCGTAATCCAGGGGTACTGTTTGTTGTATCAAGCCCATTTCATGCAACTCTGCTATTCTTGTTTGTAAAGCTTGTATATATTTTGTTAATTGACAATCTCCTCCAATCATTGCAATGTAAGCTAGTTTACAAGTCCTTCCTTGCCAAATTGTGTATCCATATAGCATCTCAAATGGAGAGATGTGCAGATCTCCACTGGGTCTTGTTCTAAGATGGAACAGAACTAATGGTAGAATGTCTGTCCATTTTTGGTGTGTTTCTGCACAAAATTTTCCTATCAATGTTTTGATGCATTTATTTAATCTCTCCACTTGCCCTGAACTTTGGGGATGATATGGTGTGTGGTATGTTGCTTGTATTCCTAGATTTTTATACATTTCATTTAATATTGATTGAGTAAAGTGACTCCCATAGTCTGAGTCCAATTTTGTGGGAATCCCAAATCTAGGTATGATTTCTTTCAATAGGATTTTGACCACAAACACTGTGTTGTTCTTTTTGGCAGGAAAAACTTCTGGCCATCTAGTGAGTCTGTCTATGATGACAAGGCAATACTTAAACCCTTTGTCTTTTGGCATATTGATAAAATCTATATGTATGCACTCAAATGGAGTATATGCTAAGGGATGACCTCCTAACCCTTGGTCGTATAGACTCCCTGATTGAACTGCATACAAATTTTACATTTTTGGCAGACTGTTATGGCATATGAGGATATTCCTGGTGCAGTCCAAAATCATCTCACTGAATTGATCATGGCTTGGGTTCCATAGTGTCCTTATGCATGTATTGCATTGCACACATGATAGAATAATGTTCTATGCAGGATGGGCTTGCCTAGTTGTGAAAACAATATACCTCTTATTTGTTTTGCCTCTAAATTCTTTATCCATGATTGAATTTCCCGTTCATTGTAGGCATTAGTTAAATTGTCCTGTTCAACTATTGAGAAATTCAATACATGTAGAGGTCCTTCTCTAGCTCCAAATTTTGCTGTAATGGCAGCTCTGTGGTTCTCTAAGGACACATGATCTTTAGCCCTCATATGTGATCTACAGTGGATTATTGCCACTTCCTTGGGCAGTTGTACAGCTTAATGAAGTTGCATTATGACTTTGGCATATGTGATCTCTTTGCCTGCACTTGTCAAAAATCCTCTATGTTTCCAAATTTCTGTTGTGGCATGAATTACTGAGAATGTATACTGGGAATCTGTATAAATATTCACCTGTTTATCATTCCCAATTTGCAAACCTTTTAATAAAGTTACTAGCTTTGCCCCTTGAGCACTCATGTGTTTTGGTAACGGTGCATACCATAATGTCTCTGTTTGTGTTTCTACTGCCACTCTGGTGTACCTTTCACAGGTTAACTATCATGCTCGAACCATCTGTATACATTTCAGGTTGTTCCAGGGGAGTGTCTTTTAGATAATTTCTTGTTTTTTCTACTAATGATATTGTTTCCTGGCAATTGTGTATGGGTTCTCCTTCAAACAGCAGATCTGGAATCAAGGTTGCTAGATTCAATGGTTGGCAACATTTTAAAGTGATGTTTTCATTGCTTAGTAGCACAATTTCATATTGAGAAAGTTTTTGCTATGTGCAAGCTTGTAAATGACATTTCTTCAATATGGACTCTAGTTGATGTGAAGAGTAGACATTAAGTTTTGATCCTAATACCCAAATCAGATGACTTATGAATTATGGTTACTGTGACTGCAATTGCTCTCAAACAGGGAATCATTCCTTTCTCAATTATATCCAGCTGTGTAATATAATATGCCATTGGCCTAAAATTGGGTCCTAAAGTTTGGACTAACACTCCAGAAGCTATGCCTCTTGCTTCATGTACAAAGAGATGGAATTCTTTGTTGTATTATGGAATACCTAAGGCTAGAGTGTTATGATTGCTTCTTTGAGCTGTGCCAAGACTTGGAGATGCTCTTTTGTTAGTTTCAAAGGTTCTGTGACTGTGTTTTTGGTTAAGTCCACAAGGAAATTTGGTATTTGGCTATAACCTGCGATCCATTGTCTATAGAAACCTGTTACTCCTAAAAAAGTATCTCAGTTGTTTCTTAGTCTTTGGCATGCTAAGCTTTTGTATGTCCTCTACTCTTTTCTTGGAAATCTTTCTCATCCCCTTCCATCCCTTTTCTGACATAAATCCTAGGTATTCAGCTTTAGGCAGGACCAATTGTAGCTTTGATTTGGAAACTTTGGGGCCTTTCTTATATAGCTCTATGAGGATTTTTTTTACTGTCCTGGTAACAAGCTTTAGCAGCTGAGGATGCCAGAAGAATGTCATCCACATAATACATGATTTTGCTTTCTTTGAATTGAATATTCTTTAAATCTTGTTGGAAGATTTGGCAAAATGCTGTTGGGCTATCGCAGAATCCCACTGGTAATCTTTCCCATGTCATCTGAGTCCCATTCCAAGTGAAAGCAAAGATTTTTTGGCTTTCCTTTGAAATTGGAATGCTGTAATAAGCACTACACAGATCAACGACAGTATAATATCTAGATTTACTTGGAATTTCTGAAATTATTTTAGATAGGCTTGGAATGACTGCATGGGACTTTTTTACAAAGTTATTTACTGCTCTTAAATCTTGGACCAGTCTCCATTGAACTTTTCCTGCAGAGTCACATTTTGCTTTCTTTATGGATATTATCAATGTATTATGTTCTGAAATTGTTGGGATTAAAGTTTTCTGATCTAATGAGCTTTGGATAATTTGGTTGACTCCATCTATGGCTTCTTTACTTAGTTTGTATTGTGGTATCTTTAGTGGTGTTCCTTCTTTAACTTCTACATTTACTGGTGTCCCTGACTTTAGAATCCCTACATCTGTAGAATGTGTAGCCCAAAGCTCTTCTGGAATATCACTTGGTATTTCAAATATTGTACCTTCATTCTGATCTTGTACATCATCCACTTGCCCATGAACAGTAATGGATAATGTTTCAGAGTCTTTGGGTAGATGTAGAAAGATTTTCCCTGATTTGTCACATTGAATAGTTGCTCCAATTTTACACAAAAAATCTCTCCCAAGAAGGTTGATTGGGCAATCTGAGATTAACAAGAATGTGTGTTCTGTTGTTAGGGGTCCTAGAATTACCATTTTTTATTTGAGTTTTGGTACTCTCTGTTTTTTTTCCCTGTAGCCCCCATTATTTATACGTAACTTGTGATTTGGCTGCCTGCAGGAAATGTTTTTAAAACAGATTTAGTTGCCCCTGTATTGATAAGAGCTGGGTAGATTTCATCACCCACTTTTATCATGACCCTTGGTTCTATGTTCTCATTTTGTTGGCATACTTGGACCATAGGTGCTTGTATTTCTATTTTGTTCATATCCCAATTTTGTTCTTCAACTAAGTTACTTTTGACTTGTGCTGAGAAATGTTGCAATTCACTATTGCTTGGATCTAATCTTTCGTGTTCTTTGTTTTTAAAGTTATAATGTCCTAATAAGTTTAAGGTTTGTGTATTACAGACTGTTGCCAGATCTGTTCCTCCCCCTTTCTTTGTATCTTGTTCCACTGTTCCAAAAATTTTCTCTTTAATCTCTGTTACATCATTATCTAATTGGATTTCTTCTTCTATCTGCTCTTTAGTTTTATTTTGTGCTTTTGGACCCCCAAATTCTATTTGCATGCAGTCTCCTTCCTTTTAATTTTCCTTGTTTCCTTTCCCATTTTTCCTTTTTGATGTTACTTCATGCACCTGGCATCATAACTGACATCTCTTGAGCACCTGAAACTACTTGTGAATAATGCGGTTTTGCTCCCTGTTGGATGTATCTCTCCATGGTTTCTAAATCTGGTGCTTGCAATGAATTCTTGCAATTACAATTGCAACATTTTGTATTTGTTTGTGTATTGTTGCTGCTATACTTTATGTTGCTTTTCCAGGATCTCTTTTTATTGTTAGCTTGGACTAATTGTGCCTTTAAATAAAAGTCTCGAACATTAAATATTGGTCTCTTTTAAATATTACATCAGACACTTCCAAGCTGTGTGACCCTGGTCAAGTCACTTAACTCCCTTTGCCTAGCCCTTACCACTCTTCTGCCTTGGAACCAATATACAGTATTGATTCCAAAATGGAAGGTAAGGGTTTAAAAAAAAGTGATGCCATAAGTAAATTAGGGGAACACAGAATAGTTTACATAGCAGATCTATGAAGAAGGAAAGAATTTATGACCAAACAAGAGATAGAGAACATTATAAGATGTAAAATGAACAATTTTGATTATATTAAATTATAAGACTTTTGCACAAACAAAACCAATATAACCAAAATTAGAAGGGAAACAACTGGGGAAAATTTTTCAAAGCAGATTTCTCAAGTAAAGGTCTAATTTTCCAATTTATAGATAACTAAGTCAAATTTATAAGAATACAAGTCATTTCCCAATTGACAAATGGTTGAAGAATATGAACACTCAATTTTCAGATGAAGAAATCAAAGCTATCAATAATCTAATAAAAATGTTTCAAATCACTCTCAATTAGAGAAATGCAAATTAAAATAACTCTGAAGTACCACCTCACACCTATCAGATTGGGTAATATGACAGTAAAATGGTAAATGGTGGAGGGAATGTGGCAAAATTGGGACACTAATGCATTGCTAGTAGAATTGTGAATTAATTCACAAAGAATAATATCACAAAGAATGCTATTCATTTCCAGAGAAAGGACTACTGGAATCAGATGCAGATCAAAACATATTATTTTTCACATTAGTTTATTTATGGTTTTATTTTGGGGATTTGGTTTTATATGAGTATTCTCTTATAATGACCAATATGAAAGCATGTTTGGCATGATAATACATGTAAATTACTTATCATCTCCAGGATAGGGGAGGAAATAGAGGAAGGAAGACATTTTGGATCTTATAATTTCAGAAAACATATGTCAAAAATTGTTATTACATGTAATTGAGAAAATAAAATATCTTTGAATAAAGAAAAAAAAGAAATCAAAGGAACCACCATACAGAGATGAGGAAGGAGACAGTTCCAGACTTGGGGAACAGTGAAAATTCACTGAGTAGGGTGTCATAATTTCTGTTGAAGGAAACAGCAAGGAAGTAATTGTCTGAATCACAGAGTACATGGGAGTAAATTGAACAAAGACTAGCAAGAATGTTATGAAAGCCTTTGAATGCCAAAGGATTTTATATTTGATCCCAGCAGTGATAGGGAGCTACTGGTGTTTATCAGATGGAGAAATGACATGGTCAGAAGATCACTTTGTCAGCTAAGTAGATGATAGATTGGAGTGGGGAGAGATTTGAAAGGGAGACCAACTAAAAGGTTTGGACTATTACAATAATATAGACAGACGTAATGAGAGATTGCACCAAAGTGAGGGTTATGTGAGTGAATGACCAAAGTTAGAATGGAATCCAAGTCTTGTGATTTTGGGTATAGATTCCTTTTATTATGTTACACAGACTTCCACCATAAAAGAAATAGACTGGCAGCACAGTAGCTTCCATTTGGCATTTGGAAAGAACTTGAGAGATAGTAGACCACCAACTGTACCAGAATAGACTTCTGTACATGCTATAGGCACCCAGACATTTTTGTGGGCATGCCAGTTACAACTTTCTTTGAAATGATGCCAAGGTTGTGTTTTACCAAATAGTACATTTTTATTTATAGTCTCCTGTGTCTCCTTTTGAACTAACTCCTAATTCTGAGAGAGATCTCGATAAGAACTATTTCCTTGGAGAAGGTTCACAAGAAATGAGATGAAAAAAACCAACAACAAAACAAAACACCACAGAGACTAAATCTTTGCCTTCACAGAATGTTTGTTTATACAAGTGTCTGGGTGTTGGAAGGTAGATTCCCCATGCCCCCCCTCCCTTTATATGATGCAAAAACTTACAATTTGAAAAAGATGATACAGACATTTTTTGAGGTAGGTCATTTTACCCTTTGGAACATCATAACTTGTTAGGTCTGGGCTGTCCATGAGAACATAAAAGATATGGAAGGGACTTTAGAACTTTTGAACTGAAGCTGTCTATATGGGAGAAAGGGACCTAGTTTCTTTGTGGCAAAGTTGTAAAGTAGATGAATTTCATAAATATTTGATATTCCTCATAGGAAGCAAATAGAAGAAGAGGAAAGGAGCATTTATTTAAGCTCCTAATATGTTTTGGATATTATTCTAAGCACTTAAAAATGTATTTCATTTGATCCTTAAAATAAATGTGTGAGAGAGGTGCTATCATTATCTCTATTTTACAGTTGAGGAAACTGAGGCAGAAAGAGATCAAAATGTCTTGAACAGGGTCACACAGATAGTATTTAAGTTTACATTTGAAATCAGGTGAGTATTTGAGTTTACATTTGAAATCAGGTCTCTGTGACTCCAAGCCTAGTACACACTATCTGTTAGGATAGGATTTTGGATAAGGGAAATACAAGAGGGAAAAACATATAAAAATCTACTTTATTGTTTTGGAAGGGAAAGGAACAGGAGCTTACAGATTTACTTATGCTTATTCTTATTTAAAAAACTAACTAACTATGCTAACTAGGTTACTAAACTAAAACTTAACCAAGTTCCCAAATCTTATTCAGCAGGGTTCCAAAAAAACAGTTAAAGCCAGGATCTGTTGTTGTTAGATGTCCAAGCAAGTCCTGATGTCCAAGTGAGACTGAATGCTGCCAGCAGCTAGATACAGGAACCCTTCCTCAGTTCAACACAGGGAAAATCCTCTTCAGATCCCTCTCCAGACCTTCCTCTTTACTTCCTCAGGAGACCAGAAGAAAAGTCCGTTGGGGCAAGATGGAGTCTTCCCAGCTTCCCAGATCCTCCAGCTCAGGCTCCCATGTGACACTTGGTAACATGCCACTGTCAATCATACCCAGGTTTGCACTTTTTAGAACTTGCACAGTTCGGTTTTGCAAATTGCAAACCTTTCCATCCTTTCTCACAATTCCCCCCTATTGCATGAATCAAAAATTGTGTTAGAAACACTATTTTTGAATTTGTGCAAAATCTAAAATACTTACCAGTTACCTAAACTAAGAAATCTACCCAAAATAAAAAACAACCTACACTCAACTATCTTACTCTAACTTACACTAACCCAGCAGTTCTCAACCTCTCAATTTGTAGCAATGAGAATACATAATGCATATCAGGTATTTACATTCTGAATCATAACTGTGGCAAAATTGCAGTTTTGAAGTAGCCACCAAAATAATTTTTTGGTTTGGGGTCACTGCAACATGAGGAACTGTATTGCGGGGTCACGGCATTAGAAAGGTTGAGAACCACTGCACTAAACTATTCCACGGAATTGTAACAAGGGAAAAAGGAAAAGGAAAACAAAGTAAATAATGAACAAGTACAAAAGTCAAATGGAAGCCGAATCAGAATAGCAAATAACATCAAACAGATGAACATAACTTCCATGCAAATATCAAACTTAGAATACTCTTATCAGCTAAAACAGAACAATGTATTAGTATTGCAGTACATTAACATGTCGATGTTATATCGCACCAGTTCTTTACCGATTAGAGCTGTTCTTCTCTCAGGTCTTGGGGTATTCTCTCTATCAAGTAATGTCCTGATGTTCCATGCTCTGAGTAGGAGTTTCTTTGTATTTTTTTTTGTATTTTTTCTTTGATTTCAACCACTTAAAGGGATGACCTGCCAGCCTCGGTGTGCTGACCGGGTGTTTGTAGGGCAGGCAATGTTTGGGACACCTTTTCTAGTCCCCTCCCTTGATTAGGGTGAGCAGTGCTGTCCTAGAGAGGGCTGCTCAGTCGCCCAGGATGCTGCTGAACATCCCTGCTGCCCACAGGGCCGAGCGACCACTGGACCGTGGGCCGCCTACATGCAGGATCGTGACTACAACTGCCAGTTGTCACCTCCACCTGTTGCGTTGCCACTCCCCCATCACCGCAGGTCTTGAAGAGGGTGGACGGGGTTAGGATAGATGAGTGTGCACAAAGATACTTGTGCGTGAAGCTGATGCACAGAGACAGTCCCACTCTCTCGGTGTTGGAAGCCTGGGTCCAGTGGCAC
Organism: Monodelphis domestica; assembly: GCF_027887165.1. Taxonomy (NCBI): domain Eukaryota; kingdom Metazoa; phylum Chordata; class Mammalia; order Didelphimorphia; family Didelphidae; genus Monodelphis; species Monodelphis domestica. The sequence continues at coordinate 425,190,473 of NC_077227.1, read as the reverse complement.
GAAAAATTGTTACGTCTGGAGACTTCCTCAGCTGCATTGGATGGCCGTGTTGTCTTTTGTGCTCCAACCTGCCCTAAGCACTCCACAGTGCTTTGCTGTGTCTCCATCTCAGCCGTTGAACCTTCTTATTGGTTTCTTCCATCTGTTTGGCCGAAGCAGTCTTCACATGCTGGGTGAGGAAAGCCCTGGTTCACCAGGGGTCAACAACCCGATGGCTACCCTCACAGGTTTGGCCGGCCTGTCGAAGCCGTTGCCCAGGGTGTGGCCGCTGCCACATGCTAGCAGCTACTGGGAGCCACAAGTGAGAGTGTGACAAGGAAATCACTTTAAAAGACTGATGTATATTAATTTAAGGTCACCAAGGAATTCAGCTATGTAATTCCTTAATGAAAACTGAAGTCAGCAGTCAACCTTTTATGGAGTTTAATTACAAACAGGAGGAAGAAAGGTATTAGAGAGAGAGAGAGAGAGAGAGAGAGAAAGAGAAAGAGAGAGAGAAAGGGGAGAGAAGGGAATAGGGCTTAAATACCCCCTCTGTTTAGGGTGGGCCAAAAGGCCCAAGCCCTTAGATAGCTGAGGCAAAGAAAAGAGATCAGTCCCTATCACTCACGTGACTAAAATGGAGAAACAGTCTCAGGGGCCTCCACCTCCAGCTTCCTTCAGAGCAAGCTTCTCAGAGCCCAACCTCTCAGAGCAAAACCTCTCCAACCACCCTCCAGTCCTCAGACCCTTCCATCTTTAAGGAAACCATCTCAGTTCCCTCCCCTCAGTTCTCACATCTACCAATCACTGTCCATGTCTTCCCTGTGCCAATGGTGGCTCTAGCTTAACCCAGGACCGCCCAGAGGTCTGCCCCTTTGCACATGTCTGTTGAAGGTCATATTCTCAAATAATTAAATTTTGATCCATGCTGCAGCCCAAGTTCCAAGACCTGGTTCTGTCATTCCAAGTATCTCTATTGTATCAATTCTAAAATCAATCATGACTCAAAGAACTTCCTGTTATATGCTTAAGCATAGGTCAAAGCCCTTTCCATTGTTCAGCAAAAGGTTTCTGTCCTAAAGTAATCTTAAGTAGGGAGGAGAAGGACCCTCCCATGCCAAAGGGGGGTTCACATTCCAATAGACTATCAGTAGGAAATTTTTCAAGTATGAAATTTCCCAATGGTGAAATTTCCAACATTTATAAGTCTAAGAAATTTTAAGGTTTACAAGAGCTGGGTGTCAGGTGGGGGTCAGAGGCTGGAGAGCTGCCCTAGGAGGGCACGACAAGCCCTCCATACCAGAGATGGTGGGAAAAAAAGGCAGAAGAAATCCAGCGGTTTGCTGATACAAAAAACTACAAACAATTTTTCAGTGCCCTCAAGACTGTCTATGGGCCATTAAAAACCTCCACTAGTCCCTTGCTATCCTCTGACCGTGACACTCTCATAAAAGATAAAAAAGGCATCAGCAACAGGTGGAAAGAACACTTCAGTCAGCTTCTCAAACTGACCCTCTTCAGTCGACCAAAGCGCCCTTGACCAGATCCCCCAAAACCGCACCATTGAACAACTTGGCATCCCTCCTTCAATAGAGGAAGTCCAAAAATCCATTAAACAAATAAGTACAGGCAAGGCACCCGGTAAAGACGGGATCCCAACCGAGGTGTACAAGGCCTTAAATGGAAAGGCGCTCCAGGCATTCCACCAGCATATGGGAAGAGGAAGCCATGCCCCCAGAACTCAGAGATGCCTCCATCATAGCCCTATACAAGAACAAAGGCTCACGAGCAGCCTGTGACAACTACAGAGGCATCTCACTACTCTCCACTGCTGGTAAGATCTTCTCCCGTGTTATACTCAACAGACTCCTATCATCTGTTTCAGAGCAGAACCTGCCTGAATCACAATGTGGCTTCTGACCAGATTGCAGCACCATCTACAAGGTCTTCACGATGAGGCAAATGCAGGAAAAATGCCTTGAGCAGAACCTGAGTCTCTACAGTGTCTTCATAGACCTGACAAAGGCGTTCGACACAGTGAACAGGGACGCATTGTGGGTGATCCTCAGCAAGCTTGGTTGCCCAGCAAAATTCATCAAACTGATCTGGCTCTTTCATGTCGACATGACAGGGGAAGTCCTATCTGGTGGAGAGACTCCCGATCGCTTCAACATCTCCAATGGTGTGAAACAAGGCTGTGTCCTCGCTCCGGTACTATTCAACCTATCCTTCACCCAAGTATTATGACATGCTGTGATGGATCTAGACCTGGGCATCTACATCAAATACTGACTGGATGGCTCACTATTTGACCTTCGCCGCCTGACTGCAAAAACAAAGACAACAGAGAGACTCATCCTGGAAACTCTCTTTGCAAATGACTGTGTTCTCATGGCCCACCAAGAAAATCATCTCCAAACCATTGTGGACAGGTTCTCTACCACAACAAAACTGTTTGGCCTGACTATCAGCCTCAGCAAAACAGAGGTGCTGTTCCAGCCTGCACCAGGGAGGCCAACTAACCAGCCATGCATTACAATCAACAGCACGCAGCTTTCTAACATCAACACTTTCAAATACCTGGGCAGCACCATCACCAACGACGGGTCCCTAGACCATGAGATTAATGCCAGGATCCAAAAGGCCAGCCAGGCACTCGGGCGGCTGCGCTCCAAAGTCCTCCAACACAGAGGTGTAAACACTGCGACGAAGCTCAAAGTGTATAACGCAGTGGTCCTCAGCTCGCTCCTGTACGGCTGTGAGACATGGACACTGTACCGGAAGCACATGAAACAGCTGGAGCAATTCCACTAACGCTCCCTCCGGTCAATCATGAGGATCCGATGGCAGGACCGAATCACCAACCAGGAAGTCCTCGACAGAGCCAACTCCACCAGCATCGAAGTCCTGGTCCTCAAAACCCAGCTACGATGGTCTGGACACGTCATCCGCATGGACCCACAGCGAATACCAAGACAGGTATTCTATGGTGAACTGTCAGCTGGACTCAGGAAACGAGGTCGACCAAAGAAAAGATTCAAGGATCAGCTAAAGTCCAACTTGAAGTGGGCTGGCATTACACCAAAGCAACTAGAACTCGCTGCCTCTGTCAGAAGCAGCTGGCGAACCCACATTAACCGTGCCGCCACCACCTTTGAAGATGAGCGACGTGGACGTCTTGCCGCTGCGCGTGAACGCCGACACCAGGCCACAACCGCACCTCCCGTAACAACTGGCGTCCCAGGCCCCATGTGCCACAAACTCTGTGCCTCAGCCTTTGGACTCCAAAGCCACATGAGGGTACACCGTAGATGATAATGCACAAAGACAATAGTCATACTCGATCACCGAGAGACTACCACTATACATTAACATTAAACTTAGAGAAAAAAATTTGAAGATCACAATAAAAACAACATTGCATAAGTTTTACAATGAAACTTAAACCAAACAATAAACTCACTTATGTAAATACATGTAACAGTGAACTATGTACATAATTTACATATATATACATATAGTACATACATACAACATATACATAAATAACATATCTATAGCTAATCATAACACTGTTAGTACCCTAACTATACATTGTTTCACTCATTTAAGCAGCGATTCAATGTAACCTAACCATGTTTATGTTTTGTGTTTATGTTTTATTATGTTGTTACTTTTGTTATGTCATGCTGTTTTGCTATTTAAATGTCAGTGTTATGGTTTTATAAGAGTTATGTTACTGTTGTATGCCACATACTTACCCCTACTTCCTCTTGAATATCCTTCTACCATTCCATAGTAGGAAATATATTTGTGTTTGTATGTGAATAAATGTTATGTTATTGTTTACTATAATACATTACATATAAAATCATTAGTCCATTTATCCTGTAATCCTCTTCATTGCAAATTTCACAAAGTCTTTAAAATGTTTAAGTTCTCAGTCTTTCATCAATGTCCAATAATTCCTGGATTTTCCTCTTCATTTGCATTGTCCTCTTCTATCCTCTTCCACAGGAATGGTCCTCTCCTTACTGATCTTTTTGACTGCAGACTCAATTTGACTGATGATTCTATCTTTCTGCAATCTATTTCCTTCTTCTTCAATGATTTGTACATTTTCATTATTTATACCATGTGCTAATTTTATATGTGAACAATGATACCAAGAATCTCTACCCAAAATTTTTACTGATGATGGAGAAACCAACACAATAGTGTAAGGACCTAACCAACTTTCCTGTGTTGCTGATGTTTTAGCAAAATTTTTTACATATACCATATCTCCTGGTTCATAATTATGAAGAGAATAATCCAAAGGACCAGTTTAAATTAATGCTCCCATTTCATGTAATTCTTTTAGTCTTTGTTGTAAAGCACTTAAATATGAAGCAAGTTGACAATCTCCTCCTAAGAGAGATGTATAGACTGTCTTACAAGTTTTTGCTTGTAGTGGAGCATGTCCAAAGAGCATTTCATAGGATGATATATGCAAATCTGCTCTTGGTCTCCTACATAAGTAAAACAAAGCTATGGGAAGAATCTCTGGCCATTTGAGATGAGTTTCAGCACAGAGCTTCTCTACCATAGTCTTTATTTCCTTATTCACAGGCTCAACTTGGCCTGAACTTTGAGGATGATATGGCACATGATATTTTGGTGTTATTCCTAGATTTTCATAGACTCTTTTCAGTATGTCTTGAGTGAAATGGGATCCTTTATCAGAGTCTATTGTTAATGGTACTCCAAATCTAGGTATAATTTACTTAATCAATACTTCCACTACAAAGCTAACTGTATTTGTATTTGATGGAAAAACTTCAGGCCATTTAGTTAATCTATCTACAATTGCCAAGCAAAACTTGTATCTTCCAGCTTTTGGCATGCTGATATAATCAATCTGCACACTCTCAAATGGACAATATGCTAAAGGTCTACCACCTAAACCTTTCTGTCTGAATGCTCCTTGATTGAATTTTTGGCAAACACAACAGCTTGAGCAGATCTTATTTGCTACAGTACTTACTCCAGGAGCAACCCATTGTCTCTTTACGGTGTCAATTACAGCTTGACTACCAAAATGACCTTTTGTGTGAATGGCTTGACACAAATAGGTATACAAGTCTTTTGGTAACAGCTTTCCTGTATCTGTTAACCATATACCATGTTCTTTTCTAGCTCCAAACTTCTCTTTCAATTTTTGTATTTCTTTTTTATTTTTTTTTAAACCCTTACCTTCTGTCTTGGAGTCAATGCTATGTATTTGCTCCAAGGCAGAAGAGTGGTAAGGGCTAAGCAATGGAGGTTAAGTGACTTGCCCAGGGTCACACAGCTGAGAAGTGTCTGAGGCCAGATTTGAACCTAGGATCTCCCATTTCTAGGCCTGGCTCTCAATCCACTGAGCTACACAATTTCTGAGTCAACATTAGCTTTTTCTAGATCATCAGATTCTATAGTTGATAAGTTCATAATATACACTGGAGCATTTCTGGCTGCAAATTTTGTCATTATGTCAGCTCTATGATTTCCTTTAGAAACAGAATCTCTTCTATTAGCATGACTTCTACAATGGATTACCGCTAGCTGTTTAGGCTTCTGGATAGCATCCAACAACTCAGTTATTATTTCTGCATGAGCCATTGGTTTTCCTGATGCAGTAATAAAACCTCATTGTTTCCAGATCTTTCCTGTTGCATGACAAACTGAAAAAGCCTAATGAGAGTCTGTGTAAATGTTTGCACTTTTACCAGCTGCCAGAAGAAATGTTTGCTTTAAAGCGATTAACTCTGCAGTTTGAGCGCTAAGATTACTAGGTAATGATACATACCACAGTGTCTCAAATTCTGTGACAACTGAAGCACCTGTACATATAATTCCATCCCATTACACAAATATTAAGATCCATCTGTGAATAAAACCAAGTCTGGATTTTCTATCGGAGTGTATTTTAAATCTGTCCTTGGCATATCTACTATATTTACTACTTCTAAGCATTCATTTAATGGTCCATCATTCTTTGGCAAATCAGGAAGAAGTGTAGCTGGGTTTAATACACTAAACCTTTTCAATGTTATGTTATCACTACTTAGAAGTATAATTTCATACTTAGATATTCGTTGGTCTGAATATGCTTGAGTACAAAATATCCTCATTAGTGCTTCTATTTGATGTGAACAGAATACTGTCAATGGACATCCCAAAACTAATTCTGATGACTTTTGAACTAACACAGCTGCAGCAGCTACACCCCTTAAACAAGGAACTGTACCTGCAGCAATTGGATCAAGCTGATAACTATAGTATCCAATTGGACGATAACTTTGTCCTAAAGTCTGTGTCAGTCCACCAGATGCAATACCTTTGGTCTCATGCACAAATAATTATAAAGGTTTAGTATAGTCTGGGATTCCAAAAGCTGGTGCAGATAAAAAAAAAATAAAAACACTTCCTTAAGCTTACTTAAGGCTTGCAGATGTTCAGGTTTGAGTTTCAGAGGTTCTGGTTCTGTATTCCTAGTTAGATCTGTTAAACATTTAGTAATTTCACTATAAGCAGGTATCTATTGCCTACAAAAATCAATTGTCCCAAGAACAGCTCCAAGTTGCTTCTTGGTCTTAGGTGCACTCAGTTTTTGGATATCAGCTATTCTTTTTTAGTGATACTTCTGGAACCCTCTGACAACAAAAACCCAAGATATTCAACAGGTGGCAAAACCCACTGAAGTTTTGCTTTAGAGATTTTATGTTCATGCCTATATAATTCAATCAAAAGAATCTTGCTATCTCTCAAACACACTTTAGCAGATGGAGATGCTAGGAGGCTATCATGTACAAAATGCACTATTTTACTTTCCTTGAATGATATTGTTTTAAGATCTCTGTTCAAAATTTGAGAGAATTGGCTCAGGCTGTCACAGAATCCCTGTGGAAGATGAGTGAACGTCCACTGGGCACTGTCTCACGTGAAAGCAAAGATCTTTTGAGAATCCTTGTGAATTGGTATCGAGAAAAATGCTGAACATAAATCCATTACGGTGAAATAGCTTGCTTGACTTGGAATGGATGATATTATAGGAGCTGGGCTTGGTACTACAGGATGAGTCTTAATTACATGATCATTTACAGCTCTTAAATCCAGTATGAATCTATAGACAACTTTACCATCTTGATCGAGCTTTTGTTTCTTTTTGGCAATATGGGAGTACTGTAATTTGAAAAACACGGTATTATGATCCCTTGTTGAATTAGGGACTCAATAATAGGTCTTATTCCGTCTATAGCTTCTTTACTCAAAGGATATTGAGGAACACAAGGAACTGGTCCTTCCTTGGTTCTCACTATCACTGGATCAGCTGATTTCAATAGGCCAACCTCTGTGGAAGTCTTTGCCCATAAACCTTCTGGTATATCCTCAGGAATAGATAGATGGAATTCAACTCATTCTCTGCACTGACTGAATGCAAGAATAGCAATGGAAAGGCTTTCAGATATTCTTCTGGGAGTTGTAATGATATATCCTCAGTGTCAGTACATTGAATCATTGCTTGTAATTTACAAAGCAAGTCCCTCCCGAGAAGGTTCATTGGGCATCTAGGCAAACATAGAAAGGCATGTTCCATGCTTAATGGACCAAGGGTAATAATTTTAGGTTGTAATTTAGCTACTCTCTCTGGTTTTCCAGTAGCTCCAATAACTTCCATAGTACCAACAGCTCTACAATCTTTAGGAAGACTTCGCAAAATTGATTTACTGGCTCCAGTATCCACCAAAAGATCATATATCTGATCCTCTATAGTTACTAAAACACAGGGTTCAGTGCTATTTGGGGGTTGGAAGGTTTCAAGAATTGGTGCAAACACGGTAACATCAGTACAAAGCTCAGTCATTTCTTATCCATCCAAGTCAACATCTGCATGAACTATATGACTTTCCCAGGATTTTGCATCATCAGCTTCTATATTACTCTCATTGGTCCTTAAATTTTCCATCTTAGTATCATTGTTCCCATTTACAATTTCATTATTATTTAGTTTATATTCTTCATTAATTTCTCTTATCATACATCCATTAGGATTGTCTATTAAATTTATATTACAATGTTCTTTCTCTGTACAATTATTTACACCAACTATATTCTCCTTTGATTTAATTAATTCGTTTGTATCACCATGTATTTTATTTTCATTACTCCCCTTTTCATTTATCCTCAACTCATTTGCAATTATATCACACTCATTCCTTGATTCATTCTCATGTATTTCCTTGGCAAACCTTCATAAGACAGTATTCTTACTCTGGTCACCCTTTACAACCTGGCTATAGTTAGGCCTTGCTCCAGCATTTACCCAAGCCTTCATAGTATTTAAACCAGGTGCTTGTTGTCCCTGGCATACAGGCATTTTGACATTGATTGGTATACCTAGTTTGATTATTGTTATTATTTGCATTCCATCTATTATTATTATAATTATTACTATTCCAGTTATTGTTTCTATTATACCCATTACTTATCTCCTAACCTGATTCCTAAAGCAGTAGTCTCTGAACAGATGTCCAAGGTGATCACACAGAAAACACTGTCTGGGGCCTGATCTCCTTTCATTTTGTTTATAAGTATTAATAGTATACCTTGGCTGTACAAATCTTAACACAGCCACAGATTTTATTTCTTTGATTTCACTCTCTCTAGCCTTTGATTCAGCTTCCTTCAATTTCCTCTTTAAGTCCTCAACAATAGTATCCCTGTCATCATTACTTTCCTCCGAGTCTGTAATTAAATATGTGGCCTTCCTCCTTAGATCATCCAACTCTAATTCCTCACAGTCAGGGTAATTTGTTTTTAAAAATTACCTGATCTTTGGGACAGCATTTTTTTTTAATTTAAAGATTATTTTATTTGGTCATTTTCAAACATTATTCATTGGAAACAAAGATCATTTTCTTTTCCTTCCCCCCCTCCCCCACTCCTGCCACCCCTCCCATGTCTGATGCTTGATTCCACTGGTTATCACATGTGTCCTTGATCTGAACCCATTTCCATGTTGTTGGTATTTGCATTTAGAGTCTCTCCTCAATCATATTCCCTCAACCCCTGTAGTCAAGCAGTTGCCTTTCCTCGGTGTTTTTACTCCCACAGTTTGTCCTCTGCTTGTGGATAGTGTTTTTTCTCATAAATCCCTGCAGATTGTTCAGGGACATTGCATTGACACTAGTGGAGAAGTCCATTATGTTCGATTGTACCACAGTGTATCGGTCTCTGTGTACAATGTTCTCCGGGTTCTGCTCCTTTTGCTCTGCATCACTTCCTGGAGGTTGTTCCAGTCTCCATTGAATTCTTCCACTTTATTATTCCTTTTAGCACAATAGTATTCTATCACCAACATATACCACAATTTGTTCAGCCATTCCCCAATTGAAGGGCATCCTCTCATTTTCCAATTTTTTGCCACCACAAAGAGCAGGGCTATGAACATTCTTGTACATGTCTTTTTCCTCACTATCTCTTTGGGGTACAAACCCAGCAGAGCTATGGCTGGATCAAAGGGCAGACAGTCTTTTATCACCCTTTGGGCATAATTGGGACAGCATTTTTAACAAAGACCCTCTTAATATGTGCAATTGAGTTCTCTTCCAGTGGATCCATTCCCAATAAAGTTTCATTTGCCTTGGTTATCCTTTCCAGGAAAACTGCAGGAGCTTCAGAGACCTTATGTTTGATTGCCTCAAATTTTGACCATGAATTGGGCCTTATGGTATAACTTCCCATTACCTCCAGAATGGGAGGTAATTGCATCTCTTGCCTCTACTAACATCTCACAAACTCCCTCTTCAGATGTATCTAACTTCAAATCCTCTGGCCAGGATTGCAAGAACGGTTCTGTTCTAGTCTCCTGAATAAATTTGGTTCTTTCTCTCTTAGTCAAGATCTCCTTCATCAGTAGGGCAAAATCATTGAAGTCTGGATCGTACAAATCAGTTGCCCTATGCATCTCCTTAATCACCCTATTAGGTTCGTCATGGCGTTCTCTTCCTAATGGACTCAAGGTCTTCTGGGGAAAATCTCTTATGTATTTTAACTTTATGGACTTCATTTTGTTTTACCACTGGCATATCTCTACATGGGCACAAAGAAATTATTCCTGCTACTTCCTCTTTATCTAGTCTATTTAAGTTTTTCCCATTATTCTTTACTCTGTTGGTGCAAAGCCTTGAGTCATATTCAGGTTTATTAAGTGCTCGAGGATATCTAGTTGGAATTTCATTTGCATAACCATCATTTTCATGTCATCCCTTCTAAATCAGTTCACCAGATATTTTAGACACTTAACACATAGGCACACAGAGCCACGAGACTTATAGACCACACAGGCACAGGTTACAGCCAGGGGTACATAAACCATAATGTCACATAGCTTAACATCCATTAGGGGTTTCAGACAGTCCATAGCAAACACATACTGACAATAATTAGGGAACATCACAAATACAAAATATGGTACATGTAGAAAATAATCAAAGAACAGAAATAGTATATTGCTAAACATGCCTACAGACATGCCAGCTTCCATTGTAAGATTATTACTACAATGTATATTGTACATAAACTAAAGACAACACAAATCAATTTCAAACAATCAAAACAGTTTTTTTTCTTAAGATGGCTGCCCTAAGATGGCTGCGGGGGTCTGTGGTGCAGCTTCAGTAACCCCTTCAGGAAGTCAACCCTCAGAATTCTATGTAACCCCCTAAGCTCTTAGATAGCTAAGTACACAGAGAAATATACAATCATACAAGAAATAAATACAATATACAGATTTTTAACCTAGCTGGCTTCGCCAAACTGCTTATTCTTATTTAAAAAACTAACTATGCTAACTAGGTTACTAAACTAAAACTTAACCAGGTTCCCAAATCTTATTCAGCAGGGCTCCGAAAAAGCCAGTTAGAGCCAGGATCTGTTATTGTTAGATGTCCAAGCAAGTCCTGATGTCCAAGTGAGACTGAATGCTGCCAGCAGCTAGATACAGGAACTCTTCCTCAGTTCAACACAGGGAAAATCCTCTTCAGATCCCTCTTCAGACCTTCCTCTTTACTTCCTCAGGAGACCAGAAGAAAAGTCCGTTGGGGCAAGATGGAGTCTTCCCAGATCCTCCAGCTCAGGCTCCCATGTGACCCTTGGTCACATGCCACTTGAGTTAATCATATCTAAGTTTGCACTTTTCAGTTCTTGCACAGTTTTGCAAATTGCAAACCTTTCCATCCTTTATCACGTATCTATAGAACCTAGCTGGGGATGGGGAGGGAGACTGAAGACAGTCAGTGAAAAAAGCATGAATTCAGGAACTAGAGTGTCATACTTGAACACCAACATGAAGGCTCCTCTATTGCTCTCTGAGTGACCCTCATTTTTAATACTATGGAGGCTTAAGTGCTTCATAAATCACAGCCATAGAACAACACAAGAATTAAAAAGATAAAGCTTTTTGGAAGTAGTTTGTGATCAGGTAAAGAGCTCTGCAAATTCCAAAAGATAATTCAGCTTCTTTCCCCCCACTTTTCCCTCACCCCCTCTTATTTAATACTGGACTTAACTCATCCATTTATAGTGATTGTCAGAGATTATATATACATGTATGTGTCTATATACACATACATAAACAGACCTATGGACAAGCTATAGCAATTACATAATGATTCTGCAGAAATAGATGGTCTTGGCTCTCCATTTAGGGGAATGTAGGTGTTCTTTGTAGGGAGGAGTTGGTTTCCATAGAGAATTGTAGGAGAAGGTAGGTGGTCTGTATAGTGGAAGTCCAAGAGAGGCTCTAGGGGAAGACAAATCCTCCCATAAGGGAAAGTTGGGAGGAGAGGGAAGAAAGCAACACCTAGGGAAAGAAGCTAGTGAGTCGCTTAAGTTACCTGTAGGTCTCCTCAAATCAAAACAAGAAGCTTTAGTTAAGCACTTACTATATGCTAGGCACTGTGCTAGCACTAGGTATACAAAGAAAGGCAAAAAACAACCACTGCTCTCAAGGAGCTCACAATCTTATGGCATGCATATACAGATATACAGTCATTTGTATCCATTCATATATATGTATCCATCTTATTTGTACATAGTTGTTTGCATATATAAACTACTATATATGAACAAGATCAACATATAACATATATGTATCTCTATATATGTATCTATCTTGTTTGGATGTAGTTATTTGCATTATATATAGTTGCATGTATGTTGATAGTTGTTTTATATATGTACACAGTTGTTTATATATGTGTATTTTATATACACACATGTGTATATATTAATACACACCTATGCACACATATCTAAACTTCAGCTGGGACTTGAAAGAAGCTAGGGAAGCTGGTAATCTGAGATTGAGGAGAGAGAACATTTCAGACTGGGGGAAGTGAAAATGGTTGTATTTGGGAGATGGAGTGTTTTGCTTGCAGAACAGCAATGAGATCAATGCCATTGGATCAGTTGAGTAAGTAGTTAGGAAAACTGGAAAGGTAGGAAGGGGCCAGAAGATTTTGTACTTGATCCTGGAGGTAATGGAGCCAATGGAGTTCATGGAATGGGGGTGGGTGGGTGACATGGCCGGATCTACTCTTTAGGAAGATTACTTGGACAGCTGAATGGAGGATGGACTGGAGTGGGTAGAAATTTGAGGCAGGCTGTCCAAGGCAGGCTATTGCAATAGTCTTGGGGTGTAACAATGTCTGAGAAGAGAAGGGGGCATATACGAGATGCAAAGTAGAAATGACAAGACTTGGCAATGACTGAATAGATCTAGTAAAGGAAAGGACACACAATTATTGTAAACACTAGATTTAGATTTAGGAGTCAGACTATCTGGATTTGTTCCTATCAGGGTGACATTGGGTAAGTCACTTCTCTCTGAGCCTCTTTTTACTCTTCTGTAAAATGAGATTGTTGGTTTAATCGTTAGTTCCTCTTCCAACTTGAACTCCAAGATCCTATGACGATGGCTGCCTTTCAACACGCTTTTCCTCTTTTTTTTTTACCCACCCCTTTCTCTGTCCTATACCAAACCTTCCCTGGGCTATGCCCAGAAGCGTCCGGACTACAAGTCCCGGCAGGCTCCACGCGGCGGGAAGCCGGTGGGGCGGGGTTGGGCGCGTGTCTGAGCCTTTGCCTCAGCCTCTTATCTGAGTGTAGCGGGGAGGGAGGCTACTGAGCCGTGGGGTTTAAGCGCGCGCGCGCGGCGGCGGGAACGCGCCCCAGCAACCATGGCGTTTCCCGGGACCAAGCAAGTGAAATAGACCCGGGTGGGGGCCAGAGGGGCGGGGCGGAAGAGAGAGAGGCAGGCAGGGAGAGGCTGGGGCCGGGCAGCACCGAGTGGGGCCTGGGCCCATGAGGAGTCCCGGGGACCATGGGCTCCAGGATCAGGTGAGCGCGGGCAGGCAGGCCTGGGGCTAGGGAGGCCGGGATGAGGTGTGGGGAAGCCGGGTTGCAGAGGCCGCGGGCCCGGGGGACTTGTTGCAGTGACAGGAAGGGCCTCTTCTGCTCCGGGGTGGGAGTGGGGGCGCGAGCTATGGAATGGAGGGGGGGAAGTTGCCATGGTGACTAGAGAGGACTAGAGTGTGAATGGGGGGTGAAGCTGGCAGCTGGTCAGGCGCCTCCTGGGCCCCGGGTGGGGGCGGGGCCAGGGCCCCCAGAAAGGGGAGGGGGCGAGGAGGGAAACTCCGCCTGCGGTGGGGTAGTGGGAACTGGTAATGGGAGTCTAGCAAGTGTGAGGGTCGCAAAGTGAGGGAACATGTGGGTAAGATGGGTTATAGTATCCTAGAAATAGGAACCTTTGGTATCCACTCTATCTCCCTCGTTTTACAGAGGGGCAGTATGGTTTAATGGTAAGAACTCTGGTATTGGAATGAGGAAAACTGATTTCAGAATACCCGATCCCACACATTAATAGCTGGGCGACTCACTACTTTTCTCATCTGTAAAATGTAGAAAATAACGATTGCACCACCAACCCTATAAGGTTCTCGTGAGGAACTTAAAAACACTGTAGAAATAGGCATTCTATTTTTACACGTGAGGAAACTGAGGCTGAAAAAGGATAAGTGACTTGCTCAAAATCACTTAGTTTTTAAGGGTCAAGAAAGTGGCTGGCATGCAGATCTGATTCTAAATTTGTTGGGTGGAGATGGGATTTCCAAAAGCCCTGGGGGTAAGGAGGGGAGGGAGAAGTATTGGAAAGGAATCTTTAGAACTTTAGAACTTAGAAATACTCTTCTCTATAAAAGCCTCTTTGGTCGAGGAGAAAAAACTGAGGGCCAGAGAAGGAAAGCGTTTGGGGAGAATATTCCAATTTTCTTCTTTTTAGAGATGTGGAAACTGAGAAAAGTAGAGTTAATATAACTTGCCCAAAGTCACAAAAGTGGTAAAGTTAGGATTTAAACCTTGATACTTCGATTAAATCTATTGATTGTTTTTCCCATAATTTAAAGGGAGTCTGGGTGGGGATGTAGATTGGTGTCAACACTCTAATAGTATTTATTAAATGTTTACTCTTTGTCTGGCACTGTGCTAAGCTTCGAGAAGTGTTATAGTTTTTTAAGTTTGTATCTTCTCCTTCTGTGTTTCTTGAGTGCTCTTATCATGTCTTACACATACATTGTATCATTCCAAGTACCAAGCTTAGTATTTTGTACAAAGGTTTTGTTGAATCAATGCATAAATCAATATGTAGTAGGAACATCCAACTTAAGTGCCTTGACAAATGTAATATGTAAAGTGCTTTGCAAACCTTAAAGCACTATGCCAGTGCTAGCGACTAGTATTTTTGCTAATGGGGTCATTGCTGTGGCCCAGTGCCTTTCTCTGCAACTAGCCTTTGGTGCTATAACTTCATTAGTAGACTGATACCTGGGCAGTTGTTCTCATTGTAGAGATGGCTCAGTCCCTCAATTATTTCATAGATGTGAGATTATCCTTAGTCTATTTTTAAAAAGCCCTTACCCTTCTGTGTTAGAATCAATCATTTCCAAGGCTGAAGAATAGTAGGGGCCATAGAAATAGGAAGTATTTGAGGCCAAATTTGAACCCAGAATGTCTAGTCTCCAGATTTGGCTCTCGATCCACTGAGCCACCAACTGCCTCTATGACCTATTTAGCCTATTTTTAAAAAGAAAATGACAGTTTTTATTATTAGGTGGGGGGAGGGAAATCTGCATGCAACCCTCTGCTATATGAATTATGTCCTTGAGTGGAAATTGGTACTTGTTTGAATACTGCTAGACTTTGTGAAATTCTTAAGACATGAAAGTCAAAGTTTTGTCCTCAGTATTCTCATCTGGCTATTTAAAGGAGATGGTGTTTATAATCACTATGCTTATCATTATAATATATAGCTCTTTTTTTTTTGCATTTTATTACTTCACTAAAATTTTACTTTGATACCTAATCATGTAGAGTAAGTGGTGCTGGGTATTTGAAAATTGCCAGTGGAGTGAAAGCTCTGGTAGGCCCTACCAAAAGCCCTGGCTCATCTTTCTAAACTGGAAAGACTTTGAATATAGGTCTAGAAATGGAGTAGAGAGGCTTAATCATCAGAGTGATTAATTTTTTTTAAATTTTGTCAAGGATCTCTCATAAACCATTAAATTATAGAGGATCATATCAGCATAGGTTTATAGCTAGGAGGGATCTTGTAGTTCTACTCCCATATTTTATAGCTGAGGAAACTTGCTTAAAATAATACAAGGTGGTAGGTGGTAGAGCTGGGATTTGAAGACATGTCCTCTGACTACAAATCCAATGTTTTGTTTTGTTTTTAAACCCTTACTTTGTCATAGAATTTATACGGTGTATTGGCAGAAGAGAGACAATGGGGGTTAAGTGACTTGCCCACGGTCACACAGCTAATCTGTGTCTAAGGCCACATTAGAACCCAGGACTTCCTGTCTCTGGGATTGTCTCTCAATCCACTGAGCCACCCAGCTGCCTCCAAATCCAAAGTTTTTTTTTTTTTTAATGCTGATGATTTTAAAAATATACAATTATAGAAGAGAACCTCAGAGGCTTTCCATTCCAGCCTCCTCATTTTACACATGAGAAAACTTAGGCCCTAGGAAGTTGAATGATTTTCAGGTTAACACAGGTATTAATCATCAAAGGTGAGGTCCTGCCATAATGATGATGATGATGATGATAACTAGCATTTATATAGCACTTTAAGATTTACAGAGCACTTTCCAAATATCTCATTTTATCTTCACAAAAACCCTGAGATAGGGTAGTGCTATTGCTATTATCTTTATTTTACAAATGGAGAAACCAAGGTGGACAGGTTTAGTGACTCGGTCCAGGATCACAGTGAGGCAGGATTTGAATTCAGATCTTCCTGGCTGCAGTTCCAACATTCTAGCTGATGTGACACCTACTTGCCTTATTTCCACTGACTCCCTCTGTCTATCTTCCCAACAAATAAGTACAGTTCAGCAGAACAAGCCATCATATTGACTCTGTTTGAAACCTATAATTCATAGCCTTTGGCATTTTTCAACTTCTTTCCTTTGCAGTCATTATTAGTCACTGTATTGCTCTTAAATCTTTAATTGTGGTCATGGTATATGTTGCTCACTTGGTGTACTAACTTTGCTCTGCATCAGTTCTCAAGTTTTTTGGAATTCTTCATATTTGTTATTTCCTATGGCACAATAATATTCCATTGTATTTATATACCAGTTTGTTCATACATTCCACAATTGATTGACTTCAGTGCCCTTTCCATTGTATTATACTGCCTATGTTAATGGCGAAGCATTATGATTCTAATCAGCAAAGGAAGGAGTACCCACACTGAGAAAATTAAAAAGATTTTAGAGTTATTCAAGACTCTATATCACTTAAAAAAATTCTTATTTTCTGTCTTAGTAACAACTCAAGATAGAAGGGCAAGGCAATTGGGGTTCAGTAACTTGCCTAGGGTCACAGAGCTTGAAAGTGTCTGAGGTCATATTTGAACTCAGGTCCTCCTGACTCCAGGCCTGGTGCTCTATCTACTATGCTACCTACCTGCCCCTATTCTCTATCACTTTAAAGTTGATAAAAAAAGACAATCCTTTAAGATAAAGAATGAAAGTGTTATTATCCCGATGATATAGAGGAAACAAAGTCAGGTGAAATAATTTACCAGTAGTTACCTAGCCAGATGGTGTTAGGGCTGGAACAACTGAAGGCCCGTGCTTGCTCTACTACACTGGTTGCTTGATATTTTGTGTGTCTGCCTGGTCTTATAAGACTGTGTTCTCCTCTTTAAAATTTTTATATCCTCGCTTTTGAAAAGAAAACTTTTTTGTATATGGAAAACAGAAGAGGTATGAAGACAGAAGATTTGTAGCTATATTTCTGTTGTAACCGAACCTGAGACTGTGTTTTCCAAATAAACAAATGCTATTCCTGAATTTCAAAAAGTCCTAGAGCTGTGGGTTGAGTTTTTTTTTTAAAGCTACTTGTAAGTTATTTCTAGATTCCAATGTAATTTTGTTTACATTGCTACCATCTTAAAGACTTAGGAAATGTAATTTTCAAGTGAAAGAATGGTCATGTTTTTGGTATCTCCTTTTTCTGCCAGGATCTCCTGATAGAAAAAGAAAGTTGGAAGGGTTTTCTATTCCAACACCCTTGTATTTATAGATGAGAATACTGCAGCATAGAGATGGGGGAATGATGGAATAGTGGTGTGGTGGAAAGAACATTGGCTTTGGGACAGAAGACTTAAGTTTAAATTTCAGCTTTGCTGCTAAGCATCTGTGTGACCTTAAGCAAGTCACTTATTTTTTTATTTTTTTTATTTTTTGGGGGGGGGAGGATCTTCATTTCCTTATATGAGAATGAGGGGATTGGGTTAGATAATACTTTCTAGGAATTATCTTTTTCTGTGCTTAAGGTCATTCAGGTAGCTGAAGAAAGAGTCAGAATTCAAACTCATATCCTCTGGAGTTCAAGCCCATTGCTCTTTCTATTATATTACTCTACACTGGTTTCTTTGCTGCTATATGTTCCCTACTTCTTCCCTACCTATGGACCCCTGGATGCATTAGCTACATGTAGTCATAATGCTTTTTCCTCAGTTTCCTTTAGAAATGTCTGAGTGCTCTGCCTCTTCTGTTGCTAGAGACTATTCTCTTACCTGCTGCATCTCTAGTGTAGCCTTTTTCTAAAGCAATTGACTTTTTGCATTTTAAATTCCTGTTATCGTAAAGATGATGAAATTGGTTTATTTCATTGTTTTTTTGAGATTTGTGCCTGTGAAAGTTAAGAAGGGGAAGAGCTCAAGGGTGGGGCTGACAGTTATTTTTCCTGGAACATTGGCCTCCAAGTTTTATTACTGATAGGCTGTGTGACTCTAGTGTTGCAATCTTCATCGAATCATAGAAGGGAACATTTGAACAGAGTTTTAGAATTAGAAAGGACTTTGAAATATGTCAGGCTGGCAAGGGTGCTTAAAGCACAGAAAGTTAGATCATAATATTCCAGATCAAGAAGCGATCTTAAGAGTTAATTTAAGCCAGATCCAATCTTATAGGAAAATGTTACAGGACTCTTGAGTGCCCTTTACATTGTTGGCCAGCTCTAATGGTTAGAAAAACCTTTCTGATATCAAACTGAAATTTGCCTCCCTCTAACTCCTGCCCATTGGTCTTACTTCTACTCTCTGGGATTGAATAGAATAAATCTTGTGCTTTCTCCTTATGAATTTGGGATTTTTTTTTCCACTTGAAAACTGTGTTGGGTATGTATGAATAAGGTACTGAAATATTTGTTGAATAACTCTGGACAAATTTGCTGCTTATAATGAAAAAGTGAGAGAGAAAAAATAAGAACATAGCACTTATTTTATATTTTCCTCGGGTTGCAGTTAACTTAAAAAAAGGTTAAGAATCTCATTTTACAGAATTTTGGAGCTGGAAGGAACCTTAAAGAGTCCCTCTCCACCCTTATTTTTCAGAGAAGGAAACTGAAGTCCATAGAATTTAAGTAACTTGCCTCAGATTAAACAGGAAATTCAAGGCAAAACTGGCAATAAAACTCATGTCTTCTGATTCTTGCGGCAGTTATTTTTCCATGATTTGACACTAGCCTACAGATAAGCAGAGCCTATGTGACTTTAGAGCCTTATCCATAGTGTGTATTCAATAAATATTTATTGTATGAATGAAAATTAGGAGGTAAAAATTTGAAATAAATGAAGCGTGCCAGTAAAAAATTTGTTACTTCTTACAAAAGAGTTGTACCACAGACATTTATTTATTAAAGCATTGTATTCAGAGAACTATGTAGGTTTAGGTTTCAGTAGAGTCACAGAATCAGAATCTTCTGGCTAAAGGTGAACTGTGAGGTCATTAAGCATTAGAATTCCTCTGATGATAGCCCTCACTAGGGCTCATTGGACCTTAAAAAATTCACTACTTTCTGAGATACTGCATTTCAGTTTTGGACAGCTCTTATTGTTAGGAGTTTTCCCTTGAAATTTACTTCCCTGAAACTTCTACTCATTGGTTCTGTTTTTGACCTCTGGGACCAAGGAAAACAAGTCTCATTCCTATTCTACAAGACTGACCTTCATATATTTGAAGAGAATTATATTTCCCTTAAATCTTTGCATCCTCAATCCTTCCATTTAATTCTTCAGTTATCTTCCAGTCTTGGTCACTGTCTTTGATACATTCCACCTCATTAATACTTCCCCAAGTATTTATTTCCTAAACTGAGAATCTAGCATGGTATAGTAGAAGAACCATGGACTTTGAATTGAATTAGAGACCTGGTTTTGGAACTTCTGAACTGCCTGACCTTGGACAAATCATTTGAATTCTCTTGCAATTTAGTAAACTCATCTGTAAAATAGAGGATAGGTTTAGAATTAAATTGAGCAATGAAAAGACATGTGACATTGTTACTTCCCTGTTGTCACATAGTCATTGTCAGGATTTGAATCCAGGATTTCTTGACTCTGATATCAGTCCTTTAGCCATTATGCCACATTGTTCCTTTAATACCATAATTAATAAGCCAGTTGCTGTCCTGCATTGATGGAGTTTTCATCCCAGCAGTTCCTGATGTAGTCACCGGTTAGGACCAAAATCAGATGGGAATTTTAAGACTGATAATCCTGATCTCACAGGTTGGAGTAAAGGAAAGGCTTAATCATATGATTGGGCTGTTGCCTCCTCCTATTGCAAAAGCTATTAGTAACAGCTACAGGGAAGTGAAGAGACCTGCACTTCTGTGAGACAGGGTCAGTCAGCAGCTGAGATTCAGAAATTTCAAGTTAGTACTAGCTAGCCATTAACTCTTTTGCTCTTGATAAAATACAGCAAAGCAGACAGCTTTGGTTCTTTGGTGTTTTAGAGGCTCTCTGCTTTAAAAGAAATATTGCCATAATATCTCAGTGCCTTGAAAGGGAACTTATGGAGCATGGACTTGTATTAAATGTAAAGTTTATTCAAAATGAGCCTTCTTATTCTTGGAATTAGACTGTTTTGGATTATTAGTTTAGGGGAATTGAAAGAGCATTTGGTTTCTAGCTATGAGATCTGAGTTTGAACCCTGACTGTCACTGTTTGAAATCTCTTCACCTCTCTAAATCTCAGTTTCATCACCTGTAAAGTGGGAATAAACATATCTGTCTCACAAGGTTGGTGGGAGGAAAGTGCTCTTAAGTCCTATAGGACTGACTAATTTATTATTACTATGACTAGGTTCACAAGTTTCCATGTCAGAGTTGGAGAAAATAAACCATTTGTGATTGCCTACCCCTGGTTGACTTGAACTCAAGGCATGCAATTAACACAGTCTTTGCTTTTTAGGGAGTTTACATTCTATTAGGGAGTTACAAAATAATTTCCTTCTTTTTTTTTAACCTTGACTTCTGTCTTAGAATCAGTACTGTATATTGTTCCCAAGTAGAAGAGTTGTAAGGGCTAAGCAATGGAGGTTAAGTGACTCGCCCAAGGTCACAAAGCTAGGAATTCTCTAAGGCCAAATTTGAACCCAGGATCTCCCATCTCCAAGCCTGGCTTTCAATCTACTGAACTACTTAGTAGCTCTGTGTGCAAAATAATTTCAAGAGGGATGGAGAGCTAGTCATTGAGGTGGGGGATGGGCAGGAAAAGTCTTATGTAGAGCATGTTACCTGAGCTATGTTTACAAGGAATCTGATTCTGAAGCAGAGGAGAGAAGGAAGAACATGCCACACATAGGGGGTCACATACAAAAAAAATGGAGGTAGGAATTGGAAGAGAAGAGCTAGCAGATCTCACAAAAAAACCAGGTTTTTCACAAATGACTTTATGAAAAGCCATGTCTTAGGCAGTTTGAAAGTCAAACTGTGAGACAGAACTTGTGTTGCTCTTGTTTTTTTTTTTAAATAACTTAATTTGCTTGTGAAATTGAATCAGAATCATTTCAAATGTGACCATTCCACTTGTTCTCTTTGAATCATTGGTAGACATTTAAAGTGACTCTGGGATAATTCTGATTATAATGTGTAAATATATCTGGGTGTAATTGTCCACATTGCTTGATGGAGTAATTAGGGCCGTATCCAGAAGCCCTGTGACCTTCTAAATATTTTTAGTTTCTAGAGCTTTAAACTCTATTTAAAAATATAGAAAACTATATAAAAATAGAAGCAAGAACCCTGGACTAAGGTTTAGGAGGCTTATTCCTGGGGAATAGATTATGGTTCAATCTAAGGAAGTATTTTCCAACTATTCTAAGGATCTAACAGTGGAACTGGTTGTTTTGGGTGGTAAGTGAGGATCAACCCTGGAGGTCAATAGAAATTGCTTATGCTTCATGTTAGTTAGACCATTTCTAAGATTTCCTTTAACTTTATGAATCCAAGATCCCTGCTAATATTCTAGGATGTCATGACTGAGGGAGGACAAAATAAATGTCATGAAGTTAGCACCCTGGAAAGCTCCTGAAAGGAGCTTTAAACATGAGCAGACATGTACCTGGCCTGATCAAGCAATTAAAACTGGCAAAGCTTGAACAGATATGTTTAAATCTTATTTAGTCTTGAAATAATCCCTGTGGATTGGAATGTGGTTAATATAAAGTAATTTAACTGATAACATAGACACATTGCCAGAAACTATACCGCAGTCTAACATTGGCTGTGTTAACATCCTAGAATTTATTTTCATGCATCAAGTGAAGGAAGTGGGTTATAAGTCATTAAAGGAAGCATTCTAAGTGAGTTTGAAGCAACCTGACACATTTATAGACCTAGGGAGGAGAAGATGAAATATATCATAGTCTAGGATTGAGAAATCTGGGTAAGAGGGCTAATTCAGCATTTGTCTGATGTTTCTTATTCCCTGGGATCCTTGCCTAATCCAATATTACACAAATATATATATATATATATATTTCTCTAATAGATGCTTATTTAGTGCCTGTTTTTGTTGCTAGCACTATGGAAGAAGCAAGTCCGTGCACTAGGTGTTATGAGATCAGAATTCTATCACAATTCTAGTCTTGGCTCTATAAGCCATTTTTCTTTTCTGGATCCTAGTTTCTTCTATAAAATGAGGGAATTTAGACTAGATTTCATTAATTTGTAACATTCTATGTTCTAAGACTTCTTTGAACATTAGTATTCTTTTATATTCTAAGGTCCCTTCCATTTCTAACATTTTGTCTTTTTAAGATATTTTCTAGCTCTCACATTATAAGACTTCCTTGATTCTTTTTCTAACTGTAGCAAAGTCTACCCATTTACCAGGAGTGAGAGGAGGATGGGATGTGGATTGAGGTCTGGGTGTGTTTATCTGATTGGAAGGCTGATGCTTGGAAGCTAAAAAATGGAGTGTTTATTTTTATTTTGTTAAACTTCTTGGGGGAGGGGATCTGGATTTTGGTTTGTAGTTCTGAAGGTACAGCATTTTCATGGCCCTTTGGGATAAAAGGTCTCAATGTTTCCAACATTCTTTTTGTTTAAAACTGGCTTTGTTGGGCAGTGGGAAAATAAACAAGAAAGGAAAACAAACCAGAGAAAGCAGAGCCTCAGTCTAGTTCCAGTTATTCTTAAGTGAGTCAAACAGTCATTATTTCCCAAATCCCTCAGAAGTACACTGAGATAAAATAAATCAATTCAATAAAAATGTATTTTGAGAAGTAATGTGGCATTCCTATGTTTAAATCCTGGCTCTGCTTTTTATTAACTAAGTGACTGGACAGTGTTTTTCCTGGGCTGAAGTGAGAGGGACTACTAATATTGAAAGCAAAACACCATTGCTCCTTTAATTACAGCATCTTTGCCTTTGTGTAGCTGTTTCATTAGAGTTCAGATGGCCAAGAGGGATCATGGAGCGGTAGATATATTAGGGAACTTAGTGGTCATATAATCCAGCTCTATCCTTTTATAGATGAAGAAACCGAGGTCTAGCCATTTGCCCAGGGTCATAAAATCAATAAATGATAGTGCCAGAATTTGAACCTGGGTCTTCTGACTAAATGCAGGGTGCTTTCTTTCCTTTGTGATTCTAAGAATATTATTAGAGGTGACAGATTACAAGTAAAGTCTTATATACAGTTAATCATTTTATAACAAGTCTCAATTGTGTCTTACATTCTTTTCTTCAGATGTTAACCTGTTGAGGAGTCAGTTAGAAGGTGCCTTTTGCTAAAATATTCCATTTTAGGATTAAGATGACAAATGGAGATTTTTTGCCTGATTCTTTAATCTGGAGGCATCAAGATTTATTACATGATAGTTGTTTGTTGACTGTATTGGAAAGTATATATAATTTCTTTTTGCACAGTTGTTAGTTAATATTCAAATGATGTACTATATTGGAGTAGTATATTGGCTGAGTTTAGTGAGTGGTGCTCTGTTGGATTCCTTCTTCTGCTACATGACAGTGGGGAGTTTGCTCTGCCTTTCTTAGGTCTTAGTTTACTCATCTGCATAATGAGTGATTGGACTAGTTTATTTCTAAGTTTCCTTCTAGCTTTAAACCTTATGATTCTTATGATAATAAGTTGTAGCTAAAGTAAATATATGATTACTATTGAAGGATATGAAATGGGCTGTAATGAGTTCCAGTGTTGTTCAGCAATTAAAAAACCCTAATTATTAAGCATTATCTTTATGCAGTAGATGATTTGAGGTTAGATCTCATATATAGGATTCAGACTGAGATAAATATAGTAGAACAAGGTAGAGTATAATAATGATAAAGAAGTGATTCAGATAAGTTGTTCCAGGAAAATTTAAGAATGGAAAGATTACTTGCACCTTTGGAGAGGTAGGGGTGGGGGAATCTGGGAAGGCTTAATAAAGAAGATGGTGTCTGAGCTGGGCCTTGAAGGAAGAGTTTTTTAATATGTATTTATATATGTGTGGGTATGTGTATGTATCTGTATATATGTATATGTTTCTGGGTATATGTTCTTTGCAACCCTTAGAGTGCTATGTAAATATCAGCTATTATTTCAGCAGGTCTTATATGGGAGTATGGAATTAGGAAAAGGCAGGATGACTTCAGGAAATAGCTAGTAATCTATTATGCTTGGAATATGGAGTGGATGAAAAGGAATAGAGTAAAAGAAGGCAATAAATATAGAGTAGACCCCTACTCTGAAAGACCTTGACTGACAAAGGCAAGAACTTGTATTTTATTCTATAGACATTAGGGAGCTACTGAATGTTTTAGAACAAGAGAGGTTGTGCATTAGGAAGAGTATTTTGACAGTTGTATGAAGGATGGATTGGGTAGAGGAAAACTTGGAGACACAAATTAGGAGTTCATCATAATAGTATAGGTAAAAGATGCTAAGGCAAGTGGGAGCAGTGTGGGTGGATCAGAAAAGACTGACATGAGAGATATTGGGAAAGTAGAATTGTCAGGACTTGGTAGTTCAGTGAACAAGTACTGAGGATACAAAAAAAAAAGTGAAACACCACCCTGTCTTCAATGAGTATTCTATTGAGAGAAACAACATATATACATTTAAGTATATACAAAGTAAATAAAAGTTAAAAATTACTAACCACCTCCTTGGGGCGAAAGACCTTAGAAAGCCAATTGAATTTTCTTCAAAAATAGAACAAAACACTTGTAACAAATATTCATAGTCAAGCAAACATCCATATAGTAGCCTTGTGTAATGATATATGTCTTTTTTCTATAGCAAGAGCTCATTAACCTCTTTTTTAGGAGAGAGGTAATATAGGTCCTGTTGCTGATAATTGCCTTAATTGGGGTTTTTAAATATTTCAAAGCTGTTTTTTAAAAATTAAGTTTATTTATTTAATTAACTAATTTAGAATATTTCTCCATGGTTATGTGGCTCACATTCTCTCCCTCCCATCCTCCCACCTCCCTCCTGTAGCCAAGGAACAATTCCACTGGGTTTTACATATGCTATTGATCAAGACCTATTTCCATATTATTAATATTTGCACTAGGGTAATTATTTAAAGTCTATATCTCCAATCATATCCTCATCGAACCATGTGATCAAGCAGTTGTTTTTCTTTGGTGTTTCTACTCCCACAGTTCTTTTCTCTGGATGTGGATAGCATTCTTTCTCTTGAGTCCCTCAGAATTGTCCTGGATCATTGCATTGTTGCTAGTAGAGAAGTCCATTACATTCGATTGTATCACAATGTATCAGTCTCTGTGTATAATGTTCTCCTGGTTCTGCTCCTTTCATTCTGCATCACTTCCTGGAACTCGATCCAGTTCACATGGAATTCCTCCAGTTCATTATTCCTTTGAGCACAATAGTATTCCATCACCAACAGATAGAATAATTAGTTCAGCCATTCCTCAATTGAAGGGCATTCCCCAAATTTTCAAATTTTTTTGCCACCACAAAGAAGGTGACTATAAATATATTTGTAAAAGTCTTTTTCCTTATTATCTCTTTGGGATATAAACCCAGCAGTGGTATAGCAGGATCAAAGGGCAGGCAGTCTTTTAAAGCCCTTTGTTAATAGTTCCAAATTGCTTTCCAGAATGGTTGGATCAATTCACAACACCACCAGCAATGCATTAGTATCCCAATTTTGCCACATCCCCTTCAACATTTATTACTTCCCTTTGCTGTCATATTAGCCAATTTGCTAGGTGTGAAGTGATACCTCAGAGTTGTTTTGATTTGCATTTTTCTATTTTTTCTTATTTTTTTCATTTCTTTAATTATAAGAGATTTAGAATACTTTTTCATGATCTTACTGATAGTTTTGATTTTTTTTATCTGTAAATTGCCTATTCATGTCCCTTGCCCATTTATCAATTGGACAATGGCTTGATTTTTTTGTACAATGGATTTAGCTCCTTATAAATTTGAGTAATTAGACCTTTGTCAGAGTATTTTGTTGTAAAGATTTTTTCCCAATTTGTTTCTTCCCTTCAAATTTTGGTTGCATTGGTTTTGCTTGTACAAAACCTTTTTTAATTTAATGTAATCAAAATGATTCATTTTACATTTTGTAATATTCTCTATCTCTTGCTTGGTCTTAAAATCTTTTCTTTGTCATAGATCTGACAGATATACTATTCTGTTTTCGCCTAATTTACTTATAGTTTCTTTCTTTATATTTGTTATTCACCCATTCTGAATCTATTTTGGTGTAGGGTGTGAGATGTTGCTCTAAACCTAATCTCTCCCATACTGCTTTCCAGTTTTTCCAGTAGTTTTTATTAAAAAAACTGGGATCTTTTGGGTTTATCATACATTGTCTTGCTGAGGTCATTTTACCTCAAGTCTATTCCACTGATCCTGATTCTGTCCCTTAGCCAGTACCATATATATATTTTTAAACCCTTACCTTCCGTCTTGGAATCAATACTGTGTATTAGTTCCAAGGTAGAAGAGTGGCAAGGTCTAGGCAATAGGGGTTAAGTGACTTGACCAGGGTCACACAGCTGGGAAGTGTCTGAGGCCACTAGGACCTCCCGTCTCTAGGCCTGGTTCACAATCCACTGAGCTACCCGGCTGCCCCAGTACTATATTGTTTTGATGACCACTGCTTTATAGTACAGTTTAAGATCTGGTACTACTCGGCCCTATACTTCATATTTTCTTTTACATTATTTCCCTTGATTTTCTTGATCTTTTGTTCTTCTGAATCAAATATTTTTTGAATTGGCTCAGTGAGATTGACTACCGAAATCAGTTGTTTGGGTGGCCTCAAATACCTTAACTTGACTGGAGGGAAAAGTGACCAGTTTGATTACTGCATCGAGATACATTGGATCTCTATAATCTCAATAATGAATTGTTCCTATCCAATCTAATTCCACAAGCATTTATGAAATACTCTGTTCCAGGAAAAGAGGCAGCCTATTTATTTATTTTTTTAAACAATTGTAGTTATTAGGAAGTCCTCCTTTTCTTGAGCTAACATCTGATTCCCTCAGTGAATTAATTCTGTTATCTCTGGGGACAGCTGTACTTTTAGTACTTTCCTAGAGGATTGTTAAGAAGAAAACATTTTGTAAATTTAAAAAATATCCTATAGAGGTTTTTTGTTTTTGTTTATTTGTTTTTTCCATTTGTCTTATCCTAGTTACCTAGCATAGGGCCTTTTACATAGTATATATATATATATATTTTGGTTGTACGTGTAAATCTATTTCCAATCTCTTTATAAAGTTATTTAGATTTAATAATTTTGAAATTAGGTTTAAAAATGTATGACAATAGAGAAAAACTTCCTTTTCTGATGAGTTCCCTGAATTACTCCCATACTTACTTTTTACTGAAACAAGAATTAAGACAAAAGATAAAGCTTTTGTTAAGCACTTACTATATGCCAGGCCTTGTGCTAAATACTGAGACTATAAATAGGAACACAAAGGAAGACAGGCTGCCAGGTTAGAGGTAGAGAAGTAATTAGACTAAGGAGTCATGCATGGGTTGAACTGGGTTTGATAGCAAGCATGGTTAGCATGATTTCTTTCAGTTTTATTTAAAGTAGTCATTTGTGTCTATGTATTTATATCATTTGCAAATGAGATTTAAAGCTACTTTCTCTACACTTACACTGTTAGGGCTAGAAGGGACCTTAGAACACAAAATGTTAGAATTGGAAGTGAATAAGTATAGTATATAGGAACTAGAAGCATCTCAGAGACCACCTTGTCCAATTTCCTTATTTTACAGAGTGAAAAAAACTGAGACCCAGAGAGGGCATGACTGATCTAGAGTCTCATGGCAAATCAGTGGACTAGTCGAAATTAGAAGTATGGCCTCCCTTTTAACTCCTACCTTCTGTTTTAGTATCTATTCTAAAACAGGCAATCTGTTCTAAAACAGTATCTATTCTAAAAAGGCTAGGCAGTCTGGGTTAAGTGACTTGTCTAGGGTCATACAGTATTAATGACCAGATTTGAAGCCAGTTCCTTCCAACTCTGGCACTATGCTACCTAGCTGTTCTGAAGTGTGGTCTCTTAGTCTAATTTCACCACACTATTTCTCTTTTATTCCAAAGGAAAGAATCTTCAATAGCACATCATTTTGTGCTTGGTAAATTTGGCTCTGTCATCATTTGCTATTTAGAGAAAGATTGCAGAATCAAGAGTTATTGAAGACCCTGTAGCACATGCTAGATCACAGGAATTAGAATTGCAAGAGATTTCTGACATAATTTAGATCAGTCTCTTCATCTTGTGGATAAGGAAACAGAGGTTTAGAAAAAAGGAAGTAACTTGCTTGAGGTCACACAGGTCAAAGGATTTGATCTCGGTCTTCTGACTCCAAATTCAATGTTCTAGCTTAGAAGAAAACACATTATCGCTTTTGTTTGTGAATTTACAATATACTTAATATATTAGACTTAGCACACTGTGACAGAGCCAACATTCCATCATGATCATGCCCTTGCATTGGGCACCCTTCTTCCTTCTTTTCCAGCTTCCTTTATATATTTGTATGTTATCTTTTCATATTATATTATAAATTTGAGGGCAGAACCTCACTCCCTTCCTTCCTTCATTCCTTCCTCCCTCCTCCCCTTCCTCCCTTCTTTCTTCCCTTCCTCCCTTTTTTCCTTTCATTAAAAACCCTTAGCCATCTAGCTGCCCCCGCCTTTCTTTTTTGTACTGTATTTCCAGTGCTCAGTACAATGCCCGGCACATAGTAGGTGCTTAATAAATGTTTATTGACTGACTTTTTAATGATGATTATATTAAATACATAGAGCATGTTACAGAGTAGAAAATGGTCTCTGAATATGGTCATTCCTTCACCAAATTAGCATTGAGTATTAGCGATAACTTCCGTTTCTATACAGCTCTGTCGTTGTAGAGTACTCTCCTCACCTGTGAAGCAGAGCAGAGATTGTGGTTAATATTTTAAAGATGATGAAACTAACTCAAGCATAAGTGAGTTTCTCTCTGTTATAGTTAGTGTGTATTTGTATGTGTGTGCCTGTAGTGTGCTGGAACTCACACCCTAGCCTCCTCATGTTGAGGCCCTGTGAGCTAGCTTCTTTACCAACAAGCTTCTCCAGCATGGAGTTTATTTTTTTGTGGAATTTAAAAAGATAAATTTGAAAAATCATAGATCCCTTAAGTGGAATTAAGACAGTGATTAACATTCCCTTGAAAAGCTAGAAGGTATCTTAATTTTTTGTAGGCAAGTAGAATTTTAAAATAGTAATTATGAGAGGGAGCAAAATAGAAAAAAAAATCTGCTTGAATATGAGTTAAGTACTCTAGATTTAGTGTCTATTAAAATAACTCATGGAGCTTTGTTGATGTCTTTATATATAATTTATCTCATAGTATTAGTCATGGCTTCTTACATCTGTGACATGTAAATGATAATAGATAAATACCACTGTAACTAATAATCACAGCCCAGTTTTTACTCTCAGTGTTTCTGAGAGTGTCTCATAATTTCATACTTTATGTGGAATGTCAGTATATAAATGTTAGAGCTGCCAGGGACCTTAGTCTCCATCTAGATTAATGTAATTTGGAGTAGGCAACAGGCCTGGAGAGATTTTTGCCTTGCCATAGGTAACCATATAAGAAGCATAGGACAGAACCCTTTATGAAGAGAAGAAAGAAGTGATTCATAGTCTGAAGACAGATCTAGGATCTATTGATTCAACTACTTATTATTGATTAACATGACTGAAATCACATAACCTCTCTGAGCTACCATATCTTCTTTTTTCAAGTAAGAATGACCAAGCTTACCTACAGGGCTGTTGTGAGAGTCAAGTGAAATAATAAATATTAATCACTTGGTAAACTATTAACTTGTAAACTTTAAGGTATTCTAGGGGGTACAAGTACTCTAAAGTGGGTACTTAAAATGTGCTGGATTGAACTTGAGTCAACAATTAAGGTACGTAAAGAAACATCATTGATTTTTATTATCACTCATCACATTGTGAACTATTTAAAATTTATTTTTAGTTTCAAATTCTCTCCCTCCTTCCCCTCTCTCACTCCACTTACTGAGAAGGCAAGAAATATGATATCCATTTTATATATGAAATCATGCAAAACATTTCCATAGTAGCTATGTTAGGAAGAAAAAGCAAGAAGAATAAATAAATAAAAATGTTTCATTCTGCTTTCAAAGGACATAAATTCTCTCTCTGGAGGTGGATAGCATTTTTTATCATGGGACAGAATTGTTTTGGATCATTGTCTTGAACAGAGTAGCTAAGTTTTTCACAATTGATCATAATTACAATATTATAGTTACTGTGTACAATGTTCTCGTTTCTACTTATTTCAGTTTGTGTCAGTTCTTGTAGGTCTTTCCAGATTTTTCTGAAACCTTCCTGCTGATCATTTCTTACACACAGTTAGTACTTCATCACCATCATATATCAAGCTGTTCAACCATTTCCCAATTGATGAGCATTTCCTTAATTCTAATTCTTTGTCACCACAAAAGAGCTATTACCAATAGTTTTGTATACATAGGTCCTTTTTCCTTTTCTTTTCTCTTCTTAGGGATATAGACACAGCAGTGGTATTGTTGGTCAAAAGGTTTTATAGACATTTGGACATAGTTCCAAATTATTCTCCAGCTTACAGTTCTACCAGCAGTGCATTAGCGGGTTCATTTTTGCACATCCCCTCCTAGCATTTGTCCTTTTTCTTTTCTACCATTGTTAGCCAATCTGATGGGTGTGAATTATTTTATTTTGTATTTCTCTATTTATTAGAGATTTAGAGCATTTGTTCATATACCTATTGATAGCTTTGATGTTTTCCATAAACTGCCTTTTTTACGAACCATTTAAAAAAATAGCCAAATATGGAAATATGTCTTACATGATTTCACATGTGTGTTGATATTATTTTGCATGCCTTCTCAATAGGTAAAGGAGGGAGGTAGAGAATTTGGACCTCAAAATTAAAAAAAAGATATTAAAAATAAGTAATAAATTGAGAAAAAATTAAATAAGTTCATAGCTAAAAGTTTTAAAAGGTGAGGGGATAGAAAAAAGAGAGAGTAGGGCTTCATTATTTCCAAAGTTTGCTTTTACTTCATTGTGTTAAGGATTTTATGAAAGTAGAGAAGCAGTGTAGTATATTGGAAATGGGAATCAAGAGACCTAGATTTTAGTCCTGGTTTTGTGATTTACAAGGTCATGTTACCTTGGGTAAATTACTTTCCTTTTCTGAATCTGTTTTCTTGTCCATAGAATGAGTGGACTATGTGATCTCTTAAGTGTCTCTCTATTCCTAACATGCTATATTTTAAGGTCCCTTCAAGTTCTTCCATTATGTGATGTGAACTTCCCTTTTAGCCTCTACTGTTCTATGGTGATGATGTGAAATCCAGGCCGGTTATTTGAGTCACATATATTCCTGTTTCCTAGACTATTTGGGATTTGTACACTGCCTTTTGTAGTTGCCTCCTTCCTTGGGACAATTACAGACTTTGCTTTCAGTGCTTGTGTGTCCATGTAGGAACTTTGATGTTATTGCTGCTGGTGCATTCAAATCTTTGGGGAATTGGTCAGGGACTCATAACTTAACATATACACATAATAATTTTTTTCTGATGCTTTTTAAAAATTTCACATTAATTTCAGAATTTATCCCTACTTTTTCCCTATTTGTGGCATCTTGCCTTGTAACAGATTAAAGAAGAACCCCCCCCCCCCAAAAGGCATTTAGAAATTCTAAAGTTATACACCACATCTACATTATATACAATATTCCATACTTATAGTCCTCCATAGTAAAGAGAGGAAGGTGCATTTTTTTCATTCTTTCTATTACAGACTTCTGGATTGATGCATGGAAGATAAGTGAATACACTTTTCCATTTTCTGTTACTTTGGCTGGGTTTGAGGTGAAACCTCAGAATTGCTTGCAATTCTTTTAAGAACTGTTTATGTTTTCTGACTGCTTTACTCTTGGTCACTAAATATTTGGGTCCTGCTTAGTAATTATACTTCCATATCATTCAGTTTCTTTTTATTGTTCTTTCGATTTACATTATTGTAGTCAGTATATATATATATATATATATATACATATGCATATATATGTAGTCAGTATATATATATAATATTGTTTTTCTGGTTCTGCTTCTTTTTGCATAAGTTCATATAAATCATTCCATATTTTCTAAATTTACTGCATTTCTTGTTTCTTAAGGTGAATTAATTTTTTATTTTACTCATGTGCTACATAGTTTGTTTAGTCATTCCCCAAGCAGTGAGCACTTTGCTACCATAAAAAGTACTATCAATATTTTGGTGTGTATTAGGCCTTTCTTCCTGCCTTTGACCTTCTTGGCCTGGTAGGTGACCTCTGGATCAAAGGCTAGGGACATTTTAGACAATTAAAAAAAAAAGGATATTTTTCAAAGGCTTTCCAGAATGGTTAGACCAATTCTTGACCAACTCTTCCAGCAATGTATTTGTGCATGTATTTCTGTAGTCCCTCCAGTATTGACTGTTCATTTTTTATCTGCTAATGTGCTGAGTATGAAGTGGAAATTGAATCACTTTTGTTTGCATTCTTCTTTTTATTTATTATTTGGAGCACTCTTTCTTATGGTTCTTAATAGTTTGCAATTTTTCTGAAAACTTTTCAAGGCCTTTGACCATTTATCTGTTGGGGAATTGCTCTTGGTTGATAGTACATGATTTAAAATATTCATTAAAGAGATGAAATGCCCTTGTGGCTAATGATAAGCAGATGCTATTCCTTGTTAGCCTCTTTTAGGGAAGAGTTCTTATATGGTTTCAGTCAAATATGTGTTTTGTGTTAATCCAGAATTGTAAGTAGAAAGGTGCTACAGAAAAACCTATTGATGTGTAACATATAAATTGTTAAAATGTACAGAAATATTTTATTTGTTTTTACTATAAAGTATGACTTTCCCCTTTGTCCCCTCTACTACTCATCCAACACACATACAGGTTGAGTAAATTACATGTAAGGTTTCATCCAGCTCTAACACTTCATGTTCAAAGGCTTCTTCTGGCATTGCCATCCTGTATTGAAAACAGTCTGTGACTATGAATAAGATCTGAATTTACTTTATTTCATTTGAACCTACAAACAGCAAATAAACTTAACTATTTCCTCCAAACTTCTGCTTTCCCATTGGCACCACCATTCTTCTTATACTCCACTTTTCACTCTGAAGTCATTCTTGACTCTTAGCCCTTATGTCATTTAGTAAGCCAGGTCTTCTTTAACTGAACTCCATACCATCTCACATTTTTTCTCTTCTCTCCACTCATATAGCCTCTTCTCATTATTCAAGCCTTCATTACTTTTGACTAGACCCTTACAATAATCTTATAATTGGGCTTTCAGTTCTCATTCTCTCCTCTCTCTAATTCATTTTTCAAAAGTTGACTAGTTGATATTCACCATAACATTGATAAGATGTCATCTTCTTTATTTCTCCACTCCCCAATCTGACATGGCATCCTTTTGTTTCTAGGATAAAATACAAGCTCTTCCATCTGGAATTTAGGGCCCTCTATAATTTTTCCCCACCAACCTTTGTCTAATTTCATATTAATTTAAGTATTATTTCTATCTTTGATGATTCCTAGACCTATATATTCAGCCCTAGTGCCTCTTTTCAGTCTTGCATTACCATTTGCCTATTGAACCTTTCCAACTGGATGTATGAGGGCATATTAATCTCAACATGATCAAATAAAATCATTACCTTGCCTCCCAAATCCATCTCTCTTCCAATCTTCCTTATTTGTGAGGGTACTACCATCTTTCTGGCTACTGAGGTTTTCAACCTCAATATCTGAGACTCATGCTCATTCACCCTATATATGTAATTAGTTGCTGACGCTTGCCATTTTTATCTCTGTAATATCTCTGACATCTGTCCCTTTCTCCCCACTTACCCACCAACTTGCTTGAGACTTTACTTTTCACTTGGACTCTTAAAATAGCCTCCTAAGTGACTTATCTGCTTCTAGTTTCTCTCTACTCAAATCTATCTTTCATATAGTTACCAAAGGAATTTCCTTAAAGTACAAGTCTAGCTATCTTACTCATACTCAACACTTTCTAGTGGTAATCTTACTTTTATCTATTTAATTTTTAAAATTTTATTTAGTGAATTTAGAACATTATTCATTGGTTATAGGAATCATATTCTATCCCTCCCTCCCCTCCCCTTACCCTTCCCATAGCCCACATGCAATTCCACTGGGTATTACATGTGTCCTTGATCAGAACTTATTTCCATGTTGTTGATGTTTGCATTTAGGATGTTCATTTAGAGTCTACATCCCTAACCATATCCCTTTGACTCATGTATTCAAGCAGTTCTTTCTCTTAGGTGTTTTTACTCCCACAGTGTTTCCTCTGAATGTGGATAGTGGTTTTTCTTGTAGATTCCTCCAAGATGTTCAGGATCACTGCATTGCCACTAATGGGGAAGTCCATTACATTTTATTGTACCACAGTGTATCAGTCTCTGTGTACAATGTTTTCCTGGTTCTGCTCCTCTCACTCTGCATTAATTCCTGGAGGTTGTTTAAGTTCCCATGGAATTCTTCCAGTTTATTATTCCTGTGAGCACAATAGTATTCCATCACCAACATATACCACAATTTGTTCAGCCGTTCCCCAATTGAAGGGCATCCCCTCACTTTCTAATTTTTTGCCACCACAAAGAGCACAGCTATGAATATTTTTGTACCTGTCTTTTTCCTTATTATCTCTTTGGGGTACAAACCCAGGAGTGCTATGGCTGGATCAAAGGTCAGACAGTCTTTTAGCACCCTTTGGGCATAGTTCCAAATTGCCCTTCAGAATGCTTAGATCAATTCACAACTCCACCAGCAATGCATTAATGTCCCAACAACCCCTCCAGCATTCATTACTTTACTTTGCTTTCATGTTAGCCAATCTGTTAGATGTGAGGTGGTACCTCAGAGTTGTTTTTATTTGCATCTCTCTGATTCTAAGACATTTTGAACACTTTTTTCATGTGCTTATTAATAGTTCTGATTTCTTTAAAAAATTTTTTTTATTCTCTTTTATTTTTTGGTTACAATACTCACTTTATTTCCCTCCCTGCCATCCACCAACCCTTCCTGTACCCGATGTGCAATTTCATTGGGTATTACTTGTGTCCTTGATCAGAACTTATTTCCATGTTGTTGATGTTTGCACTTGGATGTTCATTTAGAGTCTACATCCCCAACTATATCCCTTCGACTCATGTATTCAAGCAGTTCTTTCTCTTAGGTGTTTTTACTCCCACAGTGTTTCCTCTGAATGTGGATAGTGGTTTTTCTTGTAGATTCCTCCAAGTTGTTCAGGATCACTGCATTGCCACTAGATCAATACACAACTCCACCAGCAATGCATTAATGTCCCAACTTTGCCACACCCCCTCCAGCATTCATTACTTTCCTTTGCTGTCATGTTAGCCAATCTGCTAGGTGTGAGGTGATACTTCAGAGTTGTTTTGATTTGCATTTCTTTGATTATTAGAGATTTAGACCATGTTTTCATGTGCTTATTAATAGTTTTGATTTCTTTAACTGAAAATTGCCTATTCATGTTCCTTGCCCATTTATCAATTGGAGAATGGCTTGATTTTTTGTACAATTTAGTTCTTTATAAATTTGAGTAATTAGACCTTTGTCAGAAGTTTTTATAATGAAGATTGTTTCCCAATTTGTTGCTTCCCTCCTGATTTTGGATGTATTAGTTTTGTTTCTACAAACCCTTTTTAATTTGATGTAATCAAAATTATTGATTTTACATTTTGTGTTTTTTTTCTAGCTCTTGCTTGGTTATAAAGTTTTTCCATTCCCAAAGATCTGACAAGTATACTATTCTATATTTGCCTAATTTGCTTATAGTTTCCTTCTTTATATTCAGGTCATTCACCCATTCTGAGTTTATCTTGGTGTAGGGTGTGAGATGTTGATCCAAGCCTAATCTCTCCCATACTGTCTTCTAATTTTCCTGGCAGTTTTTATCAAATAGTGGGTTTTGGTCCTCAAAACTGGAATTTTTGGGCTTATCATAGACTGTCTTGCTGAGGTCATTTACCCCTATCTATTCCACTGATCCTCCTTTCTGTCTCTTAGCCAGTACCAAATTGTTTTGATGACCACTGCTTTATAGTATAGTTTGAGATCTGGGACTGCAAGTCCTCCTTCCCTTGCAGTTTTTTCTGTGATTTCCCTTGATATCCTTGATCTTTTGTTCTCCCAAATGAACTTTGTTATGTTTTTTTCTAATTCAGTAAAAAAGTTTTTTGGTAGTTCAATTGGTATGGCACTAAATAAGTAAATTAATTTGGGTAGGATTGTCATTTTTATTATGTTAGCTTGTCCTACCCATGAGCAATCAATGTTCTTCCAGTTGTTTAGATCTATTTTAATTCTGTGGAGAGCGTTTTGTAGTTGTGTTCATATATTTCCTGTGTTTGTCTCAGGAGATAGATTCCTAAGTATTTTATATTATCTAGGATGATTTTTAAATGGAATTTCTCTTTCTAATTCTTGCTGCTGAGATGTGTTGGAGACATATAGAAAGGCTGATGACTTATGCGAGTTTATTTTGTATCGTGCAACTATGCTAAAGTTGTTGATTTTTTTCAACTAGATTTTTGGTTGATTCTCTAGGATTCTTTAAGTAGATCATCATATCATCTGCAATTAGTGATAGCTTGGTCTCCTCTTTGCAAATTTTAATACCTTCAATTTCTTTTTCTTCTCTAATTGCTACTGCTAGTGTTTCTAGTACAATGTTAAATAATAGAGGTGATAATGGGCATCCTTGTTTCACTCCTGATCTTATTGGGAAGGCTTCTAGTTTATCCCCATTGCAGATGATGTTTGCTAATGGTTTTATATAAATACTGTTTATTATTTTTAGGAATGACCCTTCTATTCCTATGCTTTCTAGTGTTTTTAATAGGAATGGGTGTTGTATTTTATCAAAGGCTTTTTCTGCATCTATTGAGATAATCATGTGATTTTTGTCAGTTTGCTTATTAATATGGTCAATTATATGGATGGTTTTCCTAATATTGAACCATCCTTGCATTCCTAGTATAAATCCTAGTTGGTCATAGTGAATGGCCCTTATGATGACTTGCTGGAGTCTTTTTGCTAGTATCCTATTTAAGATATTTGCATCTATATTCATTAGGGAGATTGGTCTCTAGTTTTCTTTCTCTGTTTTTGACCTGCCTGGTTTTGGAATCAGTACCATGTTTGTTTTTTAAAAAAAATTTGGTAGAATCCCTTCTTGGCTTATTCTGTCAAATAGTTTGTATAATATTGGGATTAGCTGTTCTTTGAATGTTTGATAGAATTCATTTGTGAATACATCAGGCCCTAGGGATTTTTTTCTTGGGAAGTTCTTTGATGGCCTGTTGGATTTCATTTTCTGATATGGGTTTATTTAAGAAATCTATTTCTTCTTCTGTTAGTCTAGGCAATTTATATTTTTGTAAATATTCATCCATATCACCTAGGTTGGTATATTTATTGCCATATAGTTGGGCAAGGTAGTTTTTAATGATTGTCTTAATTTCCTCTTCATTGGAGGTGAGGTCCCTCTTTTCATCCTTGATGCTGTTAATTTGCCTTTCTTCTTTCCTTATTTAATTAGATTGACCAGTACTTTGTCTATTTTGTCTGGTTTTTAAAAGTACCAGCTTCTAGTCTAGTTTATTAGTTCAATAGTTCTATCACTTTTGATTTTATTAATTTCTCCCTTAATTTTTAGGACCTCTAGATTGGTTTTCTTCTGGGGGGTTTTAATTTGTTCGCTCTCAAGTTTTTTGATTTGCATTTCCAATTCATTGATCTCTGCCCTCCCTAATTTGTTAATTTGCACTCAAGGATATGAATTTTCCTCTAAGTACTGCTTTGGCTGCATCCCATAAGGTTTGAAAGGATGTCTCACCATTGTCATTTTCCTCAATGAAATTATTAATTGTTTCTATGATTTCTTCTCTAACTAACCGATTTTGGAGTATCATATTATTTAATTTCCAATTAATTTTTCATTTGGCTCTCCATGTACCCTTACTGATCATTATTTTTATTGCCTTATGATCTGAAAAGTTTGCATTTATTATTTCTGCTTTTCTGCATTTGTATGCCATGTTTCTGTGACCTAGTGTATGATCTATTTTTGTGAATGTGCCATGTGGTACTGAGAAGAAGGTGTATTCCTTTTTGTCCCTATTTATTTTTCTCCATATGCCTATTAACTCTAATTTTTCTAAGGTTTCATTCACCTCTTTTACCTCTATCTTATTTATTTTTTGGTTTGATTTATCTAAATTTGATAGTGTTTGGTTCAAGTCTCCGACTAATATGATTTTACTGTCTATTTCCTCCTTCAATTCTCCTAGTTTCTCCATTAGAAATTTGGATGCTATACTATTTGGTGCATACATGTTGATTAGTGATATTTCCTCATTGTCTATACTCCCTTTTAACAGAATATATTTACCTTCTTTATCCTTTTTCATCAGGTCTATTTTTGCTTTGGCTTTGTCAGATATAATGATCGAAACTCCTGCCTTCTTTCTATCAGTTGATGTCCAAAAGATCTTACTTCATCCTTTAATTCTAACCTTGTGAGTATCAACCCGCCTCATATGTGTTTCTTGAAGACAATATATGGTAAGGTTTTGGGTTCTAATCCAACCTGGTATTTGTCTATGTTTTATGGGTGAGTTCATCCCATTCACATTCAAAGTTCTGATTGTCACTTGTGGATTCCCTGGCGTTTTGGTATCTTACCGTAGTTCTGACCTTTCTTCTTTAGCTATAACCTTTTGAACCAGTGATTTACTTTAGGTCAGTCCCCCTAGTCCCCTCCCATCATATGCTTCCCTTTCTAGCCCCTCCCTTTAAATACTCCCTTCCCCTCCCCCCTCTCCTTCCCTCCCTTTTTATATTCCCTCCCCCCTTCCCCTCCTTAATTTTCCTTTCTCTCTTACCCTGTTGGATAGGATAGAATTCAGAATCACACTGGATCTAGATGTTCTTCCCTCTCAGAGTTGATTTCACTGAGATTAAGGTTTAAGTAATACCACTTTGGGCTCTCTTCCTCTTTTTCTTGTATGAGAGTTCTTCCCCTCCCCTTCCCATGTGTATCTTTGTATGGGAAAGATTATTCTATTTAGTCCCCCCCCCCCATTTCTTGAAGTAAATCTTAGCATCATCGACGATTCCCCCCCGCCCTTTTTCTTTCTTTGCCCCCCTTTCACCAAATCTTCTTGATGCCCCAATCTTTCCCTATGCATGATTCTTCTAACTACTCTTATGATGCATACAATTTTTGAGAGTTACACAGTACAGTTACACAACACATATTAATATATATATATATAAATAATTTGATGTAAATGTAGTCCTTATAGCAGAGAGTTTGACTTAAAGAAAAAAAATAAGATTTTTCTCCTTTTCCCATTCTTTCATATTTACCTTTTCATGTTTCTCTTGCTTTCTGTGATTGGATATCAAAATTTCCACTAAGTTCTAGTATTTTCTTAGCAAATACGTGGAAATCTTCTATTTTGTTGAATGCCCGTACTTCCCCCGGAAGTATATAGTCAATTTTGATGGGTAGTTGATTTTTGGTTGGAGACCCAGCTCTCTTGCCTTTCTAAATATCGTGTTCCATGCTTTGCGGTCTCTTAGTGTGTTAGCCGCTAAGTCATGTGTGATCATTATTGGGGCCCCTCTGTATCTGAAGCTCCTCTTCTTGGCTTCTTGTAGGATTTTCTCCTTTGCTTGGAAGCTCTTGAATTTGGCGATTACATTCCTGGGGGTTGTCTTTTGGGGATTTAGTATAGAGGGTGTTCTATGAACCCTTTCTATTTCTATTTTGCCCCCTTGCTCCAGAACAGGTGGGCAATTTTCTTCTATAATCTCCTGTAGTATAGCATCGATATTTTTGTTTATCTCTGGTTTTTTGGGCAAACCAGTAATTCTCAAGTTGCCTCTTCTTTCTCTGTTTTCCTGGTCTGTGACCTCGTCAGTGAGATATTTTATGTTTTCTTCTAATTCATTAATTTTTTAGCTTTGCTTTATTAATTCTTGCTGTTTTGAAAGCTCACTGTCTTCCACTTGCTTAATTCTGGTCTTTAGGGACTGGCTTTGCTCTTCAGCTTGCTCAGCCCTTCTGTTAGATGCTTCCAGCTCTTTCTCCAATTATGAAGTCTTGTCTATCAGACTGCTGATCTCTTTCTCCTATTTTTCTTTCCAGAAGATTTCCATCTTTTGGATAAGCTCCAATTTGAGTTCTTCCAGAGCTTGTGGATAATTTCCATTTTGGGAGGCCTGTTTTGATTTTGTTTGGATTTCATCCTCTTTCTCTTCTTTTCCTTTGGTAGTGGTAGTCTCTCGGTGACAGAGAATGACTACTGTCTTTGTGCATTATCATCTATTGATGTACCCTCATGTGGCTTTGAAGTCCAAAGACTGAGGCCCAAAGTTTGTGACACATGGGGCATGGGAAGCCAGTTGTTACGGGAGGTGCAGTTGTGTCCTGGTGTCGGCGTTCACACGCAGTGGCAAGACATCGACATTGTTCATCTTCAAAGGTGGTGGCGGCATGGTTAATGTGGGTTCGCCAGCTGCTTCTGACAGGGGCAGCAAGTTCTAGTTGCTTTGGTGTAATGCCAGCCCACTTCAAGTTTGACTTTAGCTGATCCTTGAATCTTTTCTTTGGTTGGTCTTGTTTCCTGAGTACAGCTGACAGTTCACCATAGAATACCTGTCTTGGTGTTTGTTGTGGGTCCATGCGGATGATGTGTCCAGACCATTGTAGCTGGGTTTTGAGGACCATTATTTCGATGCTGGAGTTGGCTCTGTCGAGGACTCCCTGGTTGGTGATTCAGTCCTGCCATCGCATCCTCGTGATTGACTGGAGAGAGTGTTGGTGGAATTGCTCCAGCTGTTTCATGTGCTTTCGGTACAGTGTCCATGTCTCGCAACCATAGAGGAGCGAGCTGAGGACCACTGAGTTAGACACTTCTAGCTTTGTCGCAGTGCTTACACCTCTGTGTTGGAGGACTTTGCAGCGCAGCCGCCCAAGTGCCTGGCTGGCCTTTTGGATCCTGGCATTATTCTCATGGTCTAGGGACCCTTTGTTGGGGATGGTGCTGCCCAGGTACTTGAAAGTGTTGACATTAGAAAGCTGCGTGCCGTCGATTATAATGCACGGCTGGTTAGTTGGCCTCCCTGGTGCAGGT
Source organism: Monodelphis domestica (assembly GCF_027887165.1). Lineage (NCBI taxonomy): Eukaryota > Metazoa > Chordata > Mammalia > Didelphimorphia > Didelphidae > Monodelphis > Monodelphis domestica. The sequence goes on along the minus strand of NC_077227.1, from coordinate 425,148,770 downwards.
TGGAACAGCACCTCTGTTTTGCTGAGGCTGATAGTCAGGCCAAACAGTTTTGTTGTGGTAGAGAACCTGTCCACAATGGTTTGAAGATGATTTTCTTGGTGGGCCATGAGAGCACAGTCATCTGCAAAGAGAGCTTCCAGGATGAGTCTCTCTGTTGTCTTTGTTTTTGTAGTCAGGCAGCGAAGGTCGAATAGTGAGCCATCCAGCCGGTATTTGATGTAGACGCCCAGGTCTAGATCCATCACAGCATGTCATAATACTTGGGTGAAGGATAGGTTGAATAGTACCGGAGCGAGGACACAGCTTTGTTTCACGCCATTGGAGATGTTGAAGCGATCGGGAGTCTCTCCACCAGATAGGACTTCCCCTGTCATGTCGAAATAAAAGAGCTGGATCAGTTTGATGAATTTTGCTGGGCAACCGAGCTTGCTAAGGATCACCCACAATGCGTCCCTATTCACTGTGTCGAACACCTGTGTCAGGTCTGTGAAGACAATGTAGAGACTTAGGTTCTGCTCAAGGCATTTTTCCTGCATTTGCTTCACCGTGAAGACCATGTCGATGGTGCTGCGATCTGGTCAGAAGCCACATTGTGATTCAGGCAGGTTCTGCTCTGAAACAGATGACAGGAGTCTTTTGAGTATAACATGGGTGAGGATCTTCCCAGCAGTGGAGAGTAGTGAAATGCCTCTGTAGTTGTCACAGGCTGCTCGTGAGCCTTTGTTCTTGTATAGGGCTATGATGGAGGCATCTCTGAGTTCTGGGGGCATGTCTTCCTCTTCCCATACGCTGGTCAGCACTATGTGGAATGCGTGGAGCACCTTTCCATTTAAGGCCTTTTACACCTCGGTTGAGATCCCGTCTTTACCGGATGCCTTGCCTGCACTCATTTGTTTAATGGCTTTTTGGACTTCCTCTATTGAAGGAGGGACGTCAAGTTGTTCAATGGTGCGGTTTTGGGGGATCTGGTCAAGGGCTCTTTGGTCGACTGAAGAGGGTTGGTTGAGAAGCTGACTGAAGTGTTTTTCCACCTGTTGCTGATGCCTTTTTTAGCTTTTATGAGAGTGTCACGGTCAGAGGATAGCAAGGGAGTGGCGGTGGGTTTTAATGGCCTATAGACAGTCTTGAGGGCACTGGAAAATTGTTTGTAGTTTTTCGCATCAGCAAAATGCTGAATTTCTTCTGCCTTTTTTCCCCACCATCGGTCTTGCATCTTCCTGATCTCACGCTGTGTTGTGGCTTGGGAGATTTTAATCTGTCCTTTTTAGGAGCAGAGTTTGTTTTTTTTTTGCCACTCCATAAAGGCGTTGTTCTTTTTGCTCAATAGGTCTTCCATAGCAGTGTTGTTCTTGTCGAACCAGTCCTGGTGGTTGCGTTGTTTCCGGCCTAGGACTGCCTTTGATGTTTCCTTCACTGCGTCTCTGAACTGGTTCCATTTTTTCTCGGTTGAGCTTCTACTGAGTGGTCCCTTGGCAGACAGCTTGTCGTCCAGGCAGGACTGGAATGTTTGCAAATAAGATGGATCTCTAATACGACTCACGTTGTAAAATGCGTGAACTGTCTGGGCACATTTTGGATGGTGAGGCGCAATGCGCATTTGAAGAGTTGCTCTAAGCAATTGGTGGTCTGTCCAGCATTCAGCTCCTCTCATCGCTCTGGTGATCTTTATATTCTGGATGTCTCGCCCGTGTACAATGATGTAGTCAATGAGATGCCACTGTTTTGATCATGGGTGCATCCACATTGTTTTATATTTGTTCTCTGTTCTGAACACAGTGTTCATGATGGTGAGTTTGAACTCTGAGCATTTGCTGAGTAGCAGTAGGCCGTTGTTGTTCATTTTGCCCACGCCGTATTTCCCAAGCACTCCTTTCCATCTTTCATGGTCCTGGCCAACGCGTGCGTTGAAGTCTCCCAGTAGTATCAGCTTGTCATTTGTGTGCACTGAGTGCAGGACGGCACTCAGGTCAGAGTAGAACTGCTCGATGGTCTCCTTGGGTACTCCCGCCATAAAAGTTTTCAATAGTTACTTTCCCCCTTTCTTCTTGGAGGCTTGATTTTGGGCCATGTGAGCCATTTCTTTGATGGTTTTATTCCCCTTTCCTTTTTGGTCTGAGGTGTGGGTGATATGGGCAGGTTTTCTGTGAATTTAGGTTGCCTCAGACTAGTTCTTCCCAGCCTCCGAGGTTTCTTAATGCGCCTTCCCCTATTCTCTGTGTGCCGGCCCCTGTGCTCAGTGTGCCTGACCCTGTGTTCAGAGAGCCAGCCCCCGTGCTCTGTGATCTCTTCTCGCCAGTGTGCTGGAATCTACTGTAAAACTGCTCTGAGGGGTGGAACTCTGGTATTCCCTGTCAGTTTCCAGGGAGTCTGGCTTGCCCCCCTCACTACAGCAAGGGGCAACGCTTTGGCCTTAGGCAGTTTTTACAGACTCTCGAGACTCCTCACTGTTCCCAGTTTGCAGGGAACCCGTCGTCTGTGTGCTCTCCAGTTCCCAGGGTTCTCTCGTGAAACCGCCCTGAGAGGTCGTTTCCTAGCAGTCTTTAGATCCAAAGGACCCTGGTGTGCCCCCCCAGACAGAGATGTTCCTCACTCATTTGCTGTCCCGGTGAGAGCTCTGATAAACTACTCTGGTTTGGTGGGGGAGGTGAGGGGGAAGGGTGGCTTAGTTCATGCTTTTGTGCAAGGTTTCCTCCTTCTTATAGTGTGGAAATGTTCAAACCCTAAGTACCTTCATTTCTGTGGGGTACTGGAGAGTCCCTCTGTTCTTCCAAAGGTGATTTTTGTACTCTTTTGAGGTAGTCTATTTCGCTTGGTGCCGGGGAGAGGAAGCGATTCGGGTCTAGATTGCAGCCATGTTTACCTGGAAGTCTGGGATTTTTTCTTAGGGAGTTTTTTGATGACTTGTTCAATTTCTTTTTCTGATATGGGGTTGTTTAGGTAATTTATTTCTTCGTCTTTTAGCCTAGGCAATTCATATCTTTATAAGTATTCACCCATATCACCTAGATTGCCATATTTGTTGCCATATAATTGGGCATAGTAGTTTTTAATGATTGCCTTAATTTCCTCTTCATTAGAGGTGAGGTCTCCCTTTTCATCTTGGATACTGTGAATTTTTTTTCCTTTTTTTAATTAGACTGACTAGTACTTTTTCTATTTTATTTTTTTTCAAAGTACCAGCTTCTAGTCTTATTTATTAAATCAACAGTTCTTTGACTTTCAATTTTATTTATTTCTCTTTTGGTTTTTAGGATCTCTAATTTAGTCTTCATCTGAGGATTTTTAATTTGTTCACTTTCTAGTTTTTTAATTTCCATGCCCAATTCATTGGCCTCTGCCCTTCTTAATTTGTTTATATATGAACTCAAGGATATTAATTCCCCCCTGAGTACTGCTTTGGCTGTATCCCATAGGTTTTGAAAGGATGTCTCAACATTGTCGTTTTCTTCAATGAAGTTATTGATTGTTTCTATGATTTGTTCTTTAACTAGCCAGTTTTGGAGAATCATATTGTTTAATTTCCAATTAAGTTTTGATTTATCTTTCCATGTACCCTTACTAATTATTATTTTCATTGCATTGTGGTCTGAGAAGGTGGCATTTATTATTTCTGCCCTTTTGCACTTGTTTGCAATGTTTTTGTGCCCCTAATACATGGTCAATTTTTGTGAATGTACCATGTGCTGCTGAAAAGAAGGTGTATTCCTTTTTGTCCCTATTTTAAATGTTATTATTAAATGTCCTATTTATTTTTCTCCACATATCTACTACCTCTATTTTTTCTAAGATTTCATTCACTTCTCTTGCCTCTTTCTTATTTATTTTTTGGTTTGGTTTATCTAGTTCGGATAGAGGAAGGTTCAGATCTGTAAACTGAGATTTGAACTCTGGACTTCATTCCCAGGAGTCCTTGCTAGGTCCCAGAATGCCCTCTAATCTCACTGAATTCTCACCTGGGAAGAGAACAAAATTTTATTTAAAGGGTTTTCCCCATAGGTGGGGCTCTCTCTCTCGCCTCTTGGACTTCCGTTTTGGGGCATACGTGGCTCTTTCCATAATGTAGGTGAGGTGTTGTCTAGGCTTCTGGCCTAGGCACGTGTTTTTTCTTACTTGTATATTCTTAAATTCTCAACCTTTAATAAACCTCATAAATATAATACTCCTTGCAGAGAGAAACTAATTTCTACCTGCCTCAGTCTCCCCTAAATTTTAACTGTTAACAGATCTCCCACTAGTATAGTTTTTCTGTCTATTTCATCCTTGAGCTCCTCTAGTTTCTCTTTTTGAAATTTGGATGCTATGTCATTTGGTGCATACATATTGAGTACAGATATTTCCTCATTGTCTATACTGCCTTTTATCAGGATGTAGTTAACTTTCCTATCTCTTTTAACTAGATTTATTTTTACTTTGGCTTTGTCAGATATCATGATTGCAACTTCTGCCTTCTTTTTATCAGTTGATGCCCAATAGATTTGGCTCCATCCTCTTATTTTCACCCTGTACGTATCAACCTTCCTCATATGTTTTTCTTGCAGATAGCATATGGTAGGGTTTTGGATTCTAATCCGCTCTGCTATTCGCTTGTATTTTATGGGTTAGTTCATTCCATTCACATTCAGAATTATGATTACTAGCTGTGTATTTCTCAGCAGTTTGGTTTTTACTCCTGGTCCTGCCTTTTCTTCTTTCACTATTTCCGTCTACACCAGTGTTTGTTTATAATCAGTCCCCCTAGTTCCCACCCTTATTTTACTTTCCTTTCTACCCCACTCCCTTCTTATTCCCCCCCTTATTTTCCCCTGTAGTCTTTTTAAAATTTCCCCCCAACCTCTCCCTCCCTTGTACTGCTTCCCTCCCCACCAGTCCGTTTTTTACCCTTCTACTCCCTTATATGGCGCAAATTGATTCTCTGCCCCAATGGATTGGATTGTTCTTCCCTCTTTGGGTCAGTTTCAAAGCACGTAAAAGTTGAGTATTTCCTATCTCTAACCTCTTTACCCTTCCAGTGTATCGATGTTCTTCCCCCTCCTGCCATGAGCTACTTTGTGACACATTATACCCCCATTTGCTTCTTTTCCCATTTCTTTTAGTATTAGCCTCTTTTTCCTTAGTTCTGGTTGTGTATACACACACACACACACACACACACACACACACACACATATACACACATGTATATTTATTTATGCATGCATATATCTATATACCTATTTATGTCTTGGCCTTTCATCATATACAGTTTGTCACTGTTACCTCTAAGTGTAATTCTTCTAGCTGCTCAGGTGATAGAAACAGTTTTAAAAAAAAAAATTTTTTTTTAAACCCTTACCTTCTGTCTTGGAGTCAATACTGTGTATTGGCTCCAAGGCAGAAGAGTGGTAAGGGCTAGGCAATGGGGGTCAAGTGACTTGCCCAGGGTCACACAGTTAGGAAGTGGCTGAGGCCGGATTTGAACCTAGGACCTCCCATCTCTAGGCCTGGTTCTCAATCCACTGAGCTACCCAGCTGCCCCTGATAGAAACAGTTTTTAAGAGTTACCAATGACCTATTTTCTTTCTTTTTTTTTTAAATATATTTTATTTGATCATTTCCAAGCATTATTTGTTAAAGACATAGATCATTTTCTTTTCCTCCCCCCCCCCACCCCCCATAGCCGACGCGTAAGTCCACTGGGCATTAGATGTTTTCTTGATTTGAACCCATTGCTTTGTTGATAGTATTTGCATTAGAGTGTTCATTTAGAGTCTATCCTCTGTCATGTCCCCTCAACCTCTGTATTCAGGCAGTTGCTTTTTCTCGGTGTTTCCACTCCCATAGTTTATCCTTTGCTTATGAATGGTGTTTTTTTCTCCTGGATCCCTGCAAGTTGTTCAGGGACATTACACCGCCACTAATGGAGAAGTCCATTACGTTCGATTATACCACAGTGTATTAGTCTCTGTGTACAATGTTCTCCTGGTTCTGCTCCTCTCGCTCTGCATCACTTCCTGGAGGTTGTTCCAGTCTCCATGGAACTTCTCCACTTTATTATTCCTTTTAGCACAATAGTATTCCATCACCAACATATACCACAGTTTGTTCAGCCATTCTCCAATTGATGGGCATCCCCTCGTTTTCCAGTTTTGGGCCACCACAAAGAGCACAGCTATGAATATTTTTGTACAAGTCTTTGTGTCCATTATCTCTTTGGGGTACAGACCCAGCAGTGCTATGGCTGGGTCAAAAGGTAGATATTCTTTTGTCGCCCTTTGGGCATAGTTCCAAATTGCCCTCCAGAATGGTTGGATCAGTTCACAGCTCCACCAGCAATGAATTAATGTCCCTATTTTGCCACATCCCCTCCAGCATTCATTACTTTCCTTTGCTGTTATGTTAGCCAATCTGCTAGGTGTGAGGTGATACCTCAGAGTTGTTTTGATTTGCATCTCTCTGATTATAAGAGATGTAGAACACTTCTTCATGTGCTTGTTAATAGTTTTGATTTCTTTATCTGAGAACTGCCTATCCATTTCCCTTGCCCATTTATCAATTGGAGAATGGCTTGATTTTTTGTACAATTGATTTAGCTCATTATAAATATGAGTAATTAAACCTTTGTCAGAGGTTTCTATGAAGATTTTTTCCCAATTTGTTGTTTCCCTTCTGATTTTAGTTATATTGGTTTTGTTTGTACAAAAGCTTTTTAGTTTGATGTAGTCAAAATTATTTATTTTACATTTTGTGATTCTTTCTATATCTTGCTTGGTTTTAAAGCCTTTCCCCTCCCAAAGGTCTGACATGTATACTATTCTGTGTTTACCCAATTTACTTATGGTTTCCTTCTTTATGTTTAAGTCACTCACCCATTTTGAATTTATCTTGGTGTAGGGTGTGAGGTGTTGATCTATTCCTAGTCTCTCCCACACTGTCTTCCAATTTTCCTAGCAGTTTTTATCGAATAGTGGATTTTTGTCCCATAAGCTGGGATCTTTGGGTTTATCGTATACTGTCTTGCTGAGGTCGCTTTCCCCCAGTCTATTCCACTGATCTTCCTTTCTGTTTCTTAGCCAGTACCAAATTGTTTTGATGACTGCTGCTTTGTAATATAGTTTTAGGTCAGGGACTGCAAGGCCCCCATCATATGTGTTTTTTTTCATTATTTCCCTGGATATCCTTGATCTTTTGTTCTTCCAAATGAACTTTGTTATGGTTTTTTCTAAATCAGTGAAGAAGTATTTTGGTAGTTCAATGGGTATGGCACTAAATAGATAAATAAGTTTGGGTAGGATGGTCATTTTTATTATATTGGCTCGTCCTATCCATGAGCAGTTAATGTTTTTCCATTTGTTCAAGTCTAGTTTTAGTTGTGTGGCGAGTGTTTTGTAGTTGTGTTCATATAGTTCCTGTGTTTGTCTTGGGAGGTAGATTCCTAGGTATTTTATTTTGTCTAAGGTGATTTTGAATGGGATTTCTCTTTCTAGTTCTTGCTGCTGAGCTGTGTTGGAGATATATAGAAAAGCTGATGATTTATGTGGGTTTATTTTGTATCCTGCAACTTTGCTAAAGTTGTTGATTATTTCAATTAGCTTTTTGGTTGAATCTCTAGGATTCTTTAAGTAGACCATCATGTCATCCGCAAAGAGTGATAACTTGGTCTCCTCCTTGCAATGACCTATTTTCTTATAGGGATACATATTTTAACTTATTGAGTCTCTTAAAAAAATTTTTTTTGTTGTTGTTTTGTTTTGTTTTTCTTTCCCCCTCTTTTTTAATTACCTTTTGATGGTTCTCTTGATTTCTGTGCTTGGATATCAAATTTTCTGTTCAGGTCTGGTCTTTTCTTTACGAATGCTTGGAATTCTTCTATTGAGTGATCATACTTTCCCCTGTAAGAATATAGTCAGTTTTGATGGGTATTTGATTCTTGGTTGTACACCTAGTTCCCTTGCTTTCCAGAATATCATATTCCATGCCTTTTGGTCCTTCAGTGTGGATGCAGCCAGATCCTGAGTTATCCTTACTGTGTTTCTGTGGTATCTGAATGGCTTCTTCTTGGTGGCTTGTAATATCTTTTCTTTGGTCTGATAGTTTTTGAGTTTGGCTATAACATTCCTGGGTGTTGTCATTTGGGGATTAAGTACAGGAGGTGATCTGTGGATTCTTTCAATCTCCATTTCCCCCTTTTGTTCTAGGATATCGTGACAGTTTTCCTGAATAATTTCCTCTAGTATTATGTCCAGGCTTTTTCTTTCGTCATGGTCTTCAGGTAGACCAGTAATTCTTAAATTGTCTCTTCTCAAAAGATTTTCTAAATCTTCTGTTTTGTGAATGAGATGCTTCATATTTTCCTCAATTTTTTTCATTCTTTTTGTTTTGTTTTATAGTGTCCTGCTGCCTTGTGAGGTTACTTACTTCCAGTTGTTGTATTCTGGTTCTTAAAGACTGGTTTTCATCCCTGGCATTTTGGTCATCCCTTTCATGCTGGTCTGATTTTCTTTGGAGGTCATCTTTCATCCTCTTTACCTCGTCTTTCATCTCCTTTTTCTAATCTTTCATCTTCTTCTCCTCATCTTTCATCTCCTTTGCTTCATTTTCCAGCTGGTTTATTTTGGCTCTCAAGACATTATATTTTGTTTCCAGATGACTTATCTTAGTTTTTAAGTTCTTTTCCCAATTGTCTTCAGCCTCTCTTATTTGTGTTTTGAGTTCTTCCACAGCCTGTATCCAATTCGCTGGGATTTCTTATTCATTGTTTGCTGATCTCTTCCCCTCAGTTCCATTTGCTGAGTAGAAGCTTTCTATTGTAGTTTCTTTCTTCTTTTTCTATTATTTGCTGAAATTCACCCCTTCTTTATTTCCCATATTTGTCTGTGTTCTTGCTCCTTTCATTTTTTTGGTTTGAGGGCTTCTGTCAGTCTCCCCTCTTGGAGCTTTAATAGGAGTAGGTGTAGGTGTAGTCTCTGGTGGAGGTTTGTTGGGGTTTGAGCTTCCCTGTCCTCTGTAGGCTTTTGATTAGATTAAAGTCCAGCAGTCAATGAGGATGGGTGTGGAACCTGTGCTTCCCTGAGTTCTGGAGACTTTTGATAGGATTAAGTTAAGCTTGGTTGGGCTGGGTGTGCTCTGCGTCCAAAACTTCCTGGAAGGCTGGAACAAATATGGAGAATCTCCACAGCTCTGGCCAGGCTGCCAGGTCTATGCTTCCTCTCTAGCTCCTTCCCTGCCGTCTGTGTTGGACGCTCTGAACTTATCACAGACCTGGTTGCAATGTAAGCCCTCCAACAGTACCTTTCCCCACCCAGAAGTTCCCACTGCTGCTGGAGTCTGGGAGTCTCAGCACTCTGAGTGGGAGGGGGGGATGGGTCCTGGGACCTTCCTTCTATCTTCCCGTTAAACCCAAATGTTCTCAGATTCTGGATTTTTTTGGGGGTGTACCTTTTGAATTATGTCCAGCAGGAGGGTTCCTTGGCTCTGTCTTGTTGTTAAGTTTGTTTTTCAGTCCCCTGGGAGCATTCAGTTTATGATTGGTTAGGAAGGGTATTCAGAAGTCTGAACTTCTGCTCCTTCTAGGCCTCCATCTTGACTCTGCCTCTCTGTATTCTCGTTTTTAATGACTGGATTTCATCCCTGGCTTTTTGGTCATCCTTTTCCTTCTGGTCTGATTTTCTTTGGAGGTCATCTTTCATCCTCTGTGCCTCATCTCTCATCTCCTTTGCCTCATCTTTCATCTTCTTTGCCTCATTTTCAAGCTGGTTGATTTTGGTTTTCAAAACACTAATTTCTGTTTCCAGAGGACTCATCTCAGTTTTAAAGTTTTTTTCCCAATTGTCTTCAGCCTCCCTTAATTGTCTTTTGAATTGCATTTTGAGTTCTTCCAAAGCCTGTATCCAATTCACTGTTATTTATGCTTTATTGTTTGCTGATTCTTCCCCGTCTTCCGTTTGCTCTTTGCTTGTTGCCTGTACAGAAGCTGTCCGTTGTAATTTTTTCTTTTTCTATTGTTTGCTCATATTTACCCCTTTTTTGCTCCCCATATTTTTCTGTGCTCTTGCTCCTCTCATTATTTTTGGTTTTGAGGGTTTCTTTCAGTCTCCCTTCTTGGAGCTTTGACAGAAGGTCTCTCCCTACAGTCTGTGGGGGAGGGGTGTTTTAGTTTGAGCTTCCCTGTCCTCTGGAGGCTTTTTATTGGATTAAATTAAAGTCCTGCAGTCTGTGCTGGTGGGGTATTGGAGTTTGGGCTTCCCTGACATCTGAAGACTTTTGATGGGATTAAGTTCAGCTGGGTTGGGCTGGATGTGCCCTGAGGCCAAAACGTACTGGAGGGCTGTAGCAATATGGGAGGGTCTTCACAGCTCTATCCATGCTGCCAGTATTGTGCTCCCTCTCCAGCTCTTTCCCCTCCGCCTGTATGCAATGCTCTGAGCCTGGCACAGCCTTGCAGGCAAAGGTAAACCCACCAGACCAGTGCCTTTGCCCGCCCAGAGTTTCCCGCTGCTGCTGGAGGCTTAGAACTCTAGGTGGAGGTGGGGGAGGGTTCCTGGGACCTTCCTTCTGCCTTCCCCTTAAACCTGAGTATTCTCAGATTCCGGCTTTGGGAGTGGGGTGTAACTTTTGGATTGAGTCCAGCAGGAGGGTTCCTTGGCTCAGTCCTGGTGTTAGGTTAGATTTTCAACCCCCTAGGAGCATTTAATTTTGTGATCAGTAAGGAAGTCTGAACTTCTGCTGCTTCTAAGCTACTATCTTGACTCTACCTCCATACTTTTGATTTCTTTAACTGAAAATTGCCTATTCATGCCCCTTGCCTATTTGTCAATTGGAGAATGGCTTGATTTTTGTACAATTGATTTAGCTCTTTATAAATCTGAGTAATTAGACCTTTGGCAGAGATTTTTGTTATGATGATTATTTCCCAATTTGTTACTTCCCATCTAATTTTGTTTCATTGGTTTTGTTTCTACAAAAACCTTTATGATAATGACTTAGACCTGTAATCTTACTGGCATTGGAACTCCTGGCTGAGGAAATGGCCTCAACCAATTCATTTGGCACTTCTGCTTTGTATGGTCTTAGAGCACAGGTGCCAAACTTGAAGCCTACTGGCTGAACTCAAGATCAGATCTCCCTGATTCTATTTATTTATTAATTTATTTTAAATTTGAACATTATTTTATTTGGTCATTTCCAAACATTATTCATTGGAAACAAAGATCATTTTCTTTTCCTCCCCCCCCCCCCCATCTCTCCCATAGCCGATGTGCAATTTCACTGGCTATCACATGTGTCCTTGATTTGAACCCATTTCCATGTTGTTGGTATTTGTATTAGTCTCCCTGATTTTATATTTTTCACTCTATATATTGTGCTACCTGTGTTTGGTCATTTTTCAGTTGTGTCTGGCTCTTTGTCACTCCATTTGGGGTTTTCTTGGCAAAGGTACTCAAATGGTTTGCTATTTCCTTATCTAGCTCATTCTTCAGATGAAGAAACTGAGGCAAACAGGATTTAGTTTCTTGCCCATACAGCTAGTAAGTATTTGAGGCCATATTTGAACTCTTGAAGAAGAGTTTTTCTGACTCCAGACTTGGTACTATATCCATTGTACCACCAAACTGCACCAAAATAGAATATAATAGACAATGCTTATTTGTGGTTTTCTAAGTCAGGGTGCGGTGGCAAGGATCCTTTGAGTTGGATACCACTGATCTTAGAGAGTTAGGTAGACCAGTGAGAGATTAAATGATATGCCTAGGTTCTCCCAGCCTGTATGCATCAAATACAGAACTTGAACTCATGTCTTCTTGACTGGGGCTAGCTTTCTGTTAGACTAGTGATGGAGCACCTTTTAGAGACCAAGTGCCCAAACTGCAACCCTAATGCCACATGTGGGTTGCCTATTTACCCCAGACAGGGGAGAGAGGAAGTGCTCCCATTGGGTTTCTGTGCAGTGGGCCGGGTCACGTGAGAAATGTCCTCAGGTACGGTGAAGAGGGGAATGGGAGAGGCCCCTCCAGCACACATGCCATAGATTTTCCAACATGGTGTTAGGCCTCATTTTTTCTCTTCGTGTCTAGGATCAGATATAAACTCTCTGGCATTCTAGACCCTTTATAACTGTGTTCCAACCTACATATTGTTCTACTTTAAACACACTTGCATTCTCAGTGTTACTTATATATAGTGCCTTTGTATTGACTGTCCTTCATACCTGGAATATACTCCCTTTTTGACTCTCATTCTTAGAATTCTTAGTTTCCTTTAGGGATTAGCTCAAGCACCATCTTTTATATGAAACCTTTCTTCCTTTTCCCAGCTGCTAATGCCTTTCATTCAAAATTATATCAGCTCTATTTTGTATATAATTATGTATGTTCATACCATCTCTCCTGGCCAGATTGTAAGTGCCTTGAGGGTAGGGACTATTTCACTTTTGCTACCTTGTAATAGTATTGATTCTAATTGAGTTTTCATCAAAGTTTTAATAAGATATTAAGGATGTTTTCTACAGTATTCTGCAGTGTAGCACAAATGTCAATAACCTTTATTATATTCTATTGTAGGCAAAATCCGGAGACTACTTTTGAAGTATATGTTGAAGTGACCTCCCCTGGGACAAGAGGCCCTCTTTCAGGTACTTATAATGTTTAGTTAAGGTCTGTTCTGTTTGTTTAACACAGAAGGTACATTGTATAAATGGGATAATTTTTATTTTTTAAAACTACATTTGATTTAAGGGTGTTTATAGACCTGGTCTGTTTTTACATTAGATTGACAAGAGAAAAAAAGTCACAATAAATATTTTATGCACTTAAAATCATGCTATGCACCATACTATCTTATTTCAATTGTATCAGAAAGGTCTTAGCTTGAATTTTATCCTGGAATATGAGTGGCAGTTGTTGAGTATGAAGTAATATTATCATCTTGTTATAAGGAAGATATGGATCAATGTTTTCCGTGGAAAATTTTCTATCTTGATGTGTACCTCTAAAATCACATCTAATTTCTAATTCATGATAATTTGTAGTGAGCAAGTTTCATTCTCTCTTTTGAACTTCAGTTTCCTTAAAATGAAAGGATTATATTAGTTCACCTCTAAAGTCCTTTTTAACTCTAACTTCAGTATATGTGGTGTAGTGAAAATGGATAGAATGTTATACTTGGAGTCATGACCTGGGTACAAATTCTGCCTCAAGCATTTTGAGACCATGGACAAGTCACTTGATATTTGAGGGTCTCAATTTACCTATTTGTAAAGTGGTAAATATTTTACTTCTAGAATCTACCTTATAGAGTTGTGAAAAAAATGCTTTGCAAAATTATGCAAATAGGAGTTAATTATTAATATTTTATGCTAAGGGGTAGTTTGGTCGCTCAGTGGTTAGAGAATCAACTTAGAGACTAGATAAAAAGGTCTCAGACAATACTTAGCTGTGTGATCCTGGGCAAGTCATTTAATCCCATTTGCCTAGCGCTTACCACTCCTCTGCCTTGGAATTGATATTCATTATTGAAGGCAGAAGGTAAGGCTTTAAAAAAATATCTTATGGCCTAACATTTTGTATCTAAGGCCCTTTTCACCTCTAATATTCTTTCATGCAATGACTTGTTAACTTCCTTGTTCTTTTAAAAATAAGGTTCTAAAAAAATGATAATTTGATGTGACCTTTTAGAAAAGCAGTATATTCAGGTGATACATGTAGAAAACTATAAACAGACTCACCTTATTTATTTTCATTTAGGTGCTCATCTTTTGTGAGATTTTGGTAAGCAGCCATAAATATTGGCCAAAAAAATAAAAATCTAACCTCCTTTGAGGGTGATAACTATCATCTAGAGATGAATGAGAATATTGAGAGGGGAAGAGTTAGCCAGTGTAGAAATGAGAGAGATAACTCTTAAGTCCACTGTATCATATTACTAACAAATCTACACAGAAAAGTGGAATACAAAGCATCATCTAGGACATGGGATCATTGGAAAAGGGGGTGGACTGATCGTGTATTAAGAGTCAGGGATGACAGATGGACAGCCTGAGGGCTGTGCTGCTCTCCATGAAATATACAATTATCAGAGGAAGGCCTTCAGTGTATTGGGTGGATACTCCAAGGAGGATTTAACAGAAAGACATGGATAAGAATTGCACTGGATGAGAGGATATGAAAGGGTTTTAGTCGGTACTGGTGAAGGGAGCTTTTGCATTGACGAGATCACAGATCTATTGAAATATTGAATTAATGATCTTGGAAAAAAAATCACCATTACTGTATAAAAGTGACAGTGGATACCCATACCTGGGAAATTCAGATTATATTCTAGCCTATTGGTTTCTCCATCTGTGGCAGATACATTTACTTTATATCGTTATTTTAAAAGACATTTCATTTTTTTTGTTAGTTTACAAAGTGTTTCTGAGTTTTTTTTATGGTTATCTATAAGTGATAGGTCAAATTATTTTTATATAGATAAAAGGAAGTAATTAATTCATAGTTGCTGAAAACTTGCTATATTCAACAAAGTATACAAAGTGACAGAGTTATAAGGATATATTATCTGTTAGCCCTCTAGGAGCTTAATAGAAATGGATACACAGAGAAGAAACCTTAGAACATATTATGTTAGTGTTGTAATGTATCTTTATAATCATCTAAACTGATTCTTTTAATTTTATTGTTAAGGAACCTGAGGTCCAGAATACTTACGGTTGCAAGATTGAATTAATAGCAAAGCTAGCATTATAAACCCTAAACAACCCAGTAGAGCTCTAAAGTCCCCTAATTTTTTTGTTCAGCCACACCATCTCATTTATAAGCTGATAATGATAGCTGGCCAATGTGGTGGTACCCACCTGTAGGCCCTGGTGCTAAGGAAGGCTGAGGCTGGTGAAATCACTTGAGTTAGGAAGTTCTTAGTTGTAATCAGTCTAAGGCCCATAGTGAGTCTTCACTAAGTCCAACACTAATAAGCCCTGGGGAGTTAAGTAAGGGTTACCAGGTGGCCTCAGGAAGGGTAAACCAACCCAGGCTGGAAAAATGGAGCAGGTAGGGCAGCTAGGTGGCTCAGTGGATAGAGCACCCGGTCTGGGAGTGGAAGGGAGATCTTGGGTTCAAATTTGGCCTCAGCCACTTCCCAACTGTGTGACCTTGTTGCAAGTCACTTAACCCCAGTTGCCTAGTCCTCAATGCTCTTCTGCCTTTAAACATATATTTAGTATTGATTTGAAGACAGAAGATAATGGTTTTTAAAAAATAGAGCAGGTTAAAGTTTCCCAGCCACTTAGAACTAGGATTAGACCTTTGAGAGGCCCACTTCCAGCCTGGGCAAGATGGGGAGACCCATTCTCCAAAAAACCAAAACCAACGAAACAACACAATACTAATGCTTTCTGTTATTTATATTGTAGTCTATAGTTTCAGAGCACTTTTTATGGTATCTTAGATCCAGAACTGGAAAATCCTCAGAGTCCGTGTTTTCCAACTTCTCATTTTACAACTGAGGGGACCAAGACAGAGAGTTTACCTAATATCCAAGGAGTAAGTAGTTAGTGTCAGAGAAAGAGTATGAACCCAGTCCTTTGACTCCAGAGCTAGGGATCACTCTGTGAAGTAGTAGCATAAATATTATCTTCATTTTGCACCTAAGAAAGTTGAGACTAGGATAGTGAGGGTAAAGACATACCTCTAATCTTGTTCTGATTCCAAAAACTTCTCTTTAAAAACTTCCAGCTATTCACTAAAAAATAATATCCTCTTACAGAAAACACCTAGAAAAAGCATCACCCATTTAAGCATAAAGAAAAAGAACATGGTGGCATAAGGTTACTTTTTTAAGTAATCAAGAAGAATTTTAGACCAAAACTAAATATACTTGGCCTAACCATTGAACATTAAATGTAGCCCAAGGGAAGAACAAATGATCAAAGATCCTTTGTTTCAGGAATATGGTTTAGTTAGTAAAAGCCTAGGTAGATGTTGTAAGGGCCCTTTTATCTCTGAGACATACTCTTAATCGTGTCAGCATTCTGGGTTTCTTCCTTCTCCTCTTCCCTGCTGTCTTTACTCCTCCCTTTTTCCTCCTTCCTTGATTTCCCCCTTCTTCCTGCCCTTCCCCTTTCCTGTATCCTCTCTCCATTCTATGCTCTCCCTCACTTTCTTTTCTCATTTTCCCCTTCTTTGCCCCCTTAGGGTCTCTTCTCTCTCCTTTTCTCCCTTTCCTTTTTGTTATAATCCACATATATTCAGTTTGAGTTCTACTGATTTTTCTTTATATCATTTCAGGAATTCTCTTGAATGTTTCATATTTATCATTTTTATGACATATTCAGTTACATAAACATATAATTTATTCAACTTGCTCCAGTTGTTAGTCATAGAAATAGTTTTTACTTTTTCTCCCCTCAAATCCATCCACCACCATCCCCCCTGAGATTTATGCAGGTAAACTTTATGATGTTTTGGGGTTGTGACCCTAACAATAGAATTGCTGGGTTGAGAGCGATGATTGTTTTTGGGATCGATTACATACTGCCATATTACTGTTCATAATATTTATTTGCATGAGATTGTTGTTCTAACAATATTTTAGAAGTCCTGTTTCTCCATAATATCACAAATATTGGATTTTAGAAATTCTCACTGTTTTTGTCATTCTAGCTGCCCAGACATTTTAAAGGGTTTTTGGCCATTGTTAGGTAAAGTACATGGGCTATTATTTAATATTTAATCTTGTTGACTGCCATAAGTTCATACTGTCCTAATTTTCTATAAAATTGTATGCTGTAGATTTGTCTGCCTTTGATGTCCCCCTTATTGCTGTCATTTAAGAAAATTGCAAAGAATCTACTGTATGAATTGTCTTTGTTTCTTGTGTCTGAACTGTTATTTTGGTGCCAAATTCTCTGGACGAACTTAACCATAAACATTACATTGTACAGTACTAGTGTCTGGGTATAATCTTCCCTTTGAAGTTTGTTTGCATCCCCTTGGAGGGATTAATTCCCTGCTGTGGGAAGGTGCCTTAAAAAGCACTGAAACTACTTTGCAGTTTTTTAATTGGAGGATTTAGTATACATTTTGTTCTATAAACCAAGTGCATTTATAGGGTGCTTATTTCTTAGCCTTTTCCATATACAGTGATGCATTTTTACTCTTAGAAAATAATTTTGAAACTTAAAAATATCATTTAAAAAATCAACAGGTTGTCCCACAAATATTATGTGTGGTAACAATCTGAGATATATGTGCGAATATTTGAAACTTTCAGAGTTCCTAATATAAACGAACTATTTTGACTCAACAAATATTAAGTATCTACTATGTGCAAGGTCCTCTGCCTGTGCTAGGGATACAAAGATGAAAAGCACAAGTCCTTGACCTCAAGGAGTTTATGGTCTTATGGGGGAGATAACTGTGGCATAAAGGAGGACATGATAGGAACCATAGAAAATCTCACAAGAAAGTATAAGAGAATTGAAGGAGGGAGAGCGTACTCTTGATCTGTCAGAAATCTTAGGATATAGTTAAACTGTCACAATCTTTCTCATATCAGTTGGATGTGATCTCTCTTTTTTTTTTTAGAGTTCTGTAGCACTTTGTACCCCTCTTAGCTCCTTCCCATATTTGGCTTTACATTATACAGATCTACTCTGCATAAGGGTTGTTTCAAAATGGTATATTTAATTCATCCTCAGTCTGGAATTTAAAGTCCTCTGCAACTACATTGATTTGATGGAAATAATGGTCTCTATCTTCCAGTTTTTTTGTGGATTCAATTAGTGCTTTTATTTGTTTTATCTTCTGAACCAGATTATAAGCCAGGGGTTCTCAAATATTTGACCCCCTTGCCCTTGGTTCTTTTCTGGATTCCATATTTAACATTAAATAAATTCTACAGTTTACCATGCATATGTACATAAGACATAAAATAAAATGATCAATATTTTTCATAGAGAAAACTGTATTTGATAAATAACATTTTTAAGCCTCATAAATTTGTTGAATGTAAATTTTTTCACTAACACTACTAGTCCTAGAATATTTTAATAGGATAATATGATTATATGCTAAGCATTTCCCATACCCTTTTGGAGGTATTCATATGTCAGGCTGGATTCTCTATTGTCAGTTTTTTTGATGGCAAGGAGCAAGATGTGAAAAGCATTCAGTGGAATTGGAATCAGGAGGCCAAGCACACTTGGTGATTTTTACTAGTTTGTGACCCAGGACAAGTCACTTTACTTCTCTGAGGCTTAGTTTCCTTATCTCTGAAAAACGGGATAATAATATCTGTACTACCTATCATAGGATGATAGTAAAAAAAAGTCCTCTACAAATCTTAAAAGTTCTACAGAAGGGGAAATTGTTCTTGTATCAGCCATAGAGCCTACCACAGATTCTCTCCCACAGCAGTTGCTTAATAAGGGTCTTTTGATTAAATAAATGAAATGTCTCCAACAGTTCTTTTAAAAACAAACAAACAAACCTCTACCTTCTGCCTTAGTTACAACTTAAGGGAGAGGCAATCAAGGATTAAGTGACTTTACCTGGGTCACACAGTTAGGAAATGTGTGAGACCAGATTGGATCCTAGGACCTTCCAATTCCAAGTCAGGTGTTCTATCTACTGAGACATGGAATTCATAGATTAGAATAAAGATACCATATGTAATAATAGACAATAATGGTGTCAGCTAACTGTATGTGGGAAGCAGGTTGAGTTGGATAAACCTTAATATTTATTTTCTCTTAATATATCATTAAGCATCTCCTAATACTATTAATGATGAATACCTACTAACACTACCAGATCTTTGGAAGGTTCAAGGAGAGATATAAAGGTGAATAAGAGGTGTTACCTTCCCTTAAGAAACTTACTGTGTAGTGCAAAGAATGAAAGGGGGTGAAGGGAATAAGCAGTTGTTTAGTTTATCTCATTTCATCCTCAGAACAATCCTGCAAACTAAGTGGTGTTATTATCTCCATTTTACAGTTGAGGAAACTAAGGCAGAGATCAAATGTTTTGCCCAGATTTCACAAAGCTAGTAAATGTTTGAAGCTGGATTTGAACACCTGCTGTCTGGACTGTTTGCTCTATTTACCCTGTTACTTAGATGCCTCTTTTGTTGTTTTTGTTCAGTTGTATTCTGTTCTTCATGACCCTATTTTGGGGGGTTTTCTTGGCAAAGATACTGGAGTGGTTTGTCATTTCCTTCTCTATCTCATTTTTACAGATGAGAAATTGAGGCACACAGGGTTAGGTGACTTACCCAGGATCACACAGATAGTAGATATCTGAGGCCAATTTGAACTTAGGAAGAGGAGTCTGCCTGACTCCAGGCCTGGCACTCTATCCACTGTGGGGCCTGGCACTATGCACTGTGTGACCTGGCTGCCCCTGATGTGTCTTAGTAGGAAATTATGACTCACATAAATATTTATGTACTTATAACCCAGTTTATAAGAGAGTTACACCATTACACCAAAGCAACTAGAACTCGCTGCCTCTGACAGAAGCAGCTGGCGAACCCACATTAACCATGCCGCTGCCACCTTTGAAGATGATCGACATCGACGTCTTGCCGCTGCGCGTGAACGCCGACACCAGGCCACAGCCGCACCTCCCGTAACAACTGGCGTCCCATGCCCCATGTGCCACAAACTTTGCGCCTCAGCCTTTGGACTTCAAAGCCACATGAGGGTACACCATAGATGAAACTGCACAAAGACAATAGTCATTCTCGATCACCGAGAGACTACCACTACTATAAGAGAGTTATAAATCAAATGCTGTGTGAAGTTTTGGAGAAGAAAGATCCATGCTTTGAGGAAGGAAGATCTGAGTTCAACTCCTGTAATCAATGATTATAAGCTGTGTAATCATTTTAAGTCCCTTGATTTTTTGGGGCCTCAGTTTTGTCATCTATAAAATAAAGGAGTTGAACTCTCTGACCTCTCAGGTCCTTCCCGATTCAAATTATCTTTGGTCAAATTTTTCTCTTGACAACCTCATGAAGTAGATATTAGAAGTACTTTTATTATAATCATGTGTGAGAAATGAGAAAATTGAGCCCATAGAAGTGACTCACTTAGCCTTCTTCCAACTAAAAAAATGGCAGAGCCAAGATTTGAACTCAGCTCTCTTGATTCCTAGTCCTGCATTCTTTCCAGTGTGTGAAAGACATATTAAAAAAACCTGCTTCTGGGCACTTACTGATAAATATTGGGATTTATAGGCATCATAGACATTGAAACAGTCATGCTATTATGCTTTTATTATGTCATAACAAAAGGAATACTATTATGCTTTGCTCTTATTTTCTATCAAGGTAGAAATGACATCTTATGTACTTTGAAAGGGATCTCTTGTTGCAGAAAGCAGCTTATATGGTCCCATCTTTGACATACTGAAACTTAGCAATTAATTTTAAACTAAAATGCTCCATCACAGTTGGCCTTTGGTTTGTCTGCTGCAAATAACTGTCCTATGTCAGATAGTTAACATCAAGAAGAGCAGCCTCAGGTTCTTTCAGGATATATCAGCAGACCAATTTCCTTCTTGCTTCATTACCTCCAATTACTACTTCATGAAAGTAGTGAGTGACATATTGAGAAGCTTCTCAAGAGCTACAGGAAAAAGAATCTTTGGAGAATGGCTTGTTCTGGTTGGAAGAATTTTCTGTCTGGCTTCAGGTTAAGCAGAGACCTATAGAACTATAGAGCATTAAAACCAGAAGGGACCAGAGTTTAGAATGTTAGAACATAGAATGCTGGAAATACAGAACCTTAGCATTTGGCCACTTGAGGGCTGTAAGATATAGGAGAGAGAAAGAAAAGAATAGTCGTTTCTTTGATTCTCTGCCTTTTGGCTAAGGGGGCTTTTGAGCTCATCTGGTTCATTGAGCTTGATTATATTTTGAATGTCACTTATTTAATAGACCCTGAAGGTGTAGACCTTGAGGTTTGGAAGGAGAGAGGAAACAAATCATGTTACTCTTGGCAGCTGGGTGGTACAGGATAGAATGTTGGCTAGGAGTCAGGAAGACTTGAGTTCAAATTTGACATAGACTAGCTTTGTGACTCTTGGCAAGACATTTAACCTCTGTTTGCTTCTGTTTTCTCAACTGTAAATAATAATAGCACCCATCTCCCAGGGTTGTTGAGAAGGCCAAATGAGATGATGTTTGTAAACCTCTTATCACAGTGCCTGATAGTGCTACATACATGTTAATTATTATCATTATTTATTTCCTCCCTCCCTCCCTTCCTCCCTCCCTCCCTCCCTCCCTCCCTTCCTTCCTTCCTTCCTTCCTTCCTTCCTTCCTTCCTTCCTTCCTTCCTTCCTTCCTTCCTTCCTTCCTTCCTTCCTTCCTTCCTTCCTTCCTTCCTTCCTTCCTTCCTTCCTTCCTATGAACACCATACTGTTTATTTCCTTATTTGTTTATTGATTTCATGTCAAACTTTTAAGTCTACTAATTACTTTTCCTCCCAATTTTTATAGACAATCTAGTTTAGCACCATCTTCTTTATCCCACATTTGTGAGATCAGTTTAGGATTTTGCTATTTTTGATCACCCCCCCCCAAACCAAACAAACCAAAAAACCCAATCCAAACCCAGTGAAGTTACAGAGTAAAAAAATAACAAGGTCTTTTTAATTATAATTTGCAACACATTTTGTATTTCTTTCTCTCATCAATTCAGATGATCATCACACTTATTCTATGTTCAGAGCACTAGGTACTGGGATATTGGGAGGTGGGGATGTGATGGAGTCAGATAAAGAGATGTAGTGATTGTACTTGAAGACCCTACAGTTTTGCAGGAAGGATAGGACATATAAATCTATTTTCTGAAATTATTATACCATCAGATTATGGTAATATGATCACAGTGCTTTTCTTAAGGTATGAAATCTTGAAATTTGAGACTGAGAAGATCATTACTGTGATATATAGGGAGTTTATTAAGAAGGTATCAGGGATGAAAAGATGAGTAGTTTAGGGTGGGGCTTGAAAGACTGGTAAGATTTCTATAGGCACAGGTGGGAGTTAGGGGTGAGAGGATACAGATATTAGAATTATTTTACAGTTCACACATTGATCATCTGTTATAGTGGTTCCTGGAATATACATAGTATTTCTTTACATTTCATTACCATAGGGATTTTTTTCAAGGTTGCAAAGCTTTTACTACATAGTACCTAACATCTTAAATCCTATAAAATTTATATTTTAATTAATTAATTAAATTAATTTATATTATATTTATAAAATTATAAAATTTCCCCCAGCATTCTTTTTCTACCATTCTGCTCTATAGAACCACTGCTCAGGCTGTGGGTGGTGGAATGGCCTTAGGTAGGGAATTTAAGTAATTTAGCACACTGCTCTAGTTTGTTTGGAAAATACTTCCATAGATGTCTATAGATTCATTGGAATATTGATACTAGAAAACATTTGACTTGAAACTTTTCTTTCTGGCATTAACTAAGAATATAGAATGATATCTGTCTGGAACTTTAGCATCTGATAGGCGTAGTTCTGATAAGTTGTAATTATTTTTCTTCATGAATTTCATTAACTTAGGGTTTAGAGCTGGAAGAGATCTTAATGATTATCTAGTCCCAAACCCTCATCTTACAGAGGAGGAAACTGAGTCTTAGAGAAGTGAATGACTTGGTAAAGTATCTCAGGGAATAAGTAGCTAAATTGAGATTCAAACTTAGACCATCTGATTCTAACTCTAGCTTTTTCCATTGTACCAAGCTTTTCACTAGGGGCAAATAGTCCTGCTAAAGAGGTCTGAAGACAGAAAAAAAATTTTAGATTTTATTCTTGTAGAAATGTAGAAAATAATCAGGCCCTAGACTTTCTTCTGAGCTCTGGTCCCTTATCAACTGCTTACAGGACATTTTGAACTGTATGTCTTATAGGCATCTTAGTATGTACACAAACTGAACTCTTTATCTCCCTAAACTTATCTCTCTTTCACACTTCCCTATTTCCTTTGAGGCACCATTATCCTTTTAGTCACTTTTGGTGTTATCTTCAATTCATACTTTCACTCCACATGTCTAGTCATTGGCCAAATCTTGTCATTTCTGGTTATAGCATCCCACATTCCTATCTACAATGCCTCCGGCTCTCCTCACACAGGAACCACCCTAATTCAGGTCTTTATTACCTCTCACCTGGATTAATTCAATAGCCTCCTAACTGGTCTTCTTGCTTCAAGTGTCTCCTCCAATTTACTAAATTGCTGGCTGACCACATCTTTCTCTCTCTTCCTCAGTGAACTCCAGTGGTTCTTTATTACTTCTAGGATCAAATGTAAACTGTGTTCAACATTTAAAGCTCTCAATGACCTAGTTTCTTCTTTTCTTTTTAGTCTTCTTATATAGTGCTATCCTCTACAAATTCTATGATCTGATGATTGATTTAATAGTTACTTCTCAAATGTAGCTGTCCATTTTCTATCTCCTTGCCTTTGCATTGGCTGTCCCTCATGCCTAGAATGCTCTCCTTCCTCAGTTCTTCTTGGAATCTTTGGTTTCCATCAAAATTCAGCTTAGGCACCACTTTCTACTGAAGACATTTTCTGGTTCCCTCAGCTTCTAATGGCTTACTCTCTGAAGTTACCTTGCATTCCTTATATGCCTATATAGAGGCCCATATGTTGTATATATCTATATGTACATTATTACCTTACCCTTCTTTACCCATTGGAATGTCAGCCCTCTGAGGGTAAGGGACTGTTTTCACTTTTTCTTTGTATCTCTAGCACTTAGGGAAGTGCTTGCATATAGTAAGTTCCTTTTTTTTTTTGGTGGCCATGAGTATTATATTTTTATTTTTTATTTTTCCATTTGAATTAGTTTATTTAGTCAATTTAGAACATTATTCCTTGGTTACAATACTCACTTTATTTTGCTCCCTCCCCTCCACCTACCCTTCCTGTACCCGATGCACAATTTCATTGGGTATTAAATGTGTCCTTGATCAGAACCTATTTCTGTGTTGTTGATGTTTGCACTTGGATGTTCATTTAGAGTCTACATCCCCAACCATATCCCTTCAATCCATGTATTCAAGCAGTTGTTTCTTTTAGGTATTTCTATTCCGACAGTTTTTCCTCTGAATGTGGATAGTGGTTTTTCTTGTAAATTCCTCCAAGTTGTTCAGGATCACTGCATTGCCACTAATGGAGAAGTCCATTACATTCGATTGTACCACAGTGTATCAGTCTCTGTGTATAATGTTCTCCTGGTTCTGCTCCTCTCACTCTGCATCAGTTCCTGGAGGTTGTTCCAGTTCCCATGGAATTATTCCAGTTTATTATTCCTTTGAGCACAATAGTATTCCATCACCAACATATACCACAATTTGTTCAGCCATTCCCCAATTGTAGGGCATCCCCTCACTTTCCAAATTTTTGCCGCCACAAAGAGCACAGCTATGAATATTTTTGTACCTGTCTTTTTCCTTATTATCTCTTTGGGGTACAAACCCAGCAGGGCTATGGTTGGATCAAAGGTCAGACAGTCTTTTATCACTCTTCGGGCATAGTTCCAAATTGTACTCCAGAATGGTTAGATCTATTCACAACCGCACCAGCTATGAATTGATGTCCCGACTTTGCCACATCCCCTTTAGCATTCATTATTTTCCTTTGCTGTCATGTTGGCCAAGCTGCTAGGTGTGAGGTGATACCTCAGCGTTGGTTTGATTTGCATTTCTCTGATTATAAGAGATTTAGAACACTTTTTCATGTGCTTATTAATAGTTTTGATTTCTTTAACTGAAAATTGCCTATTCATGTCCCTTGCCCATTTATCAATTGGAGAATGGCTTGATATTTTGTACAATTGGTTTAGTTCTTTATAAATTTGAGTAATTAGACCTTTGTCAGAGGTTTTTGTAATGAAGATTGTTTCCCAATTTGTTGCTTCTCTTCTGATTTTGGATTCATTAGTTTTGTTTGTACAAACCCTTTTTATTAGATGTAATCAAAATTATTGATTTTACATTTTGTGTTTTTTTCTATCTCTTGCTTGGTTTTAAAGTCTTTCCTTTCCCAAAGATCTGACAAGTATACTATTCTGTGTTCGCCTAATTTGCCTATAGTTTCCTTCTTTATATTCAGGTCATTCACCCATTCTGAGTTTATCTTGGTGTAGGGTGTGAGATGTTGATCCAAGCCTAATCTCTCCCATACTGTCTTCCAATTTTCCCAGCAGTTTTTATTAAATAGTGGATTTTGGTCCCCAATACTGGGATCTTTGGGCTTATCATAGAGGGTCTTGCTGAGATCATTTACCCCTAGTCTATTCCACTGATCCTCCTTTCTGTCTCTTAGCCAGTACCAAATTGTTTTGATGACCACTGCTTTATAATATAGTTTGAGATCTGGGACTGCAAGTCCTCCTTCCCTTGCAGTTTTTTCTGTGATTTCCCTGGATATCCTTGACCTTTTGTTCTCCCCAATGAACTTTGTTATGCTTTTTTCTAATTCAGTAAAAAAGTTTTTGGTAGTTCAGTGGGTATGGCACAAAATAAGTAAGTTAATTTGGGTAGGATTGTCATTTTTATTATGTTAGCTTGTCCTACCCATGAGCAATCAATGTTCTTCCAGTTGTTTAGATCTAGTTTTAATTGGAGAGTGTTTTGTAGTTGTGATCATATATTTCCTGTGTTTGTCTCAGGAGATAGATTCCTAAATGTTTTATATTATCTAAGGTGATTTTTAAATGGAATTTCTCTTTCTAATTCTTGCTGCTGAGATGTGTTGGAGACATATAGAAAGGCTGATGACTTATGCGGGTTTATTTTGTATCGTGCAACTTTGCTAAAGTTGTTGATTTTTTTCAACTAGATTTTTGGTTGATTCTCTAGGATTCTTTAAGTAGACCATCATATCATCTGCAATTAGTGATATCTTGGTCTCCTCCTTGCAAATTTTAATACCTTCAATTTCTTTTTCTTCTCTAATTGCTACTGCTGGTTTTTCTAGTACAATGTTAAATAATAGAGGTGATAATGGGCATCCTTGTTTCACTCCTGATCTTATTGGGAAGGCTTCTAGTTTATCCCCATTGCAGATGATGTTTGCTAATGGTTTTATATAAATACTGTTTATTATTTTTAGGAATGACCCTTATATTCCTATGCTTTTTAGTGTTTTTAATAGGAATGGGTGTTGTATTTTATCAAAGGCTTTTTCTGCATCTATTGAGATAATCATGTGATTTTTGTCAGTTTGCTTATTAATATGGTCAATTATATGGATGGTTTTCCTAATATTGAACCATCCTTGCATTCCTAGTATAAATCCTAGTTGGTCATAGTGAATGACCCTTATGATGACTTGCTGGAATCTTTTTGCTAGTATCCTATTTAAGATATTTGCATCTATATTCATTAGGGAGATTGGTCTCTAGTTTTCTTTCTCTGTTTTTGACCTGCCTGGCTTTGGGATCAGTACCATATTTGTGTTGTAAAATGATTTTGGTAGAACTCCTTTGCTTATTCTGTCAAATAGTTTGTATAATATTGGGATTAGTTGTTCTTTGAATGTTTGATAGAATTCATTTGTGAATCCATCTAGACCTGGGGATTTTTTCTTAGGGAGTTCTTTGATGGCCTGTTGGATTTCATTTTCTGATATGGGTTTATTTAAGAATTCTATTTCTTCTTCTGTTAGTCTAGGCAGTTTATATTTTTGTATATATTCATCCATATTGCTTAGATTGGTATATTTATTGCCATATAATTGGGCAAAGTAATTTTTAATGATTGCCTTAATTTCCTCTTCGTTGGATGTGATGTCCCCCTTTTCATCTTTGATGCTGTTATTTGCCTTTCTTCTTTCCTTTTTTTAATTAGATTGACCAGTACTTTGTCTATTTTGTTTGTTTTTTCAAAATACCAGCTTCTAGTCTTATTTATTAGTTTAATAGTTCTATCACTTTCTATTTTATTAATTTCTCCCTTAATTTTTAGGATTTCTAGTTTGGTTTTCTGCTGGGGGTTTTTAATTTGATCGCTTTCCAGTTTTTTTATTTGCATTTCCAATTGATTGATCTCTGCTCTCCCTAGTTTGTTAATATATGCACTCAGGGATATGAATTTACCTCTGATTACCGCTTTGCCTGCATCCTAAAAGGTCTGAAAGGATGTCTCACCATTGTCATTTATTCAATGAAATTATTAATTGTTTCTGTGATTTGTTCTCTAACAGATTTTGGAGTATCATATTATTTAATTTCCAATTAACTTTTGATTTGGTTCTCCATGTACCCTTACTGATCATTATTTTTATTGACTTATGATCTGAAAAGGCTGCATTTATTATTTCTGGTTTTCTGCATTTGTATGCCATGTTTCTGTGACCTAGTATATGGTCAATCTTTGTGAATGTGTCATGTGGTACTGAGAAGAAGGTGTATTCCTTTTTGTCCCTATTTATTTTTCTCCAAATGTCTATTAACTCTTATTTTTCTAAGATTTCATTCACTTCTTTTACATCTTTCTTATTTATTTATTGATTTGATTTATCTAAATTTGATAGTGTTTGGTTCAAATCTCCCACTAATATGGTTTTACTGTGTATTTCCTCCTTCATTTCTCCTAGTTGCTTGATTAGAAATTTGGTTGCTATACTATTTGGTGCATACATGTTGATTAGTGCTATTTCCTCATTATCTAAAGTCCCTTTTAACAAATATATATTTACCTTCTTTATCCCTTTTAATCAGGTCTATTTTTGCTTTGGCTTTGTCAGATATCATGATTGTAACTCCTGCCTTCTTTTTATCAGTTGATGCCCAATCGATTTGGCTCCATCCTCTTACTTTCACCCTATGTGTATCTAGCTTCCTCATGTGTATTTCTTGCAGACAACATATGGTAAGGTTTTGGATTCTAATCCACTCCTCTATTTGCTTGCGTTTTATGGATTAGTTCATTCCATCCACATTCAGAGTTATGATTACCAACTGTGTATTTCCCAGCATTTTGATTTCTACTCCTAGTCCTGTCTTTTCTTCTTTTCTTCTCTTTTTCTCTTCTTTCCCTATTTCCTTCTACACCAATGTTTGTTTTTAATACATTCCCCTAGTTCCCTCCCTTATTTTACTTCCCTTTCTACCCCATTCCCTTCTTATTTCCCCCCTTAATTTCTTTGCAGTCTTTTAAAAACTATCCCCCAACCCTCTTGCTCCTTTATACTGCTTCCCTTCCCACCAGTCTGTTTGTTACCCTTCTATTCCCCTATAGGGCGCGAATCTATTCTCTGCCCCATTGGATTGGTTTGTTCTTCCCTCTTTGGGTCAATCTTAATGCACTTAACAGTCTAATATTTCTTATCTCCAACCTCTTTACCCTTCCAGTGTATTGATGTTCTCCCCTATCCCGCCATGGGCTTATTTGTGACATATAAATTTATCCCCTTTTGTTTCTTTTCCCATTTATTTTAGTATTAATCTCTTTTTTTTAGCTCTCATTTTATATATATATATATATATATATTTATTTATATGTATTGTATATCTATATATATTTATACATAGATATATCTATGTACCTATTTATGTCTTGTCATTTCATCCTATACAATTTGTCACTGTTCTCTCTAGGTGTAATTCTTCTAGCTTCCCAGGTGATAATAACAATTTTTAAGATGTAGCAGTGACCTCTTTTCTTATAGGGATACATATCATTTTCACTCATTGAGCCTCTTAAAAAAAACACGTTTTTTTGTTTTGTTTTTCTTCCCCCCCTTTTTTAATTCCTTTTGATGATTCTCTTGTGTTCTGTGCTTGGGCATGAAATTTTCTGTTCAGGTCTGGTCTTTTCTTTACAAATTCTTGGAATTCTTCTATTTTGTTGAATGACCATACTTTCCCCTGTAAGAATATAGTCAGTTTTGCTGGGTAGTTGATTCTTGGTTGTAGACCTAGTTCCCTTGTTTTTCTGGATATCATTCCATGCCTTTCGGTCCTTCAGTGTAGATGCAGCCAGATCCTGTGTTATCCTCTCTGTGGT
The DNA here is from genome assembly GCF_027887165.1 of Monodelphis domestica. Lineage (NCBI taxonomy): Eukaryota > Metazoa > Chordata > Mammalia > Didelphimorphia > Didelphidae > Monodelphis > Monodelphis domestica. Next base: position 425,119,758 of record NC_077227.1, on the reverse strand, counting down.
TCCATGGTATCTGAATGACTTCTTCTTGGCAGCTTGTATTATTATTTCTTTGGTCTGATAGTTCTTGAATTTGGATATAACATTCCTGGGTGTTGTCATTTGGGGATTAAGTACAGGAGGTGATCCGTGGATTCTTTCAATCTCCACTTTTCCCTCTTGTTCTAGAATATGGGGCAGTTTTCTTGTATAATTTCTTGTATTATGTCCTGGCTTTTTCTTTTGTCTTTTTTCCGGTCTTATGGTAGACCAATGATTCTTAAATTGTCTTTCCTTGAATGATTTTCTAAATCTTCTGTTTTGTGAATGAGATGTTTCATATTTTCCTCAAGTTTTTCATTCTTTTGGTTTTGTTTTATGGTGTCCTGCTGCCTTGTGAGGCCACTTAATTCTAGTTGTTGTATTCTGGTTCTTAAAGACTAGATTTCATCCCTGGCATTTTGGTCATCCCTTTCATGCTGGTCTGATTTTCTTTGGAGGTCATCTTTCATTCTCTACTTCATCTCTCATCTCCTTTGCCTCATCTTTCATCTTCTTTGCCTCATCTTTCATCTCCTTTGCCTCATTTTCTAGCTGCTTGATTTTGGCTTTCAAGACACTATTTTCTGTTTCTAGATTACTTATCTTAATTTTTAAGTTCTTTTCCCAATTGTCTTCAGCTTCTCCTTAATTTGTTTTCAATTGCATTTTGAGTTCTTCCAAAGCCTTTATCCAGTTCACTGGGATTTCTGGTATATTGTTTGGTGATCCCTCTTTCTCTGTTCTGTTTGCTCTTTGTTTGTTGCCTGTATAGAATCTGTCTATTGTAATTTCTCTTTTCTTTTTCTGTTGTTTGCTCATATTTACCCCTTCTTTACTCGCCGTATTTGTCTGTGTTCTTACTCCTCTCATGGTTTTGGTTTTGGGGTTTTCTGACCGTCTTCCCTCTTGGAGCTTTGTCAGATCTCTCCTTGCAGTCTGTGGGGGAGGGGTTTTGGAGTTTGAGCTTCTCTGTCCTCTGGAGGCTTTTAATTGGATTTAAGTTCAGCAGTCTAAGATGGTGGGGTGTTGGAGCTTGGGATTCCCTTACTTCTGAGGACTTTTGATGGGATTAATTTCAGCTGGGTTGGGCTGAATGTGCACCGGGGCCAAAATCTTCTGGAAGGATGGAGCAATGTGGAAGATCTCCACTGCTGTGACCAGGCTGCCCTCTCCTCCCTCCCTCTCCAGCTCCTTTCCCACCTTCTGTTTTTGACACTCTGAGCCTGGCACAGCCCTGCCCGCATGGTATACCCTCCAGACCAGCGCCTTTGCTGGCCCTGAGGTTCCTGCTGCAGCTGGAGGCTTAGCACTCTAGGTGGGGGTGTGGGGGGGAGGTTTCCTGGGACCTTCCTTCTGCCTTCCCCTTAAACCCGAGGGTTCTCAAATTCTGGCTTTTGGAAGACGTACCTTTTGAATTGAGTCCAGCAGGAAGGTTCCTTTGCTCTGTCTTGTTGTTAGGTTTGATTTTCAGTCCCCTAGGAGCATTTAATTTGTAATTGGTAAGGCAGGCCTTTTAGAGGCCTGAACTTTTGCTGCTTGTATGCCGCCATCTTGAGTCCAGTAAGTTCTTAATAAGTACTTGAATTAAGACAATTAGGGAAAGTATTTGATACATTTCTTCTGTCTCTTTTTTCTTAAAGACTTCCCAGAAACACAATAGGCAGAATGGTAATTGAAAGACTACCCTTCCTTTAAGCATCAGAGTACCTTACGTGGAGCTGAGGTCTTGCTTTGTCATTAGTTAGCTCACTGACCTTGGGTATTTGAAATTGTAACCTTTCAAATGAAAGACTGGGACCAGTTGACATCCAGTGTTCTTTCCAGTTTTATTATTGTTATTAATAAAAATATTAATTCACAGTTAAGGTTCACTAACTTTATAAAAACTCTACGAAGTAGTTGCTATTGGTATTTTTATTCCCATCTTATAGATGAGGAAATCGAAGATGATATTAAGTGACTTCTTTTTTTCACACTCTGATCTCTTTCTGTAGATTGCAATTGTTTTTATTACTTCTTCAGTTTTTCTCTTAGCTATAATGGTTTGAGACTTAAAATTATACATCATCAGGTTCCTCCCTCTTTCTCTCCCTCCTCTTCACCTTCCCTTTCCCTTTCTCTTTCCCTTCTGTCTTAGTATTAATTCTAAGACAGAAGAGCAGGAAGGGCTAGGCAAACAGTGTTAAGAGACTTATCTAAGGTCACACACCTAGGAAGTGCCTTTATCCACATTTGAAACTGGGTCTTGCTTCACACCAGGCCTGACACTCTTGTCTACTGGTACCTCACTGCCTCCTATCAGGCTTTTTCTAATTCTAACTTTGTTTTAGCCTACATGTTTTTATATTTGTTGTGTTTGAGCTGGGTGAGCTCTGAGAGCCCTAATGTGATTGTCACGGTCAAAGCACTTTTCCTCCTCCACTGGACATAAGCCAACCTTGTCTGCAGTGTTGTATATCTCTAGCAACATAGACCCATTTTGTCTTGAATGTAGTGACTTTCATGCCTAATGTTTTTCCAAACAAAACAAAAAAAAAGCAGACCTAAACAACAAAGAATTTTGAGTCCATAGATTGAAACCTTGCTTTACTGATATATTTTTCTGTTTCAAAGGTAAATTCCTTGAGGTTTGTTGAACTACTTTAGAAGCTGAGTAAGATCTTGTGTTTTAAATGCCCAGGAGATGTTTTGTGCATGTTGGAAAGTACTCTAAGGCTTTTGAACTTTTTTTGGCATTAATTCACAACACATTTTGGATTTGGTTCTTTGTGTTCTATTGTAGATAGCCTCCCACCCCACCCCGTTCAAAGAGTTTCTTTAAAAGAAAAAATGCTCTGTTGCTGACATTGCTTTGCTCTACCCTTTGTCCAGCAGGAAACTAAAAATATGTTGCTTGATTTGAAACCTTTTTTTTTTCTTTAGTTATCTTTAGATTTTCCATTACCTGGAAACATTTTAAATAACAAATTTGAGGGAAGACAGGAGTAAATGAGGTTTTTATTTTTATACTACATAATACAACCCATCATGTAACTTCAGGGACATGAGTCCTTCATTTACTCATATTTTCATTTAATATTTAGAAGACATTTATCAAGCCCCTCTTATAGGAAGAGATAGGTACTCTGGGAGAGGCGGGAATTTGAGTCCTCATGGAGATCACAGTCTAGTAAGAGGGAAAGAAAAAGTACATTAAAAAATTTAAAGCACTTTTTGTGAAGAATAATATGTAATAAGCATATAACACAGAGTATCATATGAAGTTGGAAAGATCATTCTTGATTGAAGAATTATTGAAGACTTTCTGGAAAAGATGTTATTTGAAGTAGCGCCAATTAGGATTTCAACAAATAACCAGTTGAGGCATATAGATGGAAAATATTTTCCTAAGTTCACATAATGGATTAATAAAAAAGTCAGAACTTGAATCTATGTTTCTTGACTCCCATGCTGAGAACGGAACCCTCTCTTGAAAAAGGAAAACACAAATGCAGTCATGGAATTTGACAGTATATGCAACACTTTTGGCTCCATATTCTCCCATCCTCAGAATTGTTTCCTTTTAGTGTTTCTTGCATTTACTTTATTGTAGTCATTGTATAGCTTGTTCTCATTATGTTTATTTCATTCTGCATGAATTCATACAAATTTTACCTGAAGTTTTTTAGTAGTTTCTCAAATGGTCCATTCATCATTCAGGCCCAATCCTCATCTAGACATGAAAATACGTTTCTAAGAACTGAGCACATTGTTCCAGATTTGGAACAATTAAGTCATAGCACACAACAGGACAGTCATTTTCTTTGTTCAGAACATAAGGTCTTTGAGTGCCAATTTATATAGCATTACCTTTTAAAAAACTTCTTTGTCATACTTTTGATTCCTTTATAACCCTTACCTTCTGTTTGAATCAATTCTGTTTATTAGTTCTAAGGCAGAAGAGTGGTTAGAACTAGGCAATGGAAATTCAGTGACTTGCCCAGAGTCACACACCTTAGTAGTTGTTTAGCCATGCTTTTTCTCTCATATACTTTTAAATTTTATTTATTTGAATGTGGGGTGAACTCTGTTTTTCTCTGTTAAATTTTGCCTTTTTAGATTGTCCTGTTCTTACAAGTCACGATTTTTAGACCATAACTCTCATCTAACTTGATCAAGTTCCCTTTCTAACTTGTGCCTCTAACTTGTTGGTATAAGGGAAACAATGAAGGAGTAAGGCAGCCTTGGTCTTGACTCTGCCACTTACTAGCCATATGATCGTGGCAAAGTCAATTTACCCCTTTGCTTCAATTTCCTCAAATATATAATGGAACTAATAATAGCTCACATTTATATGGTGCTTGAAGTGTTGCAAAATATATTGTGAAGTAGGTAGAACAACTATTATCATTTTGTTTTTCTGAGGGGGAAACTGAGGTTCTAAGAGATAAAGTGACTTGCTTCAGGATCACGCAGCTTAAAAAATATTAAAGGTGGATTTTGCTTTTAGGGTTCCTGACTCCAAACTCTTGAGCTTTTTCTATGATAAATAATGGTATTTTCAGTTTTTGCATTTGAGGAAAAATTGCAATCAGTGCAAATTTCAAATGTTATAGTTTGAACTTTTTTAAGGGTGGCCATTTATTAAAAATAATTTCTATAGTTTCTTCTTGGTTTTGTATCTACTCTGTGATAAGCCTTGGCATTTTGTAACTTGAAGAGACATTATGGCAATTAACAAATTCCAGAGTTTAGTTCAACTAGGGATTATCTCTTCCTTTTCTCTTTCCTTTCCTCCCCATCCCCCACAAAAGGAGACCAGCTTGCTACTGAATTGAATTTTCTTTCCTATAGTCAACTCTTGTTTATCTAACATAGTCCAGGAAATTGATAGCTTAGTTTAACTATGTTATCATACATGAATCACCAACTTTTCTAGAATTGGATTATAGAAAAACATGTTTAACACCAAGATGGTCAGGGAAATCATGTTGTATAAAGTTCAGTTGAAGAAACTGGGGGAATGTTTAATCTTGAGACTTAAAAGGCTTGAAGGAGAAAGCGTGATAACTGCCTTCACATACTTGAAGGACTATCAATCTGTCAAAAAAAAAAAAAGATTTTGCTCTGCTGTAGAAAGCAGAACTAAAACCAACAAAAAGAATTCACATTTATTGATTATGTAAAGGTTTAGAACAGAAGTTTTTTACCTGGGTCCGTGGATAAATTTAAGAGGTCCAGAACTTAAATGGGAAAAAATTACATCTTTGTTTTTACTAACCTCTAACTGAAATGTCACATTTCCTTTATTTATAAATATAGTTAGCAAATACATTATTTTAAGAAAGGGTCTATAGGCTTTCCCAGCCTGCTAAAGGGGCCTATGGTACAAAAAATATTTTTTAGAAAGCGCTTTCATTATTATGATTCTGCAAAGGTAGGTAGTGATGGTACAAATGTTTTTATCTTCATTTGATACATGAGAAATTCTACTTCAGAGAGGTAACAGGACTTACCCAGGGTCACAGCAGTTTAGTAAATGTGAATAGGTTAATAGGATTTTGTGGTTGAATTGATCCCATCATCATTGAATCCCAGAGATGGACAGGACCTCAGAGGTCATTTAATCCAAACCTTAACAAGAATCTGCTTTGCATCCTTCATACCTGACAGTTGGTCATCCACAAGGAATCCTTATGGTAATTTCTCTGACAAAGTAGATAAACTCTCTTTTCATCCACATTGACCAAAAATATACACTCATTTGCATATGCATTTCTAGTTCCTGGGATTACATCAGTCTAAAAGAGGTACTTTGTGTTTTTTAATTTTAATTGTCTAATGTAAAAGTTTTCCAGGACAGGCACTTGTAAATTATTCCCAAGACACTTCCAACCTCTTATCCCAGCTTCCTGTTACTGTTAAGCACAAGTACAATAATAATACATCACAGTCTATGAATTAATAGTTTGGAAATCATTACTTTTCATTTGTGAATGTGAATTTTTTTATGGTCTAGACTTGATTTCATTAATTTAGAGAATTCCCTGGTGTGAGAATTCCTGTCACTAAATGCACATGTAACTATAACTTATTAGTTATAATAGTCTTAGAGCAGCGGTTCTCAACCTCTCAATTTGTAGCAATGAGAATACATAATGCATATCAGGTATTTACATTCTGAATCATAACTGTAGCAAAATTACAGTTTTGAAGTAGCCACCAAAATAATGTTTTGGTTTGGGGTCACTGCAACATGAGGAACTGTATTGCGGGGTCACGGCATTAGAAAGGTTGAGAACCACTGCCTTAGAGTGTTTTCTGGATCCCAAGCGTGACTGACTTATGGTTCCACAACTAGTAGGTGTCAAAGTAGGGACCTTTATCCTGGTTTTCTCACTCCAAGGAGAATACTTGCAAACAATACATCATGGAAGGTGAATTGTAGCAGCATGATTTAGTTTTTGGGTTTCAATTTCTTCATTCATAAAATGAGGGAGAATACTCATTCTGCATCAGATGACTCATCAAGTTTCTCTCCATCTCCTCCATTATTATTTACATAGTTTGGAGCCTGGTTTTCTGGACTCTGGAGACACAGTGAGCACTGAAATCTTCCTTCTCAAGTTAAATGGATCTAGTACATTGGAAATGATGGCTTATGACCTGGATCTGAGTGCTGGCTCTTCAGATTACTTCAGCTCTCTGACCTTCACTTTCCTTATTTGTAAAATATGAAAATGATGATGATGATGATACTAATAGTAATTATAATTAGATGATCTGTCCTGGCATTTTCTATACTTTGCAGCTTGGCCATTGGCCGTCATCCTTATCTCCTTTTCACTAGAATCTTGCACAGTAGAGCACCCTTATCTGCAGAGGCTACATTTCAAGATCTATCATGGATGACTGAAACTGCAGACATCAGTAAATATCTTTTGACCATGATATATATAACATGATTTTCTTGTATATATATATGTATGGTAGGGCATCACCAACATCAAATACAGTAATACTAAAGTAAATTGTACATTTTTATGCAGTATTGTCCCTCCTTATCTGCAGGGTATTTATTCCAAGTTCTCCAATGGGTGCCTGAAACAACAGAGTTCTTGCTTTAACTTTTTTTTCCCCCGAAACCTTTAATTTCTGTCTTAAAATCAATACTATGTATTGGTTTCAAGGGAAAAGAGCAGTAAGGGCTAGGTAATGGGGGTTAAGTGGTATGTCCAGGGACACACAGCTAACAAGTGTCTGAGGTTGGATTTGAATCCAGGACCTCCTGTCTCTAGACTTGGCTATCTACTGAGCCCCCTCACTATAATTTCCCTATAATTATTCCACTATAATTAACCCATGTTAAACTTACTGTATAGTACTTGCCCTGTTCCTGCCCCTGAGCTTGTTGCTCTCCAGCTACCCTCCCCTGCCCCCCAAAACCTTGAGTAAAATCAGAACTGATCTGGAGAGAAAGGCGTTCCCCCTATTCCCCCCCTTCTCAGGTCAACCATCACTAAGAGCAGATCTTTGGCAGCAGAGTCTGAGTGAGATAGCTGGCAACTGAAGCAGCTGAAAGGGAAACCTGCCACAGCCACACAAGGGGGTGGGGGCTATTGCACTTTGCTCTCATAAGTGAGTTTTTCCTCATCTTGACCCATACCACACCTCAGCCATCTTGATTCCATGTTGCCTGCAATCCAATTTTCACCAGAACCTGACAGTTCCAGCTGGCTGTATGTTTGTCCTCCTCATTAGGAAATTCCTGCTTTGCTTGCTCATATTGTGTACCCAGTAATTCCTAAAGTACCTGGCATATAGTAAGTCCTTAAGAAATAAAATGCTTTTTCCATCTGTCTCTCCTCTCAAATCTGTCCCTTTTCCTACCTTATCTATTTCTGTAAAGTGTATCTTTCCACTTGCTCACGTTGCATCTTTTAAGTCATCTTCAACTTTTCTCTCTGGCTCAGCCAGTTGCCATATCTCCCCAGTTTTGCTTACATAAGAGAAAAGGAAAGGAAGGGAATAAACATTTATATAGCACCTACTATATGCCAGGCACTGTGCTAAGTGCTTTACAACTATCTCATTTGATCTGCACAATATCTCTTTCATCCATTCCTTTCAATCTGCTCACATGACTATCACTGTAGTTTGGGCCCTCTATGTTACCACTGCCTGCTTGGACTATTGTAATAATCTCTTAATTGATGACCTTGCCTCAAGTTTGTCTCTTCTCCTTTTTGATTTATATTTCACAAAGATGCCAAATTGATATTCCTAAAGCATAGGTCTGACTATGTCATTCTTCTGTTCAAGAAATTGTAATGCCTCTAAGATCAAATACTAATTCCTCTGGCATTTAAAGTCTCTTATAACCTGCTCTAGCCTCTCTTTCCAGACATCTTTCATTTTATTCTCTTTTATATACTCCTTAATTTTTAGTCAAGTTGTTCCTTGTACCTGACATTCTGTCTCTTAGCCTCATACTAGGAATGCGTTCCCTCTTCATCTTCTCTCTTTTGGACTCTTTAGTATTCTTCATGAATTTAAAAAATTAGAAGGGACCTCAGTGACCATCTAGACCAGCCAATTTCCAAAAAGAGTTCCCTCTATCACAAGCATTTCCAGTCTCTGCTGGAAGAGCTATCTTATAGGAAAGGAAAATACCACTTCTCAAAGGTAATCAATCTGTTCCATTTTCTAATAATTCTAGGCTATATACAGAGCCTAAATTTTTCTCTTTGTGATTGGTAGATAACAGAATAAGTCTAATCCCTTCTCTAAATGATAACTCTTTAGATAGTTGCAGACAACTATCATGCCCCATGAATTTTCTTAATTTCAGGCCAAACCTGCTCAGTTCCTTAAAATGATCTTTATATGATATGCATTCAAGGCGCTTCACCATCCTGGTTGCTAATCTCTGGGGCACTCTACTTTAACAAAAGTCTTCCTCCCATCAGGAGGCTTATTCTGATGCCTCATAAGTTTTTAGTCATCTCCCCCCACCTCCACCCACCATTTCTTTATATATATGTATTTTGTATTTGCTCATCTGTGTTCGTATTCATGTTTCCTCCCTGAGTGCCTCCCCCATAAACCTGTTCTTTCTTTCTTTCTTTCTTTCTTTCTTTCTTTCTTTCTTTCTTTCTTTCTTTCTTTCTTTCTTTCTTTCTTTCTTTCTTTCTTTCTTTCTTTCTTTCTTTCTTTCTTTCTTTCTTTCTTTCTTTCTTTCTTTCTTTCTTTCTTTCTTTCTTTCTTTCTTTCTTCCTTCCTTCCTTCCTTCCTTCCTTCCTTCCTTCCTTCCTTCCTTCCTTCCTTCCTTCCTTCCTTCCTTCCTTCCTTCCTTCCTTCCTTCCTTCCTTCCTTCCTTCCTTCCTTCCTTCCTTCCTTCCTTCCTTCCTTCCTTCCTTCCTTCCTTCCTTCCTTCCTTCCTTCCTTCCTTCCTTCCTTCCTTCCTTCCTTCCTTCCTTCCTTCCTTCCTTCCTTTGTCTTTGCATCCTTAGAACCTGTTTAGCAGTTTTAGGCAAATAATAGGTGCTTAATAAATGTTTGTTCAGTGAATAAATAATTATCATCTGAACTCTAATATTAACCAGTGGGGACTGATCCTTCCATAGTTCTTTGATATAGCCCCTTCGATTTACAAAGAGCATTCCTCACTCTGTTCTGTCGTTTCCTTTTATGAAGATGAGGAAACAAAATCTCAGTGATAAATGACTTGTCCACAGTCACACACTGCTAGAGGATTCATGGTGTTTTGCATTTCTGATTGAGGGGTGGAGTTATAGTAAAAAAACAGATTTGGTCATTCTTGTGTAATTTCAGAATCTCAGGATGTTAGCAGTGAAAGGGACTGGAGAAAGACTTTTTTTTTTTTGCTACAAAATGTGCCAAAAGATATTTCCCCCTAAGGATCTTGTCTTTCAGCAGTTTGTGAAGGCAGAATAAATTTTCACTTTGTGCTCAGGGAAGATGGTAACATGATTCTGTTCAACCATAATTTTTAAAAATTCAAGTTTGAAACGTAAATGTGATAGCAGCGGCAAAGTTGTCAGGGTCTTAGAATTTAACAAGTGTTGGAAGGATTAGTAAAGGAAATGTAGTTTATACCACTGCTTTTATGACAAAGAATTTAAAAGGTTTTACTCTAAGCCTCACCATGTGTTTCTTCCTTTTCTCCAAAACATACCACTAAGTTGAAAAGAGAGATGAATCTCTTAGAGGGAAACTATTAACTCTGAGGGAGTTTATCTTTGTTTGAAAGAAAGCAGTGCATTTACATTTGAATTGGCCCTGAATGTAGCATGTATCCCTAATCTGGTTCCTACTAAAAGTTGGTAAGTAGTTTAAGTACTTCCTACTTTTGTGTTCTGGCCTGTGTAGTACCATCTCTATTTTTTTCTGGCGGCCCTAAATTTTATACCTCAAAGTAAGTAAACTGTTGCCCTATTTAACACATAAATTTGTTGTGAGGCTCAAATAATATAAATTGCTATTCAGCCTAGTAGTGGAAAAGGTACTAGTTTTGGAATTTGAGGTTGGGGAAAACCCTGGCTCCTTGGGCACCATTGAACAATGTGCCTGTTGGTAATTCATTTTCCCTTTCTGGACTCTAATGTTTTTATTTGTAAAATGAAGGAGTTAAACTAGATAATATCTAAGGTTCTCTCCAGTTCTTAAGATTTAAAAAGCTTTATTCTTTTATGCTTTCAGAATTGTCTGTCTGCCTGTCTCACATATAGGACATCTGTCAATGTTTTCCCTGCCCATCAAGTCCCAATTTAAATGCCACTCCTCTTTATGAAGAGAAGGAAATAGGCATCTATATAGTACCTAATATGGGCAAGGCATTTTGCTAAGTATTTTATAATATTATCTCACTTGATCCTCAAACCAACCCTGTGAGGTAGGCGTGTTTTTATCTTCATTTTATAGACGAAGAAATTGAGGCAAACAGAAGTTAGTGTTTTGGCCAAGGTTATACAGCTAGTGAGTGTCTTGGGTTGGATTTGAACTCAGGTCTTTCTGATTCTAGGCTTAGTGCTCTCTGTACCACCTAGCTACCACTGTAATCATCTTTTTCAGTTAAAAATTCACTTTTAAATTTATATGTCTGTGCCTAATTTATGGTGTGTTTATGTCTAATATTACTAATAGCCAGCATATATATAGCACTTTAAAGTTTGAAGAGGCTTTCCATATATTATCCCATTTGATCCTCACAATCCTGTGAGGTGGATACTATTATCTTGTTTTACAGATGAAGAAAATTTGGCTGAGAGGTTAGATTTGCTCAGGGTTATATATAAGTAGTTAAAGCAAGATTCAAATTCAGGTTTTCCCAATTCTAGGTCTGATACTCTATCAACTTTGCCACCTAGCTGCTTTACGAGGGTTTGCATCTTGTCTTTCTTTTCGTTGTTTGTTCTTTGCTCTGCACCGAACACATTGCATTTATTTACTATAGCATGTCTTTAATAAATGTTTGTTAAGAAAATGAATTCTTTTGGCCTCTGAGGATAGGTTTGATTGATTAATCTTTTCAAACAGTAGAAACTCAAATGACTGACTATATAAAAAATTTGCTGCATGATTTCATAAAGATAAGTCTTTTGGAAGAATAAAAAGTTTTATTTCTTTTGGCATCATGGTTTAATGGAAAGAGCACTGGATTTGTTGTCAAGAGCCCCCTTTTGGAATCTGGGCTCTTGTACTTATTTTCTATTTGGTGAGAACTCGGGCAGGTTGTTTGATTTTTCTAGTTGTAAATTTCATCATTTGTAAAATGATTGGATGTATGATCCTATTTAACTCTAAGATAACTTTTATGGACCCTGTCATAATGCTTATAATTTTAAAACATCCCTGAATTCAAAATTGAAATTTGATCTCTAAAATAATGGAGAAACTCAGAGATATTCATTTTAGTTTTACTTATTAAATATCCATTTTAGTTTTAAAGTTTAAGTTCTTGTTTAATATAGTGCATTTTTTATTTCATTGAGTTCATTTGGACTAGATTTTATGTATATATCTTACTTTATCATAATTTGCTATAAGTAGATTGATAGCACCTATCCTAAATTATATTCCAGAAAAATTGCTCCTGATGATAGGAGATACTCTTCTTCAGTCATAAAACAAACTTTTCCTATCTTAGATAGTCATATATTAAAAGCTGAGGCTCTCTTCCACACATACTCTTAATTGCTTTGGAAATGGTAATTACTGAACAAATTGTCTATTTGAATCGAATTGGTAAAGTAGCTATTTTGCACTAGATTATCTGGGGTTGCATCCAGGTTAACATCTATGTTCTAAGGTTCTTTCCATCATCCATATTGTGTTCTTTGTTCTAACATCTTTTCTGAGATCCTTTCTCTAGCTCTAAGTTTCTATGTTCTTTCTCACCTTAATATATTTTAAGCTCGTTACTAGCACTTAAGTTTGATTCTGTAGCTTGGAAATTATTTATCATTTGTATTAAGCACATTTGGGAAGGAAATCTTCATCGTTCTGTTTGTTTTAGATATTTATACTTGCAGCCCTTCTTAAAAATGACTACAGACCCTTGGTTGTCAGTGCATTGCTGCTGTTGAACTAGAAAGAGAGACTAGTTGTAGAAAAAGTTTCACTCACAAGACTTTACAAGAAAACCTCCCTTTTGTAGAGGTATATGTATGTATATATATGTGTATATTTTAAAAGAGTTTGACATCTTCATCAAGTTCACAGTAGGCCTGCTTTGTTTGCTCTCTCTTGAATGGCTGATAAGATTTTTCTTCTATTGTCTTGAGCTGCAAGAACAGATCTTTCCATGGCTGGGGTGGTTTTTTTGTAAATCTACAATATGGTCATTGTCTGGTGGTGAATAATTGTGGCTGCTTTTTGTACCAGCAGAACTAAGGATTTGGCTGTGAACAGATTCCTTCTTAGCGTGAAAAGAGACTAATCCATGTAAATACAGGTCCAAAATAAAGCTTTACAGAAAAAGGGAAAGACTGCTAAGCAGGAGGCCATAGGTCAGCAATTTAACCTTTAACCTTACAAATAAGAAGCATGAAAGTTCCAGAATTGGTTTACAAAGGCGAGCTCCTGTGATCTGTCAGTTTTTCTTTTCAGGGGAGAACTGAGTGAGAGAACTGACTGACAGCTAGTGCCTTTTAACTGCATGGTGAAATTAACAGCTTCATGAAAACCTTACTTTTTAGGGATGAAATTAAGAATTACCTTGAAACTTTGTTTTATAAAGGTCCCTTTGAACCTTTTAAAAAACCCCAAAAAACAAATGATGAAATTTTCTTAAAACAAAAATCAGGGAAGTCAGCAGTAGAGGCTGGGTGCTCATCTGTCAGATACTATAGAAAAAAACTCCCTTATTGAGTGGGAGCTTAGGTTGGAGGACTTCAAAAGTCCATTTAAATTCTCAAGCTTCCCTGTGTGCTTAGCCTAGCATTCAAGGCCCTCTAGAGTTGGCCTCCAGCCTACTCTTCCAGCCTTTGCTTGCTATATTTCCTTTACTCAGCTGCTCTCTAAGCCATACTTCCCTGAGTATTCTGTGGTTTTCCATCTTATCTTGGCTTTTTCTCCCCCTTGTATTTACTTTTTGAAATCTTTGTCCAGTTTAGGTTTAGTTTTTCCTCCTCAGATTTCCTTACAAAATATTCCTGGCTATTAAATATATATATATATATATTGCTCCTATCAGATTCTATTTCATATTACACTTACTCGTATACTTGCTATATTCCCTCATTAGACTGTAAGGGCAAAGACTGTGCACCTGAAACTCTCCCACTGAATTTAGGCATTGTATGTAATAGGTATTCTTTAAATGGTTATTGGATTATGTCTTGGAGGATGATTCGGGTTTTAATAGGCCAAGATGGGAGCAAGGGCATTTTAGATTTTTTTTTTTTATAGTATGAATATGAAACTTTAAAAACCGTAAATCACAAATGAAGCAAATTATCTCTTACAGAGGATGTAGGCACAAATAGAGAAAGATTTGTATTCAACTAAGTTGGGGCTTCTATTAAATCTCTGATCCATTTCCAAGAAATCTAAATTTTGTTTTTCTGTATTTTATCCTACACTATGTCATCAGAATTTTACCCTAGGACCTTTTTGTGGCACAGAAGGGTTTGTAGGTTTCCAGAGCACAAATTCTGTCAGACACTACCAAGTTGGAATAGCTTTGAATAGATGCCTGGTGCAAGGCTTTATGTCTGTCACACAAACACAAGCTTAGCTAAGGGAGGGATGTTTGGATATGAGGTAAATAATTTTTTTGTGGTTGTAGAGAGTTTGTGATCTGCATTAGTTTAGGGAGCAGCCTTGAAGAGCCATCCAATCATGGATCCTTTTGCAATATTGAAGTAAATCCCATAATAATACCAATTTTTTAAACAATTAGTGTTAAATTAGGTGAGCATGTTCAAAAGAATAGCTGATATCTCTGCCCTTTATGGAATAAGCAGAAGAACACAAAGTTTGGAGTCAATTCATCTCTGTTTAAGTTCTGGCTCTTCTGCTTACCACCTTTGTGATATTAAGCAATTACTTAACCTCTCTACTCTCAGTTTTATTTCCATAAAATGAAGAGGTTAAACTAGTTGACCTCTAATTTTACTACAACTCTAAATCCGTGAAACTTTAAAACTATGATTTACTGTGAAACTTTAAAATTGTAATTCAGAATTATTCACCTACCATGAGAAAGCAGGGGGGGAAAAACCTCGTAACATTTAGACAATCAAGGAAAGATGTACTTTCCCTTTGAACCTGCCACCCAACCAAATTAGGAATAACATAAAGATAAAAGTTTTCTTCTAATATCTGGTAATATTTTCAAGTCTTTCTCTAGGAAAAAGAGAGACTGGCTTAGATCCTTTGATTTCTCAGTCAGCCCTGGAAAAAGCTTCCATGTAATTCCTGGAGAGAGTACATCTAGCAAAGGGACATTTGACATGCAAATCAATAGTGGTCATTAGGATGCAGTTGTTGCTATTAGTGAAGATACTTTTTTACACATCTATATATTATGGAGCTCCTCTAAATGAACTTATAATGATAGCTGACATTTGTATATAGTATTTTTAGGTTTGTAAAGTGCTTTACCTATGTCAGTGATGGCAAACCTTTTAGAGACTGTGTGCCATTTCCCCCACCTCCCCAAATCCAAGTGACAGGCATATGAGAAATGTCCTCAGCAAGTGTAGAGAGTGGGAGGAGAATGGCCTTAGTGCTCTGTTCTCTTCCAACTCTGCTGCCTGTGAGCTGCTCACTTTACCCTCTGTGTGTTCCCATTGGGCTGCTGGGCAGAGGGGTGGGTGAAGTGAAAAAATGTCATTAGGCACAATGGAGAGGGGCAGGGAAGCAGCTCCACTCAAGTCCCTTTGCCTTTCTAGTATTGAACTCTTGGGGCATGCATGCCCACAGAGAGCATTCTTTGTGTCATCTTTGGCACCTGTTCTATAGATTTGCCACCACTGACCGACCTATGTAATCTCATTTGATTCTCACAATGATCTTATATATTAGGTGCTGTTACTCTCATTTTACAGATGAAGAAACTGAGGCTGATGGAATTAAAGTGACTTGCCCATGTTTAGCTAGTCAGTGTTTAAGGCCAAATTTGAACTCAGATCTTTCTAACTCTTACAGCACTTATCCACTGTTACCTAGAAGAGAAATTTAAATAAAGTCAGAGAACAGTTTAGAAATCTTTCTTCAAAAAACTATTGATATCCTTAATATTTACATCATCTATCTCTCACTATTTTCCATTTCGAGAGAGCAATCCTTTATGACAAAAAATAAAAAGAGATAAAACCCTAAATGATCAAAACTAACCAACATATCCCAAAAGCCTGACATTATGTGCAATTTGGTCCTCTACCTCTGTGGAGAAAGAGTTAGACATCCTTTGTATTTCTTCAGGGCCAATCTTAATCATTATAACTGGGCAGTTATCAGTTTTGATTGTTTATTTGTTATTGTTCTTTCATTTACATTTTTTGTAGTGATTATGTTTATAGTTTTCCTGGTTCTGCTTAATTTCCTTTGCCTTGGTTTGCATGTCTTCCCATATTTTACCATATTCATCATATCTAGGATTTCTTTGGAAACATTATATCATATTTCTGTACCATCACTTGTTGAATCATTTTTCAATTGATGGTCTTCAGAATTTGTGTTGATCTTGCCCAAAGGAACATCATAAAATAGGTACATGCAATATAGATTATAGAATATGAAATGCTCTTCCCACTTTTTTGGTGTATTTTCTTCACTTAGTTATCCAGGACCCCATGTTGCTTCATTAATCCTCCCTTATTTCTCCAGGTCTCTCATTCTTTTTTTTTTTTAACTCTTACCTTCTGCCTTAGTATCAGATAGAAAAGTGGTAAGGGCAGGATACTTGGAGTTAAATGACTTGCCCAGAATCACAGGTAGGAAGTGTCTGATACCAGATTTGATCTCAGATCCGTCTGACTCCAGGTCTGGTGCTCTATCCACTGTGCTACCTAGTTAGCATTAGGCCTCTTATTAAGGTGCCTGATCTATGAACTAGAAATTAATGTTAGATGGCTTGAAAGGAACTAGATGGTGCCATCTTGACTTGATTTATCAGAGGACTCTGTGTACCTAAAGACAATTTGGAAATGATTATTTTCTCATCAGACATTTTGAATGTCTACTTTGGGCATAGTATTGAGCTTTGTACAGGAAAGATAAAAAAAGAAAAAAAAGTCTTTGCTTTCATGAGGTTTACAATTGAGAAGGGAAAATAAAACATGTAAGCTGATGGGAGTATATCGGATTCACCGCCTTTAAATTATGAATCTGTTCTTTTACTGACTTGATTTTAAAGATTATTGAAGTGCGACAGACCTATAGCCTCCTTATGGTTAAACTACAGAAGCAAAAACTATAAAAGTTTGAAGGACTTTGGCAATTGTCCATTCCAACTCATACTGAAAAAGTTGTCTCCATCATTAGACTGCGAACTTGAGAGTGAAATTGTCTTTTTCTTTTATCTCCAACTTAGTCTACTCAACAAACAGTCATCTAGTCTCTTCCTGAAGCCCTGAAGTGATAGGGAGATTTCCAACTTGCAAGAAATCCCATTTCACTTGGGGATAATATTGATTGTGAGTAAACTTTCTCGTTGTCAGGCTGAAAGTTGCCTCTGCAATCCCCTCTACCCCCCATGCTTTTGGTTTTGTCCTCTGGGGCCAAAGTAAATTGATCTTCCACATGTCAGAACTTCAGATACTTGAAGCCAGCCATCATATCCTTCCTGAATCTATTCTTCTCCAAGATAAATATCCCCAGTTTCTTCAACCATTTTTTACATAACATTCACTCAAACCCTTCACCATCCTGGCTGCCCACTTCCAACTGACATTTTCCAGCATGTTGATATCTTTGTCAAACTGACACCGAGAACCAACTGACTGCAGAACTTTTCCATGTAGGAGTCCTATAGACATCTTGGGCTCAATGTATCTATATAATAGAACTCAACTTTCCCTTTGAACTCACCCTTCTTCCAAGTATAACTATTTCTCTCATAGTCCTTACCATTCTGTCAGTCACTAAGGTTTGCAACTTGGTCATCATTTGTTATCTAATCTCAATTGGGCCTTCATTTCAGCAAAGCAGTCCTTTTACTTAATCCTAATTGATTTGCCATCCCACCTACAAAGTCTTCCACAGCACCCTAACTCCTCCAATTGTAACAGTTAAGGATCTCACTTCATTCTTTCACCCTGAGCTGCTGCTTCTTTTTTTCTCATCTTACAACCCCTTGACCTTATCTCCCATTATCTTTTCCTTGATTTTAGTCTCTGATGAAGACCTGACCCTTTTCTTTGTCAAGGTCAGCCCTTCTATGTATATACCCTTAATACCATCCCTTCCTGTTTTCTCTGGCAGATCATTCTCATTATATTCTTTTTCACTGTTTTATAGCTAGTCTCTTTAATGTACTGGTTTCTTCCCTGATTCCTGAATTTATATAAACCCAAGTCTCTTTTATAATGAAAAAACTCTCACTAGATTGACTATCTCCATAAACTTATTGTCCCATATCTCTATTTCCTTTTGAAGTCAAACTTATTTAAAAAGCTGTCTATGCTCTTTGACTCTAATTCTCCTCATACTTCTAAACTCTCTGCATTCTGGCTTCTAACCTCAAGTAGGCTCCTGAAAGTCTCCAGTGATCTCCTTGCCAAATCTCATCACTTTTTCTTAGTCTTAATCCTTCTTGACTTTTCTGCAGCATTGGACAGTATTGACTACCTTCCACTCCTGGTTGGAGTTTGATGTTTCTCCTATTTGTATTTTTATGACAGCACTCTCTTTTTACCTCCTACCTGTTAGACTAGTTCTTTTTAATCTTATTGGCTGGATCATCACCCATTAAGGTAGTGTGTACCTTAATAATGAATATATATCAAGGATGTAAAGTATTTCCATAGATTCCATAGACTTCTTGTCTCCACTCATCTCCATA
This sequence comes from Monodelphis domestica, assembly GCF_027887165.1. Taxonomy (NCBI): domain Eukaryota; kingdom Metazoa; phylum Chordata; class Mammalia; order Didelphimorphia; family Didelphidae; genus Monodelphis; species Monodelphis domestica. Next base: position 425,101,229 of record NC_077227.1, on the reverse strand, counting down.
GATGACTGGGGAGCTAGGATCCATAGAAGCTGATGAGGTTACCATATGTTGCCCTAATTTCCTGAAACTGTCCCATATACCAAATACCTATAGCACATTTCAAACTGAATGTCTTATAGGGCTTCAAACTCAACATATGATTTATCTTTCTCCCAAAATGTACTCTTTGTGTTTAAAACTAAGCAAATATTTCTCCTCCAAAATTTTCTTTTCCAGCTTTCCTTATTACTGTCCAGGATACCATCATCATCTTAGCCAATAAGACTCACAACCTAGATGTCATCATCAACTCCTTATTCTTTCTTACCTCATATTCAATCTTTTGTCAAGTCCTGTAAATTTTACCATAACATTTTTTGTATTGGTCCCTTTCTCTCCTCTTCCACTTTTACCATCTTGGTACAGGGCCTTATCACTTATGCCTGGACTATGGCAATAGCCTTCTGGCTACCCTCCTTACCTTATGTCTCCCTACTCTGATTGATTATCCTCCATTCTGCTGTTAAATTGATTTTGCTAAAGATCAAGTCGGATCCCTCCCCACTGCCCACATTCAGTAAACTCCAGCCATTCTATAGTACCTCTGGGATCAAATATAAATAAAGCTCTTCCCACCTTTCAAGTATTCCTTCACCTTACTCCCTCCAAGTTCTTTGTGATCTTGTGACACTGGTTTTCTTATTATCCCCCTCAAAAGACACTCCATCTCTGTTTCACTGTCTCCTGTTCTTGGAACACTGTCACCCGTCATCTCTACCTTCTGGCTTCTCTGACTTTGTTCAAGGCCTGGCTGAAATGCCACTTTTTACATGAAATCTTCCCCAACCTCCCCTTAATTCTAGTGACTTTGTTCAATTGCCTATTCTGATTTATCCTGTATATATCCTGTTTGTACATAGCTGTCTCCTTCATTACACCATGAACTTGAGAGCAGGATTGCCTTTTTTTTTCTTTTTCTGTATCTCTAAGCAAAGTGCTTGACACATGGCCTAGGTTTGGCAAATGTTTATTGACTGACTAACAGACTTCAAATTACTTTCATTTCTTTGAGGATCCACCTTCACCCCACATATAGCAACAACAACAATGATAATTATAATAACTAACATTTATTAGCACTTTAAAGTTTGCATAGAACATTATGTATGTTATTTCATCCTCCCAACAACCCTGGGAGGTGTGAATCTTAAAATTTCTCAGACTTGTGAATGTTAAAAATTCTCAGACTCTACCTTAGAACATTTGGTTAAGACCATTCTCCATTTTAAACAATGAAGGTACTTGATCAGGAATGTGAGAACTCTAACATTACTCCACCCATACTTAAGCATTCTTTAGGGGAAGATAAAGTTTAAACTCCTTACTGAACAATGAAAAGTACTTAACTCATACTTATAGTGAGGCAAAAGCCCTTAAGCTAAGTCTATTTTTAGATCTAATACAAAAGGTGTTAAGTACCTATGAAGGTCAAATTAATCACTAAAAGGTCAGACAGCTTGCAAACTTGCAAGGGACAAGCTTAACAAAAGAGGTGTGAAATTTAGTCTTCTCAGGTGTGAATTAAGAATTGTCAGTCCTGTGAAAACGTCTACTGTGATTGGTAGATGTGAGAACTTAGGGGAGGTGACATAGGAGAAAATTCTCTTTAAAAGGAGGCCAGAAGGCCTCTGAAGGTTGAGCTTGCCAAAGCTGAATTGGAGGGCTCAGTGGCTGAACTTAATTCAGCTTTGGAGCTGAATTGAAGGCTGGTCTCTCTCTCTCAGTGGCTGAAATGAATTCAGCCTTGGACACTGAGCTATACTGGAGGGTCTCTCTGAACACTAGAGTTTTGCTTGGAAGGATCTTGTGGTGAATTGATAAAAGACTGACTGATCTCTCTCTTAAAGCTTAAGCCTAGGCTGGCCTAGCCCTTTTCTCATTATTTCCTCTTACTCTCTCTCTCCCTTTCAATTCCTTAATTTGTATTAATTAAAGTCTCCATAAAACCTTGGGTATTTCATATTTGGGAATTTGGAATACCCAGCTTTGGGATTTTTTCCCATGGCGACCACTTTATTTTTAATATAAAATCAAAGACACAAAAAATTATCTTTATAGTTTTGGCAATTCACAGTCGTGAAACCATATTTTTGAGGTCACAGTTTAAGGCAACCACTCTTTTAACTGTAACAGTTTAATAGAGGTAGGTACTATTATTATCCTCATTTTACAGATAAGAAAACAGAGGCAGTTGGAGCCCCAGAGTTACACAGCTAGCAAGTATTTGAAGTTGAATTTGAACGCAGGTCTTCTGACTCCATGTTCGTTGCCCTTATCTACTGTGCTACCCTGGTGCCCAGTCAGTTCCCAAGTCTTGTTAATCCTATCTCTACAGTATCTCATATACTGTATGTCTTTTCTCTACTCTTATAACCACTGTCCCAGTTCAAATTCTTATTAAGTCTCCTCTGGACCATTCATTGTAGTAATTGTCTAATTGATCTACTTGCCTCAAGTGTGTTCCTAACCCAAGATCCATTTTCCTTTACACAGCTGCCACAATGATTGTCCTAGTAGAGCTGACCATTTTACCAATCTATTTGGTAAACTCTAGTGGTAGCTCCTTGTTACTTCAAGGACCAAAAATAAACTCTTCTCTTTGGCATTTAATCAGATAGCCTGGTCCCAGATTGTGTTTCCTGCCTTTTTAACACATTACTTCCCTGTGTGCTCACTATAGTGTAGCCATACCAGCCTTTTGCTAATCCTTAATAAATGTGTGTTTACTGACTGACATGATGGTCCATTTCCTATCTCTACCTTTGTACTCCTATTCTCCTGCTACCTCCTTCTCTCAGATTCTTCATCTCCTCCCTTTCCTTGGTTTCCTTTGAGTCTCAACTCAAGTACTTTCTCCTTTAGGGACTTTTCTGGTCCCCTAGCTGTCAATATTCCCCTCACCCTTATTATCTTGTTTCTATTTGTATGTATTTTGTATGTACCTACATAAGTACTTGTCATCTTTTATGTTAGGATGTAGACTCCTCGAGGCCAGGGACTCTTTCCCTTTTGTATTCCCATCACTACTATAATGATCGTGCACATGGTAGGCATTTGAGTATTGCAAAACTGATCCTCTACTTTTTTCCTATCACTTGCTATATCTTGTCAGTTCTATTGCTGTACATAGAAGAATTTATAGATTTAGAGTTGAAAGGGATTTCAGAGGTAATTTGCTCATGGCCACAAAAATAATGAATGATAGACCCAGTATTTGAACCCAGACCCAATGACTCTAGATCTAGTACTTTTTCTGTTTTGTTTCTCTTATACTTGTCTCCTTTTTTCCATTCATTTGATTACTACTCTAGTTCAGTTCCTCAACTCTTTTTGCTTGGGTTATATATATATATATATATATATATATATATATATATATATATATATATATGCATATATATATAAAGAAAAAAATGAACTACTGTTGATAAAGGGTTATTAGTGAACTGCAGGTGAAACAATGCACATTTTTAAATTGTAGGCTCCTTATTTTTAAGTTGAACAGAGAAATGAGTCAGAGAAGGCAAGGAAATGATAATAAAACAGAAGACCTAGGTTCTTATCTTATTTCTGCTATGAATGCACACAAAGCTGTGTGACCATTGGCAATTTAGTTTCTCTCTCTGGGCCTAACTTTTCTCATCTATAAAATAAGAGAGTTGGATTTATAATCTCCAGGATCCTTGCTAATTATGTAGAACATTTTGTGTTCTATGTCCTATCATTCTGTGTTCTAATGTACCTTCCAACTCTAACATTTTATTATGGTATGATTCTAACTTCTGTTATAGTGTTTAGTCTGTTTTTTATTTGTAGGGGGAAATAGGGTGCAATAAGATGATAATATACAAACAATGAAAAGTGATTGTTTAGATCAAGAGATATAACTAGGAGATTAATCTTCAAGCAGAGAGAAGACTGCTAATGTTCTGAGTGGCTGAAATCTATTGATTCATTTGTTTTTTATTAATAATTTTAAAAGTTAATAATTCAATGGAGGGATTGGTTTGTTTTCTTAATTTGATTGTGTGTATGTGTTTGTGGGAGGCAGTATAGTAGAAGATTTGAATATGCACCATGTCAGAACCTCAATGAGTTTTTTAAGGTTTCTATGTGGTCTAGATAAAGGAGAAAGATTGAATATATAGCTGTTATTACTGGCATTGTTCTTTATAATTTCTCTACTTAATTCACACATTGATAGAGAGAAGTACAGTCCCTACACTCTGTGAGGCACAGAATTGCACAATTTCAATTAGAAGAATTGTAGAGGTTAAGTACAACTTACTTGAACAGTAAACACTTCTATAACATTCATAAAATTATAGATTTAAGTATAGAAGGGACTTTAGAGGTCGAGTCCAACTTCCTAATTTTACACAGAAAGAAACTGAGGCACTGAGAACTTAGTTTGTTGAGGGTCATATAGGTAATAGGTGTTCAAGGTAGAATTTGACTCCAGTCTTCCTGACTTGACCCTAACTTCAATGTTCTGTCTACTATGCTACTTACCTGTTTCGACAAGTAGTCATCCAACCTGTGCAAGAGCATCCTCCAGTTATGGGGAGGCTTCTATCAGGTAGTCTGTTTTGGAGTGATTGTTTGGAAGTTTTCCTTATATCAAGTCTAAATTTGACTCCTGCTCTGAAACTTATGCCCATAATATTAGATCTAGATGGTACCTTGGATGTAGACAGTTAAAACTGTCCCTACAAAAGGGACCTCACAGATCATTTAATAATAGTCCCTTCATTTGACAAATGTGGAAACTGCTCAGATTGCTGAAGCCAGTTCCCCATAGGCACAAGATTGGTAAAATAGCAGAAGTAAGATGAAAACTCATGTCTCTTGACTCTGAGTATATTACTTTGAAAATTATAATTTCTTGATTCCTACAAGTTATATCAGGTCAAAGGAGTTCTTTGTTCTTTTAGATGACTGTTTATGTTATTAGTTGTTGAATGTTCACTAGTGTTTAGTTATATGTCAGATCTAATGCAGTTTTATCAGTATTGGAATCAAAATTTTTGATGGCTCTTGAATCAAAATTCTTGATGGCTCTTGAATGTGAAGTAAAAGGGTGAATGAGTATATGATATTAAAATAGTTCTAATTGAATTAGGACTGGAAATAAAGGTGCTTATCCTTGTTTCTATTACTTTTCAAACTGATATCTTCTGAAGCCAAATGCAGGATGTCCCCCAAATCTTAGTGCAGTTTTAAGTTACTAAGACTTTTGATACACTGTATTTTTAATGTGCTTGCCACTATATCATGGATGAATAAAAATTTGGTAGAAATGGAATTCAATTCAACAAACATATATCAGTACCTACTATGTGCAAAGCTATATGCTAGGGACTGGGGAAACAAAGATGAAATATAGGAGAAGGAATGGATTTGGAGTCAGATGTTGAATTTGAACCTTGTTGCTTTTTCTTAGTACTTTGTGACTTTGGCCAAGTCAGTAAGTACCCATAAGATCCAATTTACTTGTCTGAAAAATGTGGGGAATGACTAGATGATTTCAGTAGTCTCTTCCAGCCTTTAAGTTCTTGTCATACTACAAAAAAGTCCTTCCCTTCAAGGAGTTTATAGTCTAATAGAAACTGGGAAGAAAGTGTGACAGGAAGTAGAAACTGAGAAGGGCAAAGGGGGGAAATCTAGACGAGGAGCTATAAAAACATTGAGGAGGGAAAATTCTCATTAGGACCATAAGGAATCAGGGAAGGCTCCATGGAAGAGGTGGCACCTGCGTTATTCCTTGAAAGAAGAGGTGGTTTTCAATAGATGGAAATATAGCGGAATATATTTGAGGCACACCTTAAAGTGAATAGAGTTGGAAGAAATCAGGTGAAATCTGGAAATAGTTTGACTGAAATAGAGAATGCATGAGGACTAAAGTAAGATGAAGAAATATTGGTTAGATGTCTTTAAGTGCCAGACAAAGGAATACATATTTTATCCTATAGATAATGCAGGGCTCTTGAAGGGCTTTGATTAGGGGGAATTACATGATCAGACCTAGGCATAAGGAAGATGGATTTAGCAGCTGTGTGAGAAAGGTAACAAAGGGTGAAAAGACAGAAGCAATGAAACCAGTTATGAAGTTGTTTTAATAGTCCATGTTGAGAGGTGATGAAGGACTGAAATAGGGTGGTAGAAATATGAGAGGAAGGTGATTTCAAAAAGATAGTTGAGGTAGAATTTCTATAATTTAATACCTGTCAAAAGGGAGATCAGGTCACTGATAATAAGAAGTCACTGATAATTCTGAGATTTTGAGTGTTGGTAAGTGGGAGGATATTTGTATCATCTTTACAAATAAGGTCTTTTAGGATATGGCAAGTTTTGAGGGGAAGCTCTGATATCATTGTCTGTGGTACTTTGGGCATTTTGTCAATAACCTACTATAACTTTGGGCAAGTCACTTTCCTTTTCTGAGCTTTCATTTACACTTATATGAAATAAGAGGGTGGTACTAGATCTTTTAGGCCCTACCAGATCTAACATATTTCTAACTTTTATGTTAAAAATTCTTTTCATTTCAAACATTCTTTTTCAGAACACTGTCAGTGCTATTAGTCTTTTTGTTGTAATATTCATGTTCTAAAAGATTACATTCAATGTTCTCAGACTCCTTTCAGGGCAAACTTTTGTTCTCTGCCAAAAACTTTTTTTAAGTACTGACTATATATACAAAGCTATATGGACAGCATGGCATAGTGAATAAGAGTAGTCAGGAAGATGAAGCATGTTTATAAGCAATGGAGGAAAGGGCCTAATAGATGAAGAAATATTTAAGGTGAGAGAAAGAGGATCTGATAGAAGTAGTAACTTCCTGGAAGAGTCAAGATGAGATGAAAATAAGACCATAAGTCATGGAGAAGGATCATCTCTTTCTTAGAGAATGGTATCAGATAAGGTACAGTAGAAAAAAAGGAATGTATGGTAAATGACCTTGTTTTTCTCAGTAAAGTTGGAAGTAAGGTTCTCTGCTGAAATGGCAGTCAGAGATGAAAGTTTGTGAGATTTGATGAGCAAAGAAGGAAATCTCTGGAACAATCCCTAGGGGGCACTGGCCCTTTCCCTTAATAAAGCTAATCCTCCATATTCTTAGAGAACATTCTCTTATTTTGCAGAAGCAAAAACAGATGCCTAGAGAGGTGAAGTGAATTTTCCAAGGTCACTTATCACATTAGAATGTAGGTCTTTTGACTCCTAGCTTAATTCAAAGGATAAATAATTCTAATAATGCATAAGCTATTTGCAATAATAAAAGAAGAAATCCTTCCAGTCACTTTCCTATGAAACAAATATGGTCTTGATGCCTAACCAGGAAGAGACAAAGTAGAGAAAGAAAACTATATATCAATATCCCTGATGAACATAAATATAAAAATTTTAAATAAAATATTAGAAAGCAGGCTAAAATAACATATTACATTATATACTATGACCAGTTTGGGTTTATTCTAGGATTCCTGGTTTAGTTCTGCATAAGGAAAACTACAAATATATTAATATAATAACAAAACCCATAATATATTAATTTAGATACTGAATAGACTTTTGATAAAATCTAACAACTTTTTCTGTTAAGAACTGTAGAAATCATTGGAATAAATGGACATTTACTTGATATAGTAAATAATACCTATTAAAATCCAAAGTCCAAGAGTACTTTAAAAAAGAAAATTTTCTAGTAAGGTCATGGGTAAGGTAAGGATGCCCATTATCACTGCTACTATTTAACAGTGCTAGTAATGCTAGCCACATCAATAAGAAAAAATGATAATAATTTATGGGATAGGAATAAGCAAAGAAGAAAATCATTGCCCTGGGGAATCTATAAAAATTAATTAAAATAATAACTTTAGCAAAATATAGTATATAAAATAAATCCATATAAATCTAGAACATTCTTGTATATTACCAAGAAAACTCAGCAGGAAGAGCTTGAAAGAGAAATTGCATTCAAAATAACTACAAAGGGTATAAAATATTTGGGAGTGTATCTACCAAGATTTGTATAGGAACTATATGAATCTAACTAGAAAATTATCTTTGCAGAAATAAAGCCAGAACTAAATAATTGTAGAAGCATGAAGTACTCATATATAGGTTAACCCAATAGAATAAAAATGATAGTAGTACAAAATTTAATTTATTCAATCCTATATTATTAATGTTTTAACTTAGCAATGTATGTTATTTTATTAATATTATATGTTATAATATTTTTTATAAAGAAAGAAAAAATAATGAGAATCACAAAAAGGAAGAACAAAAAGTCAGGAGTCTCAAGGGTAGGGGGCAGCTAGATGGTTAATGAATGGAGAGCTAAGTCTGAAGATGGAGGTTCCTGGGTTTAAATCTGATCTCAGACCCTTCCTAGCAATGTGACCCTGGGCAAGTAACTTGGAACTTATGCATAGTATTGATTCTAAGTCGTAAGGTAAGGGTTAAAAGAAAAAGAATATTGAAGGTAAAAAGCAATAATCATTAAAATAATTTCCTATTGGTTGGTTATACAAAAGAGAGGACTACCAGTTTAGTGGTGTAACCATTATATATCACACTACTACTTGCAATAAGACAGTGAGATAATTATTTATTTAGATGTAGATGTTATTAAGTGTTTCTTTCCCAAATACTATTGACATTGTGGCAGTTCTGAAATAACATTTTACTTGGTAATTCAAACCTATGTTTTAAGGTAATTATTTGGTTTTCCTCGTTCTTCATATCCTCACGTGTGTAGTCTAAATTGTCATTTAAAGAGTTATTATTTTTTTGATAAAATGTAGATAAAATAGAGCCCATGTTTATTCTTAGTGGAACATTGGTCTAAAATTCCAACTATCAGAGTATCATTTGATATATCTAGGATTATTAACTTGCTCTTGAGTAAAATAATTATAATATGGGGCAGGAAAAATAGGGAGAAAATGTTATAGATACTTATACTAGTGCTTAATATGTCACATCACATATATGTGTTATATATATATTTTTTTTTTGTTTTGAATTGAGATCTGTTTGCTGAGTGCCTAGAAATGCTGTGCCTAATATGAACAGTAATCCAGAGTGCATGTAAAATATAGGATGTGCATAAAATATTAAAACATAAAATATTAGTCTTGAAGATAACCCTAGCATCTTTCTTTATTTTTGGTTTGGACCTGTGATTTGATAGCTAATATTTATATAGTGCTTTAGGTTTGCACAGTGTATTATAAAGTATTATCTGATCTGTTCTTCCCAGCAAACCTGGAAGTTAGCTACAATTATTTTTCCTATTTTACAGACGAAGTAGATGATGTAGATAGAGTTTCCCAATGGTCATATGACTAGTAAGTATCTGAGGCTGAATTGTAATTCTAGTCTTTTCAATTAATCAGTCAGTAAACATTTAATAATTGATCACTTTGTGCCAGGCATTGTGTTAATCACTGGGACTGTCCCAAGAGGCAAAAAACAATTCTCTGCCTTCAAGGATTTTACTACCTAATGAGGGAGAAAAAATGCAAACAAATATATACAAAGTGAGCTATCTATAGGATAAATAGGAAATGATTAACAAAGGGAAGACACTGGAATTAGGGAAAGGCTTCCTCTAGAAGGTGGTATTTTAGTTGGGACTTAAGGAAGCTCAGGGCAGCTAGGTGGCTTATTGGATTGAGAGCCAAACCTAGAGATGGTAGGCCCTGGCTTCAAATATGCTCTCATATACTTCCTAGCTGTGTGACCCTAGGCAAGTCTCTTATCTCCCATTGCTTAGCTCTAACTGCTCTTTTGTCTTGGAACAATACATAGTATTGACTCTAAGATGGAAGGTAAAGGTTTAAAAAAAAAACAACGAGACTAGGGAGGTAAGTAATTGACACAGAGAATGGAGAAAAAATACCCAGAGAAGAGCTATGGAGTATTTTGTTGGTGAGGAGGCCAGTGTCACAGGGGAAAGTAGGAGATGGGGAGGGTTTAAGAGGAAAGGTAATGAGTTCTATTTTGGATGTATTTAGCTTGAGACGTCTGTAAGGCAGTTGGAGATGTGACATTGGAGATCAGTGGAGAGATTGTGTTAGGTAAGGTAGATTTAAAAATCCTTAGCATAGAGACAGCAGTTAAATCTGTGGGAGCCAAGTGAAGTAGTATAGAGGGAGAAAAAAAGTGGGCCCAAGACAAGACCCTGAGGAATACCTGTGGTTAGAGAGTGTGGTCTGCAGGGAGGATTTGACAAAGGAGTCCAAAAAGAAGTGGTCAGTTATGTTGGAGGAGCCCTAGAAAATAATAATGTCCCAAAAACTGAGAGAGAAGATAGTATTAAGGAAGAGAGGGTGATTGCCAGTATCAAAGACTACAGAGAGTTAAGAAGAATGGGAATTAAGGAAAGGCCATTGGATGTGGCAATTTAAGGGATCAGTAGTAACTTTGGAGAGAGCAATTTCATTGGAATGATGCTGTTGGAAACCATATTGTAAGGGGTAAGACGAGAGTGAGGACAGCTAAGAGGTATAGGGGCTAGAGCACTGGGCCTGGAGTCAGGAAGCCTCATCTTCCTGAGTTCAAATCTGGTCTTGAGACATTTACTAGCAGTGTGCCACTGGGCAAATCTCTTAACCCCATTCGCCTCCATTTTTACATCTGTAAAATGAGCTGAAGAAGGAAATGGCAAAGCACTTCATTATCTTTGCCAAGAAAATACCAAATGGGGTCATGAAGAGTCAGACATGACTGAAATGGCTGAAGAAGAAGAAAGAAGAAAAAGAAAATAACAATAGAAAAAGCAGAGGCACCTATAGTAAATGGTATTTCAAGCAGATTAGCTACAAAGGGCAGAAGACATAGGCTGCATGGATGAAAGGACGAAATTAGGATTTTTTTCAGGGTAGAGGAGATATGGGCATGCTTAGAGGTAGTAGGAAAGGAGCCTGTGGAGAGGGAAAGCTTGAAAATAAGTGAAATAGTGGGGAAAACACAGGGGCAATCTCTTGGACAAAACGGGATCACTTGAACAAGAAGAGACATTAGACTTGGTAAAGAGTAAGGGCACTTTATCATGGGAGACAGGGATGAAGGAGGAGAAAGTGGCAGAAGGCACCTGAGTGATAGGAGATGAAGCAGGGAAAAGAAAGATTTCATGGAGAATGGGGCTCAATTTTTCCAAGAAAGTATGAGGTGAGGTTCTCAGCTAAGATACTCTCTCTCTTGCCACCTGACTGTTTCTAATTCATATTGGGAACTCCTAGGTGGGATATCCCCCCCCAACAATGAAATTATTTTACAATATATTAGAGTTTCCTGGGAGCACTGAGAAATGCATTGGTTTGCCTAAAGTCATACACAAAACCAGTGGGAATAAGAAACTTAAACTCAAGTGTTTTCAACAGCTATAAAGTTTTGTTGAAATAGAGTTGAATAGTAACTTTCTAAAGGAAGGCAGGATTGTCTCAAATAAGGAATTAAAAAAAGGAAAAAGTAATATATTTCATGTATGCTTTATTTCAATTTCCTTGACTACTTTAAGGGTTTGGGATTGCATCAGTGTATACTTTTCCAATAATAGGAATCTAAGTTTCTTCTCACCTTAGAACCATAGGATTTTTACAATTTACTGTGGGTGAAAGAATTTATCACTTGGTAGTCAAATTCCTGGTGATAAGCCTTTCTTACTTAGCTGGTTCTTCCATGTCATACTTGTTTCTTCCCCAGCCCATCCTGGAGTTTGGGCTAGAACTGGCCAGAGCTTGTATTCAATTGGATCATCTCCAAGAATCCAGGGTCACCTTCTTGCTATGATGAGGCATCTGAGTAAGACTTCAGTGGGCACTTATTCCTGTTTATTTCATTAAAAAATTCTTAATGACCTCATTACAGTTTGGTTATAATTACCATATTTAAACTTTTGTGCATTTAAAAAAAGTTTAGCCAGCCATTTTTTTTAAACTGGAAAAAAAATTTAATGAGAAGAGACAAAGAGACATCAAAGAGGTGTTCCCTCTGATTGCAGTGTTAGAAGTTTTGCCTGAAAATAGGTTACATTCCTTCTGTTTTCAGCTGAATCCTCATTAGCTTTACATTTTAATGATGTCCAGAGCAAATTATTACCATTTATGGTCATTGCCTTAAAGGGAAGCTTAAAAGGTACTTTAAAAATGTTTCTTGACTGGTAGCAGTATTCATCCCAGTACTATATTATGAATCTAGACAAAAATACTTAAAAAAAAAAAAGCCCAAATCCCCAAAATGTACTTTAGATTTTTTTGTTCAACTGCTGTCTTGGGGTCATATTTGAGATTTTATTGGTGTGAGGAATCCCAATAAGAAAACTTTCTCACCCTCTGAAGTTGGATAATGATATAACAATTTGTAATCTTAAAAAGTTGCCTCAGGGCACCAAGATGTTCCAATATACCACAGCCAGTGGTGTTACAGGCAGGACTTGAACCCAAAGCTTCCAGACATGGAGGCTAGCTCTCTAGTCACTGCTCTACACTGTCTCATTGTAAATAATTATTAATCACTGTACCAATAATTATTGATAACCAATACTAGCATGTCCTTTATAGTTTATGAAATGGTTTACTTGTATTTTATCATTTGATCTCCACCTCTAAGCTGGTGAGACAGGAAATACATTTGTATTTTATAGATGGGGAGGAGAAGAGGAAAAAGGGGGATAGAGTCAGAGAGACAGAAGCAGTGAGACAGAGAGAAATGTAGATATCATTTAACTTTAGGCAGCTTAAATTATTTGAGTCTCAGTTTCTTCATTTGTAATGATGGAGTTAGTTCTTTTCAATTCTTGAAAGACAGGACAACTAACAAGAATTAAATTAATTAATTAATTTTAAAAAAAAATTATTTAATTAGTTAATTTAGAACATTTTTCCTTGGTTACAAGAATCATATTATTTCCCTTTCTTCCCTGCGGCCCTTCCAGTAGCCAACACACAATTCTACTGGGTTTTATCTATTTCCATGTTGTTGATGTTTGCACTAGAGTGATCATTTAGAGACTACGTCCCCAGTCATATCCCCATTGACCCATGTAATCAAGCAGTTGTTTTTCTTCTGTGTTTCTACTCCCACAGTTTTCCCTCTGAATGTGGATAGTGTTCTTTCTCATACACCTCTCCTAGTTGTTCTGGATCATTGCATTGCCACTAATGGAGAAGTCCATTATATTCAATTGTACCACAGTGTATCAGTCTCTGTATGTAATCTTCTCCTGGTTCTGTTCCTCTCACTCTGCATCAATTCCTGGAGGTCATTCCAGTTCACATGGAAATCCTCCAGTTCGTTATTCCTTTGAGCACCACAATACTGTTCCATCACCAACATATACCACAATTTGTTCAGCCATTCCCCAATTGGAGGGCATCCCCTCATTTTCCAATCTTTTGCCACCACAAAGAGCACAACTATGAATATTCTTGTACAAGTCTTTTTCCTTATTATCTCTTCGGGGTACAAACCCAGCAGGGCTATGGCTGGATCAGAGGGCAGATAGTCTTTTAGCGCCTTTTTAGCATAGTTCCAAATTGTACTCCAGAATGGTTGGATCAATTTACAACTCCACCCTCAATGCATTGATGTCCCTACTTTGCCACATCCCCTCCAACATTCATTACTTTCCTTTGCTGTCATGTTAGCCAATCTGCTAGTGTGAGGTGATACCTCAGAGTTGTTTTGATTTGCAAATCTCTATAAGAGATTTAGAACAGTTTGTCATGTTTTTATTGATAGCTTGATTTCTTTATCTGAAAATTGCCTATTCATGTCCCTTGCCCATTTGTCAATTGGGTAATGGCTTGATTTTTTTGTACAATTGATTTAACTCTTTATACATTTTAATAATTAGGCCTTTGTCAGAGGTTTTTGTTATGAAGATTCCCCCCACCCCCATTTGTTGCTTCACTTCTAATTTTGATTGCTTTGGTTTTGTTTGTAAAGAAAAAAACTTTTTAATTTAATGTAATCAAAATTATTTATTTTACATTTTGTAATTTTTTCCAACTCTTGCATGGTCTTAAAATCTTTCCTTTCCCAAAGATCTGACATGTATACTATTCTGTGTTCACCTAATTTACTTATAGTTTCCTTCTTTATATTCAAGTCATTCACCCATTCTGAGTTTATCTTGGTATAGGGTGTGAGATGTTGATCCAAACCCAATCTCTCCCATATTGTCTTCCAATTTTCCCAACAGTTTTTTATCAAAAAGTAGATTTTTGTCCCAAAAGCTGGGATCTTTGTGTTTATCGTAGACTGTCTTGCTGAGGTCACTTATTCCAAGTCTATTCCACTGATCCTCCTTTCTGTCTCTTAGCCAGTACCATATTGTTTTGATGACCGCTGCTTTATAGTATAGTTTGAGATCTGGTATTGCTAGGCCACCTCCCTTCACATTTTTTTTTTCATGATTTCTCTGGATATCCTTGATCTTTTGTTCTTCCAAATGAACTTTGGTTTTTTCTAATTCAGTAAAAGTTTTTTTGGTAGTTCAAAGGGTATGGCACTAAATTAGTTTGAGTAGGATTGTCATTTTTATTATATTAGCTCGTCCTACCCATGAGCAATTAATGTTTTTCCAATTATTTAAATCTAGTTTTAATTTTGTGGAAAGTGTTTTGTAGTTGTGTTTATATAGGTCCTGTGTTTGTCTTGGCAGATAGATTCCTAAGTATTTTATATTGTTTAGGGTGATTTTAAGTGGAATTACTCTTTCTAACTCTTGCTGCTGAGATGTGTTGGAAATATTTAGAAATGCTGATGACTTATGTGGGTTTATTTTATATCTTGCAACCTTGCTAAAGTTGTTGATTATTTCTACTAGCTTTTTAGTTGCTACTCTGATAAGTAGATCATTATATCATCTGCAAAGAGTGATAGCTTGGTTTCTCTTACCTCTTATTTATTTTTTGGTTTGAATTATCTAGATCTGATAGAGGAAGGTTCAAGTCTCCCACTAGTATAGTTTTACCATCTATTTCGTCTTTGGGCTCCACTAGTTTCTTCTTTAGAAATTTGGATGCTATGCCATTTGGTGCATACATGTTGAGTACTGATATTTCCTAATTGTCTATACTGCCTTTTATCAGGATGTAATTACCTTCCCTATCTCTTTTGTCTAGATCTATTTTTACTTTGGCTTTGTCAGGTATCATGATTGTGACTCCTGCCTTTTTTGTTCTCAGTTGATGCCCCAAAGATTTTGCTCCATCCTCTTACCTTTACCCTATGTGTGTCTACCTTCCTCATGTGTATCTCTTGTAGACAACATATGGTAGGCTCTTGGTTTCTAAACCACTCTGTTATTTGCTTCCATTTTATGGGTGAGTTCATTCCATTCACATTCAGAGTCATTTATTATTTATTTCTTTACGTACCTATTCACTCATTTATTTATTTATTTATATTATTATATTATTTATTTCCCAACATTCTGATTTCCACTCCTAGAGTCCTGCCCTTTCTTCTTTCACTATTTCCTTCTACATCAGTGTTTTGTTTTTAGTCAGTCCTCCTAATTCCCACCCTCATTTTATTTCCTTTTTCTATCCCCACTCTCTTCTTATTCCCATCTTGTTTTCTTTATGGTCTTTTTAAACTTCTCCCTCCTTTCCTTGTATTGCTTTCCTCCCCACCAGTCTGTTTGTTACTCTTCTACTTCTCTGTAGGGCACAAATCAATTTTCTGCCCCACTAATCTGATTGTTTTTCCCTTTTTGAGTCAATTTCAATTCATGTAAGAATTAAGTATTTCCTGTCTCCAACCTCTTTACCCTTCTGAAGTATTGATGTTCTCCCACACTCCTGCCATGTGCTTTTTTATGACATATAATTTTACCCCATTTCATTTCTTTTCTCTCTCAACTGGGTCTTGGCCAAACCAAAGAATACTTCAAACAATCCTGGAAGGTGTCTTTTTTGTTATAATTTGTATAATGGGCACGTCACTGACCTCCCAACTCTATTTATGATTGCTGTCGTGGCTGACATCTCCCCGAGTCTGTTTTCCAAACTGGCAGATTCCTTTAGAGGAATATATGCAAGTCAATTCTCAGGATCTTAGGAGTAACTCTAATATGAGGTAAATACTCATTTGCACTCATAAGTGTTGCTAATAATGTGTTTTTAATTTACACAAAAGACAATTAACTCTTTAGTAAGAGATTTTTATCAATATTTTCTGTTTTCACAGTGCCTAGATTCTCTTCTGTAACACTCTCCCTCCATTCCCCTCCAGAGAGATATTTTTGATAAGAAAGCTTTTTTTCCCCCCAAAAGGAAAGAAAATAAAGTGTAAAATATTTAGCAAAAAGTAATCAACTCAATTTGAAAAAAAATGTGTCATCATATGCAATATTCTATAGTCATGGACTTTGATCTCTGCAGAGGAGTGGGGATAGGTGTCTATTTATGTGTTTTTTGAGTCAAATTTGTCTTTTATAATTTCCTTGATATTCAACTTTGATTGTTTTACAATTCTTTCTGTTTATATCATTGTATTCATTGTGCTTTACTTTTTTGACTCAACTTCAGTACACATTAGTTCAGGTAGATCTTCCCATAGTTTGCCTTATTCTTGATGCTTATCATTTCTTACAGCAGAATAATATTCCATTACAGTCATGTACCACAATTTGCCTTACCACTTCCCAGTTGATAAGTATCTCCTTTATTTCCATTTTAACTCAGTAAGTCCTATACGTGAATCATTTATGAAGTAGAAGACAAAAGAAGGAATATTCAAAACATAATAATCTATCCATAATCTTGGGCCATATTCTTCCACCAAGGGACATAGTGTCCATGGAGTGGAAAATTGGCACAGACTTAGAGAATGAATGTTCAAGTACATAGGGGCCTCAGGCAACTCAAGTCTCTGGACTGCATCAGTGGATGTCTATTGTCTCTTTAGGGAGCCAGCTGTTCTATTTGTCACTTGTTTGTTTGTTTGTTTGTTTGCTTTTTACTGAGCCTTTCTATTTTCCTGCTGTACAGAAGATACTTCTCTGCTACTCTTGGACTGCTGAAACAATGTTAATTTCTTAGTTAACAGCAGCCATAAATAAGCCTGAGGGACTGCAGAACTACCCAGACCTGATCTCCTGGATGGGCACAGAGACAGCATGATACTTCCTGTGAAATGTAAATCCCATTTAATACTGGGATCTGCAAAGTGATCCAGATCTTTGCCCCTCTTAAGCCACAGAAGTTAGCAAAGAGCAGTGTAGCTGAATCTCTGAGGGATCATTATCCTTCTTTCAAACTGTAGGTGGTTATTATTCAGTGAAATAACCTTTTCACAACTTTTCACTTAAGTGTGGGATATTGCTTTCTTCAGTCAATTTTGTAATATCCAAATTTTCCTCCAATCAGATCAAATCTTTATATCCTGTAGAATTTGTCTCTCCAGTCAGCAGATGTTCATTCTGGTAGACTCCTTCTTGCTCTGTGACTTCTGAATTCTGTGTTCTTTGTTCTCTTGGCTCTTGAAAGCTGCTTTTCCTGTAAGCTTTCTTAGATCTTTCTCCTGAACTTGACTTCTCTGATTGCTGACTCTTTTGACTTATGGGCTCCTCATGAAAAATAACACATTTCTGAGTTCACTATCTGTCAGATTTGACACAAATATTCATTATAAAATGGCCCTGTAGTCCTTACACAGTCTTGATTTAGAATTAGTTGTCAAGCACTTACTACCTGCCAGTTACTGTCCCTCCTCTCAAGATGCTCATAGTCTAATGAAGTTCAAAATCCTAAAAACAGTCATATTCATATTAGCTACTAGGAAAGAGCTGATTTGTAGGCTCTGTCCAGAGAGAAATCACTTGGTCACATTGAACAAATCTAGTGGCATATATTTGTTGTTAGCCTTACTATTGTTTTGTGAAGAGAGGTTTGTTTATCTCAAAACTCCTTTTTTTTCTGAATTTTAACCTGTTTGCTGTGTACCTGGCAAATATCACTATATATTAGTATTACTTAGCTTAATTGTTTTTGGTGGGGTTCAAATAGAGATGATTCTAGAAAAGTGGCTATTCTACTATTGTTTTACATACATATGTAATGTCTTATGGGGTGTTGCATAGGTATATAACTATTTGTAATTTAATAAAAGTACTAGGATGTAAGTTCATTCTCTGTAGGCTCACTGAAGGCATCCTATATATAATTTCAGTAGTGCGCAGGAAAATAGGGATACTATACACCTCATCCTTTTAAAAAAAATTTATTTGGTCAATTTCAAACATTATTCCTTGGTTACAAAAATCATATTCTATTTCTCCCTTCCCTCCTCTCCCTTCCTGTAGCTGACATGCAATTCCACTGGTATATACCTCATTCTTGTTCCCATATGATTTTGATTCCTTTTGTTAGGTCTCTATGTTTGGAATGGTTTTTTATTCCAAATAACTTGGAGATAATAAACATTTAATAGGGCATCATTCGTTAAAATGTTTTTCTTAAGGTTTTTTGGATCATGTTATATCTGGGCAATTATGGAAAATAATTTAGATTTTGATAATGGTCTTTCTTCAATTATGTTTATTGGTTGGGTTTTCCAGGATATTTTCAGGCATAGATTTTATAGTATGTTAATGTGATATCTATTTGTCTGAAATATAGCAAGGTTCTGATGTATAATTTTAGCATTCTGCTTGTATTTTGTTGGATATTTTGTAGATGCTGATTTTTTATATCTATAGGTAATGTGTTGCACATTGTCTACCTTTTCCCTGCATAATCTGCATTGATTATTAAGTGTGGGCTCCTTATGGATAATCTTTTCTTTTATTTCGAGTGGCAGTATTTTGGTCCATAATTGACATTATAAGTTCCCTTATTTCCGCTAACAAATCTATGTGACAAACTCATTTTTTCTCATTTTTGTGTGTATGTTTATGTGTGACAGTACAGTTGGTGGAGGTTGTATGGATGTTGTCCATTGATTTCAATCTTGGATCTTTGGCTCCATCTGAAGGTCAACCATTTTCAGTATCTACAACATATATTGTGCTATGTACCTGTTAATCAGCCTTCTCCATTACTTGATGAAGTGATGATTGTTTATTCCAAAAGTATTTTTGTAGGGTTTTTAAAATCCATTTTTCATGTGCTTTGAAAATATCTGATCAATTCTTTTTTTTTTCCTTTTTGTTGAGGATTTGTTAATCTTTCTACAACTGCTGTAAGATAATAATGGGCCTTGTATTTTCATTGGTGCTTATGGATTTTTTTTGTTGTGGTTCATTTACATTTTCAAAAGGAAACATCGAGGTGCATTTTGTAGCTATTAATTACCTTAAATGTATTCTTCTTATTCAGCTTTGATTTTAGGTTGCCACTATGTTTCTTAACATTAATTAACCATAGTCTTCCCCTTAATCTCTATGTGTGATGTATTGCAACTCCAGCAGAACAAGGCATTTATACCTAGCACCTTCATCCATTGATTCAGAGTAACCTCTAGATTTAAACTTGAAGCTTTCAGTTTCCATCTTTGTATATACTTAGAGTTTAATGTTTATTGTGTTCAAATGACATTTTTTTACGTCATTGAAGATAGATTTTATGAGCTGAAACCCCTGTTGAATGTGTTTTTGGCTGGAACCTATATAGTTTGATGTTTTCTAGATTTGATTCTTTCATTAATTTGCTAGTCATTCTTAGTTCTATTTAGAAGAGATATTAATGGATTTAAGGCCAAGCAGTCACATAATGAGATGGTGATTGTTATTCTTATTAGATTCTTCCAATGATGGCCAACCATTTTATAAGTGTTTTTTTTTTAATAGCATTGTCCTCATTAAAATCCTTTGAGTTGATACAAGTACCATTGTTTTTACTAATACATTGTGGCACAATTGAAAGTAATGGATTTCTCTACTAGCAGCAATGTGGTGATACAGGACAATTCTGAGGGACTTATGAGAAAGAACGCTATCCACATCCAGAGGAAGAACTGTAGGAGGAGAAACACAGAAGAAAAAACATCCTTGATCACATGGTTCAATGGGGATATGACTGGGGATGTAGACTCTAAATGATTGCTCAATTGCAAATGTTAGTAATATGGAAATAGGTCTTGATTAATGCTACATGTAAAACCCAGTTGAATTGCTCATTGGTTATGGGGTGAAGGGAAAGAATACAAATGATGTAACCATGGAAAAATATTCTAAATTAATTAAATAAATACAAATTTAAAAATACCATTATTTTTATTGATGAAGAAACTAAAGCTTTGGGGAAATGAATTGCTGTGGGTGATGTCATTAAAAGTTGCAGTCACAATCTAAAACAAGGTCTTTTGGCTCTTAAGTCCCTAGTCTACCTGCTGAATTATGTTGCCTTTCTCAATACAAGTTTTCTCTTCTGGCTTAAAAAGAAATAGTCAATTAAAAAGAGAAGTATTCTGCTTAAAGGTATTTAAGTGAGTCCAATGTATTCACCCCCTTCTCCCTTATAACAAAATAAATTCAAGGAATCAAAACAAATGAACCTGTTGGTCACATTTAAAAACTATGGGCCTCCTCATGATGTGTTCATAGTCCATTACTTCTCTGTGTGGAAGAGAGAACCATGATTTGCTTTAACCCTCCTGAAGACATGATTGATCAATGTTTTGATGTTTTAACTGTGTTTGTTTTTGCATTGTTGTGTTCATTTATTCCCCTGACTTTGCTTTCTTTGCTCTCTATCAGTTTGTTTCCTAGTTTCTCTCAATGAAGCCATAACATTTAAAAAATATTTTTCCTCATTTTTGAACTAAATTCAGTTTACAGCTTCAGAGACAACTCATAGATAATAGATGCTCAAGAAAAAATTAAGAACTTTTTCCAGCTCCTCAAGAAGTTAAGGTGATTGGAAAGCTAATATGCTGATGGATAGATTGTATTTGCACAACAATGAATGCCCAAGAGGGAAAGTAGAATTCTTCACACAATTTCAAGTTATTCACTTTGGAACAACACCATCATCTGTAGCACTGTGTTTGCTGTGTAAGCCTTGAAAACTTAATTATTATTAGAAGACAATAAATGAGTATGTCGTATCATGTGTCATAGTATTTTTATTTTTGCTGCTACATTTTATAAGTGGATTAACAGGACTGTCAGTGCTGTCATAATAAGTGGGGGAGGGGTCTCATGAAATCAGGTAGTTATAGGAAGTATTAGAGTCCTATTCTCTTTCAATTCCACAGACATTTATTAAGTATTTACTATGTGGAAGGAACTGGGGATACAAAGATGAAAAACTGCATAGTTCTTTTCCACAAGAATACAGGGAGTATTAAGGTACAACATATAGAAAACCCTTCTGGCCAGCAGCTTCAAACCATGCTGCCTCTCTTTCTGCCATCATTTGCACTTCCTTAAAACCTGGAACTTGGATTCTGCCTTGGGAGACAGCCTGGGCTTTGATGTGTGAGCCTTTGTCTTTTCTTCTTCCTCATTTTAGGGTCAGCAACTCATCCCCATCCCCATCCCCCCCCCCCCCCCCCCCAGTCCTGTGCCCCTCTTCTTTCATTTGAATTTAAAGTTTCTTGGGGGCAGAAACTACCTTGATTTCTTTCTTGTATTTGTATCCCAAGTGTTTAACGGAGTGCCTGGCACATAGTAATTGCTTAATAAATGCTCTTTCTGTGTATCTATCTATAGTGCCTAAAGGATAGATTTAGAGAGAGTATTCAAATTTTGAGGAGAGAGAAAGCACTCTCAGCTTGGGGATCAAAGAAGGTCTTTTGAAGTTAGCAAAAGAGCAATCTTGAACGAAGTGAAATGGAGATGAGGACAGAGGACAATCTTTGGAGATGAGGCCTTATGACATGCTAGAAAATGGATTCAGCCTGTGCAGTAATAAGATAAAACTGCAAAGGGAGGGTGGTGTCATATTGTTGAGAACCTTAAATGCTAGGCATAGGAGTTTATTTTATATCAGTTAGGCACTTAGAAGGCACAGAAGAAAGAATGCTGGATCTGGAACCAAAAGACTCAGATTCTAGCTTAACTTCAGACATTTAGTTGTGTGATTCTGGGAAATTTCTTATCCTCTTTCTGCCTTAGTTTCCTCATCTGTAAAATGGGTATAATAATAATACCTGCCTCATAGGATTGTTTTGAGGATCAAATGAGATAAAGTGCTTTGCATAGTTCCTCACACATAGTAAGTATTTTATTATTATTATACAAAATGGAACATTTCATAATTTTGCATGTCATTTTTGTGCAGGGATCATGCACAGATTACATTCCAATTTTAATATGGGCATCGCCAAGCCAAATACAGTGTTAGCCAATATTAGCTAATATTATTGTCATAGGACTGACATGATCAGAACTTTTTATGTAACTGATTACTTTGACTGTGGTGTGAAGGACAAAGAAGAAAAATAGTTGATATAGATTGTCATAAGTTACTTGTAGAATTTAATGTGCTGGAAGGTACATTAGTTGTCATCTAGTTAATTTTACCTCTATAACTCTTGGTAGGTGTGTGTTTGCCCTAAGATGGAGATACATAGTTATAAAGTTACCCTTTGGGTTCTTTGAATAGTTTAGTGACCTATAGTACAGATTCACATGATTCATTGTGTAGAATAGATGACTGCCTAGTTCTGGTTGGTCTTCATTAATACTTTGATTTAAAATGGTATAACTGAATGATGCCTGAGCAGAACATAGGAATGTCAGTGATAAAGGAGTTGATTGGAATGAAATGGGCTGTACAGTGAGGTAGTGCATGTTATATCAGTGGGCATGTTGAAGCACATGACCTCTTGTCTTAAGATATCATTAAAAGAGATTCATACTTCAGATATTTACCAAATTGGATGACTTTTGGGGGTCCTTTCTAGAGTTCCAATTTCAGCGTTCTGTATTTTAAGTTCCCTTCTAGATGTAACATACTCTGGTGTATTCTATATATACTTCTCCAGGCCAGGGTAATTTTATAAACTTTTTTTTTCTAGTACATTAGCAGTTCTTTTGTAGAAATAATTCTTCTTGTGGTTCAGCAGAGGTGACACTATACTTCTGAGAATATATTAATTGACTTATGATCAGCCCATTCCACACTTCATGCAGATGGAATTTAGGAGCTGAAGTCTGATGTCTTATTTTCAGTTAACTACTCCAGATCTCAAAAATAACTAAATTCATGATTTCCTAGTCCTTAATACTAATGATCCACTTATGTTTCATAGAAATTTTTTTCTTCCCCTCCCTCTCAAAAAAATAAATTGGTGAATTTCCCCCATCAGATCTTTTTGGCACTATTCTTTTAATCATATTAGCTAGAATTTACATAAATAAATGTTGCCAAAAAATAAAAAGAACAACATCTGTAAGACATTGTTTTAAATGCTTTAAAAAGTAATTGAGACAGTGACAGGTGGACCTCTTCCAGATCAAGTGACAAAACATGGCCAAGAATAAGTTGCCTATGTCTTTCTTCAGTTTAACTTAACAAAACAGATCTCACTCAGGGCCACCTGTTGGGGGTGGGGGGCACATCCAATGATTCCTCTGCATTTGATAACAAATATCTTCTTAAGTTATTCAGTTTATTAGTAATTTCCCTTTGTTGTTTGATAAGATGGTTCATCTTACCTTAATTTTACTTTTTCTTTTGTGATTCCTCTTTGTAGAGAATAGAGTTGATATGATTTTAAAAAAAGTTTTATTTCTGCTTTTTGTTCTCATATTATTCATTTTTACAACTCCCTTCCCCCATTGAATTCTATTTAACAGAGAAAAACAAATAAAAGCACAAGTTATTTTGCTCTGCATCGGTTTATACAAATCTTTCCATATTTGACTGAATTCCTCTTAGTCATTATTTCTCTGTGCACAGTAATATTCCATTACATTAATATTCTAGGTATCATCAACTTTTCCCTGTTTCTAATCACCTATTTTCAATTAGTGGTCAAGACTTATGATTTCTGCTTCATAACATCTCTTGTATGAATTCCTTTCTCTGCTTTGGTACTGCCACAGCCTTGGTGCAGACTTTCATCACCTCATGCCTGAACTATTGCAATAGGCTGGCTTCCTTGCCTTGT
Organism: Monodelphis domestica; assembly: GCF_027887165.1. Classification (NCBI taxonomy): domain Eukaryota; kingdom Metazoa; phylum Chordata; class Mammalia; order Didelphimorphia; family Didelphidae; genus Monodelphis; species Monodelphis domestica. The sequence continues at coordinate 425,077,109 of NC_077227.1, read as the reverse complement.
CCATCTTCCACTCATTGTGAAATTAAGCGCAGGTCTCACTATGGCACAACCTCTCCCTCATTTCAACAAACTCCAATAGCTCCTTGTTACTCATAGGATCAAATATATAAAAGATTAAATCCTCTTTTTTAAAGCCCTTCATCAACTGACACCCTCTTACTTTTCCAAACTTTTTATGCCTTATTCCAGGGGTCCCCAAACTATGGCTATGGGCCACATGCAGCCCCCTGAGGCCATTTATCCACCCCCACTGCACTTCTGGAAGGGATACCTCTTTCATTAGTGGTCAGTGAGAGGAGCACCAGGATGTTGATGCTTCCTGTGCTCCTGGAGTACTGTATGTGGCAGCACAGCAAAGCGAGGCAGCGCTCATGTACACTACTATTTCTGGTGACATAATCCTTTGCATGGCGCCTTGTTCTGAGAGTAACTGAACAAGAACGAGGCATTGCACAAAGGATTATGTGGCTGCACAATGGAAGACTTCAGCACAGGGTGAGCAGAGATCTGGGGGAGGGGATTCCACACTGTGTGTAATGCTGCTCAGTATAGAGGTGGCAGTGATGGTCCTGTGCAAGGTGTGACAGGCCCATCACAGCCAGGGCTGCAGCCTCTGCTATCCCAGACAGTGGTATAAAGGTTTGTTCATAGTTTTTTTTTTTTAAATAGTCCAGCCCTCCAACAGTCTGAGGGACAGTGAACTAGCCCCCTTTGTAAAAAGTATGGGGACCCCTGCCTTATTCATTTCACATAATCTGCTTCCCAGTGATACTGGTTTTCTTGCACAAGATGTTTCATCTGCATACTATGTGCATTTTCAGTGCTTGTCAATTGTGCTTAGAACTCTCATTATCCTCACCTCTGCATCCTAGCTTTTCAGCTAAAATATTACCTTCTTCTAGAACCCTTTCCCAGTGCTTCTCTTCCTTCCTTCCTTCCTTCCTTCCTTCCTTCCTTCCTTCCTTCCTTCCTTCCTTCCTTCCTTCCTTCCTTCCTTCCTTCCTTCCTTCCTTCCTTCCTTCCTTCCTTCCTTCCTTCCTTCCTTCCTTCCTTCCTTCCTTCCTTCCTTCCTTCCTTCCTTCCTTCCTTCCTTCCTTCCTTCCTTCCTCCCTCCCTCCCTCCCTTCCTCCCTCCCTCCCTCCCTTCCTCCCTCCCTCCCTCCCTCCCTCCCTCCCTCCCTCCCTCCCTCCCTCCCTTCCCCCCTCCCTTCACCCTCCCTCCCTCCCTCTTTCCTCCCTCCCATTAGAATTTATATTCAGTATTGGTTCCAGGAGACAAGAGTGCTAAGAAGGGTTAGGAAATTAGGGTTCAGTGACTTGTCTGGGGCACACAGCTAGGAAGTGTCTGAGGTCACATTTGAACCCAGGACTTCCAATCTAGACCTAGCTCTATATGCACTGAAACATCTAGGTGCCTTTTTCCCCAGTCTTAATTTTAGTGCTTTCCCTCTGAGATTTTCCCTGATTTATCCTGTGTATGAATTGTTTGAATATAATTGTTTTCATGCCATCTCTTTCATTAGACTAGTAGTTTCTTGAGAGGAGGTACTATATTTTGCTTTTCTTTGTATTTCCTGTACTTAGCATAGTGCCCAACACAAAGGAGATGCTTAAATAATGCTTATTGACTATGTGGCCAAAGGCATATTCACTTTTAAAAATCTGTTTCCTCATCTCTAGAATGAGAATAGAAATATCTGTAGCATCTACAGAGAAATTGTTGTGAGGTTCAAGTGCCTTAATGTTTCTAAAGTGTTTACAAATTTTACAGCATTTTATAAATGTTGATTGAAAAAGTTAGCATCAATACAATAATAATAATTATAGTCTCTTCCAGTTTTGATATTCTAAAATTTTATGTGCATAAGAGGTATGAATAAAATACAATGTGAAGTTTTCAAAAAGAAAGATTATTTCCTAGTTGGAGGATAAAGGAAAATCTCTTGGAGAAAATGGCTTCTGAGCCAATCCTTGAAGGATGGGAAGATTTTAATCAATAAATCAACAAGAACTGCCATGTTCCAGATACTGAGGGTACAAAGACAAAAAACCAAATAGATCTTACCAACAAGGAGCTTATATTCCACTAGAGGAGAAGTTCTTAACTATTTTTTCTGTCATAGACTGATAAAGTTTGATAGAACTTGTGAACACTTCAGAATAAAAATAAAAGCCATAGAATTACAAAGGAAATAAAATGTTGAAATAGTTATCAAAATATTTTTCTAAAAATATATTAATACATATGCTTCATTATTAATACACCAGATAATAAGAAATGACAAGTATAGGTAAGTAAAAGTTAAATTTTATTTTTAAAATACATTATGAAGACTTAAGACTTTTGCTTAATTTGAATAATAACATTATTTTGGAGTGGTCTTTGACAAGTCAAGATTCATATCATATTGGACATCTTTCTGATTTTGATTTTTGTTTTGTTTTGATGATTATGAGCATTGATAATTAAAATTCACAAGGATACATTGCTGCAAATTGATATTACAACCAATGAGTTCATCTTTGGCTAGGTTAATTTATTAATATAGTTTCTGTCAGAAAGAAAAGGAATGTAAACTGTTGGTTCGACTTTAATGTTATCCAGATAAAGATAACCTTTGCAAAAGTTCCAAAGTGTTTCTAGGCATTCTCAGATTTCTCTTTTCAAAGAAACTGACAGAAAATTTTGTCTCTGCACTTACCTTGGTAAAATATTTCTTTAACATCTGATAGTTTAGAAATATGTTGGCCTGTACATTCTTCTTCCAAATTGAGAGCTTAGCCAAGAAAGCTTTTACTTTTTTGGTATCATCAATAATGATGACTTCAGGATTTTGAACAGAAAGATTTATCTCATTCATATGGTTAAAATATTTGCCAGGTAGACCAACCAATTAATACCACCTTTTCTTTCAAAGTTTTAAAAAGTGGCTTTTCTTTTTCTTTTAGAAAAAATAAAAATTTTGTCCTTAGTTCATATCAGAGCTACAAGACATGTCTACTTGAAAGCCAACACATTTCACTGTGATAGAGAAATATGTCATATTCTGTTTCCATTTTTTGACAGTATTTTAAAAATATGTTTCAGAGATTTGCTTTTGATAAAGTGGATGACTTTTGTTATTATTGATAAAACTTCTTTTTTGGTTCTTAGAACTGTCTTTTTCCCCTCAGTGTATTATCAAAACTGAATCTATTCCCAAATATCACAGAGTTCCTTTTGTTCAAAGAGTGATGAACTTTATTTTCCAGCAGAAGTTTTCTTTGGTCATTTCCATTTTGTCATTTCCAATTTGTAATTTCCAAAAAGGTCACAGAAAATAAGAATTCTTCCTTGGTGAAGTTATTATAATCATAGAAAACAAAAGGAAGCAGCTAGGTACATTGAAGTATGCATGAATGTAATTTCACTTAATTGCATACTGAAGAGTAGTGGAGAGCTGTCAGTTCCTTGATGACCTTCAGAATATTAAAAGAAATATCATCTATTACAGAATGTATTATATTCTTTAACAATGGTATATACTTTCAGTCTTTTCCTTTTCGCATGCAGTCAGCAAACTAGCTCATTAATTTCCAGTGCATATGACTTTACTAAAGTCTTTTCCAGTGGTATGAGACTTCTTTTGTTTGGCAGTTTAGGAAGCAATTTTATAGATTGTTTCAAAAAGAGGTTTATGTGAAACGGCAAATCCAAGTTTTGGAAATGTCCCAACTTTTTTGAATTGAGCTTTCTTTGCATGAAAAAAAACTTCATCTTTAGATGCATTTTTAGCTTGTGGACTTGTGAGGTATTCTTTCAGTTTTGTTGGTTTTATATTTTAGTTTGCAAGAATTTTTTCCAACACAAAGATAACTGGTTTTAGAGAAACCACATCATACACAGTATTCGTCATGCTTCCTTTTCTTTTACAGACCCATTTTAAATTGAATTTTCAAAGTGTAAAAGATAAGTAAAATATTTGATTCAATTGATATTTTAAAAACTGTTTTATATGGTTTTAGAGTGATTTGTTGTGCATAGAAATAAACAATATTTTTTGTTAGTGTAAGATATTTAAGAAATTTGTGTAACATGTAAGTAAAAGAAGGAAGCTTTTACAATTTATCCAAACTGTTAACAGTTTTAGTGGCTTTAACCCTTCTATAGTCAGAGATTATAGTAGTAGTTCAAGAATTAGATCCTCAATTTAGGAATTTGTTTTTTTGTTGTATATTAACTTATGTGGCTTTTTGGGTCTTTTTAGAAATATCTGATACCATTTGTAGTGTTCTTAAGATGTTTAAAATTTTTGTGGTATTTTTTTTGAATACTACTTGTAAAGCATTCTGTATATACATGTATTTACTTCATAATGGATGATGTACAAAAAGCAGTATGAAGAGAAAAACAATGAAAAGAAGTAACTTCTTTACTCACAGAACTTACTCATTGTGAATGACCTATATCATCACTCAGTTCATTACCAATAATATGAAAATACTTTAAACAACACATTTCAACGGTTATCTCATTTATTAAGTATATTACATTTGCCTGATCAACACTCCTTGTTCAAATTGTATGTGTTCAAAAGGTCTTCACCTTAACAGGAGTCAAGAATTCTCATTTGAACTGCCCAGTCTTGCAGAACTTAATGAAATTGACCCACTGCTTTCCATATTAATCAACAGACAATTATAGATATGTAAAAGTGGAAAACAAGGTAGCTATCCGGGTCATCAACACATTACCTTATTTTTTGGTGGCTGAATGACAAGTTAGGTGCAGAGTTGCTCTTTTCAGGTGTGTCTGTAGATAGTAAGATTTTGATCACTTATTATCTAATGGCACATTTAATAATCTTAGTAGATTCAAGTAATGATGAGATATCTGTAACAGTAGTAATGTGGTATGAATGTATCTGTGATTTCTGTTACTAATAGTTGTGTAATTGGAATCTGAACCCCAGAACTACAATTCCCAGTACCCTACTCTCCTTCTCATGTTACCTGCTGAAGTAGGCAGGATATATATTTTGTGTAGCCCCACCTCTCGCTCTCTCTTCTTATGATCGCGCTTGGTGGAGATGACAACCAGGAGACTATTGTTCATGTCTTAATTTTGTTAGATAATTAGGTTTTTTTACTTCTATTTCCTATTATTCCTTCTACTTCAAGTGATTATTAATAAACTTTTAAAAATATAACTCTTGGAATATTGGATATTAATTTAAATCTTACATAGTACTGCTAATACTACTATGATTTCTTCCCAAATTCATAATATAAGGGAATAATAAATTTCACATTAAGGTTATTGAATAAAGTTGACATTTCCCCCCCCCCCCCCCCCATCCAAGCTTAATTGCCTCCTGAAGTCTATTAGCAGGCCCTTGGCTAAAATCCCTGTTTTAGAAGAAATAATGTTTACTTATACAGGCTGAAGATAGGAATTGGACCTGTGATTTCATTACTTTGGGAGCTCCTGGTTGAGCAAATTTACTTGACCAATGCACTTCTATACTTTGCATGGAGTCTAGATAGTTACACAGAGCACCAGGAAGTTATTTTGTAGCCTGAAATTTTGCAGAGGACATTGTCTCAATATCTTTGCTAATTACTTAGTATTTTCTAAGCAAACTATTATTTCATCAGTATGTAGGGATAGTTTTTTTACTCCATGTCTGTTTTTATGCATTTAATTTCTTTCTCTTGTCTTATTGCTAATGCTGGCATTTCTAAAACTACATTAAACAATAGAGCAGAGATTGAGCATTATTTTTATTCTTGAATTTTTTTAGGAAAACTATTAGGGCATCCCCACTGCATGTTTTTGCCTTTGGTTTTACATGGATAATTTTAATGATATTATGATATTAAAATTTTATATTAATTGTTTATGATATTAATTTTTAAATGATATTATGATGATAAAAAGGTCTCTTTGTGCCTGTATTTTGTAGGGTTTTTAGCATAAATGAGTGTTGTACTTTGCCAGAGATCTTTTCTGCATCTATTAAGATAATCATGTTTTGAGATTTTTTTATTTTGTTTAATTATGTTAATTGTTTTCCTAATGTTGAATAATTCTCAAATCTCTGTTAGAAGTCCATCTTGTTATAATAAATATTTCTTGGACGAATTACTGTAGTCTATTTGGTAAGATTTTATTTAAAATATCAACTCAGTTTTCATTAATGATATTGCTCTCTTTGAGAACTGAGAAATTTAATGACTTGCTCAGAGTTTCACAATCAGTATGTGTCAGAAGGGAAGATATGAGCCCAGATTTTCCAGGTTCCAAGGCCAACTTTTCATTTCCTACACCATTCTACCTTACTTTTGACTACACTTTTAAGCAAATATTAAATATATACAATATAAATACAAAATAACTTCAGAGTGGGACCAAGAGGGAGATGGAATAAGAAATTCCATTTTGTAGAAGGTTGCACTTGAGCTGAGCAAATTTAGAGATTCTAGAAGGAAACATAATTTTCGGTATGAGAATCAGCTTGTGCAAAGGCATTGAGAGATAAAATGGAAGCTTGCATATGAGGAATAATCACCAGGCTAGTTTCATTGGCTGCGTTCAAGGTAGGGTAGTTCAGAAAATTTTTTGGTATAGCAAGGAATAGATATCTAGGATGAGTAAAGGAGACTAACACAAATAAAAGCAGGGGGTGGGGTGTAGGGTAAGCTAAGTGGTTCAGTGGATTGAGAACTAGGCCTAGAGATAGGAGGTCCTAGGTTCAAATTTAGACTCGGAAACTTAGCTGTGTGACCCTGGGCAAATCACTGAACCCCCATTGCCTAGTCCTTATTACTCTTCTTTGCCTTGGAACCAAAACACAGTGTTGATGCTAAGATTGAAGGTAAGGATTAAAAAAAAAATAAATGCAGGACCAGAATAGGTTTCATAAATCAAGGAGAACTTCTGAGAGGTTTCTTCCCCCTTCCAAATTATTTGTTAGATTTAATGATTTTGGATCTGTCATGAGGAAACTTGGATTCAAGTTCTGTCTCTAACCCTTGCCAGCTGTGTGACCCTGGACAAGGCTACTAACATCTCTGGATCTCTCAGTGTCCTCATCTAGAAAGAAAAAGAAAAGGATAATACTATTTGTATTGTCTCCTTCACAAAGGTTGTTATGAGAAAAGCTCTTTGTAATTCATAAAGTACTGTAAAAATGTGAGCTGCTATTATTATTATTTTATCACATTGAAGCTCCGTTTGTGAAAAGCAACTTAATTGTCTAAATTTGACCTCCTGGAAACCTATTCAGCAAGTGTTCCTCTCTTGGACTTTTCCACACAGTTATTTCTTAATGACAGGAGATGGTACTGCATTCCAAGCATGCATCTCTCCATTCTCCCTTTCTCCCATTTGTGCCTTTGTCCATTTCGTCCCTTCCTTATTTTTCTCCTTTGTACTGGTTGGTTCATTTTGTAAATTGACAAGATGTGGGCTTTGTTGTTTTTCTATAAAGGCAGTTATTTAGAGAGATAGTTTACCCGAGATAAGAGCTATTTATGTCATAAGCTATTGATTTTTAATTAATGTTGCCTAGGCTCTCGCATGTTGGCAGAATTGGTAACAGCTTGTGGCATTTTTTAATTCCTTTTTTCTTTTTGGTATTTTGACAATGTCATTCATATCTCATGGAAAAAGTACCTCTGTCAGGTTAAATGTGTTAAAACACCGAGCAGAAAAGGAGAGGAGGAAACCCTATGCTGCCTGGAAACCTTGATCTGTTGCCAAAGTATTTAAACAATGTCGTGTTTTGGTTTTCTAGTTCCAAGCTGCTTCTCAAATCCCTTGCTAATTAATCCAGTTAATTCTTTGTAGATTCACTGTATGCTAGTGCTGCTATCATTGAGAGCCTTGTTTTGTTTCTGAACCAAACCTAAGCCCTGTTAGCTTGTAGTACTGAAGTGAGTGCTCACAGATGTGAATACAATGTTTGGGGTCTTTAAAAATAGAGTGTGTGCACAGAGACTCATGTTCTTGTGTTCTTCCTACTTTAGAGTTTCCTAGATAAACATTTCAACCTGAAAATAAGTAAGAGAATCTAGAATATACCATTTTCTGGTCAAATGCTGCCTGCCTGCTTGGATAACAAAATGTGAAATAAGATCATTTTTAGAATTTCACAGAAACAGAATTTTAGAGCTGGAAGGAACATCAGAAAATATAGCATTAGTACTCAAAGCAAAGTCAGAGATGACCATATCTACTTTCTTCCTTTACACATGAATAAACTTTGGCCTAAATCAGTAAAGTGACTTGCTCAAGGTTATACAACTAAGACATGTCAGAACTAGGATCGGAAAGCAGGCATTTGAACATATGGTCAGTCTAGGGCTTTTTCTTATTAGATTTTGTACCAGGTACTTATAATGCCTTTGTTGAATTTTTATAAAGGTAAAGACAAAAAGACCAGTACTTTTCTTTCTTTTTTTTTTGTGATACTATGATAAAAATTAGATACTGATGACATTTTTTACTAAGTTTCTAGAATATATCTATTTTTGTTTGGAAAAAACAAAACTGAAATGCAAAAAAAATTGACATTTGTTTATTTTTCTCCAAAGCCATACTGTCCAATAGAAAAATACAGTAGTGGAGAATTGAATTAGCCTTCATTAGAGGCATGCAGTTACGGTAAAGAAAGCTATTGCCTTGCAGAAAACAGAGCTGGGTTTGAGATTCAGTGGGGCTGCTGTGGACAGTGTTTTCCTTTGTAAGTTAGGGATAATGTGCTCACCCAGCCTCAATTATAGGGTTGGTGTAAGGAAAGCATGCAACTTTAAAGTACCATAAAAATGACTGGTTCCTTATTATTACAATAATGGAAAAAATACTATAAATGTGAACTGTTATTATTTGAGGGTTTTTTTTTAATAATTACTTTTCTTTTTTGACCAGATTGATCTGGCCTAAGAGCTAAGAGTTTTAGAATCATCTTTAAATAATAGAGCATATGTTTGGGGTCATCTAGATGGTATAGTGAATTGAGTGCCAGGCTTGAAGACAGAAGGACCTGAGTTCAAATATGTCATCTGATATTTCCTAGCTGTGTGATCCTGAGCAAGTCACTTAACTCCCAATTGCTTAGCCCTTACTTCTCTTCTACCTTAGAACCAATAAATAGTAGTGATTCTAGACAGAAGGTAAAGTTTTTTTTTTAAGTATATAATTTGGGCTTTGAGTTGTAAGCTAGAATAATCAAGAAAGGAGTTTCTCTAGTTTTTAATGGAATTTTGGGTACTTAATGTCAAACAGTAATAAGATATACATTTTTTAATATACTTGGACAACTCCTTCCTTGACCATCTTGACTTCTAGTTTGGTCCTTCCTTTTTTTTTTCTGGATTGAAGGAAATTACTTTTTCACTTTATTTTCTTCATGTTTTTGTTTTTTGAAAATCTTTCTCCCCGTCGTGATACAGCCAAGTCCCAAGTAGCTGGGGAACTGTGGAATGGACATTATTGTCCTTACTTCCAGCTGTCTGAGGATTGTCTTGGAAGATTTTAAATTTCCATTTTAACTCTTTCATTTTTTCAGCCAAGATCACCATGCAGATGTCTCCACCCAAATAAGCTTTCTCCCCACATGGCCTCTCTGCTCTAGTCTCCACTTCCTCAGAGGTGTTCCCTGACTTCTCTGACAGCTTTCACCTCCTGCAAATATCTTTTAGTGTGAAGGGATCTCAATAACCATTCAATCTATTGGTTCTCATAGGTTTTCTCTAAAACTTATTCTTTGCCATGTACTTTGGAAAATCCCAGCACTGTAACTGAGCATTCTATTAAGCCCACATCTTCCTCTCAGCAATTTCTAGTCATTGTTCCTAGTTCTTATTTCTAGGGTCAAGCAAATAAGCCTACTTCTTTTCTTTCAGCCTGATAATGTGACCAAGGCTCTATAGAGCACTGGTCTTTGAGTCAGGAAACCCTGGGTTCAGAAAGTCTTGACTTTGATACTTACTACTTTGTGACCCTGAACAAATCATCCCAGGAAAATCTGTAAATTGTTAAGTTTTAGTGAAAGTATTGATCTGCCTTAGTAGAAGTTTTCACCAGGCATTTCCTCTACCTAGGAAATAATAAGTTTGGGTTAACAAAATAAAACAAAATGACCCAATATAACATCTACAATTTCAGTTCACACTTAGTATAAACTCCTTACATTCCATTGTACCATGGCACATCCTGTTAGAATCATTGATATAGTTCTACCCACCCTCCAGAAAGAATACCCACTGTGACATTCTGGACAGGTGATCATTCAGTGTTTGCATGAATCCCTCCAAAGAGGGGAAATCTATGTGTTAACCTTCTCTCCCCTTCCCCTGCCAAGTCCATAGAGACCATAACATAATGAAGCCTAATTGTCACCAAGTTTTTCCTGACTTGAAGACTAAGTTTGATTTCAACTTGCACTCATTTTTTTTTTATTAAAACCCTTACCTTCTGTCTTGGAATTAATACTGTGTATTGGTTCCAAGGCAGAAGAGTGGTAAGGGCTAGGCAGTGGGGGTTAAATGACTTGCCCAAGGTCACACAGCTGGGAAGTGTCGGAGGCCAGATTTGAACCTAGGACTTCCCATCTCTAGGCCTGACTCTCAATCCACTGAACCACCCAGCTGTCCCCCAGCTTACATTCTTTACTACAGCTATGTGAGGGCTTTAGGGGAGGACTTTCCCTGCTTCATAAACATGAGGAGATGGCATTTCTGTAGAAAGAACATCAGACCTAATTACCTTAAAAAAACCCATAATTTTACTTTCTGTCTTAGAATCAATATTGTGTTCCAATAAAGAAGAATGGTAAGGTCTAGGCAATTGGGGGTGGGTGGGTGGTTGAGTAAGTGACTTACTGAGGGTCACATAGGACCTCTGAGGTCGAATTTGAACTCAGGACCTCCTGACTTTAGTCCTGGCTTTCAATCCACAGAGTGTCATCTAATGCCCCCCTCCTAATTCTCTCTCAAGTCTGGTTATTGTAGCACTCCAGAAGAGTTGTGGGTTAGATGAAACCACGGTGAATTTGACATTTCTTTTCTATAGTAATTATGTAGTGAATGGATTGCCTTTCTCATGAAATCTCTTCTTTTATAATATTTCATATTTTTAATAACACTTTAGCTCTCTTCTCATATGAGTTTTTTCTTTGGAATATATGTCATTACATAGGAAATATAACCAATAGAGGAAAAAATTCCAAAGAGCAAAATTAGATGAGTTTTGTGTGGGTTTGTATACATAATACATACTATATAAAATCTATAATTAATTCTGAATGTAAGAATAATTAGTCTTGAATCCTCCCACACAATTAGGAGTTGTACTAAGTGCTCTTTCATTGGAAAGAGCTTTATACCATCTATATACTGTGAACTATTGGCTCTGATTCCCTATAAGGAGGTTCTACATGTGTGTAGGTAATATGTAATCAAGGTAAAAGAGTTATTTTTGATAGGTTAAATTTATAGCAAAACATTTCCCAAATTATTCTAACCTTTCTTTATTGGAGAGGCAGCTAGGTGTTAAGTAGATAAAGTGGGCCAGGTCTGGAGTCAGGAAGACTCATCTTCCTGAGTTCTCTCTCTCTCTCTCTCTCTTAATGTGATGATCTTGGACAAATCACTTAACTCTGCCTCAGTTCCTCATTTGTAAAATGAGCTATAGAAGGAAATGACAAACTACTCTAGTATCTGTGTCAAGAAAACCCCAAAGTGGGGTTCAGAAAAAGTCAGCTATGACTGAAAGCAACTCCACAACAACAGATTCTCTACTGGAGTTCCATTTGGCCATTCAAGCTCTGGAAGGCTCTGCCAGAGGAATGTTAAAATTTCTAGAAAATTATAATGTAGGAAAACTGAATACTGAATAACTGACGCAAGGCTTAATACAAAGGCTGGAAACCATGTATTGATAGTGAGAGCCTGTTAAATAGAATGCTTTACCAAACTTAATCTTTAAGCAATGTGATGGAAAAAGCACTTGCTTTAGGCTGAGGACCAGTTTTGCTGTTTGTTAGCCATTCAACTATGGGCAACCTCTCTGAACCCCGGTTTTTATTTTTCTTTACAGTGAGAGTAATAATATATGAACTATCAGCATCACAGAGTTGCTATGAAGGAAGCATTTCTTTCACAAATGTTTATTAAGCTCTTAATAGGTTAGGGATAAAAAAGAAAAGGTACAGCCACAGAGGCAGTGTTCTTGAGGATTGCAACCTAAGTGGGAGAAGGATTTGCTCACAAATAACTATGATATGAGGGAAAGTGAGAAATACAGATATACTTAGACTACTATGAGAATTTAAAAGATCTCCCTTAGTAGCCAGACCTAGAAATGGGAGATCCTGGATTCAAATCTTGCCTGAGACACTTCCTAGCTGTATAATCATGGGCAACTCACTTAACCCTCATTTCCTACCCTTAATGCTTTTCTGTTTTGGAACCAATACATAGTACTAATTCTAAAACAGAAAGAAAGGGTTATTTATAAAGAAAGAAAAGGAAGGGAAGAAGGAAGGATTACTTATACCAAGCTGAATAAAGACTTGTTCTGTTCTGTGATAGAGGCTGGCACTAGAGAAGAAGTGCCAGACTGAAGAGTATATGAAATTGATCACCTCAATGGGGGAGGGGCCCCAGGAGTGAATTTCCTGAGGAGAGAAAACTCTGGCCGGGAGAGCAGTGAGGGTCTCTCCCTCTTGAGACATTGAGACATCAAAGAGAGAAGGTTGATAAAGACTTTCTCCTGAGAATTACCCACTTTTCAGGCTGGTGACTGGTAAAGTGTTGGGGCGGGGGGGGGGGGGGGGGGAAGATTTCCAGTATGAGAAGACATAACTATCATAAAAAGATTCAAGGATCCCTTTTGGAAGAGTATTTTTACCTTTGTTTTAGATCTTCCTTTACCTCTTCCTAGGGCTTTCTAAGTTTTGATGATACTTATTCAGTAGTTCACTGTTCAAGGAACCATGGTATAATTTGTGTTTTTCAACCAAGTAGAGGTAGATTATAACCCCTGTTACAAATTAGTAAATATATTTGACGCATAATTTATCACTGATTAATCTGAGCCTCTTAAATTTATCTAGGTTGGTCAAAGACTTTGAAGTATTGGAGGATGAAGTTTTAGTAATATTAACAAACTTCATTTCTTTATTTCTGTAGTGTTATAAAGTTAATCAAACATTTGCCTCCCAACAGCTTTGAGATATGAAATGTGAAATGCAAAGGTTAGCAATTCCTCCAGGAGTAGGCCTGGTTGTTCTTTGTACCTTCAGTAGAAAGCATAGTGCCTTCTCCACAATAGGTATTTAGGAAATGCTTATCAAATTGAATTCTCCCCATTGTAAAGAAGAGGAAACTGGTGGTGAGAGAAGTTGTGACAAATCAGGGGGCATTTCAATGATAAAGTAGGAGAGCCAGGACTGGCATCTAAGTCTTCTAACTCCAAGTCCACTCTTTTTCCTAGTCCCGTGATGGTGAACCTATGACACGCATGTCAGCACTGACATACACAGCCATTTTTGATGATGTGTGTGCCTCGGGTCCCAGGAGCCAAGCAATCTCAGCCATGGCTGTGGCCATGGTTGGGGGAAGGGGAGGCTTGCTACTTGAGCTGGCCTTGGGGGCAGGGTGGGGTGGGGCAAGCTGTGGGCTTCCAAGAGGCACATGGGGCTCCCATGGGGGCAGGGAGGAGGAGTGTGCATGGAAGGAGCTCCCATGGGCAGGCAGACTGCCGCAGGCTGGAGGGCAATAGCCCTAGGCCAGCTGGATGGGGAGGGCCAGGCTAGGCCAGAGGAAGACTGGGCAGGGCTCTGGCCCACTTGCAATGGAGGAGTGCCTGTAACCAATTTACCAGACACTTTTAGCACCCTGAAAAATATAGCAATGGCTTTACTCACAATTTTTCCCTCTGCATACTTTTGTGAGACCTTATTCTCAGTGTTAAATAATATCTAAACCAACAAAAGAAACAGATGGACAGATGAAGTTAGTAGCACTTGCTTGGGCTTGAAGTGTACAAAATACCAACCTTCAATTGAAGATTTAGCCAACGAAATTAAGCCAAAAAAGTCACCAATAGGCAGATTGGTTAAAGAATTCTCTTGCCCCTTCACTTATCTTAGTTCACAGCACCCCACACATTAAATAATATCAAGACCAACAAAAGAAACCAAGGGACAGATGAACAAAGAAGTCACTAAGCAGGTAAGTTAAATAATTAGTTTTGGGGTTATTAAATACAGTTATATATTACAATTATGAACTATAAATATCACAAAATTAATGGGTTTTTTTTTTCTCAAAGTGACACACCACCGAGATATGCTCAGTTTTTTGGTGAATTTTGACACACCAAGCTCAAAAGGTTGTCCATCACTGTCCTAGTCTTTTTGCTGCCTTTTGCTTATTCTTGTGGTTTTGTTGTTGTTGTTTTAAACTTTTACTTTCTGTCCAAGACAAAAGAGTGACAAAGGGTAGGCAGTCAGGGTTAAGCAACTTGCCTAGGGTTGCACTGCTAGGAAGTGTCTGAGGAAAGATTTGAATCCAGGACCTCCTAATTCCAGGCTTGACACTCTATCCATTGTGCTACTTAGCTGTCCCTCTATGTGTTCTTAATGATTTCTAGAGAAGTACAATGGGTAGTTGCTGCCCATTAGAGTTGCTCTGAGCTTAAAAATTCTGTGAAAGGGAGAGAAGTCTAGTGTTGAGGTTAGGAAGCCCTATATTCAAAGTGATACAAAGATGAGTGAGATGGTTCTTGCATTGTCATTTATCATTATTGATAACAACTCACATTTATATAGTACTATATGATTTTAAGAGCGTTACTTACAACACTTTTAAACCTTCCCAACACAACACCAATCCTGCAAAATACATAGAAAGCACAGAGGTTGTTATCTCCAGTTTACAGATAAGAAAAGTCAGGCACAAACAATTCACATGTATTATGCAGGGTCATCTGTTAATAAGTGGCATATTTCAGGTCTCATATTCAGATTTCTTGCTTAAATGCTTTCATGGAGCTTAGAGTGAGTGTGACATGACATGAATTTGGAGAAATTAGATGGAAATTAGATATCATTTGCAATCAGTAAAAAATGTTGTGAGATGAAATACAATAATAATTGTTTATTAAGTACTTCCTATGGTCTAGGTTCTGAGAATAGAAAAAACCAAAAATACTCTTGTCTCTATTCTGAAGAACCATTGAGTTGGATTTTTACTTTCACCTGACCTCTGTGCTTTCTGGGAAACTGTCAGAATCCATGTTTTCTAGCCAGCTAGATCATGGTCTGGGCTCACTCTCTTGGAAGAGGCCATTTTTGAGAATATTGCATTTGCAGAAAAATTATTCTTGCTGCTAGTCTGCTCTGACAGAGGAACCTGGGAATTCTCTCAAATTCTGAAGTGTTGAGGCTGCTGTCAAGCCTGGAAATGCCCATCATGTGTCTCCTTATGTTATAAGCTTCTAGGTCTTGTGGTTTCTTTGTACCTAATAGGCTTCCTTGTAGATATTTGTAGTAGGGTTTTTTAAAAAAATGTAGTCATGGATTTTGATTATGATATTCCTAGGACTTTTTATTTTGGGATTTTTTTCAAAGATAAGTAGATTATTTCTATCTTTACTTTGCCCTCTGGTTGTACTAGATCTCATTTATGATTTCATAATATTTCGTATCAAGAAAGATTGTCAGGAAAAAGAAATAAAGCAAAAGAGGCACCAAAGAACCCAATGACCAAGTTCATTGTTTGACAATACATGTGACTACTGTCACTTCAGCTGCTGAGGAGGGGCATCTCCCTCACTGTAATCACCAGAGACAGCCTTCATAGAATGTTCACAGTCTAGGCAGATGGGGAAAGAAAGAATGCCAGAGGGCACAGTTATTGTTTTTAAGGACTACTTAGTGGATTGCTCTTTCTGACCTGAGGGTCAATTCTCTGATACCAGGCTCTTCCCTCTGCTTCTTTCTTGGTGACCCAAGACATTGCTGTGTCATCCCAAGGCCCTCCAGCACTGAGCACATTTGACCCTGTAGGTGGCTTAGCAATCAATCAATTAATAAACATTTATTAAATGCTCATTCATTTCTATGCACTGGACTAGGTACTGGAGAGATGAAAAAAAGACAAAAGACAATTTCTACCCTCAAGGAGCTTTCATTCTAATAGAAGAGAAAGCATAGAAACAAATATATACAAAGTAAGCTATATGTAGAATAGAAAAGAAATAATTTATAGAGGGAAGGCATTCCTGGAATTAAGATGGATTGGGGAAGGCTTCCCATAGAAAGTGAGATTTTAGGTGAGACTTAATGGAAGCCAGGGATGCTAGTAGTTGGAATAGAGGAGAGAGAGTATTCTAGTCATGGGGGACAGGCAGAATGCCTGGAGCTGAGGGATACAGTGTCATCTTCATCAATAGCCAGGTCAGTGTCAGTGGATAGAAGAGTACAAATTGGGGAGTAAGATATAAGAAGCCAGAAAATGTAGGAGGGGTTTGGCCATGAAGGACTTTGAATACCAAAGAGAACATTTTTATTTGTTCCTGGAGGCAATAAAAAGCCACTAGAGTTTTTGCCTATAGAGGTGATATGATAGGACCTGCTTTTTAGAAAAGCACTTCAGTGGCTGAATGGAAGATAGATTGGAATAGGAAGAGACCTGAAACAGGCAGATCCACCATCGGACTACAATAAAATGAAGAGGCCTATTGGGATGCCCTTTAAAGGCCAATTCCCTCATATGCTCCCATACCCTGTAATTCCAATCCAAATCTTGCTACACAATGACATATTTAATGTAGAAGGTGGTTCTTGAATTGAATTTTGAATGAAACTAAGGATTCTCAAAATTAGAGATTAGGAGGCTTTACATTCCAAATGTGGAAGGTAGCCAGGGCAAAAGTATAGACAGGAGATCCCTTGTTATACATGAGGAACAGAAAAAATCCCAGCTTCATTGGACCATGGAGAACACAGAGAGGAATAATGGATAATAAGACAGGAGCAGGTAGCTTGGTGGAAATGAATGAAGATGAAATTCATAGCTGGGCAAGAAGAGTGTCATGGATAAGATGATCTTTGTGCTGAGTCTTAAAAGATTGATTGAATATCAGCAGTTGGGGATAAAGAAATTAGTATAATGCTTACTCCCAAGTTGCAAAGTACTCACTCTATATGATATGTGACAGTTTTAGCAAATATAGGACATTTAGGACCGATGGAAAATATTAATCCTATCCTTTTTCTTTTTTAAAGAATTTATGTTTAATCTAGAATAGATAGATAAACATTTCTTCATAGAATCCTAAAATCCACAGGTTAAAAGAGATATTATAGGAGATATAATCAAAACACTGCAGGAATAGAAATCTTTTCTGCATCAGTCCTGATTAATGGGCCTCTGTCCTATGTTTGAAGAGCTGTAGTAACAAGGAATTAATTCTTATCAGAGGATTCCCATTTAAGTTTTGAAAAGCGTTAATTGAGGGGCAGTTGGATGGCTCAGTGGATTGAAAGCCATGGCTAGAGATGGGAGGTCTTAGGTTCAAATGTGACCTCAGACATTTTCTAGCTGTGTGACCCTGGGCAAGTCACTTAACTCCCATTGCCTAGCCCTTACCACTCTTCTGTCTTGGAACCAATACACAGTATTGATTCCAAGATGGAAAGTAAGGGTTTTTTTTTTTTTTAAGCCTTAATTGGTAGGAAGTTAAATTGAATTTAGTGATATCTGCTCTAGAGTGACAGAATTTCAGAGTTGGAGTGATGGCCTTAAAAGTGAGAACCATTTGTTCTAAAAAATGTTTAGGAATATATATTCCTCACCTTTGTCTATTTGCCTGAGTGTTCAGTGCCAGAACTTTCTTGAGAGCCAGTATCATCACCAAAAATTATGGGTTCCTCTTCATTTTATCTTTGTTTTTCTATTGCTTATTTATGATTTAGAGGTAACCATTGCTTTTCAAAGTCTATACCAGTGGTATATGAGTTCTTGTAGCTCCTCCCCAAATGGAAAGGCTTCAAATAAGAGCCTGGTTATGGACTTTATGTCCCCTGAGTTTCAAGAGAATCATCACTGGAGTGTAGACCACTACAGAAGTTGTTCTGGTCAAAAGAAAAAAATCTTTATGTAATGAATGTGTGTATGTGTGTGTGTGTGTGTGTGTGTGTGTGTGTGTGTGTGTGTGTGTGTGTGTGTGGCCATACTTGAAGTCTTTCCTGTTCAGTAGAACTTTTATGTATGTTGCAATTATTGCATCATCAAGAATTTGAAAAGGATCTGGTTAGGTTAGTCATTGAAAACATATGGATAGTCTACATGTTGCCCTGGTTTATCCAAAATATTAAAAGTAGATTAAGACAGCCATTGCATTGAGTAGATCCTTTATAATGGATTTATGGAAGGACATAGCTCTGCTACTTATTATCTATGTGATTTTGAACAAGTCAAAATCCTTATTTTCCTCATTTGTAAAATGAAGACTTAGACTAGATAATACCTAGGATCCTTTCTCATTCTCAATCTTGTAATCCTGTGGTTGTTCTCAGTAATGTTGGAGTACCTACACTGAGAGCAATGTCTTAAATAACCAGTGAACATTTACTAAGCTACTACTATGTGCCGGACAATGAACTAAAACATTATAGATACCCCCCCCCCCAAAAAAAAAACCCAAAACCCCAAACAAATGACAGTTCTGACTTTGAGGAGCATAATAGGAGTCTAATAGGGGATATGACATGCGAACAATTATATACAAACAAGCTATACAAAGGATAAATAGGAAATAAGTAACAGAAGGAAGGCACTATAATTAATAGGAATTAGGAAGGCTTTTTTCCTATAGAACATGAGATTTTAATTTGTACTTGAAGGAAATCAGGGAAACTAGACAGTGGAGATGAAGAGGGAAAGCATTTCAGCCATGGGAGACAGCAAGGGAAAATTCTCAGAGTGGAGACATGGTATATCTTGTTTAGGAAAAAGCAAAGAGGCCATTGTCACTGAATTGCAGAGTATCTGAGTGGCTGTAAAGTATAAGACTGGAAAAGCAGGGTGGGAGTAGGCTATTAAGGGAATTGAATGCCAAACAGAGTAGTTTGTATTTAATCCTGGAGGTATTAGGGAGCCATTAGAATTTATTGAAATAGGGAGATGATATAGTAACACCTGCCATGTCAGTATAATGTAGTTTGAAGAGCAATAGTTTTGTAGTATCTCAATTCAGTTCCCACCTCTGTCACTTAGACAAGATAGTTTTTAATATCTCTTCTGATTCTAATTTTATAACCATATGATGAGATCCCATACCTAAGCGCATGTTATATATACTTTGGTATGCATGCTTATATATGTATACCTGCATACTCATATGAATATTTATTTGTATGGGTCTATAATATGATTGGCGTATATACTTTTCATGGTTGAAGATTATCTTATAGTAATCATTAGTCTATTTCAGTTGATATGGCAGGGAAAAAAATGATCTGGTAGTTAATCTTTTGGCACTCCATTTCTGTATTTAGCTAGGCCAGTTTTTGGAAAACAGACATACTTAGTTTATTGGTGGATTTATACTTGGAAGATGTAAGACCTATCAAGTGCTCTGCCATTATAGACTTTAAAATCAAGATGTTATGGTCTGCCATTATCACAGGCACTTTCATGCCATGATTAGGCACCAGAGTGTGAAGGAAAGAATAAGCATTTATATAACTCCTACTATGTGCCAGGCATTGTGAAGAGCTTTTTATAAATATCTCATTTGATAGGATGACTTTCATCAAGATCATGTCAAATATATTTATATGTTTATGTATATTCCTCAAAAACTATATTTTTATAGGTGATTTACTTCTATTTTTCATATGCCACCCTTTTCTTATGAAGATTTTTATCCAATAGAATATTTAATATGATGACATCTATATTATATAAATTTTAGTGGTTGGGCATCTGGAATTTTCATTTAGTATTATCTCTCATTATAGATTTTCCCCCCAGTAGCTCTATTCATTGCATTTAGCATTAGTGCTTCCTTATACTAGTTGAGTTTAGAGGTTGTAGTATTATTAGTTTGATAAAAGGTAGTATAGCACAAACGAGATTGATACAAAGCATTTTATAATAACAGTCCCACACAAAGAGGAAAAAAGCATCAGAAGATTAAAATTATGCTTGTTGTTGGATATTACTTAGTAAGTGATGCAATTTTTCAGTGCAATCTTTGGGAGTATTTAAAAAATTTTGGTAACATTTGCATTTTTTTTTTTAGCTATCATTTTCAAGGCTAGTGGTCAGTTCAAAGCCTTTTTGATGCCATTGACTTTCTATCCTGTAATCACTGTTTTAGACTCTAGTCTCCAGAGATGCATAACTTATGATAATAAGTTGAGGGAGATACTGGAGCCATGGTTGTTGTAACATTATTGTCCCCTCTGGGATGATACTTTGTACAATTATGCTCTGCAGGTTGTTAGGCTGTACAACCAGATCAAGTTCCACACAATGCCACGGATGACGATTGAATATTAAATGGGGTATGGGGGAGGAGGGAGAAGGCATCCATCCTAAATGATCTGATTTGAACCCTACAAGATTTGTGGGAGGAGGTGAGAGTTTGGAGAGGGGATAGAGAGAGGAGAGGAGAGGACACAGCTTTAGATTCCTTCTTGTTTTTCAGAGAATTCAATCTCTTTGCTTTAAGTTTAAAATTTTTTGCTTATCACTGCTTCCTGTTAAACTTATTGGGGTATATTGCTA
The DNA here is from genome assembly GCF_027887165.1 of Monodelphis domestica. NCBI lineage: Eukaryota > Metazoa > Chordata > Mammalia > Didelphimorphia > Didelphidae > Monodelphis > Monodelphis domestica. The sequence goes on along the minus strand of NC_077227.1, from coordinate 425,056,320 downwards.
TTATTAATAATACTTAAGTACTTCAAAAGATCTGTGATTGTCTTGGTGTGGCTGGATACTTCATTAAGGAAAATTTCAATTTCTCTTGATCTTAGAACACCATCTTCATGAGTTGCTGGAGCAAAAATTAAAACAAAACAAAAAAACTACTTGTCACCTTGAGGCTGTTACCATGGTATGGAACCTTGGTGGTCCAAGTTTCCCCTTACCTTAAAAAAGTTTCAATAGACCTAACTATCCCTTCAATCTCTATAGCTTTCCTCCCTTTCTCAGCCAAACTACTGGAAAAAGCTCTCTATTCTTCCTGCCTCTGCTTCCTTTCCTCTCACTCCTAATCCTTTTACCACTTGACTTCCCAATATTTCTGTCAAATGAAAGTACTCTGTCCAAAGTTATAGTGCTCTTTGAATTGTCAGATCTGATGGTCTTTTATCAGACCTCTCATCCTTCTAGTCTGTTTGCTGCAGTTGGTGTTACTGACTGCCTTCTGGATGCTCTCTCCTCTATGGGGTTTGTGACTATTCTTTTCTGCTTCTCTTTTTACCTGCTTAATTACTATTCAGTCTTTTTTGCAGGGTTTTTCATTGGTATCATGTTCTCTGTCAGCATTACCCAAGATTCTGATCAGGCCCTTTTTTCTTTTATCTCTATTTTTTTCAGTGACTTACCACGGCTTTAATTATTATCTCTGTGCCAGTGACTCGCAGATTGATGTATCTAGTCTTGTCTCACATGAGCATCATTTCATTCCTACATTACCAAATTGTCTGTTGGACAAGTCAGACTAGAGGGTGGCTTAGAAGTATCATAGTGGTTAGAGGATTGGGCCTGGAATTAGGAAGACCCAAATTCAAATCCAGCCTCAGATACTTAGTGTGACTCTGAACAAGTGGTACATCCTTTCTGAGCCTTAATTTGTTCACTGGAAAATGAAGATAAAAACATTTATTTTGTAAGAATTAAAAGGGATACTATATGTAAAGCACTCTGCAAATCTAAAAATTTTAAGCAGTAGCTATTATTATGTTTCATATTATTATTATTGTTTCATAGGTACTTCATACTCAACATGCTAAAACACTTCTTTATCTTCCCTATATCCTGATCCTTTCCAAACTTACCAATTTTTGTCAAAGGTACCACTATCCTTGTAGCCTTACAGGTTCAAAACCTCATCCTCGACTCATTCTTCTTCATCCCACAAAACTAGTCAGTCGTCAAATCTTGCAATTTTAATTTTCTCACTATCTCCTGACTCCTTTCTCTCTACTCCTACAGCTGCCATTTCACTTGTGGTGCTTATCACCTATTACGTAAATTGTTGTAATGGCCTCCTAATTATTCTCCCTGCTTTAGTTTTCTTCCCACTCCTGTCCAGACTCCACACTGTTGTTGGGAAAATAATTTTCTTTAAGTGCAGATCTGACCTATTCATTAAACTCCTGTTTGTCTTACTGTTGCCTCTAGAATTATAAACTCCCCTGTTTAGCTTTTAAATCCCTCTACAACCTGCCCTTTCAACTTCATTGGACATGGATTCTGTGTGATCAAGCCAAATTGGTTATCTCTCTGTTACTCACATAAAGCCATCAATTTCCGTCTCTGTGCCATTCTCCATGCCTAGAATGCCTCCTTTCCTCACTTCTGCCTTATAGAATCTCTTCTGTTAAGAGGTGGCACAAACATCACCACCTATAGGATGCCATTCCTCACGTCCTTGAACTCTGATCATCCTCCCTTTCGTTGTCTTGTATTTAATTATTTTGTTTTGATTTATGTTTATTTTCTTTATATTTGTTCTGGATATACTGATACATCTGTTCATTTCTCCCTGTTAGAATGTAAACTCCTTGAAAATAGTGATTCTTTCTTTTTATTTGTAACTTTGGCACATTGTCTGGCACTTAGTTTGTGCCCAATAAAACTTTATTAACTAATTGAATACTAGATATGTTGTCATCAAACATATATATGAAATATTTCTATTTTGATATTAGTTATGCTTTACTGGTATAGCCTTCATTACCCTAAGTTCACCTCCATGTTTTGATAAGGCATTAGAAAATAATTTTAATAAAAGATTATTAATAATAAAATCATTCAAGATCAAATAAATGGAAACTCAGTCTGACAATCATGGAGAAGGCTGTTGAAAAAGTCCACCAAATATCAACCTACAGTAAGGCTTAAGAAAAAAGTAGAGAGTAGTGTCATAAAGTGTATTCTGTACCAACTCTGAATAGAACAGGGTTTCTTTTTGAATGGTGAGATCCTTTAGATATTCCTGTTCATAAATTATGTTGTGGTAGCTGCATTGATTCCTGAAATTTTACAAATCCTCCTTAATGAAATCCAGTCCCAGAAAAAGATTAGCTATCCGTAGTAGAAAATTGACATAGGAGAATGAGCTTTTTTTCCAGATTATAATGTGCCTTTGAACAGTTAACCCAATGGATTAGTCAATCAGCATTATATACATATATCCAAGTTGACATCAAACTATTAATGATTATTCTTTCTTTATGACTGCCCATTTAACTGGTTTTGAATCCACATAATTTCCCTGTCATCTAACCAACTGGTGTCAAAATCAAATAGAAAAGGGGACTACTTGACTGTAGGTAATGAGTTTTGAGTTAGAACACCATACACTAATATTATCTAAGCTTTATTGTATTTTTATTTTGTTAGCTATCTCTCACATCTTAATTTGGTTCAGAGTGTTGTGGGCTGTATGCTTTTTACAACTTTGATCTAACCTATATGTCTCCTTATCTTAGACATCAGAAAAAACATAGAAAATTTGTAAATGCTTTAATAAAATGTAGATAAATTATGTCTATAATATTTCCCCAATCTACCAATATAACAACATGGTAAAAAAAATGAATCTAATCTGGTATGATCTGTTCTTGATGAAAGCCTTGAACGTCTCTACTCACCTCTTTATGGTACATAAGTACCCTGTAGTCCTGTTCTTAGCCCTGTGCTGTTTAAAATTTTCTTTTAATGTGTTTGACAAAAAGCACAAGTAACATACTTCTGAAATTTGCAGATAACACAAAGCTAGAAGGGTTAGCTAATGTAGTGGATGACAAAATAACATGCCACAGATCTTGATAAGTTGGGCAGGATCTCATAAAATGAAATGAACAGGAATAAGCATGCAGTCTTGCATTTAGAATTGAAAAATCAACTTTCCTTGTATAAGACAGATGAGACATGACTTTGGAACTGCTTTTTTTTTTTTAATTGTAAGTTAAGTGAGAATCAAAATATGATATGTCAGTAGTCCTATTATATGTCAATATATGTCAGTAATTATAGACTACTTAAAAGAAAGCATAACATTAAAGATTAGGGGTTCTTTTCTATTTTGTCTTAGACAATGTATGGAATATATTGTTTTCAGTTGAGGACAACACATTTTGCATATAATGTCAATAAGCTAGAGAGCATCCAGTGGAGAAAGAACAGATTGATGAATGTCTTAATATTAACATATATAGGAGAAGAGAAGACTTAGGAATATTTGAAAATGGAAGAAAGGTTTGATTTGTCCAGCTTAATACCTGTAAACACCCAAACTGTAAAGGATAATTTTAGTGTTTTTACTTAAAATCTAAATAAGTGGTAGCCATGGGAAATTCCCAAATATGAAAAATACTCAAGTCAGCTGGGGATTTATGGAGATTTTAATTAATATAAATGAAGGAATTAAGGGAAGAGAGAGAATTAAGGGAAGGAGAGAGAGGAAAAGAATTAAGGGAACGAGAGAGAGACAGAGACAGAGACAGATAGACAGAGACAAAGACAAAGAGAGAGAGAGAGAGAGAGAGAGAGAGAGAGAGAGAGAGAGAGAGAGAGAGAGAGAGAGAGAGAGAGAGAGAGAGAGAGAGAGAGACTTAATTTAAACTGCTCTGGCTCAGACTGAGCTAAGCAGTAGTTAAACCTTGGCCAAAGTGGCCTTCCTGAGTCTAAAGGAAAAAGGAGTTAGTCTTATAACTCACCACGAGACTGTCTCCAAGCTGGGTTCCAGTCCTCCACTGAACTCAGTTTCCTGAACTGAGTTCAGGATCTAACTCTACTCTGAACTGAATTGCTTTCACTGACTTTTTACCCCTTCCTTTAAAAGAAATTTTCTCTTATGTCACCTCCCCTAAATTTTCACGTCTACCAATCACAATAGATGCTTTTTTTCCAGGACTGCCCATTCTTAGTTCTCACCACTCTTTAGTTCTCACATTCTCTGGCTAGATCATATCTTCTGAGGTACTTCACTCTTCTTTGTTAAGCTTACCTTTTGTGAGTTACTTGACCTTTTTGTGATTAATTTAACCTTTACAGGTACTTAACACCTTTTTGTATTAGATCTAAAAATAGACCTATCTTAAGTTTCTAGCTTCACTATAACATATGAGTTAAGTACCTTCATTGTTCAATCAAGAGTTTACAACTTTTATCTTCCCCTAAAGTATGTCTAATTAGGGTGGAGTGATTTTAAAAGTTCCCAATACATTCCTGATTCTTGTTAGACCAAGTATCTCCATTGTTACAATAAGGGAATAGCTAAACCAAATCTTCTAAGGTACAGTCTGAGTAGTTTTTAAGATTCACATAAAACAGAGCAGAAATAGTAGTACCAGGATGCAGAGGAGGTAGATTTAAACTTGGAAAATTTTGTTATAACTGAAGCTGCTCCAGAATAGAATAGGCAATTGCTAGATTTGATGAGTTCTTCCTCAGTAGAGATGTTGAAGCAAAGGTTAGATGATCTCTTGTTGGATGTATCATAGGATACATTCTTTTCCAGGAAAAGGTTGGACTAAGTGATCCATTGAGGTTTTCCTAATTTGGAGCTTCTTCACAAGTACTGCAGATTGATAGTTAGCTTGGGCAAGGATTGAAGAGTCAGTTAGCCAGTGAGTATTTCTTGAGTACCATCTATGTGCCAGACCTTGTGTAAGTAAGTATTACGGTACAAAGAAAGGCAAAAAATAATCCCTGACCTTGAAGAGCTCATAGTCTGATGGGGGCGGCCAGCATGCAAAAAAGCTATATATGGGGTAAATAAGAAATAATCAGGGGGCAGCTGGGTGGCTCAGTGGATTGAGAGTCAGGCCTAGAGATGGGAGGTTCTAGGTTCAAATCTGGCCTTAGACACTTCCCAGCTGTGTGACCCTGGGCAAGTCACTTAACCTCTATTGCTTAGCCCTTACCACTCTTCTGCCTTGGAGCAAATACATAGCATTGACTCCAAGACAGAAGGTAAGGGTTACAAAAATAAAAAGAATCAGCAGAGGAAAAGCAGAGGAAGGTGAGCTTCCTTTAAAAAAAAATTTTATTTAGTTAATTGATCTAGGATATTTTCCCATGGTTACATGATTCATGTTCTTTCCCTCCCCTCCCTCTCTCTTTACCCCCTCTCCTGTCTCACAGCCAGTGAACAATTCCACTGGGTTTTACATGTATCACTGATCAAGACCTATTTCCACATTAATATTTGCAATAGAGTGATCATTTAGAGTCTGCATCCCCAATCACATTTCCATCTAATCATGTGATCAAATGTAATAATTAAAAATCTATTTGACAAATATGAGAATTAAAAAATAATTATTGTGGTTGTAGTTTATAAAATTAGCATTTAAATTATGAGGATGTTAGCAGCTTTAGTAGCTTTATTACAACAGGATAGAGATAGTAAAGAGGGAAATGTAGGAAGGTGATGGGAGAATTGTCTAGCCTACCACTTTAAGTCTACTTGGGAGAAATCTAGCTTACTCCTCAACAAAGCTCCAATCTCTAATTTCTTTATCTGAAAATTGCCTATTCATGTCCCTTTCCCATTTATCAATTGGGGAATGGCTTGTTTTTTTTGTACAATTGATTTAGTTCCTTATAAATTTGAGTAATTAGACCTTTGTCAGAGTTTTTTGTTATGAAGAGTTTTCCCCAATTTGTTGCTTTCCTTCTAATTTTGATTGCATTGATTTTGTTTGTACAAACCCTTTTTAATTTAATGTAATCAAAATGATTCATTTTACATTTTGTAATATTCTCTATTTCTTGCTTAGTCTTAAAATCTTTCCTTTCCCATAGATCTGACAGGTATACTATTCTATGCTCACCTAATTTACGTTTAGTTTCCTTCTTTATATTTGTCATTCTCCCATTCTGAATTTTATCTTGGTGTAGGCTGTGAGATGTTGAACTAAACCTAATCTCTCTCACATGGTTTCCCAATTTCCCCAGCAGTTTTTATAAAAAACAAAACAAAACTGGAATCTTTTGGTGTATTGTCTTGCTCAGGTCATTTTATCCCAAGTCTATTCTACAGATCTTCCATTCTGTCTCTTAGCCAGTACCATATTGTTTTGATGACCACTGCTTTATAGTATAGTTTAAGATCTAGTACTGCTGAGCCACCTTCCTTCACATTTTTTTTATTATTTCCCTTGATATTCTTGATTCTCTGCCCCAATGGGTCTGATTGTTCTTCCTTCTTTGGGTCAATTTCAATGGACGTTAAGAATTAAGTATTTCCTGTCTCTAACCTCTTTACCCTTCCAGTGTATTGGTGTTCTCCCCTGCTCCTGCCATGTGCTTCTTTATGAAATATAAATTTACTCCATTTTGTCTCTTTTCCTTTTTCTCTTAGTATTCACATTTTTTCCTCCAGTTATATATATATATATATATATATATATATATATATATATATATATATATATATATATATATATATATATATATATCCTGACATTTTGTCTTATACAGTTTGTCACTGTTCCCTCTAAGTATAATTCTTCTGGCTACCCAGGTGATAATAACAACTTTTTTTTTTTTGATTTAAATATATTTTATTGGATCATTTCCAAGCATTATTCGTTAAAGACATAGATCATTTTCTTTTCCTCCCCCCCCCCCACCCCCCATAGCCGACGCGTAAGTCCACTGGGCATTAGATGTTTTCTTGATTTGAACCCATTGCTTTGTTGATAGTATTTGCATTAGAGTGTTCATTTAGAGTCTATCCTCTGTCATGTCCCCTCAACCTCTGTATTCAGGCAGTTGCTTTTTCTCGGTGTTTCCACTCCCACAGTTTATCCTTTGCTTATGAATGGTGTTTTTTTCTCCTGGATCCCTGCAAGTTGTTCAGGGACATTACACCGCCACTAATGGAGAAGTCCATTACGTTCGATTATACCACAGTGTATTAGTCTCTGTGTACAATGTTCTCCTGGTTCTGCTCCTCTCGCTCTGCATCACTTCCTGGAGGTTTTTCCAGTCTCCATGGAACTTCTCCACTTTATTATTCCTTTGAGCACAATAGTATTCCATCACCAACATATACCACAGTTTGTTCAGCCATTCCCCAATTGATGGGCATCCCCTCGTTTTCCAGTTTTGGGCCACCACAAAGAGCGCAGCTATGAATATTTTTGTACAAGTCTTTGTGTCCAGATAATAACAACTTTTAAGAGTTACCAATATCCTCTTTTCTTATAGATTATTTCCCCCCTCCCCCCTTTCTTAATTACTTTTTAGTGATTTTCTTGAGTTCTGTCTTTGGGCATCAAATTCTCTGTTCAAGACTGGCCTCCTCTTTATGAATGCTTGGAAGTCTTCTATTTTATTAAATGATCATACTTTCTCCTGCAAGAATATAGTCACTTTTGCTGGGTAGTTGATTCTTGGTTGTAGACCCATGTGAATCTTAAAAACTACTTAGACTGTACTTTAGAAGATTTGATTTAGCTACTTCCTTATTGTAACAATGGAAATACTTGGTCTAACAGAATTAGGAATGTCTTTGTAACTTTACATTACTCCACCCATAATTAGACATACTTTAGGGGAAGATAAAATTGTAAACTCCTGATTGAACAATGAAAGTACTTCACTGATAGTGAAGTTAGAAACTTAAACTAAGTCTATTTTTAGATCTAAAACAAAAAGATTTTAAGTACCTATAAAGATTAAATTAATTACAAAAAGGTCAAGTAACTCACAAAAGGTAAGCTTAACAAAGAAGTGTGGTGTACCCCAGAAGATATAATCTAACCAGAGAAGGTAAGAACTAAAGAGTGGTGAGAACTTAGAATGGGCAGTCCTGGAAAAAAGAGTCTATTGTGATTGGTAGACGTGAAAATTTAGGGGAGGTGACATACGAGAAAATTTCTTAAAAGGAGGTGTAAAAAGTCAGTTGAGGCATTTCAGTTTGGAGTGTTCAGAGGTTCTGAACTCAGTTCAGGAGACTGAGTTCAGTGGAGGACTGGAACCTAGCTTAGAAACAGTCTTGTGGTGAGTGATAAGACTGACTCCCTTTCCTTTAGACTCAAGGCCTTTAACTACTGCTTAGCTCAGCCTGAGCCAGAGCAGTTTAAATTAATTCTCTGTCTCTGTCTTTGTCTCTGTCTGTCTGTCTGTCTCTCTCTGCTTTCCTTAATTCCTTCTCTCTATATTAATTAAAATCTCCATAATTCCCAACTGACTTGGATATTTTATTATTTGGGAATCATCCCTGGTGACCAATTATTTAGATTTAAGTAAAAACACTAAAGTTATCCTTACACCCAGTTCCCTTGCTTCCTGGAATGTCATATTCCATGCCTTTCGGTCCTTCAGTGTAGATGCAGCCAGATCCTGTGTTATCCTCACTGTAGTTCCATGGTATCTGAATGATGACTTCTTAGCAGTTCGTAATATTTTTTCCTTGGTCTGGTAGTTCTTGAGTTTGGTGATAGCATTCCTGGTTGTTGTCAATTGGTGATTACGTACAGAAGGTGATATGTGGATTCTTTCAATCTCCACTTTTCCCTCTTGCTCTAGAATGTCAGGGAAGTTTTCTTGGATAATTTCCTGTAGAATGATGTCCAGGGTTTTTCTTTTTGTCATCATCTTCTGGTAGTCCAATGATTCTTAAGTTGTCTGTTCTGGACCTGTTTTCTAAATCTTCCATTTTGTGGATGAAGTGTTTCATATTTTCCTCAATTTTCTCATTCTTTTGATTTTGTTTTATAGTTTTTTGCTGCCTTGTGAAATTGTTTGCTTCTAATTGTTGGATTCTAGTTTTTAAAGACTGAATTTCATCCCTGGTTTTTTGGCCATCCTTCTCCTTCTGGTCTGATTTTCTTTGGAGGTCATCTTTCATCTTCTTTGCCTCATCTTTCATCTCCTCTGCCTCATTTTCACGCTGATTAATTTTGGCTTTCAAGACACTATTTTATGTTTCCAGATGATTTATTTTGTTGTCTTTTTAAGTTCTTTTCCCAATTGTCTTCAGCCTCTCTTAATTGTTTTTTGAATTGTATTTTGAATTCTTCCAAAGCCTGTGTCCTATTTGCTGGAATTTCTGTGTTTTTGCTTGGTATTCCTTGGTCTTTCTCTGTTCTTTTTGCTCTTTGTTCATTGCCTGGATAGAAGCTGTCGATTATAATTTCTTTTTTCTTTTTATATTGTTTACCAAAAATTTCCCCTCTCCTTTCCCATTGTAATTGCCTGTAATCTTGTTCCTCTGATTATTTGCTGGATCTGTGGGTTTGGGCTGTTCTGTCCTGAAGGGGCTTCTCTGCTCTGCTGATTGACTAGGTTAAGCAGAAGGTGTTGATGAACTGTGAGGTCAGATCTTCCCCAACTGGCAGCAGAAGGTATAAAGAACATGGGCTTCCCACCCTGTTATTGATGTTGTAGCCTGTAGTGGTTGCAGCCTTCATTCTTGGAGCTTTGTCAGAGAGGCTCTCATAGCAGCCTATGGGGGAAGAGGACTTGAACTTCCTGCCCTCTGAATTCTTCTTATGTGCCTTATAGACAAGATTAAGCCAGGGGGTAGTTGATCTGCAGAGTGCCCTGAGGCCAAAACCTCAAGAAGGGGAGCTGGGGCAAGATGGAGTATCTTGTCTCCAATTAGGCTGCCCTCTATGCACATCTCCTTCAGCTGTCTTCCTGCCACCTGTGTTCAACTCCCTGAGCCTGGCACATCTGTGCCAGCAAGGCAATCCCTCTGGACTAGCACCCTTGCCTGCCCAGAGACTCTAGCCACAGCTGGAGACTCAGCACTGTAGGTGGGGGATGGGTCCTGGGACCTTCCTTCCTTCCCTTCTCTTGAACCCTGAATATTCAAGAATTCAAGCTTTTATTGGGGGGGGGTGCCTTTTAATTTGAATCCTGCAAGATGGTTCCCCAGCTCTGTCCTGTTGTTAGATTCAGTTTTCTGTCTCCTCAAACACTCTATTTTTGATTGGTGTGGAAGGGTTTTTAGAGATTTGGACTTTTGCTGTGTCTATATCGCCATCTTGACTCAGTCTCCGAGTCAGCCTTTTTAAAGCAGTTTTATTGATATCACTTCCTGTTACTCTCCCACTTCATGGAAACAATCATAATCTTTCAATTTGCCTAGCACTGCACAGGGTTTGGGCAGTGGCCTCTGGAGTTCTCACCCATTCTAGCAAGTGACTTGTGAACTCTCATACTTACTGACTTGTAAGGTACTAAGTAGGGGTATTTAAATTATTGATTAATTTTAAAATTGCTTATTGACAGACAAAGAGTTTGATTCACTCTTCATAGTTTCCATGAGAAAGGACAGAATTTTAACACCTAAAAGGAAAGCTGACTATTAATTTTGATTGATTCACTCATAAAGTGGTTCAAGGCAACTATATGGTACAGTGGATAGAGTGCCAAGCACCTGTCCTGGAGACCAGAAAACTCATCATCTTGAGTTCAGATCTGGTCTTTCAGATACTTAACTCCAGTGTGACTCTGCGTAAGCCACTTAATCCTGTTTGCCTCAGTTTCCTAATTTTTAAAATGAGCTGGAGAAGGAAATGGTAAACAACTTTTGTATCTTTACCATGAAAACCCCAAATCAGGACCTGACTGAAAAAGAAGAAAGTTAATGATTATCTACTTTGTTTCCAGTTATTTGCTACTACAAAAAGATACTGCTATAAATATTTCAATGTATAGGACTATAATAAATCATTGACTAGCACTGGAATCTCAGTGAATGAAATGGGCATTTTAGTTACTCTCTTTTGCATAATTTTAAATTGGTTTTGAAATTTTTTCGACCAGTTCACTGGTTCTGTAACCAGGATGCCTGTCTTTCCAAAGTCCTTCCAACTTGGGCACTTTTTGTCTTTTGCCATCTTTCTTTGTTTTCTGGGTTTAAGGTAAAACTCCAGAGTTGTTTTGGTTTCTATTAAAACTTTTGAAGTATATTATTAATAGTAAACTCATATCATTCTTTCCTATGATTGTTAATAGTCAACAATTCTGAGAAATAGTTGTTTATATCTTTTGACCTCTTATCTATTGAGGAATAACTTTTGGTCTGTGTGGTTTTTCTTTTATGCCATATTGTTATTTTCTTCTTTCAACCTAAATCCATGTAGGTATTGTATTTTAAGAAGAAAATTGATGAATATATGTAGAGAAGAGGTTGGTCAGTATGGTGAGAAGACTGGAGACCCAACCAGAAAAAAATCAGTTGAATGAAGTGGCAGTGGTTAACTCAGGGAGGAGAAGATTTATTGTACATGTCAAACTCTGCTATTTGGTATTGAAAATACTTCATAACTGGTTTAAAATCTACCTTTCTTTGGTTTGCTTAATACATAGTTTTTACTTTCATATTCCAAATTGCAGCCAAATGATTTGTCATGGTATTCCTCATATATACCACTCCATTACCTATTTCCATGAGTTTGTGCAGACTGTTTCTGATACCTGAAATGTATTCCCTCTTCATCTTTTAGAATCATTAAATCCTCTGAAGTTTAGATCAGTTTCATATTTTAAATAAGGCATGTTGTGCTTCTCCTATAGAATATTAACTCCTTGAAGGGAAGGACTGCTTTATTTTTGTCTTTGAATCCACCTGCCTAGTTCAAAGCCTGGCACATATTTAATAAATGCCTTTTAGTCATTTTGAAAACCGTAATGATTAGGTGAAAGGAAATGGAAGCATAAATCTTGTTATATGCTAGTAGCTTGTTTGCTTAGAAAGTAATAGGTATGTTTTAATCTCTTCTCCAAATTTGGCCTATTATTTAAAATAAATCCTTGAAGTAAAGTATTATTTTCTGTTAAACTAAAGCTTTCAGTTAACATATATTTTAAGGATCCTCTCATGTCTAGTATTATGCCTTCTGATAGTTTTTATTGATTTATTTCTGAAAAATCTTTAAGGGGCAACTAGGTGCTTCAGTGGATAGAGAACTAGTCCTAAAGATGTGTGACAAGGAAATCACTTTAAAAGACTGATGTATATTAATTTAAGGTCGCCAAGGAATTCAGCTATGTAATTCCTAAATGAAAACTCAAGTCAGCAGTCAACCTTTTATGGAGTTTAATTACAAACAGGAGGAAGAAAGGTATTAGAGATAGAGAGAGAGAGGGAGAGAGAAAGGGGAGAGAAGGGAATAGGGCTTAAATACCCCCTTCTGTTTAGGCTGGGCCAAAAGGCCCAAGCCCTTAGATAGCTGAGGCAAAGAAAAGAGATCAGTCCCTATCACTCATGTGACCAAAATGTAGAAACAGTCTCAGGGGCCTCCACCTCCAGCTTCCTTCAGAGCAAGCTTCTCAGAGCACAACCTCTCAGAGCAAAAACCTCTCCAACCAACCACCCAGTCCTCAGACCCTGCTATCTTTAAGGAAACCATTCAAGTTCCCTCCCCTCAGTTCTCACATCTACCAATCACCTGTCCATGTCTTCCCTGTGCCAATGGTGGCTCTAGCTTAACCCAGGACCGCCTAGAGGTCTGTGGCTTTGCACATGTCTGTTGAAGGTCATATTCTCAAATAATTAAATCTTGATCTCTGCTGCAGCCCTTCCTAAATCCTGTTAGGACTGAGTAGGTTGGAAATTGTATTTTCTGAGACCTGTTTCTGTCATTCCAAGTATCTCTATTGTATCAATTCTAAAATCAATCATGACTCAAAGAACTTCCTGTTCTATGCTTAAGCATAGGTCAAAGCCCTTTCCATTGTTCAGCAAAAGGTTTCTGTCCTAAAGTAATCTTAAGTAGGGAGGAGGAGGAACCTCCCATGCCAATGGGGTTCACATTCCTATAGACTATCAGTAAGAAATTTTCCAAGTATGAAATTTCTCAATGGTGAAATTTCCAACATTTATAAGTCTAAGAAATTTTAAGGTTTACAGATGGGAGGTCCTGGATTCAAATGTGACTTCAAACACTTCGTAGCTGTGTGATGCTGGGCCAATCACTTAACTACCATTGCCAAGTCCTTACCACTTTTCAACCTTGGAACCAATATATGGTATTGATTCTTAGACAGCACGGCAAGTCACTTAACCTTCTGTCTTAGAATCACCTAGCTGCCCTCCTGATTTGGATTATTTTAAGGTCTCTTCCAACTCTACCATTCTGGTCTATTGGAAAATAGAAGAGATCACAACTGTATCTTTATCTTTTTTATTTTTTCATAGGAGGTAATAGAATACATACAGGTAACAGAATAAAATTATTTCTTTGGTTCTTATGCAGCCCATAAGTGCTGCTGGCCTGAAGACAGGTTATGTTGGAACAAGAATTGTTTGGGATTTTGCAATTGCCATCTTTTAATTTGATCAGTTTGTGGACTGTTGTATTTTGTGAGTATGTTGTATTTTTCATGTTTGCTTATGATATGGTTCTGGATCTCATTTAGACTTGTCAATAGGTCCTGCTGATTTAAAAACAGAAGATGTATCTGTAGACAATACTTAGATTGTATAAAATTGGTTTGCATTTATTGCATGTTCAACATATTGTTTCAAAAGTCTCTTTTTGAATAATATTTCATTTCATGGGCAAGAAAAATACTTTGTTAATTGAGTAATTTTCTCTTTGTTGATTCTTTAAAGGTGTACTTTTGGGAGGCTATATATATTTACCTTGAGCATGATTTTGCCAGTCTTGATATCACGTGTTAATTTTAGTTGTTCTCAAAGCAAGTATTGAATCCTTGGAAATTTTATAAAATTAATATTCAAAGAGCAAGACAAAATTGGTCAACTCTGAAAAGATTCATTAGTATTGATGATGATCCAATTATTTAAACTAGATCTTATTTCTTAGTTTAAATGAATAGTTCTTCTTTGTTTTGACTTTTTGGATTATTTTTTTGTGAAGAAAATTATTATGCATTCTTTTGTGTTAATAAAAGAATTAGTTGTTCTTTGGATTGCATGAACTCAGGAATGATTTTTTTTTAACATAACACTTGGAGAACTGCTGCTTGGTTAGAACACTTTTGTTCCAAGCTCTCTTTGAGTCAGTTCCTATTAAACCTGAAATGTGACAACCTGTACAACAATGGAAATAGTCTTACAATACAATTCTTGTATTATTATTGTGTGGGATTGAGGAAACTCTCATAGTGTGCCTAATTGAATTCATTATGCTTAATGAATTTGGAAAACCAAAGGGTACCTTTTGTTTACTTGACCATTGAATTTGAAACTTGGAGCACTTTAGAAGGAAATGCTTTGTAAAAGCATAAGAAGTGTTGTAAAATATACTACTACATAATATGTAGAATGCAATAAATTAGTAAGTTTTAGTCACCCTCAGATAATATTATGGTAGTTTCAATGTAACAATTACAAGCAAAGGTTATGAAAATGGCATACCAAGCAAGTTACCTTCTGATAGATGTTGAGAAAGGGAGGGGAAGGGGGAATATTAAATTATGATGTGTTTTTGTTAATAGTTCCTGTGAATTCTTTGATAATGGAATTGATCACAGTACATTTCTTTGGTAAATTGTTAATATCCCTTTTATATACCTCTATAAGAGTTCTTCTAAAGGAGCATTCAGAAATGTATCATTAAAGGAGAATACTATTCTATTCCCCTTTTAAAAAAATTTCATATTTAGCAGCTTGATGCTACTTGCATTATGTAAATTATTATAGTCAGTATGGCATTATGTAAAATTCCCTAATGTATCTACATGAGGATTTCTTGATGTAAAATAATGCTTGCTGGTTTTTGTAAATTTGATGAGAACTTAGTGGTGATTGTGAGCATACCAAGTAATCCCTCTTTTTTATGAGAAAAACACTTGCTTTGAAATATAGGCATTTGCCTAAATACTCCTCAATTCTCCTTTTCCTAGGCCTAAGCTCTGAAAAAGAAAAAGAACTGTGCCAATTTGAAATTCTGAATATTAATGACTATGATATGCCATTCTGAAAAATGTTGGTCCCTGAGCCCAAATGAGCCTTGTATTTCTTGAGACTTTTTATTCTATAAATGTAAAAGAACACTGATGGGTTTGGCCTCCCACCTGCCTTTGTCTAGAATTGTCAGTCTCTAGATAGCATGTTAAGTCTGTTTGGATTAATTTTGTTCCTTGTTGGATATAGGTGATGTAGGTCGGTCATATTTTTCTTTTCCTGCTGTGTCCAACGAAAAATCAGTTGCATCCACTACATCCCATCCTGTGAGGTATCAGCAACCATGGCTTGTCCCATTTCAATGATAGCATGAAATATTAGTTAACTCTTTCTTTGAACATTTGCAGGACAAGGAGGGCTTTGCCAGCTGCTAAGAGTGAATAGGCTGTCACCAGGCAACTCTAGTGTCTGAGATACAAAGAGCTGAAGGAAGAATGAATGTGACTATTCAAGGATTGAGCACTTAAAATATATCTCCATTAACTTCATATATTAGTTAAAAGGTTATAAGAAATTTGACTTGTCAGAACTAGAAATGAAAAGGGCCTCCTATGTAAATATTCCCTGGATAAGGTATCAAAAGACTAATCTACTTAAAAATTTTAATTATCTTGTGTATTTGGACTACATAGGGATATACAGAGACTTCATGAGAACATTTGGTGGAAAAAAGACTGCAGTCTCCTTTATATCAGAAAGTGCCTCCCTTTTTATCCCTTTCTCTCCTTTTTAAAAAAAAAAGAAGCTTTAAAAAGGGAAACTTGAAGAGTTTGTGGTAAGGAGAGGCCACATAATATAGTAGACAGAGAAATGGACTTGGAGTCAAGAGATCTGAGTTTGAGTCTTGGTTCTAACACATTTTAGTCATGTGACCATAGACAAGCATGTTATTTTAGCTCTGCCTTTCAGTTTAATTGTATAATGGGAAAAATAAGCCTTGTACTACCCTGAAAGGGCTATTGTGAAGAAAGCACTATATAAATCTTAAAGTTTATTATATATGATATAAATATGATTGTTATTAATATCAGGAATACTTAAAGAAAGAGGGGAGACAGAGGTTGTTTGAAAAATTGAACCATAGATACAAGGAAATGGGCAAAAAATCCCTAAATAGTACTCCATTCCATTGTTTGGTTCAATTTAAAAAGCTTTTTTTCAAGTTTCAATATTTGTAGTTTACCTTTAATATCTTAAATTTAGTCCAAAGCCATGAATCCTATTAGAGCATGTCTTGGTTTCTTTACTAATGCCAAGATGTTTCATAAATTAAATGGTTGAGGGTTATGAACAGGCAGCTTTCAGAAGAAATCAAAGCTATCAATTGTCATATGAGAAACTGCCCTTAATCACTAATAATTCAAGAAATGCAAATTTGAATAACTTTGAGGTACCACTTCACACCCATCAGATGAGCTAAGATGACAGAAGAGGAAAATGACTAATGCTGGAGGGAAAGTTAGAAAATAGGTACACTAATGCACTATTGAGTGAAGCTGTGAAGTAGTCCTACCATTCTGGAGAACAGTTTGGGATTATATCCAAAGGGCCCATACCCTCTGACCCAGCAATACTGTAATTAGATCTATATTTCAAAGAATTCAAAGAATTCAAAGGCCTATATTCACAAAAATATTTATAGCATCTTTTTTTTTGGTTGCAAAAAAAATGAGAACTGAGAGGATGTCTATCAGTTTGGCAATGGCTTAAATACTTGTAGTATATGAATGTGATGTAATATTGTTGTGCTTTAAAAAATGATGAAGGGGATGAAAGTCTCTTTCTTTCATTGTGGATTCCTTATGATCTGGGTGTGAGTCTTGGTTCTGTTGCCTAGTACCTTTCATAAGCTTCACCCCCTTCATTCCTTTTATGTATTATACCCTGATTGTACTGCATAATCCAATGATATTGGCCTCCTTGTTGTTCCTCAAACAAGATATTCCATTTCCCAACTCTAGGTATTTTTACTTTCTGTCTCACCATTGCTGGAATGCTTTCCCTCCTTATCTCCACCTCTTTGCTTACCTGGCTTCTGTCAAGTCCCAAGTAAAATTTCACCTTCTATAGGAGGCCTTTTTTGATTGCTCTTAATTCTATAGTTTTCCCTCTGTTAATTATCATATATATATATATATACATATATATATATATATAAATATATATATAAATTGCATTGATCCTCAAAATGCTCTGCAAGGTAAGTATTATTATTATTTACATTTTACAATGGCAGAAATGGAAACAAATATATTAAGTGTCTGGCCCAGGATCACACAATTAAGCAGAAGCTGAATTTAAACTCAGGTCTTGACTCCAGACCCAGCACTCCCCCTACATTGTGCCACCAGCTTTTTCTACATAACCTCTCTCTATAGCTTGTTTCTATATAGGTGTTTTCATGTTGTCTTCTCCCATTAGACTGTGAATTCCTTGAGAATGGGGACAGTATTGTACCTTTTTTTTTTATCCCTAGTTCTTAGTACAGTGCTTGGCACATAGTAGGTAAACTTAAAAATGTTTATTGACTGACTGACTATCTGTAAAATGAGGAGGATGGATTAGATGAACATTTAAGGTTCTTTTTACCTCAAAATCCATTATGATCTTGAGACTTGGAAGGGATCTAAGAGAAATCATCTCTTAAAAAAAAAGTAAGAGGTCATGCCCTCAAGGAGCTCTTATTCTAATTGGGGAAGATAGCAAGCCTAGGAGATTTCATCTGTGGAAAGCTAGGTCTAGAGGTCCTTAGGGTATAGTGAGAGGTCTGATAGTAGGAATATGAATGCCCTAGTGTACTGATGACAAACCTATCGCATGAGTGCCAAAGATGGCACACACAATGCTCTCTGTGTGCTCTAGTGCTATTCCCCACCCCCATCCTCAAAGTTCGTTATTAGAAAGATAGAGAGACTTAGTTGGAGCTGCTCCCTTCTCCCTCTCCACTGTGCCTCCTCACTCCTCTGCCCAGCAGCCCAATGGAAGTGCACAGGGGGTAAGGTGAGCAGCTCACAGGCGGCAGAGCTGGAGGGGAGAGGAGTGCTGGGGCCACTCCCCTCCCCTTCTGTACTTCACCCACCTCTCTGACCAGCAGCCCAATGGGAGCACTTGCTTCCCTGTGTGGGGCAGGGAGAGCATGGCATGTGGTCTCTAAAAGGTTCACCACCATTGCCCTAGTGAAAGGGAAGATGCTGTACCCTGATGGTCTTTAGGGCACTGTGAAGGAGCAGATAGTGAGGTTTTCATTTTATTGGAAGGATTACATTTGGTGACTCCCTACACATCAGCATGGTGTAAGTAGCCATTTCCACCTTGAAGGTAGGGGACAGATGAGGGGTTATAATGGAAGGACCAAGTCCATGAATTATTAAGGAAGAAGGGAGTAGACCTGAAGATTAGAATGGAGTTTCCGACAGCAGGAATGTACATAGAAGGTTAGTGTCCAGCCAGAAGTGAGAAAGGAAAATAGGGCATTGATAGGAAGAAGCTTATCGGGATAAATTTCCTATATTACTTGCTCTTCTGGATCTACCCATCCAGTAGGATCTGAGATAGAGGGAAAGGGTGTCTTACAGGGTCTCCTCCAACTTGATAGGTTTTTTAATGATGATTCCTAAAGGGATGAAGTCTCTTGCTAGAGTGAATTTGTGGCAGAGTGTATATATATGTATATGTATACATATATATGTATGTGTGTGTGTATACATATATGTGTGTGTATTTTAAACCATATCACCAACAGATCAGGAGTTTTTTGTTTGTGAAGACCTCGAACCATTTTGTCCCAGGACAGCCTAAATCTTAATGTAAAAGACAAGAGCATTCATAAGGTTTTCAGGGTCTTTTTGGTCCAATTGTTTGTTTCCTTAAAATTTGCATATAGTGAAAAACAGTCTTTTGGATGGAAATTATATTGTTCACAGTCAAATATAGGGATAGAATTCTTTCATCAAGGTTTTGCCTGTTTCTATCAAGGAAAAATCAATTAGATTTTTGGCTCATTATTCTTTTCTTGTGCACCCCTCTCACTGTATGGCTAAAAACTTTTCCTATAACTTCCTTTGTTAATGGGTTTGTTTTTTGGATATTGTCTTTTGTGTGTGTGTGTGTGTGTGTGTGTGTGTGTGTGTGTGTGTGTGTGTGTGTGACTCTTAAAATTTTATTTAATTAATTTAGGATATTTTTCCATAGTTACATGATTCATGCTCTTTCCCTCCTCTCCTCCCACTCCCTTCTCATAGCCAGTGAGTAGTTCCACTGGGTTTTACATGTGTCATTGATCAAGATATATTTCCATATTACTAATATTTGTATTAGGGTGATTGCTTAGGGTCTACATCCCCAATCATATCCCCACTGACCCATGTGATCAAGCAGTTGTTTTTCTTCTCTGTTTCTACTTCCATAGTTCTTTACTGGATGTGAATAGAATTCTTTCTCATAAGTCCCTCCGAATTTTCCTGTATTATTGCATTGCTGCTAGTAGAGAAGTACATTACATTTGATTGTGCCACAGTGTATCAGTCTGTGTATAATGTTCTCCTGGTTCTGCTCCTTTCATTCTGCATCAGTTCCTAGATGTGGTTCCAGTTCACATGGAATTCCTCCAGTTCATTATTCCTTTGAGCACAACAGTATTCTATCACCAGCAGATACCACAATTTGTTCAGCCATTCCCCAATTGAAGGGCATCCCCTCATTTTCCAATTTTTTTTGCCACCACAAAGGGCATGTCTATAAATATTTTTGTACACATATTTTCCCCCATTATTGGATATTGTCTTGAATCAACTTTAAAGTCACTCAGTCTTGCTTCCTGAGGAGCAGAAAGGATTTCAACAGTACCTTCAAGATAGATTTTTGTTTGTTTGTTTTTTGTGGGAGGAGAATTTCTGAAGAACTGGGAAGAGACAAATCTTTATTTGAAGAGGCTGACAAGGTTCATTCAGAATAGACTTAAATGAATGGAATCAGAATCATGAAACATTTAGATCTAGAAAAGATCTTAGCATTCACTTAGAGTTCAACTGCTACATGAAGCACTAAATTCTCTATTTAATATCCTAAGAAAATGATTATTGAGCCTTTGATTGGAAATTTCCAGTACTGGGGAGCCTAATACGTGTCAGTACAGCCCTGTCATTGTTGTATAGTTCTAACCATTTAAGAGTATCTTTTTATTTCTACATTTTAATTTCTATTGTGCTTACATCATCTTCATTTTCAAATATATCTGTCTTCCTTCCTTTAGCCAATGAACTATCCCTTATATAGAGAAGTTTAAAAAAAGAGGAAAAAAGGCAATTCAGTAAAATCAATCAACAGATCAATTGTGTTTCAATGTATATGTCAGTGATGGCATGCCTATGGCATGGGTGCCAAAAAGTGCATGCAGAGCCCTCTCTGTGGGCATGCCTGCAGTCACCTGCCAGAATTAGTTACTAGAAAATAAGAGGGACTTGGGGTAGAACTTGGAGTAAGGTGAGGGAGTCAGGGGGTGAAGTGGAGGGGGCTTAGAACTTGGACTGGCAGGGACTGATATGGCATTTGGTCTGTATGGGGTGTGGTCGGAGCAGGACCTGGCACTCCTCTAAAAGGTTTACCATCACTGATGTATGTAATAAATTTCTGTACTCACTGACCCCTATACCTCCTGCTTCTGTAAAGAAGGAGGAGGTAGATGCATATATATATATTTTTTTAGTTTTGGGAATCCAAATTTGGATGTTAACATTTATATGGTTACACATTATTTTGTTACTTCTTTGTTCTTTTCATTTACAGTATTTTAGTTATTTTGCCGTTTCTGCTTATTTCACTGCATCAGTTTATATATCTTCCTGAGCTTCTCTGAATTCTTTATATTAATAATTTTTATGGCCCATTAATAGCTGACTACATTTCTATATCATGTTTTGTTTAGCCATCCCCCAAATGATGGAACAAGTAGTTTTTTGTACTCAATAAAAATCTGTCTCCAAATATGATGGTATCTTTCTTTATTCTCCCCTTCTATTCTTCTCCCTGGACCCAAACAGAGCTAATGTGATGCTCCTTTTCTTTGGGAAACTGAAGCAGTTTTTGTGAGAGTGCTAGAGTGGGGGAGTGACATTCTAAAATAAGGGGATTGTCCTATATATTCTCTAAGGTTCCCTTCCAAGCATAAAATTCTTACCTGTTGACTATAGGAGGCAATTGGGAGGAGGGGAGAGAAAGAACATGAATCATGTAAACATGGAAAATTTTTCTTAATTAATCAGTTAAATAAAATTTAAAAAATATTTATCTATAAAAAATAAAATAAAATAAAATTCTTTGATCCTAAATGGGATAGCTTTGAACTCTTATCCTATAGTATCAGAGCAGTATTGAACATTTTTAAATAGTATTTAAAATTTCCCAAAGAGTACACTTGTGTCAACATTCAAAGAGAAATGGAGAGAGCCCTGACAGGAAGCAAGAAGATTTGTGATTTAGGTGGGAAGTAAGGAAGGTATGGTAGAAATGACCTTGGATAGAAAATAAAAGATAAGAGGCACTTCTAAGAAAGAACGAACAGGAATTATGTTATTGATTTATGCTTTTTTTTAATCCTTTAGCATAAAGGAAAGAAGAGCCAAAGATTATTCTAAAATTTAATGTCTTGGTGATTAGAAGAATGATAGTGTCCTTGAATAAAGCATAGAAGTTGCAAGGGAGGCTAATTTTGGGGATTGAACCAGTAGTTTTGGTTTTTTTTGTTAATGATGAGGTCAACTGGTAATTGGAGAAACTGAATTGGAACAGGACTTCAAATATAACCTTGGTAGTCATTTGTAAGAAGGGTAGAGATGTGATCTCTGAAAATGAATTGTATGCTTCAGTGGGGGGCAGATTGATATTGTGGAAAAAGTTCTGATTTGGGAGTTGAGAAACCAGAATTCCAATGCCAGATATCTCACATAGCCTTGAGAGAATAATTTCTTCTCTTTAAGCTTTAGTTTCCTTTTCTTTGTGTCTTGACATGGGGTCCCCTTCAATTCTAAACTTTAGAACTGTGTAGAAATACAACCTAAAAGCCTGTGATTCTTGTTTGGGGGAATCATAGGATCTGATGAAAACCAGAAATCAATCTTTTCATATAATAAATGCCTTAGTATAACAAATGTGTAATATAAACATATAAAATAAATAAAATTTAAATAAACATACATAAATATATAATACGTAATACATAATTTCATGTTTAATATTTTTGGAGAAAACATACAAATGTCAGCATTTTCTCAGGGAACTCCATTACAACATTCATGTGTTGTAGAATAGTTTGGAGAACATTGCATTAATAATGATAACTTATGTTTATATATGCTTGGGATGACATTGAAGCATAGCAGATAGAGAGCCAATTTGGAAGCCAGGAAGACACACACTAGATGTGTGACCCTGGGCAAGTCACATAATCTCTCATTGTTGCAATAATTCTCTAAGATTATAATGTTGCAGGGAAAATACCAACCTGCAGTGGTAGTTTGCTCACCAAAGAGTTCTCTACCAAAAAACTCACAGGTCTAGTCTCTATCCCTATGCATGTTATATGATGGCTATTATTTCTTTAAAAATTTTTTTCTTTCTTCTGTAGTTAACAAAAGTAAACATTGCCATGTGCAAAAGAGATTTTGGTGAGGATGAAGAATATATTTGGGTATGCAAGATAGAGATACAGAGTGGCAACAGGTTTTAATAAGATAAAGAGATTTTTGCGTTCATGAATGTAATAGTAGATTCTGTCTGATGGCCAGGTTATGGGCATGACTGTCTCTGTGGGTAGCTGAGCTAGAAGTAGAATAGGAGGCCATCAAAAATGAGTCAGTTGAGTAATTGCAAAGTTAGGGTGTTTGAAGAAGTATTTTAATGTATATTGAAGATTAAAAATCTCTTGGTGTGAAACTCTCTCCATAAGTGTATATCAGTCACTCATTATAAGATCATTGATTGAGAGCTGAAAGAGACCTCAGGGTCCATTTAGTTCTATTTCCTCATTTTACAAGTGAGGGATGGGCATCTAGGATGTTAAGTGACTTTCTTAATGTTATATACAGATATTGTCAGAGGCACAGTTTGAAATCAAATGCTCTGTTTCCAGGGATTGGTGCTCTTATGATTTTAAAGAGTTATTTAGCAAGGAGCATTGAGACCTTAAGTGACTGGTGTGCCATCATAAAAGTAGTATGTGTTGAATGCAGGTCTGGAATCGGGTCTTTCTGACTCATTTGCTGCCTTCCATTCATTATATCTGGCTACCTATCTTAGAAACTTTTTATAAAACTTTAGTCTTTGAAACATTTTTAAAAGAGCAGACCTATATTGTAAGATACTTCTTCATTTTACATAAGTAAGAATTTATTAATGGTTACTAATATATTACTAATTAATTATTATTATTATTTAAACCCTTACCTTCCATCTTAGAATCAATAATGTGTATTTAAGCAGAAACGTGGTAAGAGCTAGGCCATGGGGGTTAAGTGACTTACCCAGGGCCACACAGCTAAGAAGTATCTGAGGTAAATTTTTACCTAGGATCTCCCATCTCCAGGCCTGGTTTTCAATCCACTGAACCACCTAGCTGCCCCCTAACTTATTATTTGTAATCTTGAACTTCACATATGTATTAGTGTTTATAGATCATGAATAGAGTTGTTGAGAACAGGAAGTTTTAGTTTTTAAATGTCTGGAATCACTGCCCACAGAAGATATGTCCCAAATGATGATAAAGCATACTAAAATAATATAAGACTTAGGGGAAATTGGATCTTAATTATATAAATTAATCTATATATATTTTTCAGTTTCATCAAGGTACAACTTGATCCGTATTAGGACTATTATATAACTATGCTTTAATTAGATGATTGTTGTACTGTGGTGGTTGATTTGCTATTTAAGAAACACAGTAGTGGCAGCTCAGGGGCTCAGTAGATTGAGAATCAGGTCTGTAGACGGGAGGTCCTAGGTTCAAATGTGACCTCAGACACTTCCCAGCTGTGTGACCCTGGTCAAGTCACTTGACCCCCATTGCCTGGCCCTTACCACTCTTCTGTCTTGAAATCAATACACAGTATTGATTCTAAGATGGAATCAAGTAAGGGCTTTAAAAAAAAATAAGGAAGAGAAACACAACGGCATAATAGCAAAGCCTCGTAGTATCAGATTTAGAGCCAAAAGGGTCCTAGAGGTCAACTAATCTAATCCCTTCATTTTATAGGTGAGGAAACTAAGGCCCATATTGGTTAAGCTACTTGTCACTTAGGCAAAAAATGGCACTGTCAAGATTGGAATCTAGGGCCTTTGATTCCAAAGTGAATTATGTAGAGAATTTTAGAATTTTGATTTGAGAAGAACCTTGGAAGTAATTTAGTACAACCCTTCTCCTTTCAAAGATAAGTAAACAGAGGCCCAGAGAGGGGAAATTTTGTAACATTTTATTTGGTGCTACAAATTTGTGCAGTTTATTTTTCTCATTAAATTTCGTTCATTTAATAAGCATTTGCCCTTTTCCCCTTCCCTTTCCCCTTTCTTCTCAAAGAGGGGTGGGGGAAGAAAAAAAGAAAACCCCTTCAACAAATTATACAGAACCCAACAAAAGACATTTCTACATTGGCCATGACTAAGAATGCATGCATATCTAGTCCATCCACTCATTGTCAGGAGGGGGCTAGCATTCAGTTTACATTATCAGTGTTCAGGAATCATGATTGATCAGAATTGCTCAGAGTTTTTATATAATATGATATGATATGATATCATAATATAATATGCTTCATTTTTATGTTAAACTATGAATTGTTTCTGTGCTCTTTTCAGTCATGTTTAAGTGATTCATGTTCCTCCTCCTACCACTTCTCTGTTTATTAGACTTCTATTTGTTCCTCACTGTTATGTGAACTGTTATCATTCAAATTACTCCTTTCCCCCCCTTTCATTCTTTTCTCCACTTGAGAGCATTAAAACATAAAAAAACACTCCCAAGTTTTCCATCTTATTTTACTTCCTTTATAACTCCTGTCCATATCATGACTCCTGAATCATTCTTTCCACACCCTACCTCCTCCCCAATTAGGATTCATCATCCTAATAAAATCTTTTCAAATTGTTGTTGTTCATTCATTTCAGTTGTGCCCAACTCTTTGTGTCCCCATTTGAGGTTTTCTTGGCAAAGATACTAGAGTGGTTTGCCATTTTCTTCTCCAGCTCATTTTACAGATGAGGAAACTGAGGCAAACAGGATTAAGTGAATTATGCAGTGCAACATAGCTACTAACTCTCTGAGACCAGATTGAACTCAGGAAGATGAATATTTCTGACTCCAAGGCTGACACTCTCTCCACTGCACCACCTCCCTGCCCTAAATGAGGGAAGAGAACATGCCAAAAGAAAGCTGAAAAGGAAGTGGGAAGCTTACCCATAACAGGTACATGCTAGAGAAAGTTTAGAGAGAGGAATTCAGGAGAGCCTGGAGAGGAATGAAGACAAGGCTGGCCTGCATACTTTCTTTATAAAGGAAGTTCTAGGGGGAAATGAGCCAGTCAAAGGATGGAGCCACAGTGGTTCAATTTTTGTCCATGATTTCTTGAGATATGGCATCTAGGATCTTTCATATATTATTTTTTCTCATGGGTTTCAGGTCATCCCTCTATTCTTAAATTAAACTCTCCCTGATCTGTTTTCCAGGTCAATTATATTTGTTATAAGGTATTTTATATTTTCTTTAAAAAAATCTTTTAATTTTTCAGAAAATATTTCTTTTTGTCTGTTGAGTTATTAGCTTTTGTTTGGTTCATTCTAATTCTTGGTGAGTGTATTATTTAAGTAAGAATGTTTGCTTCTTGAGTCCAATTATTTCTTTTTTGTGATCTTTTCTCCATAACTCACATTTATTTTTATATTCTTTCCATTAGAGCTCTCATTTCATTTAGAAGACTGCTTCAAATTCATTTCTTAACTCCTGCATTATTTGGAATTCCAGTCGATCTTTTGTAGGCATGTTATATTTTTCTTTGAGCCTTTGTTTAGGGTAAAAGCCAGGAAAAGCAAGTTGGAGTGCTGTGCATGATGAATAGCAAGTTGGTCAATATGACTTGACTATTAAGAGTTCCTCTTGGAAGGCAGTGTATTAAAAGATTGAAAAGATAGGAAAGGACAGGTTGCAAAGAGCCTTAAATGCCAAAAAAGGATTTTATATTTGATTCTAGAGGGAACAGGAGCCATTGGAGTTTATTGGGGGGAGTGAGGGGGAGTATTTGACCATGTCAGGCCTGAGAGAGAGAGAGAGAGAGAGAGAGAGAGAGAGAGAGAGAGAGAGAGAGAGAGAGAGAGAGAGAGAGAGAGAGAGAAGAGAGAGAAAGAGAGAAAGAGATTATTAGTACTATATTTTCATTAATAATTGTCCAATTCTATTTAAGTAGTCCAGGTGAGGGGTGATGAGGGTGTGATCTAGGGTGATGGTTATATGAATAGAGAGAAGGGGGATGTCTGTGAGTGTTACAGAGAAAAATAATGTAAGATCTGGCACCTGATTATATGTATAGGATGATCAAGAGCTAGGATGATACTGAGATTGCCCACCTGGGTGACTGGAAGAATGGTAGGTACTATACCTTCTGTGTTAGGATCTCTGACTATTTCTCATGTTACAGATCAGAATACTAAGGCCCTGAAAAGTTTTGCAACTTTTCTAAGGTTTCATAGTTTTGTAAGTTGAAGAGAGATGATTGAAATCCACATTTCTTACCAAAGTACAGAGCTCTCTTGCTACCCCACATTAACATTTCCAAGACTGTTTTTAACTGTATTTCTGAAGAAACAGCAAAATGTAGTAGATTACTATATTAGGCATTAGAAGCTCTAACTTTTTATTTTGGTTATGCTATTAACTAATCATGGGATCTTGACTAAGTTATTTAATCTTTCAAGGTTTCAGTTTTCTTATTTGTCAATTGGGAATAACCATACTTAACTATGGAATCAAATGATATGATTTTGGTCTGGGTGAGGAGGAAAGAGCCCTGGATTTGATTTCAGGAGGACTGGATTGGAATTGTGACCTCTATAAGTTCTGTGATTGACTGCAAATCCTTTTACTTTTCAACCTCGGTCTGTCCATGTGTAATACAAAAATCATGCTGCTTTTATTACCAATTTTTTCAAATATACAACACAACACACTATATATGTATATATGTTATATGTATGCATGTAACACACATACATGTGTTACATCAAAATTTCTCCCACTATCCCCCTTGTACTGTCCCCCCAGAGAACTGTCCTATATAACATATATACAAATATAGGTATGTGTATGGCCTTTCTTTTTATTCAGTTGTATAAGGAAAATGCTTTGCAAATTCCAAAGTATTATAGAAATGTGAGTTTTTGGTATCATTTGAAAGCATAAAATTTGTACAATTTAAGTATTGCTATTACTTGAGTTGTCTTTTCAGTGGCATGGGTGAACAGAGTTTGTTCATTCACTGAACATATACTTTTTGAGTGCCTACTATGTGTAAGGCAATGATGTAGCTATGATGAATGGTAGAAATGGTCCTTGCTCTCAAAGTTCAATGTAGTTTGCTTCATAATATGAAATAAAGACTTAATATAGGATATGTTATCTAGTGTACAAGTATGTGTGTGTATATATGTAATATTTTTATATCTAGTATGCAAGTATATATGTATGCAAGTAATTTACTGTTATCCTTCTCTAGTAAATGACAGATGTTATATGTATTTATAATAACCATATGCAGTGATTTTATGTTTAAAATACATGAGGGACACAGCTGTCAATTGAGTTAAGTCTTATCTATAGTAATTATAAAATCAGTGGATTGGAACTAAATAGATCTCTAAGGTCCTGTCCACTTCTGATGTTCCTGTTCATGTTCTATGATTTGATACTTTCTTTGCCATGGATATTGTGTTTTAAAATTCCACAAGTTGGTATAATGGTGTGATATTAATTGTTACTGGTATTAAATGAGTAGAGGCAAATGGACAGAGCTCATTGAGAAAGCAAATTGAAACTTAAGGGACAGGATGCATTTTAACAAATTTCTACCAAAAAAGTTTATGTATTTGAAAGAAACTACATTGACATTTATCTGAAAATGCAATAAAATTTAGAAATTAGGAGCAAGGTTTATATTCGTTTTTAAAGAAACACACCACTTTTAAATATTTAAACTATAAGAATAGATATCCAAAGCTAAGATTTTTTTAATTGAAAATTCTTTGATAGAAAGACATTTATATAAGCATATTCCTTGGTCAAAATTTTTGGTTATTTCTTCCCTACTGCCCTCATCCTTTTCATTTTTTTGTAATTCTCTTTGCAACTCTTTCCTCATTCCATTTTAAGTATAACTTGCCAGGGCTTCCACAGCATACAGTTTGGAGAATTGTTAGGTATCCATTCTATTTTGAGACTAAAAGAGTTATGGAAAAATATTTCAAATTGTCAGTAATCTTTTTGGCATTCAGAGGTCAAAAATCCATCAACATGCCCAGGAAACAAAGATGAACATCCTCCTCTGTATCTCCCCCCCTTCCCCCATTTTATTGCCTAATGTCAACGGGCTCATTATTTGTACAACAGCTGATGTATTTAGTACTTGTTGATTCACTTAATTGGTAACTGTACTACATTCATAACAACTCCAACAACGGAAAACAATAGGTCAGTGTCTGCTATTTATGCATAAATAGTCACATAGAGGCAGAATATGTCTGAAAGGCAGAATATGTTATTTTGAAGAGTAATCTGTTACATGAATGAGGCTATTGCTTATACCATGCTGAGGTGGGTTTTTATGTGTTCCTGTATTCAATAATTGTCTGTATGTTTACAGTCTGGGAAGCTTGTAAACTATGCTTAAGATATTAGGTTAACTGCAATATTGAATAGATATTAATATATTTGAAATGCTAGTATTGGAGGAAATATAAAAAGAAGAGTTCTTGTGGACAAACGTGATTTTTCAGATTGGTAATAATCCAGATATTTTTATATTTGCTGTGTTTTAAATTGCTTTGGAACCTAGAATACATTTTTTGGTTTTGTTTTTGTGAAGGGTTATGTTTTAAAAAAGTGTTATTGCTCTTTTTCGAGCTGCTGAATATACATTTAAATGTTTTGTTATTTACTTTGTTATGAATAGTGATATTAAGAATCTGAATTTTGAATTGGGAATAACTGTTCAGTGTGATAGTAACAACTCATATTTATGTGACATTTTGACTTCCTCACAAACAACCTTGTAAAATATTTACCTATTTTAAGTGGACTAAATCACAGGTTGTTTTTGTTTGTTTGATTTTTGCATGTATAAGGGGAGGAGGTTAGAGAAAGGGAAAATCTGCATTTAGAAGTTTTAGAAATTGTTTAGAACAATAATAATGAAAATAGCTTCCGTTTTCATATTTCTAGTATTTTTGGATTTTGTTACAATAATACTGTCAGTTATACAATGTCATAGTCTTAAAAGAAAGTTGTCTGTATTCCCTCAGTTAAAAAAAAAAAGCTGAGTTATCAAAGGCAATGGAAAGAAATTCTGACTGGTTTTTTTTTGTTTTTGTTTTTAAAGTATTATAAATATGCCCCTTCAAGAAATATGTAAGTCCTGAATAATCTAAGCTTGGAGAATTAAAGTTATTTTTTAAAAAAAGATATGTCTCTAGAAAAGTCGTGATCATTTAAAAAGACTGAACTGATTTTCCAGGCATTTTACAATTTAGAGTAAACAAAGCCGAATTTTTGTAGCTGAAACAGTTTCTTTGAAGGTTTTTTATTAGTATAATTATAGTTTATTGCAGTTTACAGACTTGCTATCAAAAAACTTTTTTCCCCCACCAAAAATTAGTGTTTTTTTTCTTTTACATACAACTTTTAAAATTTAATTTTCTATGTGAGATTTTAGAGACTTTTGGTTAAGAAAGTGATTTTAATTTACCTCAGAAACGTGCAGCTTCTGTTGTGGACTTTGTATTTTGAATTTATAAAATAGGGTACTATGATGATGATTCAAAAAGTAATATTATGGACTTTTATCCCATTTGTATTATATTATCATATTCTCATTTGGCAAATTAAATCAGGTTACAATGTGGATTAGTACTTAGGTTATGGGGAAATGAAGATAGTATCTCAAATGCCATAAAATTGATTATAATTTGCAGCTAATTCCAAAATTCTTTTTTGTTCTGTCTTTTGAGATGTGTGATTAGGATGGGCTTCTATAATACAATGTATTAAATTCTTTCTTATTGTCTGAGACATTATTTTGGTAATCCAAAGATAGTGTAAAGTGTCATCATCTCTGAATTGATACTTGACATTTTTTTAAAGCCGAGGTAGGCCTCTTTAATTAGTCATGTTTTTAACATTTTAATTTTAAAGTTTCCAACAACAATAGATATTAATACTTATATGATTTAGTGTGTTGTTAGAATTGTAGGTTAGCCAAGTGGGAAAGGAACTCAGAGGCCTTTTTGTCTGCCAGAATCAAAGTTCAGTTCTTAAATAGTTCATCAACATATATGCAAAATTGTCTTATTATTTATTTAGTATCCAATGAAGAAAAAACATTTGAAATTTCTTCATTTTTTTCTTAATTAAAATAAATCACTTTACTTAAATATAGTTGCATGTGCCTTAAGTAAAAATTTGAACTTGAAGTAATGTATAGACAATGCCACTACTAAGCTGCAAAATAGACCTCGTGAGTATCTACTGAAGCCTTAACTTTGCATTTCTGGTGCAAAGGAACAGTGCCTGCCATGTTTTCCAGGAACACTAAGCCTAAGGCAAAACTTGGGGTTTTTGGAATCTGTGTAAAATAATTTATAGCACCTCTCCATTATATCTGGCCCAAACTCTTTTTCTACTAATTAAACATCCTCTGGCAAATTCTAGTACATCTTACAGGTCTAAAACGTACACGTTAAAAGAGTGGTAAATTTGGAGTTTTGTGAAAAAAGAAAAATTTGCCCCTTATCCCCCCCAAAATTTCTGGATTCTCCCTCAGTGTGGGACTCTGGAATACTTAATGTTTTAAAGTACAATAGCATTCTTTCTCTTCTTAGGTGAGGTTGGAGTATACCATGTCTTGTGAAAATGTTCACATTGAATTTGGAGTAACCTACTGTTCTTTGTGCTAGCAAGGTATTTGGGGAGAAGAGTTATCTTTTCTTTGGATGGCCTCATACTAGAGCTAGTCTGTTGCATTTAAAGACTACCATTTTAGGAATCTAGGCCTACCAAAGGTTAAGTGGTTGATAGATACTTTGGGACTTGTTGGCAAGAAGTTGTGACTATTAGACTTTCAGTTGAAAAGTATTTTCTTGAGAGATTCTGGTACTGATTTTGAAGTTTGCAAGTTGCAGATAGAGACAAAATTAAGGAGGATAATAAGGTGGGGAAATAGAAATGTTTATGCATGTCTAATAGTTTTTATTATGTTAATTTTTAAAGGATCTGTGCTTTCATTGATGTCATTATGCCCTCCATTGATATAGAGGGTAATCAAGTTTTTTTTTTTTCCTTTTAGGCAGAATATTTGATGAATACCCCTCCCCCTTTTTTGTTCTCTCTCCTTCCTCCTTCTTTCCTCCCTCCCTTCTATCTTAGAATAGATACTAAGTAGGTAGCAAAGATTAGGTAAATGGGGTTAAGTGACTTGCTTAGGTCACACAGCTAGGAAGTGTGTAAGGCCACTTTTGAACCCTGTCACTTAGTTGACTGTATGAATATATTTTCATTATTAATCTTAATTTTCTAATTGTTGTAATTATTCTGAGGCAGAGATTTCCTTCCAGACTTCATTCTATTCTAATGATAAAGAATTTCTGTATATATTTGTCTTAATTTTCCAAACCAGAAAACAGGATATATGTTTTGACAAAGGATTATATGTTTGCAAAGCCTTGTTAAAAGTATATTTTCCTTTCTGGAAATCAGAACCGTCCTAGAAAATCCAGGATGATTAGATTTGTCATTTACCTATTGATACTGATTTTTTATCATCACAAATAAACTTTTTCCTTGCCACAGTTTCCCTGCTTAGTGGATCTTTATAATAAAAGTTCATTGCTTGTGACCATGCATTTTGGTTTGGGGAATATAAATGTGAAGTGGCATTTTGAAAATTAGCAATTGTAGTAGTGGATGATGGTTGAAGAATTAGAGATATAACTATTAGACTGATGCACAGTTTTCCAGTGTATTTTATTTTCCACATAAAGATATAGAACATTTCATAAAATGGTCCCAGACCATTTAAAACTAAAAGAAATGCAGCTGACGCAATGAAATACATAGAGTACTTGTAAAAACATACAGACACGCAAGTGGATTGCTGCCAGACAGAAAATATAAAGGCGGTTTGCTTAACTGCAGGGTGCCAAGTTTTGTACATGTGCCATGCCGGTGCTGTTAGTACAAAGTATGTTATGTTGCTTGGGGAAAAGCAGATTGCATTTGGACCTTTTTAGCTTGAGAGTCTTCTGTAGATCTTTAGGTGAAAATTATGGATTAGTACAAAGTGGAAAAGCCATGCAAAATGGGTGTTTTGTGAAAACATCAATGGAACTTGTTTTCCTTTTCAGTATTAATTTTGTAAAAACTATTGCATAATATTATTGATTGCCAGCTGCCACTAAATCCTCTTCTTTCTCACTTTTTCAGAAGGCCCTTAGGTTCTTCAAAGCCTGATAGAAGAGTGAAAGTTCTAGAAGTTCTTCCATGTTCAGAAGGTTGCTTATATAGAGTTGAGCCTGAACTGATGGGCTGTGGGGTCTTTTGTTAAAGAATCAATGAAGCTAAGTACAAAGAGGCTCAATACTCGAATGTTCATCATCCCCTGTTGACATTTTTTGACCACAGTAACTTTAATAAGGATAATTTACAATAACATAATATGCTTGCGATCTGTATTAGTAAGGGTACACTTTGGTGATAACTAATGAAATCATGGATTCTAGAAATATTGAAGTATGAAGTATTGATTGGTTGCTATATTGGATATTTGTGGTAACAAGAAGAATCTGTATTCATGTAAATTGACTTAATCTAGTATATTATGTAAAACATTGTTGGGTGCACTTTTTGGAAAAAAATGAATTTGCAAGTTGTACTTTAGAGAGCATGAACATTTCTCTGCTATTGTAAACAATATTTATTAAGGGATAAGGAAAATCAGAGCTGCAAAAAAGCTTGTAGACTGATTGTAGCACATGATAAATTATTTATTACCTGGAAACTTTTGTTTCTAAGAAGTCCAGAATCTCTAGTAGGTTAGCCTCAGGAAAGGTGAGTAGATTGATTTAGTAGATTGTGTTGTTATTGCTGAAATAAAGCAGAATTTCATGGACAATCTAATTCTTATACATGAATCTTATCAGTTCATGCATTCTGGATTTTAGAAGTTTCACTTTACTAGTAGTAATATTTTAAAGTAATTTGATGATTTCATCACTATGATCTCTTAGTTTCTTTCTGCTTGTTTAGCTATAATTTTTTTCAGAATTATAGAATTTTCTGGTTTATGAAGAAATTCTAGAACAGGGGAAGTTAGAACTGAAAGAAACCATGCTTATTTGCCTATTGGTCTCCCTCCAACTCCTGTTTCCCCCAATCATATCCCCATTAGAATCTAAGCTTCATGAAGGTGGGAACTGTATTATTTTTTATCTTTATATTTCTGACATTCAGCATAATGCTCTGCATATAGTAGGGACTTAATGATTATTGATTAGAATATTAAAAGTTAGAACAAACAGTGTTAGAACTGTAAGAGACAATATTTCAGGAAATCTTTGAAAGAAATTACTTATGTGTTAGATTTTTAAATTGCTATTTCCTTAGTCATATGGTTAAAGCCATGATTGATATTTATATGTTTAGCTGACTTTCTACCACCATTTAGAAGAATCAAAAGTCTTAAAAAAAAAGCCTAATAGCATATTACATATGTGAATGCAAAGTGGCTGCTTATATTTGTTATCAATGGGCTGATAAAAGACACAGAGTTTTGAGGGAACTGAGACTGAAATGGAGGAAAAAGAAGAAAAGATAGGAGTCAGATATTTTGGTAGATTATTTTAAGGGCTTGCTGTGGTATAGTTCTTTTTTCAGAGGTTCTTATTTTTTTTTGGGTTAGGGAGCTTGGAATCTATGGACTCCTCAGAATATTTTAAAAGGCTTATTAACATACATTAGATCATAAAAGAAATATTATCTCTATCTATCTATCTATCTATCTATCTATCTGTCTGTCTGTCTGTCTGTCTGTCTGTCTGTCTGTCTGTCTGTCTGTCTGTCTAAAGAATTATACAGACCTTAAGAATGCTTGCTCTGTGGAGATTTTTTTCTCTAAGGGCATTGAATTTGTAGTGATTCAAATTGTCAGCCATATATATTTTAGAAATAATGGCAATTAGCATTTTAATTCCTTCTCATAGCAATAATAATGTAAGTGCACATTTACATTATACTTTTAAGATTGATCTAATAGGTAGTGCAAATACTGTGATTCTTACTGATTGATGTAAAGACAAGCCTAATGAAGGGATGGGAGTTACATTCAGTCAAAACACAGAGTGAGCTTTGGAATCAGGTCTCCTGACTCTAAGCTTAGTGCTTCAGTTACTGTAGCACATTGCTTGTGAATACATAGTACACTTTGAAAAGCTTTAATGGATGACAAGGCAACTCCTTTGCCTGCTAATCCTTGGTTGTATAGGGCCTTTCCACTCAATAGGCCACTTTTCCTGATGTCTCTAGGGGTCAGATGCAGTAAACTTATTCCAGTCCTGGAAGATTGCTATTCCAGAGATGCAAAAGAGTGTTGTTCTATGTTGGTAGCAGTGCCACAATCAGTTTTAAAGAACAGTTGGTGCCTGAGTTTTGTACTTTTCCACAAACCTTGATTTTAATGTATGCTTGTTAATTGAAGAACAACAATTCTTTCTTTCATTAACATCCTTTTCCTTGCCTTACAATAGTATGATGGTTACTTTGGGTTCTCCATGGCTAGCTATGCCTGAAGTGCATAAATCCTAGGTAGATCATACCAAGCTGTAAAGTTGGCAAGTAAAAACCTAGTGATGTATTTTTTTCCTGACATGTGGAGACTAGCTTATCTCAATTTGAAGAGGTTCATCATAGAAAGATTGGCTACCAGGTGATGAATTCTTTTGGTCATAGCAAATTGTGCTAAGGTGTGGAGGGATTGCCATTCCTCTGTGGATGTATTGAATACCCATAATGATGAAATCATTAGTCTTTTTTGAAATGCTAAATAAAAATAAAGATTTTGGGGTTGTTTTTACAAATCTTTATTAATAAAAATTATCAGAATTTGAGCATATATAGATTGGAGGGAGACTAGCATCTGTTAAAATGCATTCAAAAATGGCACACTTATATGTAGAAAGAACAAATGCAAATAGTTGAAGTCATTGTTTTTCTAATATAAACATTTTGCAAAAATAAACTATATTGATGATCTTCCCTTAATGTCCCTCTAAAAAGACATCCTTTGTGTTTTTGAAAAGTTGGCTGCTTTACTTATCAATA
The DNA here is from genome assembly GCF_027887165.1 of Monodelphis domestica. Lineage (NCBI taxonomy): Eukaryota > Metazoa > Chordata > Mammalia > Didelphimorphia > Didelphidae > Monodelphis > Monodelphis domestica. The sequence continues at coordinate 425,020,507 of NC_077227.1, read as the reverse complement.
GGAAATGGCATCCTAATAGCTTCTCATTAGAAAGCAGTGTTATAAGGGAAAGAAGATTGGATTTAGAGTCAGAAGACCTGCATTTGAATATTAGCTGTTAACTTCCTAGTCATATGACTGTGGGCAAATCAAGCGCCTCTAGCATTTGTCATTTTCTTTTTTTGTCAACTTAGCCTATCTGATAGGTATGAGGTGATACCTCAAAGTTATTTTAATTTGCATTTCTGTAATTATTAGTGAATTAGAATATCTTTTGTATGACTAGTTATAGCTTTGATTTCTTCCTCTGCAAACTGTCCATTTATTAATTGAGGAAGAAATAAGTATTAACCATCTTCTATATGCCAGTCACTGTGCTAAACACTTTACAAATATTATCTCATTTGATCCTTACAACAACCTTGGGAGGTAGGTGTTATTACCATATATAATATAGGAAACTGAGGTAAGCAGAGGTTAAATGACTTGCCCAGGTTCATTCAATTGCTAAATGTTTTGAGGCTGGATTGACATCCTGATCCCTATCACAGCACTTTACCCACTGTTCCACTTAGCTGCTTCATTGGGCTGTTGTGAGGAAAGTATTCCACAAACATAAAGCTCTATGTAAATGGGAGTGCTAAATATTGTTAGTAGTTCATTTGTCAGTCGATTTATTTTCTAGAAATTGGTTGATCTAGAAGTATAACTTTTATAATTTTATTGGAAATAGAGTATCATAGATCCTATTTTCCTCAAGGCCTTTAGAGTGAGACTAACTATCAGACAGAACATGATTTCTTCTTGTATGTTACTATCATGTTATTTATACTGAAAAACCAAACTAGTTCTATTCTAAAACATTTGATATTGAGCAGAGAAGAGAGACTATATTACTAGTATCTTTAGAATTGTTTTATAAATATTTGGGAGAGTTTTAATAATAGAAGCATAAGCCGTATTCCTTCTATTTGAATTAGCCTTGAAAGGATTTAGTCCTTTCTGTTCCCTTCCCCCGCTTCCCTCCTCCCTCCCCCAGTGGTGTGAAAGGAGATTTCTCCAGCACACATCTGTAGTTGGGTAAATGAGGCTTCTGATTAAAGTTAAAAAGTCAAAGCAGATTTGGAAACCATTTTGTGCTTGTGGGTGCGTGTGTGTGTGTGTGTGTGTGTGTGTGTGTGTGTGTGTGTGTGTGTATGTGTGTGAGACAGAGAGACAGAGACAATATTAGAATCATAAATACATAAAACCCTTTGTAGCTGGTGAAAATTTTGCATTAGGTAAAAGCCCAAAGTTAACAGTAATGTCAGATTTTTTTTTTAAAATTTCTTTTTTTGTATTTCTGGAGGAGGGTAAAAGGGAGTTCCTTGAAGAGTCCTTCCTTGTGCTTATCAACATAGCAGCCTCATCTGCCCTCCTTGGATCCCCTGCCAGGGTTGCTATCATCTTCTGATCAAATATTAATGTGTGATTCTCTGCCTGCTCACTAATCCAAAGCCAATTAATATTATCTGTCAATTATTTACAGGTCCTGAGGTGCAGAGGAAATTCCCAGAGGACTACAGTGACCAGGTTTGGAATACGTAATTAATTTTTTTACATGACAAAATTTATTTCAGTGTTGTTCAACACATTATTACCATTTTTTAAAAACTGAAAGTGGTAAGTGGATTTTTAGAAGGGAAGAGAAGCAGTGATTAGGAACTAACAATGAAGAAGCCAAAAATGTACCAGTCCCAGAAAATGCTGGTACTAGATAGTTGAATGATGGATACATAGTATAGTGGATAGAATACTAGGTTTAAAGTTAAGGGAACCAATTTTGAATACACTTTCCAGTACTTATTAGCTGTGTGACTCTTGACAAGTCAGCTTACCCTGTTGATGCTTGGTTTCTTTATTTGTAAAAGGGGGTGGAGGGAAGGGAAGAGATCATTATTTATATCGCACCTACTATGTGCCAGGCAACATGCTGAGTGCTTTGCAGATATTAATACAATAGGATAAATTCTTTCATTCAAAACATAGTTATGAAGAAAATACTTTTTAGAAACTTTTAATTACTATAGAAATGAAAGTTACTATTATTAATATTTTTAGTAGTAGCAAGAAAAGAGAACATTTCTTGGACATTCTAGTTTGTATGTAGTGCATTTCTATTCATTATAAAATTTCTTTGGGCTGTTCATTAACATTTTCAACTCTGTGGGCATCTTAAAAACTGTCCTGTGATATTTCCCCAAATTTGAAATAGGTTACAAAAAAAAATAAACATTAGTGGAATTGAAATAGGAATACAGCTATATGAAGAGGAAATTCTTAGAAAGTTTTATGTTTAAGAAAGTTTTAGCTGAGGAGTTGATGAAATATAAAGTTGTCAGGTTCATTCTTTTAGTTTAGAGTAGATTCCGAGAAGTCACTTTAACTAATAAGATAGTCACAGCTAATGCTGAAGTTCCATTGTTTCTTTCTTTCTAAACCTTTACTTTCTGCCTTAGAATCAATACTAAGTGTTGATTTCAAGTGGCAACGGTTAGACAATTGAAGTTAAGTGACTTGCCCAGCGTCACACAACTAGGAAATATCTGAGTTCAAAATCAAACTTTCTTTCTCTAGGTGTGGCTCTCCATTCACTGAACCACCTAGTTGCCCCTCATTATTTCTTTTAAATATGACATCAAAGATTTAACATTTAACCTAGGGTATGAATTTGTGGACACAATTGCAGCCTTTTTACTTTGATGTAAAAAAGGAGCAGGGCAATCATCAGACATAGTTTTTTGTTGTTTTTTTTTGTAATGTTTATTCTTTTAACTTAAATTAGATATCATTGCCTAGACCATGAATCTGTTTAGAAAAGCATTTTTAATTTCATTAATGAAATCTCATAAAGCTTTTTCTCTTTACCCATTGCCTTGGGAGAACCTGTGCATGTCTAATTCTAGCTCTGCCCCTAATTCGTTTTGTGCATTTGGATGAATCATTTTACTTTTCCCAATATCCTTCTTCCTCATCTGTTAAATAAGGGAATTAGACTAGGTGATCTAGACCAGTGGTGTCAGACTTAAATAGAAACGAGCCACCAAATTGTATCTAAGGATCTCTGTCAGTCACCATGTAATGACTTGATTTTAAAATGTAATATTATGTCTATTTTACTGCATTTTTATTTATTTGTTAAATATTTCCCAATTACATTTTAATCTGGTTTAGGCACCACTGAAGAAGGTTATGAGCCATGTTTTTGACACCTTTGATCTAGATTTTTTAGCTCTAATCCTTTATGTTCTATACATTCTATGTTGTAATGACCTTAGATTAATAATCTGTTCTTATGTTCCTTCTAGTGCTAACATTCTGTGGATCAGTACTAAATATGATGTTACACAACATGTTTTTGAGGTATTTTTGTTGAATTCAACAGATAGTTTTAAAACTCTGTAATCTGTTAAAACAGTACTTTGAGTTGGGAATACAGAGATGAAAAAGGAAAGTCCCTGTATCTGATACTCTCACAAGTTTATAACCAATGGGGGGAAAAAGTTCAGGAATTAGTAAAATGAGTTGGAATAGCAAACAGAGTTGAACCTTAAATATAGTTGAACATTGATGTTAGGAGATGAAGTTATCATGCTTATTATTTTTATTGGGCAAGATATTATATACATGCCCACATATGTGGCATATATATGTGTGTAGGTATATATATGCATGCACAGATATAAACACATACCCACATGCAGAAGGCATAATTTGATCAATATTATAGCTAAATCATTGATAGTAGGTAATTCTATAAAATGGAATTTTATTGTACTGGTATAATATTACTGTAACTAGCATAAGTCTTATAAAATTAGTACATTAAGCTGGAGCAGCTAGGTGGCTCAGAGGATAGAATGTCAGACCTAGAAATGGGAGATTCTGAGTTCAAATATATCTTCAGATACTTTCTAGCTGAGAGCCTGCGCAAGTCACTTAACTCCAGTTGCCTACTTGGTATTGATTCTAAGACGGAAGGTAAGGATTTAAATGCATACGTACGTACACACACACACACACACACACACACACACACACACAGCCCAAACCCTATTGTTTCAACCTGAGATCTCACCACAAAATTATTTATTGGTCACTTGTCTCTACTATTTATAACATTATTCTGTTGAAACAAAAAGTCCTTTATAATGATTCTGTTGACTTAAAAAAAATAAAAAAGGAACCAGTTCCTAATATTAGGTGAAGTATGTATATGTAAGAATCCTGGACCTCAGTGGGGAGGCTGGTGGGTGGTGGTGGTGGACTATGGTGCAGGGGAAAGGGATATCAAGAGGGGAGGAACAACTGTCATAGTCTGTTTTGTTCAAGATTACAGGATTTAACCAGAATTAAAACATTTGTGTTTCTAATCCTTCTTACCCCCTCCAACTTCCTCAATACTCTCAAACAATATCTTTCTTTATTGTGGTTCTTAGGCAGGACTATGCTGTGGAAAGTGTATTAGATTCAAGAAGACTTAGATTTGAATCCTTCTTCTGCCACTTAGTAGCTGTCTTACCTTTGGCAAATCACTTACCCTCTTTGGGCCTTTTGGGCCTCAGTTTTCTTGACTGTAAAATGGGGTTTGTAGCACTTAACATTCCCTTTCTTCCAGAGATACTGTAAGAAAAGTGCTATATCATTTGTAAACACAAGCATGTGCACATATACATGTAATGTTATATATGTACATATATAGTTTTAAGCTCCTCTGAGCTTTAAGATCTTATTAGATTCTTATGAGAATATCTCAATAAAACAATATTTTTTCTCTTAATACTATCAAAACAGCATAAAACAAATTTAAAACAGTGTTGAATTGAATGTGAACCTTTAGTTATTAGAGTTGTTTATATTTGTATGTGTGTGTATGTACATATGTAAATTAAACTTTCTGTAATCCAAGGAGCTGAGCAATAAAGAAATTTGTGATAGAGAATATACCCCACATATGTAGCTGAAACATGAGGTAGCTTCTTTTGACTTTATATCATGCTAGATTTTAACATTTTTGCTTTAGAGTATTATAAAAGCTTTGAACTGCATTATAACATGCTCAGTGCAAATATTGATGTTGAGTGTAATGTAATGGCTCTTTGCTTGTCCTTTGAATTATCTTTGAGTGCTTTGAAGGGTGTAACATCCCTCAGAGGTGATAATATTAGTATCCCCATTTCACAGAGGAAGGATCTGAGGATCAGGAGGGAAATGATTTACCCAAGGTTAATGTTTTTTAACCCACATTTAGAGTTTAGGTCTTCTGGTTCCCTCTCCAATGCCCTTTCCATCATACCACACTTCCTCTAAATAGTATGTACTTGTTGGAATCTAGTTTATTCTTATAATTATATATATTATAATAAATGAAGACCATAAGTCTTCAACATAATTGAAAACATTGTGGGGAATACCTGTTGTGGGAATACAAGCTCAAACTATTTGAAAAGTGTCCTTTTGTTTTTTTTTTTAAAGATTTCTAACCTACTAGGTTAGAATTTAGAAATGATTTAGGGAATGCATGCACATATAATCCAGAAAACTGTTAGAGAAACCTTGACTTTGATTTTAGGAAGGAAGCTTCTGGGATTCACAGACTTTTCTTGTGTGTGTGTGTGTGTATGTGTGTGTGTGTGTGTGTGTGTGTGTGTGTGTGTGTGTGGAATGATTAGTGTCTATTGGTGAATGAATGAACAAATATTAAAATGTAAGAGGAGATTCATATTTTCTAGGTGTCTATTTCTATTTGGTTTTCATAGACATAAAAATTCAGAGCTAGAGTGATCTTTAGAACATAATGTTAATCCTAAAAGGTACCTTTAAAAACAGAATGTTAGAATAATGAATTTTTAGCCCCAGAAATTAGCTTAGAATGTAGAATTTTAGAATGGGGGAGCTATTTGAATGTAGAATGTTTGAATAGGAAGAAACTTTAAATATCACCTGGTGCAGCTCTTGGATTTTTCTGATGAAGAAATTGAGGCTTCAAGAAAGGAAGAGACTTGCCTATGGTCATGTAGTGTGTAAAGTGGCAGAACCTGGAATAAAGCCAAGGCCCTTTGGCTCTGGACTTATTCACTGTGCCATTCAACCAATAATTGGTTTCCTGACCAAGAGAATTTAACTTTTTCCCCTTTTTTATCAAGAAATGCTCAGAGCCAGATCTTTCTACCTCTTTGTGAACTATTATAACAACACAATTCTAAGATGTTTCTATTTACATATAATGCTCACATTCTCAACATATAATGTTTCTTATATTCAAACATTTATGATCAAATCCATAAGGAATAGTTGAGTTAAATCAACACAAAGTAAAGCACTTATTGGTACAAAAAAATCCCCCCATCTCCCCCATTTCCCCTTCATTCCTCTAAACTCTCAGGGCTTGTTTTTACATACAGTATATTTCCCATGTACCAGCACATCTGATCAGAGACGCTTGCTGCTGCTAGATGTTTTATTCCGTGTGTTCTTTGTACCTTACAGTAAAAGAATCTGTCACAAATTATTGTGGCCTACTGCTTTAGAAACCAAGAAAAAAGGAGGTTAGATTGACATCTGTGACTGAATAATGATGACCAGCCTTTTGGCTCCCCTTGAGCCGCAAAGCTAGCATTGCCTTTAGAGTGGGAAAAGAGGCAAGAAGAAAGAGGAGGGATAAAAGAGAGTTACAAATCTGTGGTCCTGGAGATGTATTACTGTTGGACCAGTTGTCTGCGTGGTATGATAATCCATTTTGATCTTCTCTGTCTTAATTGTCTGTTAAAGACAAAACGGGCGGGAAAAGTTCATCAGTTTCATCTTTGTGTCTCGCGTTTAGAGGAAGAATAAATGACCTACCAGTATAGAAGAAACCTTTCTTTCTGACACGGAAGTAATGCAGACCCAACACATTTTATTAAAATATTTCTCCCTCATTATTTCAGCTTTCTCAGCTATGATAGATCTTCCTGTTTCATAAAAAATGTAATCTGAAATGTAAATAAGGGTCTTGATAGTGAGGAAGTAATGAGGAGCTGAAGCCACATTTTAGGAATCTTGATTATAATTACTGACAAAATAAATTCTCAGTGTCGTGATTCCCCCTCCACAATTGCTGCCTCCCCTTCCCCCACCAAGTTGTCTGTGACACCCTCAGACCACAGTGACATCTATGCTTTAAAACCATTAAATAACTGTAACTCTCAATATTTCATATGGAATCTGAGAAGTCTCCCATCTTTGAAATTGATGTTAGAACTTCAGTAATTTTTTAAAGACACACAGAGCTTGTTTATGTGTGCATTTTTCTGTGTGTTTTAGAGTAAAAGTAAGGTCTTTTCAGAGTTTGCTTTTTATATATTTGTTTTAAAAGACAAAATGGCAGGGATAGAATCCTAGTTTGCCAAAGACATTTTCCAAAACAAAAAACCCATCTCTATGAAATCTGATAAAATAATATCCCAAATAATGCAATTGAATTTAATAAGTAATGATCACATAATCATAAAATGTTAGAATTTGCAGGAACCTTAGGGTATGGAATAATAAACCGTAATATCAATAAGTTACGTTTTTTTAGTTCTTTCAGATGTGTAAATCACTTTTCTCATCACAACTCGGGAGGTAGGTAGTGGCAAGTATTATTTTCATCATTTAATAGATAAGTAAACTGAGGCTTAGAGAGGTGAAGTTAATTACCCACAACTAAGCAGCAAAGAAATTCTGGAACATGAAATGAAAACTCTTGTCTCCTGAATGAGGCCAATCCTTTATTATTGTTAAAATCTTTATTAGCAAGATACTGTAAGAATCTTGGACTTTACTTGTTTGCAACAGAATGCTAGGTTTGGAAAGACTTTAGTGTATAGACTGTTATAGAACATAGGTAGAATGTAAACCTCTTGAGGACAAACATAGTTTTTATTTTATTTTATTCTATTTTATTTTATTCTATTTTTTTTTTGTCCCCAGTGCTGGCTCAGTGCTTGGTATTTGATATTGGTTGTTGAGTTGAATGGAATAAGAGAGCTTCAAGAAATCTTTAGCATAAACTGTTAGGACATAGAATGCAGAACATCAAAGCTGGATGGAATTTTAGAAGGTTCTTAGTACTGAAAGCTATGCCAGAACACAAAATGTTAAAGCTTGAAGGCAACTTAGATCCCAGATTGCTATAATATGGAATGTTAGGGCTAGAAAATATTTGGGCTGAAAAGTTTCCTTAGTGATCAAAAATAACATGCAACAGGGATTTTAAGGATTAAATTTAATTAATTACATATATTGGAAGTTAGAGTTATTTTGTGTTTTTGGATTTTAAACAGATTTCCAACCTTATATAATAGTTGTTGACAATATGATTCAAAAGATAACCTGCTCACATAAGAATTTTGTTTTAAAAAAGGGTAAAATCACAACAATCCTATCTAGCTCCTCTTTGTTGATAAAATTTCTAAGAAAAGATCAATATGCTAATGAATTTTAAAAAATGAACTCTATACAATCAAGTACGTCTTTTCCACTGAAAACTGGCTTGTAATTAATTAATAGTATCTGTAATGTATCATGTTGACTATATTCATTCATAATTATGAAAAGTAGTAAAAATTTACTCATCATGAATAGTGTAGTATTTAATGAATACTAATTGAGTTGAGAGATAGGATGCTTAAAATTGCATGTTAGTAAATTACCTAGGCCATACTCATCAAAACTCCATCTTTGGTGGTAGAGCAGTATACAGATTTAAAGTCTAAAATAAATTTTTTTAAACTCTCCAGTAATTACAGTGCTCGGCGCACAGTTGTTTGGAACAAAGATATAGTAGTAACCTATCTGGGGAATGGTTTCCATAAATAATCTTGTAATGTGTGTCAAGTATAGTATGTATTTACAAATAGCATTTTAACAGATATTGCTTAAAATGCTATTATATCCCATACAAAAACATCAGTAATTAATAATTTGGTCCTATCCAGTTGTACTTTTTACAGCCTGTTTGTTCTAAGAGAAAAGATGGGAGTTGAGTATAGTTGAAACTCCCTTTACAATGAGTGAGTCTCTATTTGGATGAAATATTGCCAGTGTCTCCTAGCCCTTTACAAAGGAACTGAGCTCTGTTGTTCTGCTGTTGCTTATGTAGATTTCCACTTTGACTTGCAGGTAATTTTTCTTTCCACTGGCACTAAAACAGAGATTATAATGAAACCAACCATCTTTAAGCATTTATAGAAACTATAAAAATTTTATGGAAATCTTTATATAGAAACTAACAGTGTTTCTTGTACAAGCCTTATAAGCAATGTAGAAACATGGAGTATTGGGAAAAATAACAAATAAAAAAATGCCTTTTCTTCATAGTGTTTCATGGTCTCTGTGATTTTGGAATTTCAGACAGGCCAGTTAAGCAAATTATGAAAATATATACACCAAAAGAACACCAAATACATAGCTTTGGTTGGGCTAATTGTGATAGAAATGGATATTTCTGGGTTGGGTTTAATTGCTTAAATATGGAGTTTTTGTCTGTTCACACGAGGTATGCTCTGAGGGAAATGTTTCTTTGGCTCATAATTACTCTTGAACTAACACTTCCTTTGGAAAGTGGATGGAAAAATCTGATTAGAGAGTAGCAGTGATAGTTTACTAAGACATTCTCATGTTTTGTTTTCATAAGAGGTAGGAAAATGTGGTTGTCTAATTGTCTAAAATTTTTTTTGGATAGGACAAAAGATAAACTTTGCAGTTGCAACCTAATTTGTATACTGCTCCGCTGAAGAAGTTATTCAATAAATGAGACTAATAATTCCAGTTGTTTCTGTTTCTCTATTGCTTTCAGTTTTGCAGAATGTTTCCCTTATGATACTCCTGTAAGGTTTAATAGTGGACATTTTATTGTTTTCATTTTGTACATGAATGGACAAAGGCTGAGAGAAGTTAATTTCAGTTACTTAGTGAAAAAAAGTTAAATGCATAGTGATATATAATTGTATTTCAGTTATCCATAAGCACCTTCTATTGGCCAAGCACTGTGTTAAGGGCTGGGAATACAAAGAAAGGCAAAAGTTTTACAATGAACTGCCACTGAAAGAAAACTGCCATGTATAATATGGCAGAGGAAAATGTAAGCAAATGATAACATTTGGCTGAATTAAAAAGGATTAGGGTGGGAGAAGACTGTCTACATGCATCCCCAAAATTATGTACTATAGAAAAGAGATACAAATGAAGGAAGAACAATAATAGCAGAGATACCCAGAAACTCCAAGTTCAATTTGAATCCACATTATACTAAGCAGTATCTTAATTGGACCCCATCTAAGCAGTTTTAATCATTACATTATCAAGAGAGCCATCTTCTGAGGCAATTTCATTTAAAATGCTTGCTTTTTTGTGAAGGGGTGTCTGATCACAGGGCCTCTGATGTTATGTTAGAGTGATATTAGATGATATGGCTCCAAGTGTATAGTATCATGGATGAATAGAGTGAACACTAGACTTATAGTTAGGAAGTATGAATTCAGATTCCACCTCTTCTACATGCTAGCAATGGGAACATGGGCAAGTCTTTCTCTTTGGTGGGGAGGGCTTCAATTTGTTTTTTGACCTGTAAAATATGAATAATAAAATGCAACTTCTACTCACAGGCTGTTATGAGGGAAATACTTTTTAGACTGTAAAGATTATTCTAATATTAACAGGATCTGTATTTTCATCAGAATTAGCCTACATTAGGCAACCCGTTTAAATGGATAGCTGATATATACTTTAACCTAATAAATAATAAAGTCGTGATGCTTCCTCAAATCTTTTTGGGGGTAACTAGATAGCAGCAATGTAGCATAATGAATAAAGAGCTGACCAGGAAAACTTGGATCCAAATCCAGTCTCTGAAATGTATTGGTTGTGTGACCCGGTGCAAGTAACTTAACTTGTTAGTGTTCCAAGTGGTTTTCTAAGACTAAGTTACAGAAATTTTGGAAGATTTTCCTCACCTAGGAGTTCTCTTTAAAATAAGATGTGAAATCTCAGGTTCATTTCCTATCCCAACTAGATATTATTAATATTTGCTCTTATATAATTATATCATTTTATCCTTTTCTTCCATGAAAACTGTTTCTCTAATAGTTATCATAGGCCTTGGTAATTTGATGGAGTTGGATTTTCAGGTGAGTTTTTCCTTCTACACATAATAAAAGCTCCAAATCTCTGCTATCCCTGAACCTCTGTGGTAGTCTTTGGTGGATAGCCCCAAAGTGTTCTTTGCTTAAAGAGCTTTCATTAAACGGTGCTTTCAGTATCTAAAATTATCCATGTATATGGACCATCTAGATGTTGGGGGATGGGGTATGAGGGTTTGTAACTTTCTCACTGCATCATTGATAAAATACAGATGGTCTGAAAATTCCATTTTAGAGTTGAAATTGTTTGAGGAACTGATCTGATGATAAGTAGAAAAGATGAAGATGTGATAAAAACTGGACAGGATATCAAGTAGGGAGGAATTCTGGATCTGTCACTCATTCCCTGTGTATCCTTAAGCAAATGATTTCCCCTTTTTTGCCCTCAGTTTCCTCATCTGTAAAAAGGAGGGAACCCTAAGATCCTTTGAATTCTGATATTCCATGTTCTGAGGTCCCATCTAGGTATGACAAGTTTATTCTAAGGTACATAAGCAGTACCTATCTTCTGAGGTCCATTCTGGTTTTAATAGTTTATACTCTTTGTGTTTTCCCCTACTTTTGAAGCTCCAAGGAGTTTATTTCAAGTTTTTCTTGTATTATTTGGTGTGTTATTTAGCTGCTTTGTCAGTGCTTCTAAGAACATGTCCATTTTTCTGATGGACAACAGGTTTATTCTTCTAAAGTTTCTTGCTGTGTAAACAAATAACAATTTTAGTTCCATTTCTCTAGTGGTTTGCAATTTAAGAAGTATTTGCCTCAAAACTGCAGAATATATGAGTAGTATCATTCCTGTTTTATAGAGGAGAAAATTGAGTTTCAGAAAAGGTTTGTCCACATGGTGAGTCACAAACTGGAACTTCAGGTCAGGTTTCCTGTTTTTTCTTTCTCTCAGAATTTTCATTTGGTGGAATATATTTGGTATAATAATTTCTGATTTAAAAAATATGCCCTCTCTTAATTCCTGTGATTGAGTTTTTCTTTTACTTTTGAAGACTTTTTGTTTGGGATAGAGAGAGGGTTTGACTGTTGAGGGCTGTTAGGATAGGATTTTGCATAAGGGAAAAATGAGAGGAAAAAACATAATAATCTCCTTCATTGTTTTGGAAGGGAAAGGAATAAGGTCTTAGGGATTTACTTATGCTTATTCTTATTTAAAAAACTAACTAACTATGCTAACTAGGTTACTAAACTAAAAGAACTTAACAAAATACTCAAATATCACAGCAGGTGTCCAGAACTAGTTAGAGCCAGGATCTGTTGTTAGATGTCCAAGCAAGTCCTGATGTCCAAGTGAGACTGAAAGCTGCCAGCAATTAGATACAAGAACCCTTCCTCAGTTCAACAGAGGGAAATCATCTTCAGACCTTCCTCTTGACTTCCTCAGGAGACCAGAAGAAAAGTGTTGGGGCAAGATGGAATCTTCACAGATCCTCCAGCTCAGGCTCCCATGTGACCTTTGGTCACATGCCCTTGTCAATCATACCTAGGTTTCCACTTTTCAGTTTTTGCACAGCTTTGCAAATTGGAAACCTTTCCATCCTTTATCACAGGGCAGAATCGCATTAGAAATAAGATTTCCTGATTCCCAGTTCAGTTTAAATATATATTGTTTTAAAAAGTGTCTGACTTCATTGGACTCCATATTAGGGGATTTAATTATTGAACTATCAAGGAAGCAATTTAATTTATAAATGTGGGTCATGATGTGGTTGATTGATTTCTGGGATGGCATTATAGTGTTGTATAAATATCTTTTCCTTAAAGGTCTTCATTGATGAGGAATTTACTCCCCGGCACTTTCTTACTCTGTGATTTCTTCCCTTGAGGCTTGGTTTCTTCAATTTTTTAAGGGATAAGCATACTTTTATTATCTTTTTTTCCAAAGTTTTTATGAAGATTGAGATAAGGTATGTATAGTACTTTATAAACTGTATCAACTTTTCTTATTACTATTTGCAAATAAAATGACCTAATGTGCTCAAAGATTAGTAAGTTATTGGAGCCAGGATTCACATCAGGTCTTCTAACTCAGAATCTAGTTTCTTTCCACTGTTATCACTAATATAAAATGATAACTCCTTTATCTTTTTATCTCAGGGCTACATAATATTGTGATTTCATCCTTTATTATTTCACAGACCATGGAAAGATTTCTGGCTAATTCTTTCACTTAAGGATACTATGTTTTAGAAAGGATTTGGACAAACTGGAGGATGCTCATAGCAGGGTCAACTGGATGAATGATGTCTTCAAGTATAAGATTTCTTCTTCCCTGCTGAATTTTATCTTCTCCCTCTTCCTCTACCTAATCTTATGAAATACCTTAGTGGTACCTCCTTTATCTACTTATATAGCCACTTACATAACATATGAAGATTGATTGGAGGAACTAGGCATATTTGAATAATAAAAGAGAGGAATTAGTAGGGATGGGACATTTATCTTTTTTTTTTTGACTTTTTAAACATTATTTTATTTGGTTATTTACAAACATTATTCATTGGAAACAATGATCATTATTTTTTTCTCTCCCCACCCCTCTCCCACCACTTCTCCCATAGCCGGCACACAATTCCACTGGGTTTCACATGTGTTCTTGGTTCGAACCCATTTCCATGTTGTTGGTATTTGCACTAGAGTGTTCATTTAGAGTCTCTCCTCAGTCATTTCCTCTCAGCCCCTGTAGTCAAGCAGTTGCTTTTCATCGGTGTTTTTACTCCCACAGTTTATCCTCTGCTTGTGGATAGTGTTTTTAGATCCCTGCAGATTGTTCAGAGACATTGCATTGTCCCTAGTGGAGGAGTCCATTACCTTTGATTGTACCACAGTGTATCAATCTCTGTGTACAATGTTTCTGCTCCTTTTGCTCTGCATCACTTCCTGGAGGTTGTTCCAGTCTCCTTGGAAGTCCTCCTCTTTATTATTCCTTTTAGCACAATAGTATTCCATCACCAACAGATACCACAATTTGTTCAGCCATTCCCCAATTGAAGGGCATCCCCTCATTTGCCACCACAAAGAGCTCAGCTATGAATATTCTTGTACAAGTCTTTTTCCTTATTATCTCTTTGGGGTACAAACCCAGCAGTGCTATGGCTGTATCAAAGGGCAGACAGTCTTCTATCTCCCTTTGGGCATAGTTCCAAATTGCCCTCCAGAATGGTTGGATCAGTTCACAACTCCACCAGAATTGAATTAATGTCCCTACTTTGCCGCATCCCCTCCAGCATTCATTACTTTCCATAGTTGTCATGTTAGCCAATCTGCTAGGTGTGAGGTGATACCTCAGAGTTGTTTTGATTTGCATCTCTCTGATTATAAGAGATGTAGAGCACTTTTTCATGTGCTTATTAATAGTTTTGCTTTCTTTGGCTGAGAACTGCCTGTTCATGTCCCTTGCCCATTTTTCAATTGGAGAATGGCTTGATTTTTTGTACAATTGATTTAGTTCTTTGTAAATTTGAGTAATTAAACCTTTGTCAAAGGTTTTTATGAAGATTGCTTCCCAATTTGTTGCTTTCCTTCTGATTTTAGTTATATTGGTTTTGTTCGTACAAAAGCTTTTTAATTTGATGTAGTTGAAATTATTTATTTTACATTTTGTGACTCATTCTATGTCTTGCTTGGTTTTAAAGTCTTTCCCTTCCCAAAGGGCTGACATGTATACTATTCTGTGTTTACCTAATTTACTTATAGTTTCCTTCTTTATGTTCATGTCAGTCACCCATTTTGAATTTATCTTGGTGTAGGGTGTGATGTGTTGATCTAATCCTAATCTCTCCCACACTGTCTTCCAGTTTTCCCAGCAGTTTTTATCGAATAGTGGATTTTTGACTCAAAAGCTGGGATCTTTGGGTTTATTGTCTTGCTGAGGTCACTTGCCCCAAGTCTATTCCACTGATCCTCCTTTCTGTCTCTTAGCCAGTACCAGATTGTTTTGATGACTGTTGCTTTGTAATATAGTTTGAAATCTGGGACTGCAAGGCCCCCTTCCTTTGTATTTTTTTACATTATTTCCCTGGATATCCTTGATCCTTTGTTATTCCAAACGAACTTTGTTATGGTTTTTTCTAAATCAGTAAAGAAATTTTTTGGAAGTTCTATGGGTATGGCACTAAATAGATAGATAAGTTTGGGTAGGATGGTCATTTTTACTATATTGGTTCATCCTACCCATGAGCAGTTAATGTTTTTCCAATTGCTCAAGTCTAGTTTTAGTTGTTTGGAGAATGTTTTGTAGTTGTGTTCATATAGTTCCTGTGTTTGTCTCGGGAGATAGATTCCTAGGTATTTTATTTTGTCTAAGGTGATTTTGAATGGGATTTCTCTTTCTAGTTTTTGCTGCTGAACTATGTTGGAGATGTATAGAAATGCTGATGACTTATGTGGGTTTATTTTGTATCCTGCAACTTGGCTAAAGTTGTTGATTATTTCGATTAGCTTTTTGGTTGAATCTCTAGGATTCTTTAAGTAGACCATCATGACATCTGCAAAGAGCAATAGCTTAGTCTCCTCCTTGCCTATTTTGATGCCTTCAATTTCTTTTTCTTCTCTAATTGCTACTGCTAGTGTTTCTAGTACAATGTCAAATAGTAGAGGTGATAATGGGCATCCTTGTTTCACTCCTGATCTTATTGGGAATTCATTTAGTTTATCCCCATTGCAGATAATATTGGCTGATGGTTTTAGATATATACTGTTTATTATTTTTAGGAATGACCCTCCTATTCCTATGCTTTCTAGTGTTTTCAATAGGAATGGATGTATTTTATCAAAGGCTTTTTCTGCGTCTATTGAAATAATCATGTGATTTTTATTGGTTTGCTTGTTGATATGGTCGATTATGTGGATGGTTTTCCTAATATTGAACCAGCCCTGCATCCCTGGTATAAATCCTACTTGATCATGGTGGATGACCCTTCTGATGACCTGCTGGAGTCTTTTTGCTAGTATCCTATTTAAGATTTTTGCATCTATATTCATTAGGGAGATTGGCCTATAATTTTCTTTCTCTGTTTTTGATGTGCCTGGTTTTAGAATCAGTACCATGTTTGTGTCATAAAAGGAGTTTGGTAGAATTCCCTCTTTGCTTATTATGTCAAATAGTTTGTATAATATTGGGATTAACTGTTCTCTGAATGTTTGATAGAATTCACTTGTGAATCCGTCAGGCCCTGGGGATTTTTTCTTAGGGAGTTCTTTGATGGCCTGTTGGATTTCATTTTCTGATATGGGATTATTTAAGAATTCTATTTCTTCTTCTGTTTGTCTAGGCAGTTTGTATTTCTGTATATATTCATCCATATCGCCTAGATTGCTGTATTTATTGCCATATAATTGGGCAAAGTAATTTTTAATGATTGCCTTGATTTCCTCTCCATTGGAGGTGATGTACCCCTTTTCATCTTTGATGCTGTTAATTTGCTTTTCTTCTTTCCTTTTTTAAATTAGATTGACCAGTACTTTGTCTATTTTGTTTGTTTTTTCAAAGTACCAGCTTCTAGTCTTATTTATTAAATCAATAGTTCTATAACTTTCTATTTTATTAATTTCTCCCTTAATTTTTAGGATTTCTAGTTTGGTTTTCTGCTGGGGGTTTTTAATTTGATAGCTTTTGAGTTTTTTGATTTGCATTTCCAATTGATTGATTTCTGCTCTCCCTAGTTTGTCAATATATGCACTCAGGGATATGAATTTACCTCTGATTACTGCTTTGGCTGCATCCCAAAAGGTTTGAAAGGATGTCTCGCTGTTGTCATTTTCCTTGATGAAATTATTAATTGTTTCTATGATTTCTTTTCTAACTAAATGATTTTGGAGTATCATATTGTTTAATTTCCAATTAGTTTTTGATTTGGTTTTACATGTACCATTACTGATCATTATTTTTATTGCCTTGTGATCTGAAAAGGCTGCATTTATTATTTCTGCTTTTCTGCATTTGTATGCCATGTTTCTGTGACCTAGTGGACATTTATTTTTAAACATTTAAAAAATTGGTCTTGGTTATCTATCTATTTTTGTCTAGATGGCAGGCCTCTGAGCATTTGGTAGGAATTGTAGAAAGGTAGATTTAGATTTGATATGAGGAAAAATCTTGGATTTATGTGATATATATTTTGTATACACTTAAATATGTACATATTATTTCTTCTGATAGGAGGAAAGCTCTTTGACTTCAGGGACAATTTTATTTTTGTGTTTGAATTTACAGTGTCTAGCAGAGGATCTGGCATATAATAGGTCCTTAAATCTTCCTAGGGGGTGTGTGTGTGTGTGTGTGTGTGTGTGTCTACCTACTTCTATTATTTATATCCTTGGAATATGTCCAGTAGTAGGTTCATTGGATCAAAGGATATGAGCAGTTTAGTAAGATGATTTTTTTTGGGGGGGGGGGGAAGGATATAACTTTCAATTGAAATCCGTAATGATTGTATTACTAGCTCCACCAACAGTCTATTGGTGATTTTTTTCCCGTACTGTATTTCTAATACTGCCTATTTCTTCTTTTGTCAATATTGCTAACTTCATAGGTATAAGGTGATTACATTTATTATTCCAAACCTATAAATGGTCATGCATCATTGAGTTTGAGACTTTCCACGTATAAAAATTTAGAAATTTAATTATAGGTCCTATTGTTCCTATGACTTAGTCAAGCCAATTAATAAGTATTTATTAAATACCTACCATGTGCCATAAGGAATTCTCTAATGGAGCTCATTAGACAGTGGAACCCTATTGTATAATACAAGTTACAATGTGCAAACAAGGTAAATATAGGATAAATAGGAAATAATCAGTAGAGAGCAGGTACTTGCATGAAGGGGTATTAGGAAGAATTTCTTAAAGAAAATGAGATTTTATATTCATAACAATGCTATTTGCAATTAACTGGAAATTGAGAGGATGTCCATCAATGGAGGTTTGGCTAAATAAGTGGCATATGATTGTGATGGAATACTTCTGTGCTGTAAGAAATGAGGAACAGATTAATTTAAAAAAACATGGAAAGATCAACGTGAATTATTAAGAGAGAAATATTAAGAGTGAAACAAGCAGAACCAAGAGAACCTTATATACTGTCATAGATGTGTTGTTTGAAGAATAACTTGTGTGTGCCCACCTCCAGGGAAAGAATTGATAAATAAACAGGTAAGACATAGTTTTATATTTACATATGTGTGTATGTGTGTGTGTAATTGTTAAATAATGCCTCCCCTTGTGGTATCAGGAGATAAAGGATGGAAGGAGGGAGGAAGATACCTCAGAACTTCAATGTAACAAATACATTAAAAAAAAAAAGAAAATGAGATTTTACCTGGGATTTGAAGGAAACCAGGAAAGCCAAAAGGTAGAGATGTAGAAGGGAAGGTATTACAAACATAGCTAAATAGCTGTGAATGAAATGCCCAGAACTGAGAGATGGAATATCTTGTTCAAAGAACAACAAGGGGACCAGTTTCATTGGATCACAGAATAATACATAGGTGATGGGAGGGGCATAAAGTATTAGAAGATTGGAAAGGTCTTGTAAGGGACTAAGTTGTAAGAATCTTTTGAGTGTTACACAGGATTTCATATATAATCCTGGAGGTGATAAAGAACCACACTAGAGTTTATTGACTAGAGGAGTGATGGGGTTAGATCTGTGTTTGGAGCAGATTGATTTGACAGTTAATGGAGATCAGAGTGGGGAGAGATCCAACAACAGGCTATTGTAGTATTCTAAGAATAATGTGATGAGAGCCTGCCTATGGTGGCGATGGTGTCACAGGAAAGAAAGGAGCATTATGAAAAGATATTAGAAAGGTGAAATCTATAGGCTTTGGCAACAGTTTGGATATGGAAAGTTAGAGAGAATGAGGAATGGAAGATGACTCCTAGGTAGCAAACTTGGGGAACTGGAATAATGGTGGTGCCTTTGACTCATAGAGAAGTTACGAAAGGGGAATGGCTAAAGGGGAAAAGATAATGGATTCCTGGTCACATCATGTTTGTAATACTCTTTTAACTTTAATTCCTTTGGTATAATACTGAAGGGTTAAGGTTTTTCTGGTTACCAAGACTTTAAATTGATTTTGTGTGTCCATTTGTGTTCTGGACTTGGTCTGGAAGAGCTGTGCTGTTTCTTATCATTTTACTGATTATGTCTTGATTTAGTGACTTAACCTGTGTTTTAGTTTCTTCATCTCCAAAATGTAGAGGCTGGACTTTATGGCTGCCAGGGTTCTTTCTAGTACTCAATTTGTAATCTTAGAATCCTATGATATAGTATGAGGCAATTTTTGTGTAAGTAGGAACAGAATAGCATGCAGAAAGAATTTGGAAGATACCACATTGTTCTTTGTATAAACTCCCCTCCCCCTTCTGCCATCTCCCCATATTTGGCTTATACACAGCCTATATTTTCCTACAATTATGCTCTTAATAAGAAAACAAAAATTATACAGAGGGAGAGAACAGCAATAACAATGTATAAAGTATCTTTGTATTAAACAAATATTTTATAAAAATTCTTTTTTTATTGTGATGCAAAACACACTTTCATATTCATCATTTTATAAGAGCAAAGTCATACATAACCCAGACTCCAAATTTAAAGCAAAAATATACTGATGTGAAAGATAACTCCAACAGTTTTTTCTCTGGAGGTGAATAGCATTTCCCATCATAAGTCTTTCAGGATTCTTCCAGATCATTGTATTGCTGAGAGTAGCCAGGTTTTCAGATAATTACCATCCAATATTGCTGTTATTGTGTACAATGTTCTCCCAGTTCTGCTTGTTTGGCTCTGTATCAGTTCTTGCAGATTTTTCCAGCTTTTTCTGAAATCATCTTGCTTATAGTACTTACCAAAATGTACCACAGTTTGTTCAGCCATTCGATGGACATGCCCTCAGTTTCTAAATCTTTGCCGCCACAAAAAGGGCTGCTCTAAATATTTTTTATAGTTTCTTTCCCCTTTATTATGATCTTCTTTGTATACAGACCCACTAGTGGTATTATAGGATCAAAGGAATGACAGTTTTTTAGTCCTTTGGGTATAGTTCCAAATTGTTCTACGGAATGGTTGGATTAGTTCACAATTACACCAACAATTCATAAGTGTCCCAATTTTGTCACATCTCCAACATTTACCACTTTCTTTTACTGCCGTATTGGCCAATTTTATAGGTGTGAGGTGGTACCTCATCGTTGTTTTAATTAGCATTTCTCTAATCAAGATTAATTTCAAACATTTTTTCATATGATTATTGATGGCTTTGATTTCTTCTTTTGAAAATTGCTTGTTAATATCCTTTGACCATTTGTCAATTGGGGATGGCTTGTATTCTTATAAATTTGAGAAATTAACCTTTATCAGAGACATTTGTTATAGTTTTTTTCCCTAGTTTATTGTTTCCCTTCTAATTTTGGTTAGATTAGTTTTGTTTGTATAAAAGCAAAGCAAATATATATTTTAAAACCTTTCATATTAAATTTATTTGGCCTTTATATTAATTTCATTTGGATTTTTTAAAAAAATCTGTTTCATCATGTAATGGAAGTGACTCCAAGTTCTCAAAGGCTAACCCATTATACTACAATGGTCTCTGTCAGTTCCCTCTTATAGTGGGATACATAAACTCAATATTGAGTACCCAGCACACATGCTGCATTTTGCCTTGGTTTCACAACATTATGTGTCTAGCATATGAGGCCTAAACAGTAATATTGTTGGACTATTAAAGAAAAATATTGAGCTTACCAACTAATATTTTAGGCTACAGAAATACCATGCTGGCTTATACAGTGTTTATCTCATTAACAAAGGCAGGCTTTAGTGAATTTAACTAATCAGTGGAACTGAAAGGGTTCTGTTGCCTAAATTGGGTCTTGAGCAGGCTGTGTGGCTCTCAAGAATAAGAATTTGTTATGGTTCTTTTTTCCCCTGAGCTTCTTTTTAAATAATTAAAAAAAAGAAACTAATATGTAAAGTGGGATGTACAGAAGCAGGAGAACATTATATACAGCAACACAAGTATCATTTGAAGAATAACTGTGAATGCCTATGTCTAAAGAAAAAAAATGATGAATAGAAGAAACATGCATGACATAGTTTATATATATATGCATGTGTGTATATCTATATTTATATATCTATATGCCTGTGCATGTGTATCTGTTATAATTCTACTTAAATTTTTGTTCCAGGTGTCTGTGTTACATAGCCATTACCAGGAACTGTATGTGGTCCTTGAATTTCTGTCTGCATTATGTAGCCTGGCCAATCCACTGGGGCCAAAGGTCTGGGAGAATTGGGTGATAGTTGTAATATCATATAATTCACAAATGTGGAAGCAATGTATTATTATCCCCAAAAGGTGGACTAGAGCTGGGTTATGAAGGACTTTAAGTGCCAGAGGAATTCGCATTTTATTCTATAGGTTATAGGGAACCACTGCAGTTTATTGAGTAGGAGAGTAACTTGATCAGACCTGTGTTTTAGGAATACCACTTTGCTCTCTGTGTGAAGGTTGGATTGAAGAGGCGGGAGACAAATTAAGAAACTATTGCATTTGTCCAGCTGACAGATGATGAAGGATTGAAGAATTATAATCAATTATGCACTACAGAGAAGTTAAGAAATCTGAGGATTAAGAAAAAATACTATTGGAATTGAATATTAAGAGACTGTTAGGAACTTTGGAGAAGAGAATTTTGGTTGAGTCATGAGGTAGAAAGACAAATTTCAGGGGATTGAGGAAGTGAATAGACAACTTTTCTTAATAGCATGGCTGTGAAAGGAAGAAGAATTGAAGTTGATTGATTGGAAAGAAGTGGTAGGGTTAAGTGAGGGTTTTTTGAGGATGGGGAGCATACAGGCAGCAGTGAATTAGCACTAGATAGGAAAAGATTGAAGATTATTTAGAGAGAATGATTTCAAGATCAGTCTGCTAGAGAGAAGACAGAAAGGGGGTAGTTTTAAGGGTATAAGTAAATAGTTTGGCCTTGGGGAAGAGGGGCTGCTGCTTTATCAGAGATGAATGAAGGAATAGAGAATGTGGAAGAGAATGTGGAATGATGTCAAATAGTTTTGACATGTATAATATGGGGAAATAGACAGTTCATAATGAACTACTTCCATTTTTTCAGTAAAGTATGAAGCTAGTTCCTCCACTGAAATGGTGGTGGCAACCTTGGAGAGAAAAAAAAATGGTTTGGAAAAGTGGTTAGTGCTATAGAGAATCAATTTGGAAAGAATAGGACTGTCTTGCTACAGTGAATGCCCACAGTGATATCAGATAACAAAATTGTAGTGTTCCCAATTAGCATAGTCCTGGCACTTACCCTTGCATTATTCAGCCTCATTGCAATAGAACCAGAAGCCAAAGATGATAAATAGCAATCCAGGGTTTGATTTGTTAAGGCAAGAGTAGGATGGGATGGCAGAGTAGGACAAATGAGCAAGGAATTTAAGAGTAGAGGTAGAGGAGAGTATCATGTTGAGTTAGTTAACTATTGAATCAAGATAGGAAAAAGATGAAAGTAAAGTTAGTAAATGGTGAGAACCTAGGTGAATATTGAGGAGGGCAGGGAACCAGAAGTATTTTAAAGATGAAGAAAAGTGGAAAAGTGAGTCAAAAGGAGAGATGGAATAATAAGTTATCAAATAAAGGAGTGTCAGAATTCATAATGATAAAATTGATGTGAGTGATGGCAGGCTCAAGAGTGTCATCCTTTCTATATATGACTGAAGTGAAGCAAAGGAGTATGTGAATTGAGGTAGAGAAAGTAGAGAGCAAGGGTGCTTGAGGAAATTCCTAAAATAAATGCAAAGGTTGAGGAGAAGACTAGGTAAAAGTTATGGTCAAGGTAATTAGGGGGTAGAAAACAAGAAGTAGTGGTAGAAGTGAGAGGTTTTCACTTAAGTATCCAGGAATCCTATCTTCGGGATTGGAGAGAATAAAGAATTGTGATTCCATATCTTTTGTTTGGGGTTCATCCACAGTGATTCTTATGAATGATAGAGTGGATCTCTTATGTTTCAAATTATAAGGAAGAAGAGAAATGGAGATTGTTATTGACTTTGTAATTGCTTGTTCAGCCCTTTGTGCCTCCATTTGGGGTTTTCTTGTCAAAGATCCTAGAGTGCTTTTCCCTTTTCTTCTCTAGATCATTTTACAGATGAGGAATGTGATAAAGGATGAAAGGTTTGCAAAAATTGTTGCAAAAACTGAGAGATGCAAACTTTAGAGAATGATTGACAGGAGCATGTGACTAAAGGTCACATGGGAGCCTTGGGATCTGGGAAAATTCTATGCCCAAGGTTTGCTTCATCTGGGAGTAGATTTTTCTCCTGTGATCAACAGAGGAAATAGGTTTTTTGGATCTTGTCTGCTGGCAGCATCAGTAAGATCTCTGGACCTGCTTAGAAATCTTCCAACTGAATATCCTGGCTCTATTTGATTGGACTTCTGGTGTGAGACTCGGATATTGGAAAGTTAATGCTTAGTTTAATAAGATAGTTTAGTTATAGATATTAGCTTTTTAATTTAAATATAAGTTTACTCCTAAACCCATCTTCCTTCCTACCCTTCCAACCAATAAATTTGAATGTATTTTAATGTTCCCTTTTGTTCTTTCCTCACCCCAAATCCCATCATAACAAGAAACATGCCAACAGGGTTAAATGACTTGTCCAGAGTCACATAGCTAGAAAATGTCTAAGGCTAGATTTGAAATGAAGAAGATAGGTCCTTCTGGCACCTAGCCTGGTGCTCTTATCCATTGTGCCACCTAGGTGCCTGACTGTAGATTTGGTGCTACCTCAGTCTTGACTGCATTATTGAGATGAGAGTCAGCTATTGGAGTCTCTGGTCTTATAAGCAAGGGTTCTGGTTCTTGAGACCCTGACCCCAGGGGTGAGAGGCATGGGATGTGAGGTTTAGTTGTTACATACTATGCTTCCCCCCCCCCCCCCCTTCCCTTCTCCAGATTATTTTTTTAATCTTTATTTTATTCCAATAACAAATTTACACACAAGTTTTCCAAAATTACCTGATTTATGTTGTTCCTTCATCCTTCCCCTCTCTGAGAGTTGACAAGCGATTCAATTGGGTTATACATCCATTATCACTCAAAACATTTTGTAAGAGAATCATTATAACACCAAAATCCCAAATCATATATCCAAATAAATAAGGTATAAATTCTAGTTTCTTCTATATTTCTACTCCAACAGTTCTTTCTCTAGAGTAGAAAGCATTCTTTTTCATAAATCCCTCAGAATTGTCATTGATCATTGTGTTCCTATTATCAAAGTCTTATTACATTTGATTGTCCTATAATATTTCTGTTACTTTGTATAATGGTCTCCTGATTCTGCTTATTTCACTTTGCATCAATTCACTTAGGTCTTTCCATTTTTTTTCTGAAATCATCCTGTTCATTATTCCTTGTAGCACAGTAGTATTCCATCATCATCATATACATATTTTGTTCAGCCATTCCCTAATTGAGGGATATCCCTTTACCACCACAAAAAGAACAGCTATAAATATTTTTGTACAGACAGGTCCTTTTGCATTTTTAAAAATCTCTTTGGGATACAGACCTAGTAGTGGTGTTGATAGGTCAGAAGGTATGCATTCTTTTAAAGCCCTTTGGGCATGATTCCAAATTGCTCTCCCAAATGGTTGGAGCAATTCACAACTTGACCACTCATGCATTAGTATCCCAATTTTGCCACATCACCCTCAAAATTTTATCACTTTCCTTTACTGTCATAATGGCCAGTCTGATATGTGTAAGATGGTACCTCAGAGTAGTCTTAATTTGCATTTCTCTAATCAAGAGTAAATTTGAACATTTTTTCATATGATTATTGATAGCTTTGATTTCTTCATCTGAAAACTGCCTATTCATAAGCTTTGACCATTAGTTGGGGAATGACTTGGATTATTATAAAAATTTCACTTAGTTGTTTATATATTTAAGAAATCGGGCCTTTATCAGAGAAATTTGTTATAAAATGTTTTCCCCCAGTTTGTTTTTTTCCCTTCTAATCTTGGTCGCATTGGTTTTGTTTGTACAAAATCTTTTATATTTACTATAATGAAAATTACTCATTTTACATCTTATAATGCTCTCTGTCTCATGTTTGATTTTAAATTCTTTCCCTTTCCATAGATCTGACAGGTAAACTAATCTATATTTTCCTAATTTACTTAGGATATCACTCTTTATGTTTAAATTGTATTTCCATTTTGACCTCATCTTGGTATAGGGCAGCCTTTACAAAGTATTGGCATACATGCCCAGCCTGGGCGGGGTGGGGTGGTAGTGTTCCCTCTCTTCCCAGTGCATGAGGACATTTTTTTTTTTGCATGCCCTGCCCTTCTGTCCAGCTTCCCAAAGTGAACACTTCCTCCTTCCATTCTCTGTGGTAATGTGTGTGTGTGTGGGGGGGCTCACGGACAGCTTAAAGTTTCAGTTTGAGCATGTGAACTTGAAAATCTTTGCCAATGCTGGTATAAGGTATGAGATATTGATCTAAACATAATTTTTGCCATTCTGTTTTTTAATTTTTCCAGCAGTTTTTGCCAAATAGTGTGTTCTTATCCCAAAAGCTGAAATCTTTGGGTTTATCAAATACTAGATTGCTGAAGTAATTTACCCTAATCTATTCCATTGATCCACCCTTCTCTTTTTTAGCCAGTACTAGATTGTTTGATGATTACTGCTTTAAGATCTGATACTGCTAGGCCACCATCAATCACATTTTTTTTTCATTAGTTCCCTTGATATTTTTGACCTTCTGTTCTTCCAGATGAATTTTGTCATTATTTTTTCTAGTTCACTAAAATAGTTTTTTGGTAGTTTGATAAGTAGGCATGTCATTTTTTTTTTACCTCATCTTACCCAGGAGCTATTAATGTTTTTCCATTTGTTTAGGTCTAATTTTATTTGTATGAAAAGTGTTATCTAATTGCATTGTGAGGTTGATTATTTGAACTCAAGAGTAAGGCTTTATATTTACTCTAGCATGTGGCATACTATGCCTTGCACAGAGTAGATGTTTGGGAAATATTTGTGAATTGAATTAAATTTAATCTTATTATATTTGGGTACTATTTTAGCTTATTGAAGTGTCCTGTCTTTCAAATGTTATCTATCCCTCCTTTGTTGTCAATCAAAAATGTCAAAAACGTGCTATATATATTTTTCTCCAATTCATTTTTTAAAAATGTTAAGTAGCATAGGTTCAAAATAGAAATTCCAGAACACCACAATAGAGATCTCTTTCCAAGTATATAGCCTGCTTTCCTTAACTGACTATTTCTATAATACTAGTGGTATTATTGACTAGCCCACATAACTTCATCTTTTCTATAAGAGTCTTTGTCATATACTTTGCTAAAATCTAAATGAGCATGCTTTGTAAAAGTACAAAGACAATAATTTGAGAAATATTCACTGCTTATACTTGGACCATTCTAGTATAATAAAAACGTCAGTATTACCTAAATTAAATCAAATAATTATCTATTAATATTTTATTTCTCATTAGTAAAATTACCATAGTTACACTTTTTAGAAGTAGAAAAAATAAATCATTTGAAAGAATAAAGGTTTGGAATCTTAAGGAAATAATGAAAAAAATATGAATAAAGTAGATGTAGCATCACATTTTGAACTATGTTAAATAACAGTGGTCATCAAAACTATTTGTTCTTGAGCAGAAAAGTCAATTAGTGGATGATACCAGAAGCAATCAAAACCACTATTGTTTAAAAAAGAATATATATATATATATACACACACACATATATATATATATATATATATATATATATATATATATATATATATATATATATATAAAACCCGAAAAATATAAAGTACTTGGGTAACAACTTCTCTTTTGTAAGAAATTGCTAGGAAATCTAGAAAGCAGTTTTGCAGAATTAATACCTTACACTGCATTTCAAGGGAAGATCAAAATGCTCTTTTTATTTGAAGGAAAAAGGGTAAACCATAAAAACAATTAGGAAAGAACAGCATAAGTTGCCTTTCACAATTGTGAATTCTTAACCAAATGAGACAGTAGAAGTGATTATAATGGATAATAGAGAAAATTTTGACCGAAAAAAACCCCAAAAGGCTTTTTTTTTTTTGCACAAATTAATGAAGACAGAATTAGAAAAGAAATAACCAGGTATGGGAAAAATGTGTATTTAGTATCATTAATGAAACTTTGGGATCATGGAAAAGTGAGTTTGGATTTCAGAGGACTCAGTTTCACATCTCCAAGTTATGTTTAATAAATTCCAAAATTTTGTTATTTCTTCTGTTTTGATTGAATGCTTAAAAATTTTTTTTTTTTGGTTTGAGCTAAAGGTTTATGGGTTTTGTTAGTCCTCAATGGACTAGTTTTAATTTTTATTATTTCTATAATTATTTTGTTTTCTATGTTAACTATTTCTTTTTGTGTTTCAAGGATTCCATCTTTGGTGCTCATTTTTGGTTTGCCTGTTGATAGTGTAGCATTTTATTGTATGGTTAGTTCTCACCAATTTTACTTAAGAAAATTTAAATGTATGTGTTCAGGGATTATTATTTTCCCCCCCTGGAATGCTTTTTATGCTTCCTAAATCCTTTCTCCTGGGATGGTATATAGTTCTAGGCAGTACAACCCTTTCTCAGAGAAGCTGATTTCCAAATGTGCAAATTCTCATTAAAAAAAAAAAACAACAAAAAACCCAACCATGAGGAAATTACAGTATTTTTTTTTAAGTTCATTTTTGGATTAGCTCCCCTTTTCTTCTTAGCTTCCCTCTTCTTATTTCCACAACTTCATACTGTATTATACTTCCCACAAAGGTTAACTGGGAAGACAGTACAAGGGATGTGATAGAGGGAAATACAATTTGCAGAGATTCTGGAACATTAGCAATAAAATTACAGAATGGATTAAAAGACAAAAGATTTAAAAGATTATATTAGAAATAAAATTAGGTTGGAAAACAGAGCTATAAATTTTGAATTAAAAAAGAAAAACATAATCCAGCATGATGTAGAACATATAAAATATAGTTTCTCCAAAGAAGTAAAGGCTCTGGAGGAGAGGAAAAATAGATTTAGAATACAAAAATAAAGAAGCAAAAGAAAATATACCCGAAGTGTAGGAAAAGGCAACAAATACAGAGGAAATATATACATATACATATATATGTCCGTAGAGTGCAGGGCCTGGAGTCTGGAAGATTCATCTTCCTCAGATAAGATTTGGCATCAGACACTTACTAGCTGTATGACCTTTGACAAATCATTTAATTCTGTTTGCCTCAGTTTCCTAATCTATAAAATAACCTGAAAAATAAAATGATAAGGGATTCTAGTATTTTCCCCAAGAAAACCCTATGAATGACTTGAATATAAAGAAGGAAACTATAAGTAAATTGGGGGAACACAGAATAGTATGCATGTTAGATCTTTGGGAAAGGAAAGATTTTAAGACCAAGCAAGAGTGAGAAAAAATCAAAAAATGTAAAATAAATAATTTTGATTACATTAAATTAAAAAGTTTTTGTACAAGCAAAACCAGTGCAACCAAAATTAGAAGGTAAACAACAAATTGGGGGGAAAATCTTCATAACAAAAACCTCTGACAAATGTCTAATTACTCAAATTTATAAAGAACTAAATCAATTGTACAAAAAACCAAGCCATTCTCCATTTGAAAAATGGGCAAGAGACATGAACAGGCAATTTACAGATAAAGAAATCAAAACTATTAATAAGCACATGAAAGAGTGTTCTAAATCTCTTATAATCAGAGAGATGTAAATCAAAACAACTCTGAGATATCACCTCACACTTAGCAGATTGACTAACATTACAGCAAAGGAAAATGATGAATGCTGGAGGGGATGTGTCAAAGTTGGGACATTAATGCACTGCTGGTGGAATTGTGAATTGATCCAACTATTCTGGAGAGCAATTTGGAACTATGCCCAAAGGGCGATAAAAGACTGTCTGCCCTTTGATCCAGGCATAGCACTGCTGGGTTTGTACCCCAAAGAGATAATAAGGAAAAAAGAGAATATTCATAGCTGAGCTCTTTGTGGTGGCAAAAAATTGGAAAATGAGGGGATGCCCTACAATTGGGGAATGGCTGAACAAATTGTGGTATATATTGGTGATGGAATACTATTGTGCTAAAAGGAATAATAAAGTGGAGGAATTCCATTGGGACTGGAACATCTGGAACAACCTCTAGGAACTGATGCAGAGTGAAAGGAGCAGAACCAGAAGAACATTATACACAGAGACTGATACAGTGTGGTATAATCGAATGTAATGGACTTCTCCATTAATGGCAATGCAATGATCCTGAACACTTTGGAGGGATCAATGAGAAAGAATATTCTCCACATTCAGAGGAAAAACTGTGGGAGTAGAAACACAGAAGAAAAACAACTGCTTGATTTCATGGCTCGAAGGGGATATGATTGGAGATGTAGACTCTAAATGATCATCCTAGTGCAAACATCAACAACATGGAAATAGGTTCTGATCAAGGACACATGTAAAACCCAGTGGAATTGTGAGTCAGCTACGGGAAGGGGTGGGAGGAGTGGAGGGAGGGAAAGAATATGATTCTTGTAAGCAAAGAATAATGTTTTAAATTGACTAAATAAAATTTCCAAAAAAAATCCATAAAAAGAAAACCCTAGATTTTTATTAAAAGCAACATGTCATATGCTCTAGGATTTGCCAGGAATAAATTCTTTGGCCAATAGTTTCCAGATTCCTTTCTGTTCTGTTTATTGGACCAAAGTCAGGAAGACTTGAGTTCAAATTTGGCTTCAAGATGATCATTTAGTTATATTACCTTGGGCAAGTTATTTAACATCTGTTTTCCTGTTTCTTCATCTGTAAAATGGGGATAATAACATCTACCTCCCAGGATTGTTAAAGCACTTAGCACAATGATTGGCTCATAGTAGGTGCTATACAAATGTTAGTCATGGTTGTTGTTATTGTAGTTGTGATCATCCATATCTTGAGGCACCTCTCACATATTCTGTCATCTTGATTCAATGATCTTCTGAGAGCTCATTTAGTAATCTTGGGCGATTGTGTATTTGGGTCTGTTACCTTGCACTTATTAATAATCTTTTGCTTTCCTTCTATTTGTTTTAGGTTTCAACTCCCTATTTACTATTTTCACTTCATTCTTTCTAAATTGAACATTATTTTCCCTTACAGAGAAAAGAGAAATAAAATAAAAGTTGAGTAGTTCCTTCTGTCATCAGTTATCATTATCCATTCCACTCTGTATCCCTTCTTTAATCTTCCTAGCTTAAAGAAATCTCCACCTTTTTATTCCTTTGGTTTTCCTTGCAGCCTACATTCTGAGCTTTAGAATCTGACACTGTTCTTAAAGAGCTGTCACACTTTTGTGACATTTATTCTCTGTTACCTGCCCTTACTGCCATCTTCTGTATTTATTTAGACATCCCATGGTTCCCCTTCCCCCACCATCATGGCTAAGTAACTTGCCTCATGTTCACTGATAAAAGAGAGGTCATTTGCTGAGAGCTGATGCTATTATTTAATTGAAATTACCCTTTTTGAAGTTACCAATAATTTCTTAATTGTCAGATTTAATGGCTTTTTCTCATCTTTCTGGACCTTTTTGTAACCTTGATACTCTCTGATACTGTCATTGCCTTGGCACAGGCCCTCATCTCACATCTGGACCATTTCAGTAGCCTGTTTTTTAATTTGCCAGCCACAACTCTCTCTACATTCCAGTTCATTCTCTAATAATTTTCCCAAAGTGCAGGTCCAGCCATGTTGCCTTCCTACTCAGTAAACTCTAATAGCTCCCCATTACCTCTAGAATCAGATTATATTTGATGTTCAAAGCTCTACATAAACAACCCTGCCCTACTACCTTTCTAATCTTATATACTTTACATACACCACTACTCTCTAAATTCATTTGATCCATTGACACTGGCCTCTTAGCTGTTCTTCAAGCAAAACCCTCTATATTTGAACTCTGTGCATTTTCGTTGGCTTTCAACCCATTCCTGGAATGTTCTCCCTTCTCATTTCTACTTTTTAGCCTTCCTAACGTTCCAACTAAAATCATATCTTCTATAGAAAGCCTTTCCCAATTCTTCAGTGCCTTTTCTCTGTTTATTATTTCCTATTTATCCTATATGTATCTTGTTTATATGATTGTTTGTTCTCTCTTCCATTAGATTGTAGCTCCTTGAATACCTCCCCAAAAGAGATGATCCCTGCCCTTGTGGAGTTTGTGATCTAATGAGAGAATACAATATATAAAAGGAATCTGAAAAGGCAGATGTAGGGTGGGGTCACAGAGGGTCCTCAGTATGTGGGAGACCTCATATTCTTATAGTGAAAACCAAACAGAAACTGATAAATTATTAGTTATCTGGGAAATTCTGTGCCTTTTACAAAAGGGTAGCTTTGGAGAAGAGTGCATTTCTCCACCCTGCAGCCCTCCAATCAGAGGGGAAAGGCAGATGAATGGTGGGTACTTCACTTTATGGTTAGCTGGTGTGTATGCAGAAAACCCATTGGATAGGGGAGGAAGATCAAGAGGGGGGAGAAGAGGAAATACATTCCCCTTCAACAGGATTATCCCTAGATCTTTGAGAGAATCTGAATGTAAATGCTTTGTGGTTCATCTCTAGGAACCTGGATCTCCTAGGGTTGAGAAAATGTTTGATTAAATGAACTAACCCAGAAAACAGGGTAATATAGACAGCTAGGGAAAAAAAAAAAAGAAGCCTTTCTTTCAAGAAGAGATTGCAGATTTGAAGAGAGAATGAAAATGATTGAATAGGGATATTCTTGTAGGAGAAAGGAAGGGATGGGATCAAGGGTATAATCATCAAGGTTGTTATTAGAAAGATCATTTTACTTCACAGATTTGTTAACAGAAAAAACATTCAACAAGTCCAAAATAGCTCATTCTTTCTTAATCAGTTCTACCTTCATACTTAAATTCTTTTGTATAACATCGACTTCATCTTCTAATGTTGAAATATAAGCACATTTTTAAACTCTTTCCTCTTCCTAACCTATCTCCATAACATTTCCTACTTCATTCTCATCACTCAGAATTACCTCTTTTCTTTCACTGGATTATTTTAATAAACTCTTTAAAAATTATTTTAAAAGATAATGTACTTGACAATTATTGTATATTTCTCCCCAGCTTAGACAGTTCTCACAAAGTCTTCTACCACCTGTTTCAATGAATAAGTTTTTATCTTGGTAATTTTGTGTATCTCAACTTATAAGGGGATATTTCTCATCCTAGCTCTGCATCTCCTTCTCTGCCTAGTTTCAGCTTCTCAGAACAGGATATCTCTCCCAGATTAAGCTTATCATTTCTAATTCCATTATCATGCTGATAATTTGCTTCTTGATTGACATTACTTCTTGTAGTCTTCCTTTCCTTCTGTTTGGAGGACTGCAGGATAGAGTACAAAACTTTTCCCAGTGCCTTCCTTTATAGTGGGCAAAAACTAGATTCTCAGCTCACTCCTCTTTGTATCTTCTGCCTGGCTTCTACTCCACTGATTCATCCATACCATTTACCCCTGTTCTTCACCTTATTTTCTGCTTCCTTTTGTGTATTGTTTCCCCTTCCCCCCTATTAGATATCAAACTCTTTGAGGTTAGGAGCTGTCTTTCCTAATTGTATTCCCATTGTTTAGCATAGTACCTGGAACAGAGTAGGCACTTAATTAAGGGTTATTGGATTGGATTGGATGCATTTATTTTCTTTTTAAAGAAATTCAGCTTTACAGTCATGACTTGCATTTGTGCCAATGATATTACTTAAGTTGGAGTGAAATGACTTATAGATGATCATGGAAGCATATTTTAAACCATAACCAGACTTTATCAATCAATTGATCTACTCTCTTTGTCTTCCTGATGAGGAAACTTAGGCCTGGAAATATTAAGCAACTTTCCTAGGTAACCTGGCATAGTAGATAAAATATTAGACTTGAAACAAGAAAGAAAGACTAACTTTAATCTCTCCTTGACACTTCCTAGATAATATAACCACAGAGGTAAATCCCTTAATGCTTTTTGATCCTCAGTTTCATCAGCTATGAAATGGGGCTAATAATATTTGTGATGCCTACTTTACTGGGTTGTGCTAGAGGCTTAAATGAGATAAGATTTGTACAAATCTTAAAGCAGGGGTTCTTAATCCTTTTTATATCTGGACCCCTTTGACAGTCTGTTGGACTGTTTGCCCTTTCTCAAAAGAATGTTCATATAAAATAAAATACATCAGATTATAATGGAGACCATTTACTTTGAAAACATGTAATTCTCCTCCCTCCCCACCCCCTGCCCCTCTCAGTTTATGTATCTCTTGAAATCTATTCACATACTCCTTTATGGCCAATGAGTGGCTCCAAGTGTTTTTGGCTGGATTTGACTCATGCTAGCCCCTTGGTAATTTAGTTTCAATAGAGGAATTATTAGTCACTCAATAGTTAGCACAAAATAGATTCACTTAATCATAGGAGAGAGATACTGAACAAGGTTAGGCATTATGGAGGCACCTTGAATTGATTCAGCTGAGGAAAGCTCCCTCACTTATATAACTTATGGGTGATGTGTCAGCCTAGTTTTTGAAACCTCTGCAACTCCTCATAGCTATTTGTATTCAGGTGAAAAGGAAATGATGTCAACAGTTTGAACTTTTAGTACCGTCATTTTGACTTATCACAAAATAAAAATTAGATTTTTCTATGTATTTCCACTCCACTCTGGCCTGATATAAATCACCCCGCCGGCCCCCCTTTTTTGCCTCCCTATTTCTTTACTCTCTTTAAAAATATTTTCTCAGAACAACATCTGTAGCTGCATTTGAAAAATGTTGTCAGGTTGGAGCATGGACAGAGAATTTAGTTCACACAGAAATCATATAATTTAGAGATAGATCAATACTCAAAACACATACTATCAATCTTAGTAGGGATCTCAGATTATACAGTGATATGATATTAGATATTAGAACCATTGAATGCCATAGTGCATATAATGTGAGATCTAAAAAGGACTTTAGAACAGGGAATGTTAAAATATAGATTGTTAGACCTGGACAGATTTTTAGTAATTACAAACAGTTCTCACTTTACATAAATTCTCATCATACACATTCCAATAAAAGCCAATTATCTTTACTATATAATGCTGTGTGCTCTCCTTGTCTGTCTGTCTGTCCGTCTGTGTCTCTTCCTCCTCCCTCCCTTCTGCCCTTTGACCTGGTGCTTCATGACCTCCCACCCCCTGACTATGGGAGAAAAAAACCCTAACCTCTAAAAAACCTCTCCAAGTCAACAGATGAAAGCACAAGAATGGACTAAAGGAGAGATAACTACTTCCTGCATTGGAGGCTTGGCTTGACACTTCTGATGCTAAAAGAGGAGACCTTTGCCTGACTGCCCACGTGCCTGCTGATATGTCTGCCAAGTGCTTTTCCCTACCCCTTGTGTGTCACCAGTCTTCTCCTGTCTGTGTCCTCTCTTTCCTATGTCTGTGTATGACCCCTATATATTTGTGACTCCTCCTTATCCTCACCCAACTGTGTTCTTCCTCTCAGTTCAGGCCAGGCTTCTGCATATTCCTCCTCCTGATTTCATTTCTCTATCTTTAGCTCCACATGTCCTTGGACCTTCCATAGATAACTGCCTCCTTCTTATCTCCCTTCCCTAAGTCCAAGACCAAATTCAACCTACATATAAATTGCTTTGTGTAGAGGTCTGTGGGATGATCCATTTACATAAGGCAAGAACTGCCTGTACTGGACAGTACCTTGAATAGTTATAATTGAAAGGGACTTTAGATATCATTTAGATCATCTTATTCTGTAGATCAGGAAACAATGCCTAGAGTGGCTAAATGACTTGTCTAAGGCAATGTACTCATGCCTTGACAGAGATGGAACAAAAATTCAAGTCTTTTAGCACCTAGTCTTCTGCTGATTTTTCCATCATACCATATTGTTTGGTGTATTTTTGTTCATATTCTAATATGTGTAAGTGGAGACTGAACACCAACCATTTCCAAAGGTCAGATAAATGTCTCTTTACCTGTTATTTGATGCTGGAATATTCCATAGTCCCTGGGCAATGACCACATTCTGAAACTCATTTAGATCAAAGCAAGTTATTTTTCTAAATACATTCTGCATTTTCTTGGCCATCTTATTATCTTATGTACTATTTTAAAAATTAAATTAAATGTTTTTGAATTGAAAATTTTTATTTGATTAATTAATTTACAACATTTTCTCATGGTTACATGATTCATGTTCTCCTCCCTTCCTCTGTAGCCAGTGAGCAATTCCACTGGGTTTTACATGTGTCATTAATCAAGACCTATTGCCATATTATTAATATTCGCATTAGGGTGATCACTTAGAGTCTGCATCCTCAATCATATCCCTATTTACCCATGTGATCAAGCAGTTGTTTTTCTTTGGTATTTCTACTCCCACAGTTCTTTCTCTGGATGCGGATAGCATTTTTTCTCATGAAATTCCTCAGAATTGCCCTGGATTATTGCATTGCTGCTAATAAAGAAGTGCATTACATTCGATTGTGCTACAGTCTATCAGTCTCTGTGTATCATGTTCTCCTGGTTCTGTTCCTTTTACTCTGCATTACTCTTTTAAAAAAAATAAAACTTACCTTCTGTCTTAGCTTCTAAGGCAGAAGAGCAGTAAGGGCTAGGCAGTGAGGGTTAAGTGACTTGCCCAGGGTCACACTGCTAGGAAGTGTCTGAGGCCAGATTTGAACCTAGGACTTCCCATCTTTAGGCCTGTCTCAATCCACTGAGCCATCCAGCTGCCCCCTTCCCCATGTACTCTTTTTATTTTGAAATTAATTTTATTTTTATTAAGATCCTATCTCATATATTCTTTTAAGAAAGAAATTATAAACTTCTGTCCATTCTTCCAGGTTTAATTAAAATGCTTCCTTCCCTAAGAAGCCCTACTTTATTTCCATCCATCCCCTGACTTCCTGAGGTAATAAGTGGTCATTTCCTTATCAAGTCTTTAAAATTGTTCCTATGTACAATACTTATTTTTTTGTTGTGTAATATTTATTTGTTTATATGCTTTACTCCTAGATTCTTAGTTCCATGAGGACCAGATCTGTATCTTTGTATCTCCTTCTCCTCTCCTAGTAAAGTTTCCTTTTATTGTTTCTTCATAGCATAGAGCTGGTCTTGGACTTGTAAAGATTCTCTCAGTGGCATTCAACCTATGACAAATTCTACCAAACTAGAAAGGCTTTTCTTGCATCCAAGAACTAACCCTAAGGCTTAGGACTTGAAAGTTGGTCTCTAAGTGATTTTTGTTGTTGTTGTTATGACAGTCCTAAACACTTTGCTAAGATTTGACATGATTGAATTTTGCTTGAGTGGAGGGTGAATCTACATTGCTAAAATTTCTCCCCTATTAAATTCTGAGTTTCTTGAGGAGTTATATTCATTTTTTTTTAATCTTCAGAATAGTCCCCTACAAATATTAATTACCTAACAATTTCACTTTACTCCTTGCCCATATCCTCTTTGGTCAGCTTGTTTCTTTTGACCACTACCTTCATTTTGGGACCAAAGGCCATGTACTTGGGAGTTTTGACACTTTCATCTGTGGACTTTCTGCTCAAAGGCCTCTCTTCTCATTGAGGAATACCTCATGTGTCTTATTATATAGTGGACCAGGCCAGTTCCAGTCATGCCTCACTTTCCTCTATAGTCATGTATTACACATTCCCATTGTGCTGTACCTCTTGTCCATTTCTGGAATTGTAGTCAAATTAACATTGTAATTGCTACTAGACAGTATGTATGCATCCTCTCTATCTCTGTTTACTATCCATGTAACTTTATAAGTCAAAATATCTTTCTAAGACAATCACTCACTTTTATTAAAATTGAAGCTCCTTGAGGGAAGAGACTCTTCACTTTTGTGTTTGTATCCCTTGCATTTATTAACACATTATGATTTTTCATTCATTCATTCAAGAAATATTCAGCTGAATTCTTTTTCCTGGGCCCAACTAAACACAGTGAATTTCATATAGGTGCTTAATTAATGTTATTTATTGAATATATGAAAGAGTGAATCAGTCAATCAATGAAGTGTCATAGATCTAGAGCTAAAAGTTGCCTCAAGGCCATCTAGGCCAACTTCTTCCTTTAACAAATGAAGGAACTCAGTCTTAAGGTGAGTGGGGGGGAAGACTACCATTAGTAAAGGAGAAAGGGGCACTAAAAGGGAGGTTAGGGATATTAGTTACAAATCTACATAATTTGTGGCTTTCTCAAGCCTAGTTACCTTCAGCCATGCATAGTAAAAAAAAAAAAAATATATATATATATATATATATATATATATATATATATATATATTATGCAAAGGTATTTTTATCCTGCTAGGCCTTGTCTGTGTACAGCTTATTGAGAACTTTACCTGCAGCTAACTATATAGGTGGAAAAATAAAAATAGCTTTTTAAGTTTTTTTGGCTTAAGTAGGGGAACATTTATTGAACTTCCTTTGGGTATGAAGCATTGTATTAACTTCTGCATTGAAATGGAACATGGAAGACACATCTAGGTTGAAGTAGTATAAAAAATAATGACTTTGGAGGCATAAGACCATACTTAGAGGCAGAATATCAGACATATCCCTAGACAAATTAATTTTCCTTTTCCCTAATTTGTAAAACTATAATAATTTTGGGCTATCCATTTCACAGGTATGAAGGGTCATGCTCATGTACATTATAGCAAATGTGCTCAGGCATCAAGGATATAGAAAATTTAGATAAGCTATGGTCTCTGTTTTATCCTCTTAGTAGACTTATATGGTCCTTGTAAGCAAAGATCAATATATTATACCAAGTTTATTTTCTGGACCCTTCAACACACTTTCAACTAGTAATCTAAACAATGCTCTTGGGTTAAATTACTAGCTCTTTGCTGTACTATGCTGATGATTCACAGATCTAGTCCTAATATCTCTCCTGATCTCCAGTTCCATATTACAAAGTGCCTATTGACATTTCTGGATTTCTCATAGGCATCTTAAACTTACTCTGCCTAAAACAGGTAATTAGCTTTCCTTCCCCTGACTTCCTTATTTCTACTAAGGACACCTTAATTAAGGGTATCATCCTTCCAGCCACCTTATGTTCCTGAATTAAGACCCATTTTAAGATTTTCATTCTCCTGCAGTTTCCAAAACCACCCAGTTGTCAAGGTAGATATTGAATGTACTTCCATATCTCTTGTATTTGTTCCATTACTGATAAACAAAATTACTCATCACTTCTTGCCTAAATGATCTCAATAGCTTCCCAATTTGTTTCTCCTCCTTTAGATTTTCCATCTTCTAATCTAATCTTTCTAATCCATCTTCCTCATACATGCCAAAGTAATATTCCGAATTATGCCGCTCCTTTCACTAAGAATTTCCATTATTTACTTTGAGGATAAAATGAAAAATCCCTCAGTTTGAGACTTAAAAGTCTTGTGGCTCTATTCAGCCTAGGTTTTATTTTCTGAGTTATTTTGCATTACCTCTCTTAACTCATTTTGTGTATCAGTCACATTTCCTTTCAGTTCCTTATACAAGGGTACATATTTCTCTATGACTTTTTACAAACTTTCCTTCATACCTGGAATGTTTTCCCTTTTTTAATCAAACCTCTTAGAATCCTGAGCTAGACAAATGCTATTCTTACATGAGGTCTTTCCTGTTTACCCAAGCAGTTAGTGGACTCTCTCCTGCCAAGTTACTTTGTATTCATTCATATTTTTTTGCATTTATTTATATGCCTAAATATTACTTAAACATTTGTTGATTGACGAACTACATAGACACTCACAATTTAATGATTTCTTTTAGAATTTTGCTGGGGACAGATCTAAATTTATCTGTCTAGTTTCAGAAATCCAAATGATAGTTCATTTACCATGATAAATTTTATGGACTAGTGGGCAATTCAGTTTAAAGTGTTTGGCAAACAGTTAAGAATTTTGAATTAGAGTGAAGTAGAGATATCAGAGTTGGAGATACAAATTTTGAGCACCATTTGTGCAAAGCAATGTGATATATTAGAAACACAAGCACTTGATTTTGAGGCAGAAAATCTGGGTTGTTGGCTTTGCTATTTATTAACTTTGTGGTTTTGGACAAATTGTTTTCCCCCACCCTTTAGGTTCTCAGTTTTTTCATGGATAAATATAGTCCTAAATTTTGTGAAACCTATGATCATGATATATGAAGCTGTGAGACATGAGGAGACTTGGGTATGAGGATGGAAATGAGATGATGACTCATTTGGGGTGCCAAGAGATGAAGAACAATTGATCAAGGAATAGAGGTTGCTGATGTCTAGGAGATGTCTAATGTGAACTCGTTTTTTCTATTTATGCAACAATATCATCAGTTGGGAAATAGGAATGATTTCTGTGTTTCTTTTACACATGACTAGGAAACAAATCTCTAAATTTTTATTCACGAGGAAGAAGGGATATGGTTAAGAGAAGTGCCCAGTATATTAACCAAATTATATATCAAATATTTCTAATTCTTTGCAGAAAGATTGTCAGCAGGGTGAGTGTTTCTGATCTCCTGGAACCACAGGATAGTAGATTTGGATGGGAGCATCAATGATAACTTTGTCCAAAATCTTTATTTTGCAAATAAGAAAACAGAAGTTCAGATGGGTAAAGTGCCTTTACTCAGAGTAAATGCTACTATTTCGTAAATCCAAGAATCAGCTCAGGCCTTCTGGCTCCAGGACCATTGGTTTTCCTACCCCACACTGTAATATATCTGCCCAGTTATTATTATTATTACTCTTTATGAAAAAATATTCTATTTTACCAATTACACTTAATAGCAATTTTCAACATGTTTTCCAAAATTTTAAGATTCAAATTGTCTCTCTCCCTCTCTTCTTTACCTGCCTCAGAGATGGTAAGCAATTTGAACTGGGTTATACATGTATAATCATGCAAATGTATTTCCAGACTAGTCCTTGTTGTACGAGAATATTGGTTTTATGTAAAACCAAAACCCACAAATAAAATGATCAGTAAACTACTGTGGAAAATTGTATGCTTTGGTCTGCATTCTGAAACCAATAGTTCTTTCTCTGAAAGTGGATAGCATTCTTTGTCATAAATCCTTCAGAATTGTCCTAGATCATTGTATTGCTAAGAGTAGGTAAGTCTTTCACAGTTGATCATTGTACAATATTGCTGTTACTCTGTACAATGCTTTCTTCTCCTGGTTTTTCTTATTTGGCTCTACATCAGTTTGTGTAGATTTTTACAGCTTTTCCTGAAATCATCTTGCACATGATTTCTTATAGCATAATAGTATTCCATTACCAGCATATATAATCTGTTCAGCCATTCCCCAATGATGGAGACCCCTTCAATTTCCAATTCTTTGTCACTACAAAAAGAGCTGCTATAAATACTTTTAGATAAATAGATCCTTTCCTCTTTATTATAATCTTTTTGGTATACAGACCCAATAAGTGGTATTAAAGCATCAAAGGGAATGCACAGTTTCATAGTCCTTTGGGCATAATTCCAAATTACCCTCTCAATGATTGGATCAGTTCACAACTTGACCAGTCATGCATTTGTCCCAATTTTGCCACATTTCTTCCCAACATTTATCCTCTCCTTTACTGTCATAATGGTTAATCTGATATGTGTGAGTTGGTACTTCAGAGTAGTCATAATTTGCATTTCTCTAATCAAGAGTAATTTAAGGGGGCAGCTGGGTAGCTCAGTGGATTGACCCCCATTGCCTAGCCCTTACCACTCTTCTGCCTTGGAGTCAATACATAGTATTGACTTATTGACTCCAAGACCAAAGGTAAGGGTTAAAAAAAAAAGTAATTTAGAACATTTTTTCATATGATTATTGATAACTGATAATTGATAACTTTGATTTCTTCATCTGAAAATTGCTTATTTATATCCTTTGACCATTGGCTCCAAGGCAGAAGAGTGGTAAGGGTTAGGCATTGGGGGTTAAGTGACTTGACCAGGGTCACACAACTGGGAAGTGTCTGAGGCCAGATTTGAACCAGGACCTCCTGTCTCTAGCCCTGACTCTCAATCCACTGAGCCACCCAGCTACCCCCCAGAAATCAGGCCTTTATCAAAGAAAATTGTTATAAAAGTTTCGTACAGTTATTTCCCTTCTAATTTTGGTTATTTTGGTTTTGTTTGTATAAAAGCCTTTTAATTGAATATAATCATTGCTATTCATGTTACATCTTATAATTTCTCTGTTTTTTGTTTGGTTGTAGATTCTTCCTTTCTATATAGATCTACTTGGTAAACTATTTTATGCTTCTCTAATTTACTTAGTGTCACTCTTATATAAGTCATATACTCATTTTGATACTGTCTCAGATATAATGATCTTCTTATGTGCTTTGAGGGATTTTGATTTTATTAATGGAGCAGGAGAACTCAAGTGAATATTTATCTTTCTGCCTTAGTAATTTATGAAGGGTACTGTTGTGATTTTCCTTATTTATCAGATGGGTATAATAATAATGTTATTTGCATTCCATATCTCATAAGACTGTTGGGAGAATAAAATGACATAATGTGTATAAAGCATTTGCTGGTATTGTTGAGTTGTTTTTCAGTTGCCTTCAACTCTTCATATCCTGATTTGAGCTTCTCTTGACAAAGATAATGGAGCAGTTTCCCATTTCTTTCTTCAGCTCATTTTACAGATGAGGAAACTGAGGTAAATAGTGTTAAGTGGCTTGCCCAGGGTCAGACAGTATATGTCTGAGAGCAGATTTGAACTTAGGAAGGTGAATCTTCCTGACTCCAGGCCGGGCACTCTATTCATTATGCCACTTAGCTGCCTGTAAAAGTGTTTGAGCAGGTTTTAAATCTTGATTACAAATTTATAACCTATAAGTCACTTTGTAAATGACATTTATGATTGTAATTTTTTTGCATCAAAGAGGGTAAAATCTTTATTATGAGGCAATTGAATGTAACTTAAGAGTTTATACTTTATTTGGAACATGACTATAGAATACTGATCATTGAGTCAGGATGATTTCAGTTCTTACTTTCCTGATGTTCATTATTTGTAAAATTGGAATAATAATAAGTGTATTTCCTAGTTTTATAGACTTTCTTTAAGACATAAATGATATAATGTACATAAATGTCACCCTTAAAGTTAGTAAATAAATATTTATACAATGTGCCAGGCACTGTACACTGATGATATGAAGAAGGTCAATTCATGCCTTCAAGAAACTCACAGTCAAATGAATTATAGAATATGCAAATAACTATATATTGACAAGCTATATACAAGATTAATAGGAAGTAGTCAACAGAGGGACAATATTAAAATGAAGAGGTATCAAAAAAAATCTTCTATAAAAGGTGATATTTTAGTGAGGTCTTGAAGGAAGCCAAGAAAACTGAAGAGGGGGAGAACATTTCATGAAGCTATCACCATTACTATTGTCACCAGTATTTCATGTTAAATAATTTCTTCTATAAAAATAGTTAAAGCATTTATTAAAGCACTTACTCTATACCATTCCATTTGTTAAGTACTAGAGATGGAAGAACAAGAAAACAGCACAATCATTCTCAAGGAACTTACATTGTGATGAGGGAAGATACACAAAGACTAAGAAAAGATTAGGTGACCTGTTTTGGGGGGCTAGGCAACCAGTGTCGAAATGGAGCAGTTTAGATATTAATAAGATGAATTCATGGTTATGCTTCTTTACCTGCCCCTTTATTTTAATATCTTCTTTGGTCTGTCCTATCATCAGTGTCATGTCTCTCTTTGATGCTAGACAAATAGAATTTTTAGCTTTAAAAAATGATAAATTATTTTATTTAAAACACCTCTAATTTCATTGGCATCATTCTCCTACCAGTGTAGGTCCCACACTTTTCCTTCTTTCGTATATGGGTTTCTAAGGTCTGTGGCTAAAAAAAATAAATCATGCTTTAACAATCACACTTTTGATGATGAACTCAGTGATTCTCATGCCACAAATATGGTCTATGACCCATCTGTCTCCAAAATA
Source organism: Monodelphis domestica (assembly GCF_027887165.1). Taxonomy (NCBI): domain Eukaryota; kingdom Metazoa; phylum Chordata; class Mammalia; order Didelphimorphia; family Didelphidae; genus Monodelphis; species Monodelphis domestica. The sequence goes on along the minus strand of NC_077227.1, from coordinate 424,977,131 downwards.
TTTCTTGCCTTTCCACCAGATCAGAACTGCTAGAGTTTGTATTTGCCAATATTGCCATCACAGATATGTTATCCTCTCAATGCCGAGGTGGCATTTAGAAGAAAATATTAGTAGAAGGCTATCCAAGAGCAAAGAAAAGGAGATGTAGATTAACATATCATGATGGTGTTCATTTTAGGAATCTGGGGACCTTTATTAACGTGTCTAGTTAAATGATCATTTTCAGGGCCTTACAGGGAAGTATACTGGATCATTTGCGTAAACTATGCAGTACAGATTCCTTATTTTAGCACTAAGACTTACAAAGGCTTCTTTTAGCGGGCCTTTAATTTTGTACTTATGTATGTGACATAGCCTGTGGCTGTGATAGCTACTGTGAATCTGCAGTTGTTTGGGGATGAAAGGAGGAGGCAGCTGGAAACTCAGTAGCTACATCTAGCTGTCTACCTAGAGAAGGCCTTGATTTGGAGTTTATCTAAACAAGCCCCACTAATCCGAGCTATCTAGGGGGATCTACTGTCAAAACACGCAGCGTGGCCCTAAGGCAAACACAGCCTCACTGAAATGAATTCAGGGGCTTCCAATACTCCAATGACTACATACTGGAGGCTCTCTTTTTTTTCCCCCCTGAAAGAGGGTAAGAGAGGTAAAATTTGCATAATGCCTTTTCATTGGAAACTTTTGGAAAGCTGACAGAGCCCCAGCTTATAGATCTGTATCCACAATACAGAGTGTATAGGAGAATCCTTGAATGACCTAACCATATTGAAAGAAAATATAAAAGCGCCCAAGTATAGCCAAGTGAGAGAGGAAAAGAGGCTGATGCATTGTCTAACATCTGCTCCACTTCTCGTTAGTTTTGTTCTTTGCTATTCTATGTGGACTTTGGAGAAACCTAAGACAGCCGAACATGAATCCTATAATCTTCCTTGTGAATATTTATGCAGCATGGCAGGGCCCCTAAGCTGTCCTTGGCGTTTTCCGACTTCCCCCTCTCATTTCCATGCCCTCAAATGAGGCCAGCATTTCAAAAGCTAAATAAATGTTTGTGAATGTTTATAAAAGATTTGCATAAATTTGGCCTTGTTTGAGAAAGATCACTTTTTTTTTCTTATGCCAGTTTGGGAGGGGAGGATTTTTTTAAAGGTTCTTCTCCCAGTCCCCTACCCCCTTGTCTTGACAACAAAGTCCTGCCTACCAGAACAATGATTGCTGATTAAGTGGGTCTGCCATTGGGACTGAATAGGGCTTTCGAAATGCTGGGTTAAAAAAGGCCTATCATCTGAAGGCAGAATTACAGAATTTGGAAAATGTTATCCCATGTAGACACTTAAATCTATTTTTTAGTACCATGTAATTATGTTAGACAAAGAGTTCTGAGGAGTTGTGGAGCACTGTAGCCACTCATGGTTTAAACAAATCTCCCTAGGGTAGTAGATTTTAATAACCGGGAAGTTCAAATAATTCATAATAGTCCTTTCCTTTTCTAAAGTTAAGTAAGCTTCAAAATATTTATTAGCCTTTGTGGTTCTTTGGAATCCCTAGTTCACTAATAGTGTCCATTCACATGGTGACTTTTGGCCATGAAATTAGCTCTGATCTTATATTCATATTGTCCTTCCCTGTTTTAGGCATCTAGATGCAACCAGATGAGAAAATATAGTGGACAAATAAAAACTGTACGAAATATGTTCTAGGATTTATATTTTAAATACTTCTGCCCTACTGCCATTGCCCCAGCAGATACTTGTAATCTGCCAGTGTATTTGCTGAATGTATTTATTTTTTTTAAATTGCAATGGTTTTTGTGGGGTTATAGGAGATGTTGTGGATAGAAGTGTTAATTTCATTGGGAAGCTTGGCACTAGCAAGTGGTAGCAGTTTGTCCTGTTAGTACTTTGGTTGTACTGGTTTAAAGGTTTAAGTTGTCATTAAACCACAAACTCCAGCTACTTTCTCTGACACGATTTTTTTTTTTTCATCACATCTGCTAGGCCTGGGTCCCAGGAGGAGCCTTAGAGAGCAGCGAATTCAACACGGGCCCATTATCGACTGCTTTTTCGTATGTGGTGAAAGGGCTCAGACCTCAGGGAGGCTTGGAGCCTCCTCCCGTGTAATGTCCAAGTCAGATTTGAAGGACTGGTGGCAGGAAAGCTTTGGCCTTGGGGTGTAAATTCTAAGAAATAGAGGCACAATTAAATTTAAAAAATTCAAGGACTTTGAGCTTGGTAATGAAAGATTTTTTTTTAGACTAATGTGAGCAGAAAAGTTGCCCATCTGTGCACAATTTTGTGTGCATTTAAAATATTTAAATTCTGACAGCTTTTAATATGCTTACAAAATAGTATTTCTATCAATGCTCTTTTTCTTAGGACTAGAGGGAGAAGTAACTAAATACTATCAACACCGGGCAAGTGAATTCTTCACTGAAATAATGTTTTATTAATTTGAGTCCTCATCTTAATGTGATATTTTCATTTTGTGTTTTTTGAAATTAATTTTCTCTTTTCTTAAATATTCCTAACTAATGCATAATATATTGTTAGAAATAACACCCATTTAAGCATAATTTAAGGAAAATGTATAGACCACAATATATTAAGAGTTGTTCTTTATTACTCTTTTGTATGGATGTTCAGCTCAAAGAATTACATTACTGATATTCTTAATGCATATTGCAAGCACTTAAAATAATACTTCATGGATCTTTGATTTCATAAATGTGTCCACTCCACCAGTAAAGATTGCAGTTCTCTCATATCCCAGACGATTTTATGCATTGTAGTTGTAAAACAAAATGTTACTAATTAATTTTTGAAGTATTTTGAAACAATGTTAAGGTTTTTTAGTGCTGTTTAATGAATATAAGTTTCAATTTCTCCTTTTTAAGCCCATATACTCAAAATTTTAAACCAACAAGAAGAAACAATGCAAGTTGCACTGTGAAATTCTGCTTTGTTTTTAATTTTTTGGTTAAAAAAAAGAAAAAGTATGAAATGAGTTTTCCTTTTGCTAAATATAAAACTTTAGTTTTCTTCATTAATTTTTGGGGATTTGTAAGATATGTTCATTAGATCACAGTATGATAAATTTAGAGTTTATAGATGATAAAAACTTAAGTTTTGAGAATTTACTTACACTAATATATATATATATATATATATATATATATATATATATATATATATATATATATATATATAATTAAGCAGCAGTGTCATGCTTTGGGCCTGGTGCCTCTGACTCCAAATTCTTCCCATTATCTGGTTCCATTTGGACTTATTTTTAATATGTAATTTACATGTAGCATGCTTGTCGAAATTTAATGTTTCATTTTATGGCCAAGGACTTCATATTTAAATCCTTAGAATTATTATGTGTCAGATCTAGAAGGAACCTTAGAACTTAGAATGATAGAATAAACTCTTTGTTGGAGAGGGACCTTAGAGTTCTGCTAATACAAAGCTAATATTATAGATCAAAGAAACTGAGGCTGGGAATCACAGCACTGTTTACATTATTTCTATTCTAATTAGTGCCTGTAGAATAAGTCCATGACACTGTTTAGACAAGTTGTAAGAGACTTTGAACAAATTCTTAGGATATTCCTTCTCCTTTAAGAAGCAGAATGTCAATAGAATTAGTCAATGATTTGATAGGAATTTTATGTTCAGTTGAAGATTCTAGGTATAAAACTGCATATTTGATCAGAGCTTTTTCCTTACAGAAGAGATAGTTTGGTACATAAATATCATGTAAATTTTGAATTTAATCAAGTATTTTAAATCATTTACTTATTCAACAAATATTTATTAAGTGCCTTCTATGTTCCAGGCACTTATATTTGGCACCAGGAATACACAGACAAAAATGAAACAACCCCTACCTTCAAGGTGTTCATATTTCCATAGCTCTCCTATAATTTATAAGGGCAAAGATGATTAAAGTTCAGGAAGCCAGGTAGGGCAAATGATATTGCCTCTATATTATATATGGAAAAATTGAGGCAGACAGAGTGAATTGTCAAAGTTATGAAATTAGTGAGTATCAAAGCAGGTCTCTTGACTCCAAATCTTTTATTCATTCTGCTGCACCATGCTTCAATTGGAATAGAAAAATTGCACTTCCTATTTTTACATTTAGGAAATTACTTTTGTTTAACACATCCTTGGTGGTGAGAATTAAAATTTATTAAAGAATTTCTAATTTATACTACTAATGATCAATACATTAAGCTTCTTTTAACTTCCAAGTAGTTTCCTCTATTAAAAGTAAAAGTGATTAAAACTAGACATTTCTAGATAAATCATGTGTGTGGGTATTTATGTTTTTTTATTTTTAATTTTGCTTTTAAGATGATAAATTGTCTTAAAGATAGATGTTTTTCTTTTTAGTTGTTCATACACAGTAGAAATGTAAGACCTTGTGGGTCAGTATATCTTTATGCCTATTTGAATAGAGAAATATTTTACGGTTTGGAATGTAGCATTTCAGGGCTTAAAACTATGATCCACGTAGTAGTGCATCTTTATTTAAAAAGAAGTAAAAGAATATAATTTCTTTTTGTTTCTCCTGTCAATCTATCATTCTATCCATTTGAACCTCAAGAACATAGAATATTAGAGCTGGAAGGTGACCTTAGATAATGGAATCTTAGAAATTAGAACATAGAATGTTAAAGATGGAGGAGACGTTAGAGCATAGATGGAAGAAGTCTTACTTAAATCAAAAGGAATCTGGCCCCATTTCCCATCAGCCTTACTTGTATTATGTCCTGATAGAAGATCAGTTTTCCAACATGTCATAAAGAGCCACATTTTGCTTGCTGGAATGATCATTACCATCTTTTTTTATAAATTTATTTCAAGTATTTTTCTTTTTCTTTTGAACCTGTTAATAACTTGTTGAAATTTCTGAAGTATCAACTCTTAGTTTTTAGAGAGGATACAAAATATGAGAAAAATGAACTTTTAAAAAAGAACTTAATCAATACTTATGGGTGTGCATGTATGTAGGTTTGTATGTTCAAGAATACATGTGTATACTTCAGCTGCCAAATTTATTTTTCTTGTTTATCAATTTCAATAAAACAAAGCAAATAAGGAAGGTAAAAAGGTAATAATGTTGATAGCCCTTGTAGGATCTCTCTTCCCCCTTCCAGGATGAAATAGTATAGCTTTCTCATTATTAATGATCCCAATTAACTTCAGTGAATCCAGCCTTCAAAGTTTTGCTTCCAGACAGGACTCTATAATGGTGTAAAAATTATAAATTAAAAACCCTTCACCTAGTTTTGTGGTTAGATAAGAGAACCATCCTTCTAGAAGGAAGAATAGAGCATAGTGCCCTGTTTCCCACCTTTTCAAGACTGTAATGACTTCAGTTGCCGATTCCTCTGCCCAGATAATTGGGGGAGAATGCAAAGTTGGCTGAGAAATCATCTTGAGAGATAGGTGTCCCATTTGCAAATGTACTAAGTAAGTGCTGGATGATGAATTGCATTCATAGTAACTTAAGGTTTGGTGTGTGAATTTTTAAAAATTCTTTTTTTCACTCTATTGTGGAAACAGCAGTTTTCATAGACCTGTGGAATTATAGGATTGGAAAGGGTCTTAAAGATCATTTAGTTCAACTACCAAAGCCAGTGTGGCATAGTGGAGGAGCATTGCATTTGGGGTTAGAGGATATGGTTTTGACTCCCAACTCTGATTCTTATTACCTAGGCGCTATTAAGAAAGTCATTTAACATTTTTTTTTGCCTTTAGTTTCTTCATCTCTAAAATGAGGAGGGATTAAATGACCTCAGGTTTTATAATCTGTGCTTGAAACAGGAATATGCTCTGCAACATTCCTGCTAAGTAGTCATCCAATCTTTGCTAGAGGGTGTGGTACTTACTAGCTCTCCCCATCCCATTCTACTTTTGGACATTGTCGTTATTAAGAAATTATTTTTACATTTAATCCAAATCAGCCTCTTTTTTACATTCTTTCTTACATTACAGCAAATCAGTACATTAAATTCTCAAAGATGGTGATTATTCAGTTTCCTCATAAGTAAGATGAAGGACCTGGAGTAGATTATCTCTCAAGTCTATTTCAGTTCTCCATTCTATAATTCTACCTTCTCCCAAGTTTTTTCTATGCTAAATATCCCTAATTTTTTCAACCCATCTATATGTGGAGATTTTCCAAGACCTTTCACTATCCTCATTGATCTCTTTTAGACAAAATATCCAGCTTATTATTGTTCTTCCTAAACTGTGGTCCCCAGAACTAGATAATGTATTTCAGATGTGACTTCATAAGGGCAAAGTTGCTTCCCTTGTTCTGGGTACTGTACTTCTGTTTTTGTATTTTTAATACCACATTAGCTCTATTTGATTGACATATCAAACTCTGGACACTTCAAATTTTATTGGAATAATCGATTAAAGGCTATGTATTAACATTAGAACTGACACCAAAATCTGCATCTGAATCCTGGCTCTGCTGCTCAGTGATTATGGGCAAGCCACTTGATCTGTATAGACAGATCTCAGTTTCCTCAACTGTAAGATACAAATGATACCTGTGATACTTAGCCCTAGGATATGTTGTGACAAAAGTGTTTTGTAAATAATAAGTGACTTCATAGAGATGTGAGTTTCTGTTACTTGTAAAATCTTCCTTCTTTCCTCCTCTTCCCTCCTCTTCTTGTTCTGGCTTCTTCCCACTTCAATGATTGTCTGTTTTGTGAGGGGGGGGAGCCCTTTTGGAAATTGCCCATTTCATAAATTGTCTTATGACACAAAGGGGTTTAATGCTGTATCCTTGTCTCATTTATTTTGAAAACTTTGCTAGGGAACTCAACTTAATCAATGAGCCTACTGTTGTCTCCAATAAGTTATGTGTTGGCCGTATTGATTGAGGGGGATTTTAGCAAACCCGTGCGGGGTTTATAATGTCAGCAGTGTTTTGATTATGAAAAGAGTTGGAACCTGGGGACATGGAACCAGGTGGTGTATGTCCTAAAGCCAGTAGTGACATGGTGGGTTGCCTTCCCCATGGGATCTAGTTCATGCTCTGCACTTTAACTGTGGTGACTGGAAGCTATAGATTCACTTTTTTTTTTGCTCATTAAAATGTTAAGAAATCAAGCTGCACATAAAAAAAGCCTTGTGAAAATATAAATTCTGGGATTGATCCTAGAAACTGGTGGATGCTGCTCTTCGCCTTTGCTCACACTATCTCCTCTATCCCTCCCCCCCAACAGTTGGTTCATTTCCATTTCATCTGTGTAGCACATAGGACCATAACATATTAGAGCTAGTAGAAGCCCTCTCAATCTAACTCTTCATTTTACAAATAAGAAAATTGAGTGTCATAGATGGGAAATGATTCATCAATCAGCTGAAGAACTAGCAAGATTCCAGTCCTAGGCTTTTGAGTCCTAATTCAGTTCACTTTCTATTTTATCACACTGTTTGAAGATAAGGTTGTTTTTATTTTTAAATAAAAAGTAGTACATGTAATTGATTGGTGGAGAACAATTTCTAAGCAAAACAATCAGTGACAGCTTAGAGAGTGTCTGTATTGCATTGAAATTAGGGCTTTGGTGTCTTATTTGAAGAGTAGCATTTTCCACATCAAAATGGTGCCATATTTTTTTGGGGTAGAGTGGGATGGATAAAAAAGATATTCAGAGTTTGGTCTTGCCTCTGACCCTAACTTGATTTATAACCTTGGGCTTTGTGGAGTCATTCTCTGGGCCTACATCTCCTTCTCTGTGAAATGAGGATGTTAGAGTTTATGTTCTCCAAGTTCTCTTTTTTTAAAAAACAATATTTTATATTTTCCCTATTACATGTAAAATAATTTTTAACATTCTTTATATATAATTTGTGTTCTTAATTCTCTCTCTTCTTCTAATCTTCCCCTCCTCCTTCCCTCTCTCCTTGTCTTCCCCTCTTGGTAAGCAATCTGATAAATATTTTACATGTGCAATCTTGTAAAACATTTCCCCATACTAGTCATTTTGTGGAAGAGATCTCAAAAAAGAAAAAGAGAAGAAACAAAATGAAATATAGTATGTTTCAGGCTTCATTCAGACTCCATCAGTTTTTTCTTGGGGAGCAGATAGCATTTTTCCATCATGAATTTCTGGGACTATCTTGGATCACTTACTGCATTGCTGGGAAGAACTAGGTCATTTAATTGTTCATAAAGAAATATTGCTGTCACTGTATACAGTGTTCTTCTGATTCTACTCACTTCACTCTACATCAGTTCATTTAAATCTTTCCATATTTTTCTTTAATCATCCTCCTTGTCATTTCTTATAACATAGTAGTATTCCATCAAATATTACATTCTACAACTTGTTCAGCCATTCCTCAGCTGACAGACAGCCCCACAATTTCTAATTCTTTGCTAGTACAAAAACAGTTGCAATAAATAAGTAATTTTGTACAAATTGATCCCTTTCCCTTTTTCTGATCTCTTTGGGATACAGATCTAGTAATGGTCACATGGCATGAACAATTTGAGAGCCCTTTAAGCATAGTTGCAAATTGCACACTGTAACAGTTAAAATTTAGGAATATGGGGAGACTGAGGCATCTGAGGCAGGTAGAAATTAGTTTCTCTCTGCAAGGAGTATTATATTTTTTAGAGGTTTATTGAAGATTAAGGATTAAAGAAAATACAGGATAAGAGACACGTGTCCAGGCCATAGAGAGGCCTAGACACAACCTCACCTACATTATGAAAAAAGGCCACATCTGCCCCAAACGGAAATCCCAGAGAGAGAGCTCAAAAACCTTTGAATCAGCTTAAATACCTTCTCAATCTCGGCCCAGGTGAGATTACAAGGCATTCTGGGGAAGTGGAGCAAAGGCTCGTGGGGATTGTAGTCCTGTATTCGAGTCTATTTTTTACAACACCAGAAAGGTTGGATCAGAGCAGAACTTCACCAATAGTGTCCCACTTTTCTTAAAGCCCCTCCATCCACGTTCTTTTCAATTTCTGACATTTACTATTGTCTCCAGTTCCTTTTAATATCTTATATTCTAAGATCCCTTTTAGTTATATAATATTATTATGCAGCTTAACAGGAAATACAAAATATACTTTAGCATAAGTTACCACTCTTTTTCCTTGTGATTTAATTTTGACAGCTAGTTATATAAACATATATGCATACATACACATACTATGTATGAGTATATATGTGTAATTTCCAGTTTAATATCTATTTGACTCAAGAACACTTTAGAATTGTTCCAACCAAACCAAAAATTAATTTTAGGATTTCTTAGAGAGAGGTTACTTAGATCCCTAAGTTGATCTCACATCTTATCCATATAGGTATACACCCTCTCCATTTTAATTGATTGCAAATTGTTCTCTTCAATCTTCATCTTTGTTCTCACTAAAATTCATTACGGGACATCTACCCATCTGCTGGAGGCCTTCCTTTTGTTTTTTATTTCATGGTAACCTTGATTTTTATCGATATGATTTGTTCTTTTGTTTTCCCATGTTCTCCTTATTTAATGAACCCATCTTCTTTTCTGATCACGTTTTTTGACTGATAGCTTTCACATTGAGAGGTAGCTGTGATACAGTGCATAGAAAGCAAGGAAGAAAGGCAGAAAGACCTGGGTTCAAGTTCCAATTTCAACCTCGATTAGCCTTATTATCCTGGAAAAAGTTATTTAAACTTTCAGTAGCCCAGGAAACTCTTCTAGTACTTTAAGTTGTTCATCATAGAGTGCTTTTCTTTAACAAGAGCTCCCAGATTTGGGAGGGGGAAAGGGAGGGAGGGAGAGAAGGAGGGAGAGAGAGAGAGAGAGAGAGAGAGAGAGAGAGAGAGAGAGAGAGAGAGAGAGAGAGAGAGAGAGAGAGAGAGAGAGAGAGAGAGAGAGAGAGAGAGAGAGAGAGAATATTAATTAGCATTCCATTTCCTGCATACAAGACATTGTTGGTCATATGTTACAGATGACTTATGCCTTTTAGGCCTCTCTACTGCTCTTTAAGTAATCCAATGACAGATTATTTTTCAAAAAATACTTTTAATATATTTTATGTTCTATGTTATAGAATATCAGACTTAAAGAGTTCCTTTGAGATCATCTAATCATAGGGTCTTGTATTTAGAGATAGAAAGGAGAAGGGAATTTAAAAAGTCTTTTCCCTTATTTTACAGATGAGACCTAGATGAGAAATTGATTTGCTTAAGTGGTAGTGGAACATGTGTCTTGTTTCTCTATCCAGTATGTATACATTGTAAGGAAGGGAGCAAGCAAGCAAGGAAGCATTAAGTTTATACTATATGCCAGGCACTGTGTTAAGCACTTTACAAATATTATTTCATTTGATTCTCACAGCAAGTGTTGGAGATAGTTGGCATTATTATCCCTATTTTACTGTTGAGGAAGTTTGAGTAGTTAATTGACTTGTCTATAATCACACAATAATAAATATGTGAGGTTAAATTTGAACTCAAGTTTTCCTGCCTCCAGGCCCAATTCTCTATTTCCTGGGTTACTTGACTCTCTAGATTTGGCAGCCTCAGTGTTGTTATTCTTTGGTAGGTATGAGTAAAAGTGAACTAGCAGGAACAGACTTTGGGATAATGACAGTTAGTTAACAAATATTTATTAAATAGTTGCTGTGTTCTAGACTGTGTGCTTTAGTCCTGGAGATATGAAGAAAGTTAAGAATATAGCCTCTGCCTTCAAGGAGCTAACATTCTAGTGGGGAAGACAAAATGCAAAAATTGTACAGTTTAGATAGATGTAGTTTAAAGAGAAGTTAGTTGCAGAGATAAAGAACTAATGGGGGTTGAGATGGGGAGAGAGGTGTTACAAAAACTTCCTAAAGAAGCAAGATTTTATCTGAGTCTTGAGGGAGACCCGGAGGTGGAGGTGAAAAGGGAAAACATTCCAGGCATGGAGGATAGATAGTACAAATGCAGAATGAAGAGATGCTATGTCATGTGGTTTGTAGAATGTGTGAAGGAAAGTTAAATGTACGGAGACTAGAAGGGTAGGAAATGCCCAGATTGAGGATATCTTCAAATGTCTAACTGGAGGTAATAGGGAGTCAATGGATGTTATTGAGGAGAGAGACGCCATAGTCAGATCTGTATCTTAGGAACTTCATTTTGTAGCCAAGTGGAAAGTACATTGAGAAAGGGAGATCAATCAGAAGGCATTAGGTCAGAGAAGTGATGAGGCTCTGCATTATGGTGGGCTGTACAAATGGAAACATGGGACCCTATCTGATAGATACTGTCAACTTAGAAATGAGAAACTTTTGCAATAGATTGGGTATGTGGAGCATGTGAGAGATAGGAATTGTGGATAACAGAGATTGCTAGCCAGAGTACTGATCTGGCACACTAGCATTTGTCATACTATTTTCCCCTTTACTTTCTCTAACGTTTTGACATCAGGAAGTGCCATGTAGATATGTAGAGGGAAGCAATATAATACATTTCTTGGCTGAGAAAGGGATTTTTTAATTTACATTTTTTGTTTTTGTTTTTTTTTCTGGGTTATATATGCATGAATTATCACATAAAACATTTCCTTATTATTCATTTTTAAGTTAATAATCATGTAAAACCCCAAATCATATACCCAAATAAACAAGTGCTAAATCACGTTTCCATATGTATTTCTACTCCCAACAGTTCTTTCTCTGGAGGTGGGTAGCATTCTTTCTCATAAGTCCTTCACAATTGTCCTGGATCATTGTATTGCTGTTTAGTAGCAAAGTCTATTACATTTGATCATTCCACAATATTGCTTTTACTGTGTACAATGTTTTCCTGTTTCTGCTTATTTCACTTTGCATCAGTTCACATCCAATTCTGAGAAAGGGATTTTTTAAAAGAGAAGTTACATAGATAGAATGCCAGATTTTGAGTCAGAAAGACCTAGGCTCAAATACCATGTTGGATGTGTAGTAACTCATCAGTTAATTTTCCTGAAACTCAGGAAGCTCGCTTTGTTGAGTTACTTAATCGATGAAGTTATAGACTCCTGATGCCTTGACATTTATAGCTGTTATATTTTAGAAAGTTTTAAAGCTAGCCATATTAAATACCTAAATCTAATCTAGGGCAAAATATAGTAGCCATGAGATTTCATCTGAGATATCTTTGAATGATTTTTTCTCAGTGAAATTCCAGCTTAAAATGGAAAAGTCATTTTTGCATTTGTAATTTTTTTTTTTGGTGATAAGAGGAGATCAGTCTTTGTGATCTCTAGATCTTTGGTATCACATGTATTTGAATTTTACAGAATACAGCCATATATGTTGAAGTTGTTTCATTTAAAAATGTTTTTTGAAGGAAGTTTGACCCTGAGACAAAATGAGAACTTTTCTTTTTTTCTTTTGGTCAGAATTATTTCTTTTGTTTAAATTATTGAGAAGACATGTTTATAGGATAAGCACATTAGTGGGACTAGGTCCCTAAAGACTTTAAAGTGAAAATCCCTCCCTTTACCCCATTTCTTGTCTGAATAATATTTTTATTGGCCAGGAAAATTCCTTTTTTCATATGTGTGTGTGTGTGTGTGTGTGTGTGTGTGTGTGTGTGTATATATAGTATTCTTAGGATCACAGTTAGAAGGGACCTTTGAATATAGAATATTCAAATATGTTACAACCTGGAAGGAACCAAACTCTGTGATGGTTTGCAAATGTCAGAGTAGTATCCTAGTATCTTGGTACTAGTGAAGATAAGGTCAAAGATCACCTGTTGGAAGCCAGGATCCCACGGGACAGAATCTGAATTCTGTTGGGCAGCAGATGAGGAGCAGAACTAGAGTGCAAGTGAAAAATGGAGTACATTGTGCATGGAATAGCAAGGAAGCAATATTATGGTTGGATTAATAGGTTTGGGGAAAAGAATAATGATCAAGAAGACCAGAAAGATAGGAAAGGACCAGTTTACAAAGAGTTTAAAATGCCAATTAAGGGAGTCTATATTAGATGCTTAAGTTAATAAGGACCCACTGGAGCTGGGGTGCAGCAGAATGGGTTGTGACCTGATGACACTTGTGCTTTAAGAATATTACAAGTTGCTCAGGACCACATGGAGAATGTTTTTGGCAGAACAGTCCAGGACCCTGCACTTTCTTAATTCTAGTCCTAAGCAGTCTCCTCTGTGTGAACTAGGGTAGTGATTAATCTTTAAATAGAAGACATCCTCTTTTAAAATAGCTCCTGGGTTATTACAGATAGCACTGCTCAGATATGACTAGTGAATAGATGTAGTAATTTAGACTATATTGAGAGAAATTTTCCTTTGTTATTCATTTTAATCCAAGTTCATTTTCTTTTTTAACACTGGTACGATTAATGTAGTCCCAGGCTAACAATGTTAAAGAATAGGATATTCTCAATTGAATTATGTAGAGGTATATGCTCTGGTAGGGGAAGCCAAAGTGCTTTCTGCTTCATTGGGTAGGCGATTAGATTGATGTGAGTTTTTTTCTTGAGTGATAGAACTGGTTTTAAAACTAAATGAAGCGAGCATCATCAATCGAGTTAGCATTGATAACTCATTATTAATGGTTGGAAAAGGACTACATTTGTAATCTGATCTTTATGTCATCACACTGACAGATTTGGACTTAGTTAAGGCAGGCTTGTTTCAACTTAGACCCAAGTCTTAATGCCATAAAAATATGCTCACTTTTTTCCTGAAATTTGTGAGCTGAAAAAGATTGAGAGCAAAGCAGATTTATGAAAGGGACACAAATGTAATGTTTATAACATTTTAATTAATGAATTTTTAAACTAATGAGACTTTTCAACTAAGCTAAACTAAACTAGAAAAATTTTGTTTGTCATGTGGGGATATCTAGGTAACTTTTATGCCTTTTAATTTGACAGGATCTTAAAAAAAAAGTTTGCTGACTTCCATGGCCTCTTGAATTTATCTGGGCATATGTCTATGTTCTGACATTTTTTTGGTTTCATGTTCAACTATTCTGTCTACTAAGGACTCTTCTAGGTCTCTCTGACATTATATGATCCTGTGTTCTAATATTCAGTTTTATGTTCTAACATTCTATGTTTTAAATCTACTAGTCTAATGTTTCATGTTCTAACATGCTGCATTCATGCATCCCACTTGAGGCCAACATTCTGTGTTTTATGGTATGATTCTCTGTGTCCCAGCCTTCCTTCTGGCACTAACATTTTCTGACTCCTATATTTTTACTGAGGGAAAATTTTCTTGTTCAAAGAATTAGGAGTTTTGAAGTACCACTCTACCTTTTCTCTTCTCTATTCTTTCTGAAGAATGTGTTTAGTGTTGTATACCTACTGATTTCAAAAAGACATTTAAACTAATAGTTTACTTTGATTCATTGATAAACTGGAAATGTATAAACAAGGATTACCATAGTGGTGTCAAAAAAAAAAAAACCCAAAACACAACTTGAAAGGGTTACAATTTGATGCCAAAATAAATTGGTGACAAACAGCAATTTTTATGAAAAACTTAAGCAAATAGATGATTTAATAGAGGAAAAGATTGTGAGTACATTCAGGAAAAATGATCTCCGAGAATGATTGGCTTTATCTCTTTCTTGTTATTGGTCCTATTGATGTTGGGAAGCGGTTCCTAATCCCAGACCCCTCTGTTCCTAGGTAACAGACAAAAATGGTGCCAGCAGAAGTGGTCCTGCCAGGCCAAGCCCATGTGGTTTGGTGTTATTCAGTCTGATCCATATGGTCATGCTGAAGATGGTCCCTCGAGGGGTGTTAACACTCAACCATGCAAACTCCTCCCTCCCTTTGGAGCTTTGCTGCTGGGCCCCTGCTGCTTGCCCATGTGTGAATCTTGATTAATTTTTCATTTTTAATGAAGTTTGATCATGTTTATTATTTCACATGATTGACTGCCCAGTCCTCCTCCCCATGTAATTGATAAAGCTCATATTTCTTCATCTGTCTCAGATTTCTTCAGGGGTAGAATTGTAAGATTGGGCGCTTGTGGTTAATGTTAGATTTATTGCTCCCATTAGATGTATAAATTATCTCTTTTTCTCTCCACAGGAAGTTCTACAGACTTTGACCAAGTTTTGTTTCCCCTTCTGTGTGGACAGGTAGTGTTAGATTTTTAAACTTTACAAGAGAGAAAAAAAAAACAACACTTGTCAATAAAACTGCTATGGAGAATGAAAACCATGCTATTTGTAACATTCTGTCTGTCTAACTATGATTTAAAGCACCTATGTGCCAGGGAGAGTTGTAATATCCTCTTTCCTGGGGTTTTTATGGGCACCATCAAAAAGTTTAAAAGTTCGAACTGTGCATTGGTGGGACAGTGTGGGATAAGGCAAAGAGACCTAGCCTGGGAGGCAGGAGATCTGCAACTGACTCCTTAGCTAATGTGCTCTGTGACCTTGGTCTAGTAGTTTCCCTTTTATGGGCTTCAATTTTCTCATCTGCAAAATGAAAAGGATTAAATTATAGTGTTAACAATAATAATGGAGAAACAATGGTCTAGTGGCAAGAGGTCATAATTTGGAGTCAGAGGACCCAGATTTAAATTCTAGCTTGCTACTTTATCCTTGGGACCTTGCATAAATCACTTAATCTCTCAGGGATTGGGGGGAGGCTGAATTACCTCATCTATAAAATGAGAATGCTGGATTATATAATCTTTAATATGGTCAGATTCTAAGCCCTGTCATTTCATTATTCTTATAATAATAACTCACCTTTACACAATGCTTTAAGGTGCCACATTACCCTCTACATTTCCTATCAAGAACACTGAAGCAATAATGGTAGGATTATTATCCTCATTTTACAAGTGAGGAAACTGAGACCTAGAAGTTAAATGATTTGTCCAAGTTCACATATCCTGTGAGTGTCAGAGTCATAATTGGACCCAGGTTTTTCTGATTCCAGTCCCTGTGCTCTTTCCCTGTACTATGCTGCCTTTTGGTAATCTCTAAAATCTCTTCACTTCTAGGAATTGAAGATTATATGAATTTAATTTTAATACAAAACTTAAACCAATGAGTTAGCATGGCTGGAGTTTAATCTCTTGTTATTTATTCTCTGTATTTATTATATTAAGCATGTATAAATGTTATAGAAATTAACACACTTTGAATATAGCATATATATGTACCATGTGTATATGGGGGGGGGAGAGAGAGAGAGAGAGAGAGAGAGAGAGAGAGAGACAGAGAGAGAGAGAGACAGAGAGACAGAGAGACAGAGACACAGAGACAGAGACACAGAGACAGAGACACAGAGAGAGACAGAGACAGAGAGAGAGATTATATGTGTATTAAGTAAACATCATTTGAAGGTCCATTTAAAGATATTTGACTGTACTCCTGACTGATATGATATGTCAGATAGTCTCAAGTAATGAACATGGCACTCGACTTGCAGTAAAGGTATTTGGATTCAAGTCTTTAAGCTCTGCTTCCTACTAATTATATAACTTTGTGCAAGTCACTTTCTCTTCACCTGTTTACATGAGGAAGTCATACTTAGTGATCTCTATGACATCTTCTAGCTGTGACACGTTCCATGATTCTGTGTCATATTGCTGAGTCATATTTGGATCTTAATTGGATGCCTAATTTAGTTCAACAAAGAACCTCCTCTGTGCACAGCATTGTGCTTGGTGTTGGGGATACAAAGGTGAAACGACACAGCCACTGCCCTCAATTAGCTGGCAGTCTATTGATGGAGGAGGGTGAGACATACGTAAATATGCTGCATATTTGATTGTGGTCAGTACAGATGAGACATTCAAACAAAGGACAATGAAAGATTTTAAGAAGGGTATATTCACACCTTAGGGAAATTAGGTAAGGACTTTTAGGCCAATCAGATTATAAGTAGTCAATTTTAAATGATAAATATCCTTCATTTTAAGATGGGTAGATTATATATAGAGCAAAACAAATTTGTCTTCCTTTTCATGTGTCTCCTAAAGAGGCCAAACAAATTGCATTTGCTTGTTGACATTTATTTGATGCAAATTTTACATCTATTTGTGTTTATCAATGATATATGAAACAACAGAACATCAATGTAGCAGGAATTTTAAAAAATTAAAAATTAGTGGTATTTTTAATGAAGAAAAACAATTTTTCAGGCTCAAAGGGAGATCCATTTTGAATAGATTTGATTTTTTTCACATGGCTATTATTTTTAAATGAATCTTTTAAAACTAGAGGCTGTGTACAGCATTGTGAACTGAGCACTGATCTTGGAATCAAGATAGTGTAGCTTAAAATACCCCCTCAGACATTTTCTGATTGTGTGGCCATGGGCAAATCACTTAACCACCCGCAGCTTTAAGCAGCTCTAAGATTTTTTTGTTATAGATCATGATCTGTGTTGGTATATCTCACATTGATGAAAACGTGGGTCCTTGAGGTATTTTTAAACTAGGAGAAGAGTATTGTGGTGCAGCAGACAAAACATTTGACTTGGAATCTGGATACCCAGTTCTATCCATGGTTTTGCCACTGTATTACTTTTTGCCCTTAGTTGTAACTTTATTTCTTTGGACCTCTGAATCCATCTTTAAAATGAAGTTAAACTCTATAATCCCTAAGGGCCTTCTGGCTCTTACAGTCTATATTCTAATACTTTATGATACAGTATTTTAGGTTCTAAGGCCCCTTACTATAACATTCTAGGTCTTAATATTTTATATTCTAAAAGTGCTACTAAGTCCTTCATAGATTTGATTTGGAGACGGAAATGTTACTTTAGCAATATAGTTTAATCTTTTTAGCTTTAATAGCTTTCTTTTACTGAGATCTTTTACCTTAGATGTGATTAAATTTCCTTCTTGACAGAATAAAATATTTTGGGAAACTTAGAAAGAACATAGTATTTGATTTTTCCTTCTGTTTTCAGATTCTAACTTTTACAAAATTTAATCTTTTTTTAAATTTAGTCTAATTTAGACTAGATATTAATAAATCTGTTCATTTTCAATAAATACAAAGACTTTAATGGCAGAATTTTCTCCTTGGGTATCAATAATACAATTTGTACTGCAAATGAATATTTTAAATCAATTTATTCCTGCTCAGTCTAAGTAGGTGTTGATTTTATTATTGTGGGACATAGATTTTTCTAGTAATGTCAAAGAATATGCCCTAGTCAATTCTGTTAAAAAGAAAAGTCTTCCTAGTCATTTCTGTATGTTTCTTCCTTTTATACCACTGTGACTATTCACAAGTACAATTTATTTGTTAGTATAAAAAAGGAAAAATTGCTCAATCACTGTTAACTGGACAAGTGATAACTTGTAAGAGACCTTCATTGTCCAAAGAATAATAGAGTCGGAATGGACCCTAGAATATAGGATATTAGGGCTGGAATGGACTTTATTAGAATATAAAATGTCAGAGCTGTAAGGGGCCTTAGAGATCATCTATGCTAACACCTCCTATGTTATAGGTGGGAAATTAGGATCTGGAAAGATATTTTGTTGGAAGAAAGTTATTGGTAGATTAGAATATGTAACTGAATCTTTTCAACTTCTTCATTTTGTGATTTTCTACCATGCTATATACAATAGTTTTTCAAATATAAGAATCCTTTTCCTGTGAAAGAGGTATTAGTCTTTTTTTGGCTTGATCCTAGAGGGAAAAGCTGGGAGCAATGGATAGAAGTTCCAGGGAGATAGATTTAAATGTTAGCAAGATATTTCCAAACGACGTAGCTATCCAGCATGGAATAGGCTGTCTCCTAGGTTAGTCATTTTACCATCATTAGAAACACAACATGAGACTAGATAACCACCTTTGGATGTATAGAAAGGGTTCAAAATTTGGTTAAGTGAGGACTAGATAACCTGTGAGGTCCCTTCCTGCTTTGAGGTCCTATAAAATTTCCTTTTAATTCTAACATCTTGGAATCAGGGAATTTTAAGTTTTGTATAGCCAAGCACCTTCTACAATGCCTTGCACTTACGGGTCTAAGAAATATTTTTGAATTAAATGTTGCTTGTCATTTTAAGATTTTTCTATTTGGAACTAAGAATTTTGCAAATAATATTTCTTGAAAATATATAATTTTTATATTATTTGTTATTCTTTATTATCTTCACACTGATTCTCTGAAGTGATTAGTAGAAGTAACATTTGCCCCCTTTGAAAAAAAATGATCAGAGAAATTATGTATCTAAGAAAAATCCTTCATTACTTTTTGAACATATTATATGTAATCATTACTATTTTAAATGCAGAACATATGACCCCCCCCCCCAAAGAGCTTAGTCTGGGCTAATAGTGGATTATTCAGTTCAAGTAATAATCATAACTAACAACTATAGCCCTTTGAGGTTAGCAGCATGTTGTATATCCTTACAACAACTCAATAAATATCTTTGAAGCTGCTATTTTTTGATGCAGGTTGTTTTGCTGAGTATTGGAGGTGACAGAGAAATAAATAAGATGGCTAAGGAGTTCTCTGCCCTTTTGGAGTTCACTATCTAGAAAGGAGATGGGACTCATATAATTGTAATAACACACGAGACATGATAAGTGCATAAGAGAAGTACAAAGATGATATTGGTGAGCTAAAGTGAGGAGTAACATTTCCAAAATAGGGAGTGAGAGAAGACTTCGTGGAAGATGGAGGTAGCATTTGAATTGGATTTTGAAGAATGAGTAGAAAGTTTGTAGGCAGAGATAGCAAAGAGGATATTTCAGATACGGGGAACCACACAATGAAATATATTATGATGGTAAAGTATGTAATATGCTCTATGAGAATAAAAGGAGATGACTGAGCAGCCTTGTTTGATTGGAGTATGGAGTACATTAAGAGGAATAGAGGATAAACTGGGAAAGACACAGGTCTAAACTAGGTTGTAGAAAGCCTTAAATGTTAGGCTAAAGACTTTGGACTTTGTTTAATCTACAGATGGTTCTATATTAAACCAGTCCTGCTTAACAACCCAGGGACAGTGGAAGAAAAGTAGCTCTCACGTGGGATTTATTACATTGGCCCACATATAACTGCTCCATAAATGTTTGGTGATGATGACTTGGCTAACATGGACCTTGTCTCTCATGTGATACCTGGAATCCAACTGTTTCATCCACATGGTCCATGCCTCTGCATTCCATTTATATACTATACCTGGAAGCTTCTTCAGGATTTAATGAAATGCTTCTGGAGGAGACAGAAATAACCAACACTTGGCAGGCAGCATGAAGGTTAGATTCTGTGGTTTGAATAAACATTGATTTTCTTCCTTGTTCTTCATGTTGACATGGACTTTGGAGATACATTTACAAGGTATAAGATAGTATTGACTTTATCCTTAAGAATAGTTTTTGGAAATATTTCTATTTTGGTTTTCGTTCTTTTGACTTGCTGAGAGCAATTATTCAGGATGTCTGATCTCCTTGGGGCATCTATAGAATTGTTTTTTTTTTAACTTTTTGAAGAAATTTTATTCTGAGAAATTGTGGAAGTTTAGGGATTGAGAGTGAATGGATATAGTCTAAGAGTGAAGCTTTTGATTCTACTTCTAACTCTGCCACTTGATGTTGTTTGGTCATTTTGGTTGTTTCCAACTCTTTGTGAATCCATTTTGGGTTTTCTGGGCAAAGATAACTAGAATAGTTTGCCTTTCCTTCTTCAGCTCATTTTACAGATGAGGTAATTGAGACAAATGTGTTTAAATGACTTGCCTGGTGTCATATAGCTAGTAAGTGTCTGAGACTGGATTTGACCTCCGGCATTCCTGATTCCAGGACTGGCATTTTATATCCACTGCTCCACTTAGCTGCCCTAGCTCTTCCACTAACTGAGGTTAATTTTGGGCTAAAATAAAAAAAAAAAATATATATATATATATATGTATATATATATATATATACACACACATACATACATACACATATGTATATATATAAAACGATGGGTTTAGACTTAAAATGATCTCTAAGGTCCAGTTAGCTAACTAACCAATCTTTATTTAAAGATCTCTCCCAGTTCTACTGTGTATTTCAAAGGTCTTTTTGAGCTTTAAATTTTTATTATTTTTCTATATTCTATGTTAGTTCTATGTTCTAAAATCCTTTGAATTCTGACATTCTTTTTTCTATGTCTTAAGTTATCTTTTAGCTCTTATTTTCTATGTTCTATGTTCTCAACTTCTGTGTTCTAAGGTCCTTTATGCTCTAACATTTTATGATGATTTGATTTCTATAAGATAAAGAATTGCTGCTGAAGTTGAGGATACACATAAACATACGAATGCTATTTTAAAATAAAAGGAATCAGATCCTTTTCACAAAGTAGTCATCATTGAGAAATGTTCTAATATTATACATCAACAAGATCTATAGAAACCTTTAAGACCTTTGACAGGAACTTCCTATCTATAAGTTTAATGTAAGTTGTCCAAAAAGAAATATCTTAAACTATAATGGTTTTGAACTTTGTCTTTTGGTAATGTGTTTGTTACCCAGATGTTCAATATTGTACAACAGATTAGTTAGTCTGTAAAAGCAAGTGTATCTTTGTAGCTATGGTAGAAGTTTGTTCCATAGAAGGAAAGATAAGCCAAACAAAGAACTTTTAGGAACATAAAATTTTGGAACTGGAAGGAACCTCATAAGCTCTTTGATCCAATCCATTGATTTTTTTTTTTAAACCCTTTCTGTCTTAGTATCAGTTCTGAGGCAGAATTGCTACAAGGGCTAGGCAAATTAGGGTTAAGTGACGTACGTAGGGGCCACACAGCTAGGGTGTGTCTGAGGTCAAATTTGAACCCAGGTCCTCCTGATTCGAGGCTTGGCTCTCTATCTATTGAGCTACTTCGCTACCCTCAATTCATTGATTTTTTTTTCTTTTAATACTGTAAGGAAACCAGAACCCAGACAGTAATGACTACTCTTTGAAGGTTATATAGTTAGTTAATCATAGAGCCAAAACTGGTACTCATGTCTCCTGATTCCAAGTTTAATATTCTGTTTCCTTTACTATGTATGATCCTATAATTCTTCTTGTCTTGAATAAATGAATGAAATAATGAATCTTTTTGAAGTCCAAGATAACCAAGGAATAAAATACAGTTGTTCCTTGCATATTCTTGGTTTTATTATGACTGATATTAGTGAAGAGGAAGGAGGATCTTCATCCAAGTCTTACTTTCATTCCTCATTGTAGCTTGAGAATGGCAATTAATTTTCTAGTCATGTAACCAGATCAAATCACTTAAGTTTCAGTTTCCCCATTTGTAAAATGAGGATAATATTTTAATGACTTTCTTTATAAAGATATTGAAGAAATACTTTATAAATTGTAAATTCTCCATAGAATTGTATAATTATTGTTCCTCCACTAAAAGCTTACAGTTGAAGTGTGGAGATGATCTTGGAATCTTACAGGCAATGTCAAAAGAGGACAAGCTCCTTTAAGTCCTGCCAACCTTCAGTGGTGTGAGATCCATGTCCCTGGAGTTTGCTAGTGCTTGTCTCTCTCTAAATTTACTATGTATCCTTTGTATGGATCTTGTATGTAACCATATGTTTTCTTCTCTGTTTAAATGTTTGATTCATGAGGGCAGGAACTGTTTTTGCCTTTTCATTGTATCTCTAGAACATAGTACTGAATAGCTAGAGTGTAATGAATACTCGTTGATTGATTAATTGATAGATTGTGTCTGTTTCCCAAGGACTAGCCTTGCTTAGTTAAAGATGGATTCATTACAAGAATGTTGACCATTACAGAATGATTTTTTTTCCATCTCAGCAAATTTGACTATCTATAAATCCTGAAAAAATTGTGATCATCAGTGGGAAAATGTCTGATGATGTCACAGAACCCCTGAAATATTTTTCATAGATTTTTATGATAATAACTTATTTTCTAAAACACTACAGTTTACAAAACATTTTAATCAGGACCTTACAGTTACAACATGAAACAATTTTTTAAGTCAGGTAGTGTAGTTTATATTATCCCCAGTTTACCAGGGAGAAAACTGAGCCTTCGAGAAAGAAAGTCAGTTTTCCAAGGCCACACAGTAACAGAATTCAAAATTGGATCTAGATATTTTTTGAATCCCCCAAGTCAGGGTTAACTATCTTATTGCTAAAATCTACCACTCACCTCTACAACCTGTTTTTTTTTTCCTTCAAGGATTAAAAGACAGGTAATTATGACAGTTCTCATTTTTGTAATACCTTAAGGTTTACAAAGCATTTCCACCCTGCAGCTCTGTGAGGTTAATAGGGCAGAAAGCATCATGTCCATGTTACAGTTGAAGAACTTGAGTTCCAGAGTGACTTTCTTAGTTATGTGACTATTAAATGATGGAGCCTGTATTTGAACCCTGGTATTCTAACTTGAAGGCTAATTATTTGACTGCCTCTACATATTGGGACTGATGGATATTTTCAAGACATCAAGTATTTTAATAAGAAATGTTCCAACCAGTCCAACACCTAACCTTTTTGGAATGCTAGTTGATCTGTTTATTTTAAACATCTTAGAACAAGAAACCCAGAGTTGAACTCATGAAGGTACATAATTTGTGAGATCACAAAGCATTACTTTATAAAAATCTGGGGTGTGTTTGTAACTTAGAATTTTTCTGACCTGTTGTGCAAAATAATTCAATCACAGGAGTCTTCCCTTCCCCTCCCCCAAGTGAGCCTTGCTTTGGTCCCCAATCCCTTTAATTATGTGAGCTTGAATCTCGTTTCTCACACATCCTCAGCTCTCAACCTTGTTAAAATTAATCATATAATCCTTCTTTAAAACATAGTATTAAGTCACCATAGTAACATCGCATCCAAGCTTTATAGATAAAACATAACAGCCACAAGAAGCTAGCATTGGGTGTCCCCTCGACAGCTCTGTAACTTTTATAGAAATGTGTTTCTTCTCTTGGCTTGTTCCGGGTGGAGGATAGCATTACTTACACCTGTTTTATTACCATGTTCTTTTTAAATTGCTACCTTGTTTCTGTTCACATTCTTAGACTTGGCAGAAGAAAGTGTTTTCTTTTCCTCTCGAATTATTTTCTTAGAGCCTTAGTAAACAATCTCCAGACAATATAGTTTCCCCCCTTTAAATTAAAACAAGTCCTCTTCCAGGAGCTTTGTCATGGGAAAATTTTGTTAAAGTGATGATGATAGCAGTGGTGGTGGTAGTGGTGGTGATGGTGCTATTGATAGTGGTCATGGTGATGATGGGGTGGGGAATGGATGATGATCATCATACATCTGGATTTCCTATTATTTAGATGGAAAAGGTTTACAAAACCCTTTCTTGCACATGATCACATTTGAGAGACCTTCTAAGGTATTACTAGAACCTTAGATATAGAGGCAGAGGTTTATAGAGATTTAGAACTGGAAGGGTCCTCAGTGATCTTCTGGTCTAATCCTTCATCTGTAGGTGAAGAACTTGAAAATTAGAGATGGGAAAGTAATTTACTGGAAGTTATCTGGTAATAAGTAGTGAACTAGAATTCAGACCCAAATTCTGTGGCTGCATTTCTAGGACTTTTCCTACTACCCGAGATGGAACTCTAGCTTTGTCACCAGCTAAGCCAATTGAATATGGGCAAGGGCTTTTCCTTTCTTAGCCTTTTTCATCATCTGTAGAATGGCTCTGCCTAAGACAGGTGAGGAGCACACTCTGAAAACCATAGGATCTACAGAAATGGGAGTAGTTATCATTCTGCCTCACCTTGACCATAGCCCTGTATATATAACCCAGTAATTGTTCCTATTCCTATAGTTCTTACATTTTCCCAACATGATACCTCCCCCAAACCCCTCACTCCTCCCACACAAGAACACAAATAATGTTGTCCTAATTTTTTAAAATGAGAGAATCAAGGGTTAGAGAGGGGTAAGTGACTTGCCCAGAGTCATAGGGCTAATATGTGTCAGAGGTGAGATTTCAACCCAGACTCTAGTCCTTAGGCTTTTTTTGACTAGCAGGTCTCATTTCTGTAACTGTAAAGCTCTATGTAAATATGAGCTGTTATTATTATTTTTTTATATCTTGACAATAACAAAATAAGGTAGCTAGACAATCTTATTGCTATTATCCCTATTTGACTAATGAACAAACAGAGGTTCGGAGCAACTCAGACTTGTTCAGTAGAGTTGCTACTAAATGTTCCTGACTTAAGTTGTGGGTTCTTTCTACTAAACCACATCTGCTGGCAGAGATAGCAGCCAGGCTATTAGTGTTCACTGCCCCTGCAGAACTCTGCCAGGCCTACAAACTGAAGGACTTGCTACATCAAATCCATTAAAGGTGCTCAGAAATTCCAAAGACTCCTTCAGTTTTGATTTACTCATGCATCTTTTACCTAGGCTCTTACAAGAGATAGCTTTTAGAAGTCTTATATGATGCTGAGGACTCAGCAGTAATTACAAGTGCTAGCTTTAGAAAAGGCCACTTGAACTGTTATTTACCATTTTCTCCTAGATAATGGTATTCATTTAATTTATAAAGTGAATTATAGTGGAGAGCATTTCTGTAATCATAGTATAGAAGTCAGACACATGTTTGGGATTTTATGTAGAAAAGAAAATGGTTAAGTTTAAAAGATCATAAATTCCACTAAAATTTTTAAAAAAAATCTATTTCTTAATGCCAAATTCTCATCAGAGACACCCATTGCATTTCAATAAGTATTTATTAGGCTTCTGCTGTCCTTGCAGGGCTCAGCTAAGGACTTTCATCTATGGGGCAAAGCTCCTCTTAACCCTAATGTTCCAATGTTCCCTGTCTTAAGGGATCTTTTTAGAGCTAATATTACTAAATAACATTATCAGAATTTTTGTATAGCTATATGCCTGTTAATTTAAAAATAATTTTTATAATATTTTATATTTACAATATAATTTATTGGTTGTTGTACTTTTGCTTTTTTTTTTTAAGCACAGACGTTGCATTCTAATTTTACTTTAAGGCCTATATGTGTGATGTGCTTTTTATTTTTGTTTTAATGCAGTAAAAACATTGCTTTGTTTAATGCTTTCCTATAGCATTGTTTTTCACTGTCTTGGAAAGCAGCTTGCATTGTTAAACAATCTGGCTTTCCTGTGCTCCAAAATGAGCTCCTTTGGGCTTCAAAACTCTTACAAGGAAAATGGCATTTGGGAAGGCAAATACTCACCTTGTTCTTTGTATCTGTAGGGGTTTTACTAAGTAGCACTAAGCATTTTGAGACCATCATTTAGAATCATATAATCATAGAACATGAAATGAAGAGTGAGAGAGCTATTTAGAAGGGAGGCTTGAAAAAAAAAAGAATGTCAACTGGAAAGGATATTGAAACATTTTATTTAGAACATTAGAGCTAGAATGGATCTAAGAACATAGAATGTAAGAACTTGAAGGGGACTTAGAACAGAATTATAGAGCTTGATAGGATTGTTGAACATAGCTAAAATTTACATATTATATGTAAATATTTACAATAAAGGGTGTCCTGAATGTCTTCATGTATTTTCAAGTGATGAAATTTTGTAACTGCAGTAAGGCTTTTAGAATGCCCTGTATTATTTCTGTTTCATTCATACAGCCCTTTGAAATAGGTACACCATTTCCCCCATTTTTTATAAATAAAGAAATTGAGTCTGAGAAGAGTTTAAGTGATTTGCCCAGGACCACAACATTCATAAATATGTAAGGTGGAGTTTGAAATTGGGACTTTTTAATTCTAAGCCTAGCACCTATCTTAAGATTCCTCTTAATGCTAGAACCAACAGAAACCTCAGAAATCATACATTCTAATCCCCTCATATTAGAGATGAGGTAATTGAAGCTCCAGCAAAGAAGTTGACTTGCTTAAGGTTATTCTGCTAGTTAGTGACAGAGCCTAAAATTGACTTCTTTCTATTTTAGGTACAGTGATATATTCTTTTTCAAAGGTGGTCCCAGAGATTGACTTCCTTACTAGTTTCCCTTCAGTTCTGGTGAAAAATGTAAATATGCAAGTTCATTTAGAGAACCATAGGCCCACTGAGAAAGGAAATGTTACAGGTTCAATGACTTGGTCTGATTAGATACTTTTTATCACTGAACTGGTTGCACAATTTATTTTTCTTTTGTTCTTTCTTTCCTGTAGCCTTACAGTGAGCCAAGTTGGCCAGAACTTCACATTCGTGCTTACTGACATTGACAGCAAACAGAGGTTTGGCTTCTGCCGCTTATCTTCGGGAGCTAAGAGCTGCTTCTGCATCTTAAGGTAAGAGGAGGTTGGGCTGTGGCTATTGGCTTGCTCAAAGGGGCAGTATTGTATCTTGTCTTGTTACAGATGTAATTTAAGTTTTCCAGCTGTTCTCCATCGTTCCCTATCTCTTCCCTGCAAGTCACTGCACTTTGGGCAAAAGATTTCAAAATATTGTTCATGCACTTTTAAGCTTAGGAAGATAATTTTCATTATTTATTTGTTTTTTGTGTCTTGAATGGAGAAGGAGTCAATGCCTTTAGGTCATGTGTGAAAGTTGGATGACATAGTTTGAGCTCCTCCCGTTATCTTGAGCTGTCAGAAATTATCTTGTTAAGCTTCTTTTTAAACATTTTGTATATGCAGGATTATTAATAAGCATGTGTCTACAACTAAGCACTTCTTGCCAATGCTGGTCATGCCTTCCTCAGTTTCTACAGAAAATACTTTTGGAGTTTAATGATGGTTATTGCTGCCCCCAGGAAGTCTTTCTTGATTTCTCTACCCTTACCCTCCCTTCTTTTTTGATGATTTCTCCTACCTTTAATAGTAGTTTTTTCCACTTCTATAACTTCTGATTATGATTTTATATTTTAGTTTAACTTGTATTATATCCCTGATTATGCTGTGATCTTCCTGATGGGAAGAGTTGTCTTTTACTTAAATTTTGTAACTCACCCATAACTGAGCACAGAGTTTTACTGTATTAAATATATTAGGCATTTTAATGTTTGTTGAAACCAATTATTTCATGATCTGAGGGGACTGAGATAATACAATCAGTCATGGTATCATAGAAACTTAAGTTGGAAGGGACTTGGAGGTCATATAATTCTATCCCTTGCTGAGTAAAACTCTATCCAGTTAGTGATCATAGTATTCCCTCTGGAGGTCACCAAAAATGAGGAACCTTCCACTTCCAGACATAGTCTATTCCACTTTTTAAAAACATTTCTTCAGCTTCAACCTGTTGTGTAATCCTGTTTCTTCTAGCCTACCAGACTGAATCTAATCCCCCTTCCACCAGATAGGTCTTCCCCCCAAAACAACTAAAACCAAAAATACTTCAATAATAACAATGACAAAAACTGATGTTTATATAGTGCTTAAGGATTTGTTTGGAAATCTAGTCTCATTGACCCTCACAGCAACCCTGGGAGGGAAAGAGTACTTAAAGGGCCATTACTGTTGTCATGTCTTGGTCCCATACCCCTTCTCCTCTCCTTTAGTCTAAATAACCCCAGTAACTCCAATCCTCTGGACTGATTGTCAATGTTCTTTCCATCCTAGGCATCCTCCTCTATTCCTTGGATCTTTGTAAATCTCCATTTGTGTCCTAGCATTCCACTTGTTTGATGCTTGATTTCCTTCTTCCAAGATTGGTCAGAGTGAGTTCTGGTGTAGAGGGACTGTGTGGAAATTACATTTCAAAGCTGCAGGGTGTTCCTGAGGGAGAATTAAAGGTATCCCATACATACCACTTTCCATCTGCCCCTGTTAAATAGGTGTCAGAGGAGCCTGTCTCCTGTCTCTTGCTGCTAATGTGGAGCAGCACAGGTCAGGGGAACTTCAAGGTGCCCCTGACAAAACCCTGTTACTAAGGACTTGGATGTGGGCCTCTGAAATGAAAGGCCAGACTTTAGGTGAATTCCAGAAAGGGAATGTCTCTCTGGTATACCAATTTTCCCATTATATTTTATTTTTTCTTCCTCTCCCTTCCCCCTTTCTCCCTCAAGCACAGGCATATGTTATACTGGAGACAGGAGAAGTTGGAGCTTTCAGGTTTCTTAACTTGAAGTGCTAGACATATATCGTTTTCTGCATAGACTTCTCCCTTATACCAGAAGTAGCACAGTATATTAAGAAGAGCATTGGACTTAGAATCAGAAGACTTCTCTTAAGAATTTGTCTCCTGTGTGAACACAGTCCACATATTACTTTCACTGAACCCCACTTTCATTATCTGTAAACGAATCCTAGAAGGGAAGTCAAGGTATCTGGGTCCTGCCTAATCATCTTACCTCATTACCATCAGGAAAAAATCTTTGTACTCCCTACTTCTGAGAAGTTTTGTAAGGAAAGTGCTTTGTAAAATTTAAGCATTATACAAAGGAAAGTGGCCCTCAGCAATTCTCCTCCTCTCCTTCCTCCTTCATCCCTCTTCCCTCCTCCCTCTTCCCTCTTTTCTCCTTGCTTCTCCTCCTCCTCCTCCTCCTCCTCCTCCTCCTCCTCCTCCTCCTCCTGCTGCTGCTGCTGCTGCTGCTGCTGCTGCTGCTGCTGCTGATGATGATGATGATGATGAAACAAGGTTATTCTAAAAGGTAGAGGTGAGGAGGGAGTACATTTAAGGCATGGGCTCTGCCATTGAAAAGACATGGAGACAGCCAGGCATGATGGCATAGGCCAGTAATCGCTGTTGCTGGGAAGTCTAAGGATAGCAGAATTAATTGGTTCTGGAGTTCTGAGCTGTAATGTGCTATGGGGTGGGGATGGGGTTTCATCAACATATAATGGATCTCTGAGAACAGGGGACTTCCAGTTTACCTTAGTAGCAAACTAACCCTGGCTAGAACAAGCCTAAAGTTCTGGGGCTGATCAGAAGTGAACTGTGAGTAGCCTTTGTACTTTTAGCCAGAATGAGAGAGAGAAAACTAGTTTTTAAGAAAAAAGAAGAGGAAAGGCATGGAACCAAGACAGTGTCATATGCAAAAAATATAAGTTGGTCAATTTTGCTGTAAGGTTAAAACGGTAGATTGAAATACCAAATAGAATACTTTATATTTAATTATAGAGGCAATAGAAAGCCATTGGAGTGACATGGCCAAACATTCACATTCATTTTGGTAGTTCTATAGAGGATGGATTGGAGAGTTGAGAGGTGAAGTAGAAAGACCAAATAAGAGAATATTGCAGTTATGTCAGGGTGAGAGATGATGAACTAGGTTTGTGGCTATTTGAGTAGAGAAAAAGTCAATGTATAAGATACTATATAGGTGGATATGACAAAATTTGGCAACTGAGTTGATAGGTGGAGTAAGAGAAAGTCAGGAGTAATACCAAGGTTTCAAACCTGAATGCCTGGAAGAGTGATGGTATCCCTGTCAGAAAAGGAGAAGTATGGAAGAGGATAGGTTTTAGGGGAAAGATGCCTCTATTTCAAGTTTGAAATATCCAGTAGCAGTTGGAAATATATGCCTGGAACTCAGAAGACAGATCAGGGCTAGATGCTATCTATTTGAGAATTATTTATGTAGAGATTAGAAATTGATGAGATCTATTAAAGGCCTTAGGTGAATCTCTGGAGAGAATAGAAGAGGGCCCAGAAAAGAGCTATGGGGAATATCTATCATTAGGGATTGGGATATGGACAAAGAACCAGGAAAGTACACTAAAAAAGGAATTATTATATAGTAAGGAGGACCAAAAAACAGAAAAGTTATGAAAATCCAGAGAAGAGAGAATCTTAAAGAGAGTTCCAGAAGGCAGAGACTGGGTAGAAATTGGAAAAAAAAATATCGGCAAGTGTTCTTTGGGTTGAAAGAAGCTTTAGTACATGGAATGTTAGCACATAGACTAGGAGTTAGCATAGCAAATAGAATTTTAGAACATAGAATCATGGAATGATAGACATTTAGGACACATTTTTAGAATATACATTGCTAGGGCTAAAAGGGAATTTAGGGATCTTATCTAGTTCATTATCCCTCACCTCCTCAGTCATTTTACATAGGAAGAAAATTGTACAAAGGGAGGAAAGACAAGACATTTATAGCTATAAGATATCTCATAAATTAGAGCTAAGTTACTTGTCCAAAGTCATATAGCCAGAAAATAGCAGAACTTCTATTCAATTACAAGTATCCTCTCTCTAGATACATTCTTGATGGGATACGGGAATATGGATATGTGTGTGTATGTATGTATATATATATATTTTTATATATATATATATATATATATATATTTGTGTATGTATACACTTATGTAGCATGTTAGGATGAAATTCACTGAATTTTTACATGAATATGCTTGGAGTTTTTTTTTCTGGTGATTTTTGAAAACATTTCAGCATTATCTCTTTCTACAAGATCAATGTATTTGCTATTCTCTATATAATATTATTTTTCTACCATAGGCAGGAAGATGAATGGGGTGTTGTTTTCTTAAAACTTTTAAAATGCAAAGCAGTGTAGTCTAGTAATAAAATTTCAAAAGACCAGAATCATACATTAACTAATTTTATGACTTTGTTTAGGTTAATTCTGTTTTCTGGCCCCTGGGGTCCTCATTTGTAAAATAAAGGGCTTGGACTAAATGCTTCTTTCCAGATTGAAGGTTCTGTATTCTAACATTTTGTATTTTAAGTTTCATGAAATTATGACATTATTTTAGAAATTAAAAAAAAAACACCCTGTGTTGATCTTCAATGTGCCCTCTCTGGCAGCCTTATTTTTGATCCAACAAGGTCATTTAATAGAGTTATGGTTGGTGGATATGATTAATAAGACACCCCAAACTGGAGAATAATATATTCAACTTATTAAAGAAGGAAAAAGCAATAACTGCTTATGCTATTTCTGGAAAACTAACTCCAGTATTTTTTTTTTCCTGAAATTGCCTTAGAAAGTTAATCTGAGACTATTAGGCTTTTTGAATAGGAAACAGGTATTACCTTACTTTCTATTTGTTACACTAACAATGAATAGAGAGCATTTAGTGGGTGATGAGATGGAATGATGTTCTGGAACTGGCTCAGGTAGATGAAATATGAAAAAAAATTAAATGTATTATGTTTGTTCCCAGAAAGTAGAATCAGGACTGAAGTTTTCCTATGGATACATATTTCAACTTATTATAATGGATCTTTTAATAATTAGAGCTCTTACAAAATAGTAAGTTACTCACCAGAAAAAGTCTTTAAATAGAAGTTAGATGACCACTTATGGGAATGTCATTGAAAGGATTCATACTGTATGTGACAGTTGCACTATTATTACACCTGAGGTGTAATAATACCTGAACTGTTGAAATAGCCTTCTTCCTTACCTCAAGTCTTTCTTCATTCCAATTCATGCTCCACTCAGCTGTCAACGAGATCTTCCTAAAGTACAGGTCTTACCATGTCACCCCCCCCCCCCCCAACTCAGTAAACCCCAGTGGCTCCTGGTAATAACCTCCAGGAACAAATTTAAAATCCTGTTTGGCATTCAAAACTCTTCATAACCTGATGCCCCTTCCCATACCTTAGTACATCTTATTACCACCACTCTCTTCCTCAACCCTCCCTATATTCAATGAACTCTGTGATCTATTGACATGGCCTCCTTGCTGTACCTTAACAGGACACATCTTCCAGCAACAGCCATTTTTCTTGGCTATTCCCCATACCTAGAATGTTCTCCCTCTTAATCTCTGCCTTCTAGCTTTCCTATTTTCCTTTAAATCCTAGCTAAAATCTCACCTACAGGAAACCCTTTTCAATCCCCCTTAATTATAATGCCCTTCCTCTATTGATTATTTCCAATTCATCCTGTATATAGCTTTTTTGTACACAATTGTTTACATGTCGTCTCCCTCATTAGACTATGAGCTCCTTGAAAACAAGGAAGATCTTTTGCCTTTCTTAGTATTGCCTAGCACATAGGTAAGCATTTAATAAATATTTATTGCCTGACTCACTGACATGGGCAGTAAAGAGTTGCTAAGGAGATATTAAAATATTCTCTTTGTTGGGGAACTACTTCCTATGAATCAGCAGAGGGAGTGCAAGATTCTAGAGCCTCGTCTCTGTTGTTGTAGGGGTAGTAGAATGTTTCATTCTTATAAATAATGGTTTCTTAATTTTTATTTTTAAAATATTTCTTTTTCTATTTTAAAGCTATATATATATATGTATACATGTATATTACTATTTTCCTCATGTGTAGCATTAGCAAAACATATCAATTCCTAAAATGTTTGATTGAATAATATTTGAAAACCTTTTTACCAGAATAAGCTAATAGAGATGGGGAAGCTAAGAAATTTTGGATTGAAGCTTACATTTTTACTACTATACAATGAAATCTATCTCAAGAAACTAACAGTGGATATAATTATTTCATTAATAATTAGTGGGGGGGTGGCAAAACCTCAAATGCACTTGAACAATTAAAGACTTTTTCTAGTGAGTTCCTTGAAGTGGCAATCTAATGTGATGGAATGTTCTCTTGGTCTTGAAGTCAGTGTACCTGAGTTCAAGTACCTGTTATAATACTTACTAGTTGTGGTACTACTCAGATCTTCAATTTCCTTTTCTATAGACTCCTTTGGTAAGGGAACTGAGGCACAGGTGAGAAGTGATTTTGCCCAGAATACCAAAGGTAATAAGTCACATAGCTAGGTTTTAGTTAAGGGTATTTGATTTTGAATCAAGGAATCTTCAGTTTTAAATCCAGTGTCCTTGTCAGTGTTTCATAGTGGATACAATTCTGGAATTTTCTGCAGTAGGATCTAAATTCAAACCTTGCATCTCATACTCACTAGTTATATGATACTGGGTAAGTTAATCTCTTTAAACTCAGTTTCCTAATATATAAAGCCCTTAGCAAAATTTGAAATAATGCCAGCTATTATTATCACATTCATCAATGCACTCATTCTTATATATATATATTCTTATTCATTTATCTATCCATCCATCTCTTATATTCATTCATTCACTTACTTATTTCCTTACTGACACTCTTTCATACTTGTGCTCCCTGCCTGCTTCCTAGGTTTGTTGTGACAGTAGTACTTTATACATCCCAAAGTGCTCCAGAATGGAAGCTGCTATTATTCTCTCCTGTTCACTGACACATTCATTGATCACTACCCAACCATAATCTAGGAAGTTTCATTTTTCTTTGTATAGCAGAAGATAGAATTAGAAATAAGAAAAAAAGCAAAGGTTTCATGTCTTCAGCTTCCAGTTCTGTCAATGCTGGTATTTTTTAAAAACTTATTTGTAGTGTAGGAGAGAAATCAAAGGCTCTGTTTCCTCAGGCAGGTGCTGGATATATGTTTATCGTGATGGCCCTTTTAATAAAACAGGGAACAATGTGATGGTGGTGGTGGGGAGGAGGTAGTTGTGGGGACAGCACTAAGCTCCCTACCTAAAAAGCAGGTGCTGTTG
The DNA here is from genome assembly GCF_027887165.1 of Monodelphis domestica. Taxonomy (NCBI): domain Eukaryota; kingdom Metazoa; phylum Chordata; class Mammalia; order Didelphimorphia; family Didelphidae; genus Monodelphis; species Monodelphis domestica. The sequence continues at coordinate 424,942,758 of NC_077227.1, read as the reverse complement.
AAATATTCCAGAAACAGATGGAATCCTCCATCTCACTTTCAAGCCATTTATGATAGTCTTGCCGGAGGGCACCCTGCTATACAAACAAGCATAATCTTGTGTTGGAAGGGTCTGTCTGGCCTTTAGAGCTACTTTATCCCCATCCCCCAACAGCTCTGGAGAAATCAGGTTTTCTTCCCAGTGCCTTAAATTTAATTTGGGAAAGCTGGGACCCTCTTTCCATTAGGGAATTTCTTAGTCATTCAAGTGTTTCCTGCTACCTCTGAATCTCTGTTTGATCTCTCTGCCCCCTTTAATAGGGGAACATCATGATGTTCTGTAAAGAGCTGGACTTGGAATCAGTTGAGTTTGTTTGTGGTTCTGAAAATAGATATGTCCCCTTGGGCAAATTGATCTGTACCTCAATTTGTGTGTGTGTGTGTGTGTGTGTGTGTGTGTGTGTGTGTGTGTGTGTGTGTGTGTGTATGTGTGTGTGTGTGTGTGAGAGAGAGAGAGAGAGAGAGAGAGAGAGAGAGAGAGAGAGAGAGAGAGAGAGAGAGAGAGAGAGAGATACCCCTATCTGTGGTATTTGAATTGTGGTCGAGGTTAAAACTAGGAAGACTGAGACTGTGTTACTCCTTATGGGTATTTGAGAGGAGAAAACCATCTTTTGGAGAAAAGGCATGGAATTGTCCTAATCCTTATTTGACACCTAAGAAAACTGAGGTTCAAAGAGATTCAATGACTTGTCCAAAATTATGCAATTAGTAAATAGTTTTGCCAAAACTGCTTTCATCATTTTCTCCTTTCATTTCATTTCCCTCAGAAACTTTTCAGTTCAGTATTATAACTGCTTCTAGTTTCTTGGATGAAAGTTCTTCCTAGTTTTTTTTTTTCATCTTAAAGAAGAAGGGAAGCCTACAAGGATAAATCTCTTAAAGAATAGTTGTGATTGGATGGTGGTGGTAGTAGCAGAAGCCATAACTCCTCTTCATAAAGAGCTTTAGATATTTGTTACATTTCTCTATCATCACAACTTTATGATTTAGACACTGATTTTGGATAAAAAAAGGAGAAACACAGAAGTGCTTAGGTCGTATGGAGACGATAACTAGCTAGAGAGAGTAAGTAGATCTGAATTTGGTTCTGATTTTGCTTCTGTTTTCTCTTCAGAGGAGAAGGACCTTTGTCCTAGAAGTGATAGAATGAAAATAGATAACAGTGAGTTGATACCCAAGATAAGTAATAGAGCTCCTAATTGTCCTTGAAGATTTCACACAGTGTGGCATACATCCTTGAGTACTGGTAGAAATTACTGGTGGATATAATTCCCAAGACATTATCAGTGATATTAGAAAGATCATAGAAAATGGGAGAGGTACTGAAAGACTGGAGAAAGTTCTTTTGAAAGAGAAGAGAACACACTACAAACTAGTATAAGCTAGTCAACTTGACTAGAACTCCTTGGAAATTCCTAGAACAAATCATTAGAGAGATGGTTAATGAACTACAAAAGTAAAATTTACAAAGAGTCCACATGGATTTTTAAGAAAATATTAGGACATAGTAACTTTATCTTTTCTTGATGGGAGTAGTATATTTTCATTTTGTATCATTTCCCTACATTTTAGTAAAGCATTTTTATAAAGTATCTCATTCTGATCTCTGGAACAAGATAGAGAGATGTGGACTAAGGGATTATACAATTAGATGGATTCAGGTCTTTGTGAATGGTCAGACAACAGTCATTAATAGGGTAGTAGTCTTCAATAGAGGAGTATCTTGGTTCATGCTGATCCCTGTGTTCTTTAATATGTTTATTAATTACTTGGATAAAGATAGAAGTAATGTGATTTGCAGAATTAAACAGAGCTAAATGTAAAGAATGTCACAAACATAAGATAGGGGAATAATTGTTAGGCATGGGGATTTCAGTGATTCCTAGTTTGATCTGAGTCAGCAGTGTGATATAATAGTTAAAGAAGCTCATTTATAATCTTCAACTGCTTTAAGAAAGGCAGAGTTTCAGAAAATTCAGAGGTAATAGTCCTGCTATATACTTTGTCTAAATCAGAATCACATCTAGAGTATTGTACTGAGTTCTAAGCACCACAATTTAGAAAACACATTGATAAGATGGAGAACATATATTTTATTAAATTTATTTACTTACTTTTACCAATTACATGTAAAAAAACAAATTTCTACATAAGTTTTCCAAAGTTCATATGATCCAGATTATTTCCCTCTCTCCTTCCCTCCCCTTTCCCAGTGCTGGCAAGCAATTTGATCTATGTTATACATGTATTATCTCACAAATCATCTGGGTAACATCTAAAGAAGATTAACTGATTTTTTTGTTCATTTGTTTTAATGACTTTATCGATCTGCTCTTTCACTTTTTTATTTAGGAAAAAGTTTAGGGATGTAAAATTTCCCTGACTACAGATTTATCTGTATCCTACCCAGTTTTGGTATATTGTCTCATTGTTGTCATTATCCTTAATGAAGGTATTGACTTCTCTATCATGTTTCCAGGAACCTGACATTGAGATAACTTATCACCTTGAGGTTGAATCAGTCTTAGCACTCACACCTCATCAACACTCTCTGCCCCTCTGAGTGGAAGACTGAGCAGTGAGCTCCAAAATCTCCATGTAGGGATGGGACTCAGGCCAGTCACCTCTTCATTTCCCACCTGGTTACACTCATTTGACTTCTCAATCGTACTCCCTTCCTCTTTTCTCCACAGCCTCATTTTTCATCTTCTTCTTGTATGTTGCCTTCCTCCATTAGATTGAAAGCTCCTTGAAGTGAAGGACTGTCTTTCCTTTTCATATTTGTATCCCAGCACTGAGCACAATGCCTGTTTCATTATATGTATTTAATAAATGTTTATTGAATAATTGACCCATCCACTCTTTAAGATTAAGTTATTTAGATTAATTTTAATCATTGCTTCAGCAGCCCCTTACTAATATAATTTTTATTTAATTATCTTCTGATAAAGATGTTTAATATTTATTTTCTCATATTTGTTTGTGAAGGTGCCATGCATAGGTCATAGATATATCTTCTTCTTTCTATTCCCATTAAGTAATCTCCAGAGGTTTATCTTATCTAACTTTTCAAAAATTCTATTCAACTCCTTCAATTCTCTTTTGTTTAGATTTTTCTAGGTTTGAAAGAAAATTGAGGTTCCTCACTATAGTAATATTACTATTTCTATAACTCATTTAACTTTTCCTTTATTTAGATGCTTTGCCATTTGGTACACACATATTATTGGTATTCAAAATCCATGATACCTTTTAGTGAAATATTTATCTAATTAAGTCTTTATCTGAGGTCATGATTTCTTCTCCTTCCTTTAAGAATAAAACAAAAACAAAAATGCATTATTTTAACCTAGTGTGCCTCTTTAGGTCTTATGTATGTTTCTGGTAAACTACACTTTGCTGGTTTTTGGTTTCTAATCCATTAAGCTGTTTATTCTCTTTCATCTTATGAGTGAATTCATTTCATTTAAATTCACAGTTGTAATTATTAATTTTATATTTCCTTACATAGTTTTCTCTTATCCATTGTTTCCTGGGGAATGACTGAACAATATGGTATACAGTTGTAATGGAAACCTTTTTCGCCATAAGAAATGATGAACAGGATAAATTTAGACAAACTTGGAAAGACTTAAATGAACCAATGCAAACTAAAATGAGAAGAACCAGGGAATAGTGTATATAGTAACAAATATTCTATAATGATCAACTGTAAAGGACCAAACTATTGTCAGCAAAACAGGGTTCTAAGATAACCCCAAGGGAGTCATTATAAAAACAATACTACCCATAGCCAACGAAGGAACTGTCAGAATCTGATTTCTTTCCTGCATTTTTTATTGTATATACATGATTTCAGTCATGAAATGGGGATTATGGAAATATATATTACATAAAAACACGACTATAGCCTGTAACAGACTATTTACCACCAGAGAGGAGGATTGAGGGAGAGAATATGAATTGCAAAATGTCAGAAACAATTGTCAAAATTATTTCAACTTGTAAGTGAAAAATAAAATTCTATTAAATTATTCTTGGTTGTAAGCTTATACTCTTTGCCTTCTAGATTACTATATTCTAAACTCTTTGATTCTTTATCATGATTGCATAAAGAGGTGATCTTGTATGATTAAAATTTTTTTTAAAAAAATACTCTTACCTTCTGTCTTAGAGCCAATACTGTATATTGGTTCCAAGGCAGAAGAGTGGAAAGGGCTAGGCAGTGGAAGTTAAGTGACCTGCCCAGGATCACACAGCTAGGATGTGTCTGAGGACAGATTTGAACTTAAGACCTCCCGTTTCTAGGCTAGTCTCAATCTATTGAGTGACCTAGCTGCCCCTCTAAGGTTCCTTTTAACACTAATTTTCTGTATTCTGTGTCATCATATTCCATGCTTTCTGGTCCCTTTCAGTTCTCACATTCTCTCTTCTTAAAAGCTATGTCCTAAGGTCCCTTCAAAGCTAGGATGCTGTAAAAGTTAAACTTATTTTCTGTGAGAACATTTGTACTCATACGGTGTGATGGATTTTTCATTCACTGGGAAAAAATGTTTTATGTAAGAGAGTAGGTAGATACTTTCTGGTTGAGTTTCAAAGTGGAAAAATCTATCAGGAATTATAAACAAACCCCTCTGTGCTTATTTAGCATTGTGAGAGTGCCCTATCTTTTTTTTTTTTCTCTACTGAAAGGAATAAGGATAAGGAGGTAGGGAACAGCATATTATTCCCCACCTGCCTACCATTTGGGTCCAAAATGTTCTTTCTTTTAAGGCTAAATTGAACTTATTTACATAGAAAAGCCAAATTTTGGATGACCTGTGTATGACTTATACCATCTAGTTTTAGGGTCAAGGTTTAGATAGTATTGTAGACCAGCATTTCAGCCATCTCATACAGGTATTGATTATGGTTTAAGGGAAGAACAAAACTGGTAATCCGAAGATCTCATGTCTAGACCTGCTCTGTTGTTGACATTCATTATAATCTTGGGCAAATTATTTAACCTGACTTATTTCCATGTAAAAAGGCGAGTTTGACCAAATGATCTTTAATGTCTGACATTCTGTGTTCTCTTTTTCTTTGTTCTGAGTTCTCTTGAGTTCAAAATTTAAAATTTTATGATTCTCTGAAGTCTTGGTATAGTGATAAAGCACTGGTTTCTGAGTCAAGGACTTCAGTTTTATTTACCTGTTCGACCTTGAAAAAAAACATAACTATTTTAAGCCTACAAATCCTTTTGAAAATTGCAGAGTTGGAATAGATGATCTCTAGGTTCTTTCCAGTTCTAAATCTTAGGAGGCTACAGATACTTGCTTTAGCACCCTGTATTGTTGCTTTAAAAATGTCAAAAATCCCAAAACAATAATTATTTCTGGTACATTATAAAGGAAAAAATAGTTCTTGTATTAGAATGTAAAAAATGTTGATAACCGATCTCAAGCTCTCTTTTAAAAATGTATTTTAAAGTTTCTGTTTATATAATACAATTAATAATGGGCCCATTTTCCAAAAAATAATAAAACAAAATTTTATCTTCTAAGATAATTTCAGAATTTTGACAATGAAATAGTTTTTAGTATCTGAAAATTATGACCATAGAAGTATATAAACAAAGTATAAAATATTTTTAATTTAATTAAACATATAGCAGATAAGTTCTGAAATTTGCTCCTCTTTATTCATTTTCATATCATCTTCAGCTGGAACTGCTACATTTAGCAGCATGCAATAAGTTGCAAATGCAGAAGCAATATGGGAGAAAGGGAAGGCTTTTTGAATCAGATAGATGAAGATCTAGGCTTTGATTAAAATCATATTCCTAGTTAATGTAAAATATGACCATTGAGAAAAAAAGCCTACATATCGAAAATTGGTAGAGCAACTTACATGTTATATATATATATATATATATATATATATATATATATATATATATATATATTGTAGATGTGGGGGATGAAAATAAAATGTTTTCATTCTCCATTTGTGTCAATGAAAAGGTTGTAAGAATCATGGGCAAAATCAAGTTTAATTGTTGTTCTTTGCCAAAATTCACCAATTTTCAGCTACCAAGTGAAGATTTAAAATCCCTTATCTATGATACAAAGCAATATTTATTACCAAATTAATTCTGAAAGGCATCCTTGATCATTTTTAAACCATTATGTTTCAGAGGGCCTTTGAAGTAAAATGGGCGGAGTTTTGTATGTGGTGTTAATTGCTCCATTGTTCATTTATTCAGTCTGGTATTTTAACTAGCTCTTTATGTGCCATAATGAGCCCAAAATTCAAGGAAAAATGCTTGGCTCTCGAATCTTGACTTTTTTTTTCTTAGTTAAAAGCATAGTGGAAAAAGAAGTTGGGTGGAATTCAGTGCCTGGAGTTTGTGGACATGGCTCCTGGGGTGTCTTGTCTCCCTCTTTTGAGTCTGGCTCTTACACAAAACTAGAGGACTCAACATAAATAAAACAAGGACCCTAATGCAAATGTAACTTACCCCAAAACAAACAAAAAAAACTGGTTTGAAATGGATGGATTATTTGACATTATTGATCTTTTTGGTACAGCATCATGATCCTTTTAAACTACAGTTGTAGTTTTGAAACTGGTTTCAGAGGATTTCCGCTAGTCATTATTTCTGCTTCTATAGGTAGGATTACATATTCTTTTTTAGCAAAGACATCAGAATATCCAATTGAGCATCCAGAAATAAATTCATAAAATTTTAACACTAGAAGGAATCATAAAATATAGAATTTAAAAACAATGGTGGAACGACTAAGGATCATGTAATTGAAACTCATTATTTAGAATAATCTATTCTTTCTTCAGAAATTGATTTGGTTTTTAACTTGATTGAAATTTGTCCTAGATTATAACTATTGAACATTTTTTTTATTTGAGTAGGACACATCTACAATGTCTATTCATAGTTGCCTCTAGTCTTTTGATGTGCAATAATACTTTAAAAATTTCCTCCATATAAAAATACCCTTTTCTACAGTTGGCCCAAACAATGTTTTTCACACTAATTACACAGATGATATATTACCAACCTCCATCCTCAAGTTCTGAAACCTCACATTAGCTTCATTACACTTTGCTCTGATGGAACAATCTACTCTGTAATTTTGTTTCATCCAAAAATTATGCACATTGCAGTGAGGTATAATGTAGAGAGTGTGGAACTTTGGAGCCTGGTGTAATGGATAAAGTGCAGGATTTGAAATTAGAAGGACCTGGTTTAAAACCGGATTTTGCTTCTTGATAACACTGCGACCATGTACAAGTCACTTTCGTTCTCTGAGTCTCAATTTCTTCACCTAGAACATAGTAACCATTTCATGTGGCTACTGGGAAGCTCAAATGAGATATGCAGAATATCTTGTAAACTTCAAAGCACTATTACAGTAGGTAGTAGGTGTTATTAGCAGTCCATTATTGGAGCTCCTGGAACCACTTTTCCCTGAGCTATAAAGTAGATATAATACTACTTCTATTACTTCACAGGATTGTTGTTAGGAAAGTGTTCTGTGAAAAGCAAGATGATCTAGAATGGGAGCAATTATTCTTTTCTCAAACTAATTAGAGATGCTAGGCCAGGCATGCTTATGTTTTATTTGACGCTAGTTGACTGTCTCATTCAACTGCTTTAAAGAGGTAGGCTATGCTCTTCCCTTCAGAATGATTTTAGCACAAAATTCATTGTTTCACTCTTCTCCTTTCTCTGCCCAGTAATATACTCTTGGCCATACAATGGTCATAAAATCAATCTGCAATCCTGTACCATTTCACTTCAAGCATGCTTAGAGAAGAGACTAATTTGGAAATCCCTTTTTAAATGAAACTGTTGAAAAGGAAACTTGTATGTGATTGATTTTCTTGTAACTCGTGGTGTCTTTGAACTTGAGGCATCACAGGAGTTTGAAACAAGAGAAAGTCTCAGAAAATATAGTTTATTTATCAGATGAAATGAAAGTAGTCTTAACTGTGAATTTGGAATTAGATGATCTGAGTTCCAATCTTGGCTTTTCAGGGGAAATGGCTTCCATTAGTATAGCACTTTGTAATTTCCAAAGGGCTTGCCTCATAATAACCATCAACTAGAGAGTACAAATATTAATATTTGAATTTTATATTTTTATAATTTTATTTATATTATTTATATTTATTATTTCATTATATATTATATATTTTTAAATATATATATATATAATTTTATATCTGACAAAATTAAGACCCATTATAGTCTTAGTCATACAATGGTCATATATAGTCAATCAATAAGCATTAATTACTGCCAACTTTGGGTCAGAAACTGAGATACTGAGTTCACAGATACAAGGACTGAAACAATCCCTACTCTCAAGGAGCTTACATTCTTTCTAGGGAGACAAATATAGAAGTATATTGAGAATAAAAAGAAATAAATACAAGGTAATTAAGAAAGTGGATATCTAGGTGGTGCTATGAATAGAGCTTGGATGGGGAATACTCATCTTCAGTTCAAATGTGGCTTCAGATACTTAAGAGCTATTTGGCCCTGGCCAAGCCACTTAGCCCTATTTGCCTCAGTTTCCTCATTTACAAAATGAGTTGGAGGAAGAAATGGCAAATCTCTCCATAATCTTTTCCAGGAAAACCCCAAATGGGATTAGGATGAGTCGGACCCAACTGAGCAACAGCAAAGTAAATAGAGCATAATTAGGGAGATAGCAGTTGAGAGAATCAGGAAAGGTTTCATGTAGAAGCTACTACTAGATTTATAGATGTGGGGGTCATCTACATAGAAGTGGTACTTAATCCCATGGAAGTTAATGAGGATGCCAACAGAAAGTACAGAAGGGAGAATAACTGAGGACCCAGCACAAAGCCTTAGGAAAATGCTTAGGAAGGGCTGATGAGCCAGAGAAGGAGACAGATAAAGTATGGGGTCAGAAAGGATAATTGTACTGGGGTGAGAACGGTTAACGGTGTCAAACACAGCAGATAGAGAAGAATGAAGACTCAAAAGAAACAATTAGACAGTTTCTTTCCCCTCTTCCCCCAAAGTTTAACTGAGAAAAGGAAATACGTATAGGATAATCACTTGAGGGAATGTATGAGTCTGGTGAGAATTTTTTTTTTAAAGGATCAGAGAGAGATAGTTATATTTGGAGGCTGTAAGGAAGGCACTGATAAATTGAGAAAGGTTAGAGGGGGCATAATAATGGGTACAGGCTTCTGAAGAAGAATGGAGGAGATGGATCAAAAGGTACATCTAGAAGTATGAGTCTTGGCAAAGAGAAAGGCCTCCTCATTATTTGAGGATCAAGTGAAATAATGGGCTCAAAAGTGCTTTATAAATTTTAAAGTGCAATTAGGTTATTCCTGTTGGTGAGAGAATCAAAACCAGTAAATAAAAAGTCTAGATTGGCCTCTACTATAGACTGGCCGAGTATGTCTGGCCAAGACCCTTCACATCTCTATGTTCCAAGCAACATTCATGGTATTCTGTAAAACTGGTGCTGATCTATAATTTACAAGGAATTTTCTTCCAGGAATTTGAATTTCAATCAATTCACAGGAATGGTCCCTCAAATGCTGTAGATATTCCATAGGCACATATGCCCATCTAAATATGTTTACAGTGGGGGTGGGTGGGTGACAGGGTGAGCAGCTAGGTGGCTATTTGGATCTGGAGGAGAGGTCCTGGGTTCAAATATGACCCCAGACACTTCCTAGCTCTGGGACCCTGGAGAAGTCACTTAACCCTCACTGCCTAGCCTTACTGCTCTTTTGCCTTGGGGGAAAAAAAAATACAGTAATGGTTTTAAGATGGAATTCAAGGGTTTGAAAAATAAACCCAAACCAGAAAGTGCTCTCTTCTTTCTCAAAGCTCTCTGCATTTTATTTGCAGCTCCTACATTTTCATGGGCACTAATGCTCTTGTGAATAAGGTACAGGAGGCATGGAAAAAGCACTAGATTCAAAGGCAAAAAATTTGGGTTTGAAAGATCTTGTTTCATAGGACCATAGTATCTTAATTTGAATAGTGAAGGAATTTAAACTAGATGATTTCTAAGATTCTTTCCAGCTCTAAATCCTATGTACCTATGACTCACACTGGCTATATAATGGGGTTATTGGGAGTAAAACTTTTTATAAAGCTTAAAAGCATTGTAGAATGAGAACTATTATTAATAATAATGAATTTTAACTTCCTTGAAGACAAGAGGCTCTGATATCTTTGTATCTGGGGCACCGAGACAGGACCTTTCATGTAAATTGGGACTCCTGGTTACTAATCACTTGGATCTAAGAAAAACAAACTCTGGATATTCCTCTGCAGAGCAACTTGTATCTCTTTGGGAAGATTCCTGAATATTAAACATGCTGTGTGACTCTAGGCAAGTCAATTGACTGTTCTGGGTCTTGATTGCTTTATCAAATTGTGGATAAAATACTTACCTACCCTCCAGGGTTTTTTGAGGAAGCACTTTGTGAATCATAAAAATCAATAAAACAGGAGTTGCTATTGCGTGAACAGAGTTTGGCTCTAACCTTGCAGATTGTAGTGGTTCTATTTTTATCTAATTCTGCTCATCTTTCTTAGACACTGGTGTCAAGTTTGGCTAAAGTGACTAGAAATATATTCCTTCACCTCTGCATTTTTTGGTCTTAACGTTTTCTGCCCTGACCTGTTTTATGTTTTCACAAACTGAGCCCCTATGGACCTGCCTGAACTTTCTTGGTGTGATCCAGCCTGAATTCCTTCCTTTCTCCTCCCTCTCCTTTTTCCCTTTGATATGTTTGGGGTTTTGTTCATCTCCCCCAAGGATGGGCCTCGATTGCTGATGTGGTGCAAAGTGCGAATGGTTTTTAATTGAGCAGAAACATGTGGAAGGATCAAGAGTATCTCAAGGGATTACAGAAAAATTCCAAATTTGTACTACATACAGCTTGTGTTTAGAGCAGGGTCTGCTGGGAATAAATGTTAGTTAGTGTGGCCTGTGACCTTAAAAACTGTTGACATGGATTTCAGCCAGGAACTAGCCACAGACCTCCTTTGTTAAGCTCATTCATAGCTCCTTGAAAACTCTACTCAGTGCAAGTTGCCAACTTGAATCTAAGGAAAGCAGAGCTTCTCCCCCACCCCACCCCCCTTTCTTTCCCATGCTTTGGAAACAGAGGACGCCCCTTAACCAGCAAGACTTCTTTAATAGGACTCCATAGCCTAAACTGAATTGGAATTGACAGTTTCCTGGCTTGGGGTTGCCAACTGGCGGTGCAACGAGGCATGGGGACAACAGTTTTAGGGAGTGTATACTACTGTTTATGTATACATAGTAGAAACTTAACTCCAAAATATTGTGAAACCCACTTAATTCAAAAATCAATACCCTCTTGTCTGAATTAGAAAAGTTTTCTAAATTTTCAAAGGAAGATAATTCAAAAAGGTTATTATCAATCTATGTATATTATATGATATGAATATATATCTATATTCATAATACATACATATCACACACACACACACACCCCAAACCTGTGATTTTTTTCAGTGTACAAAATGAATATAGTTTGTCATTTTCTCTGCAAGGTGTAGTTCTGTAGTATTTCATGGACCCTTGAGAAATTTAAGTTACTCACCCAGAGTCTCATGGTAAGAAAAAGGATTTGAATGCAGGTCTTCTGATTCTGAGGCTAGCTGGCTATCCACTGTATCACATTGTATTTTATATATTAGTACATATCTATATACATATAACAAGAGAAAAGATAAAATAATATTTTTCATAATGCATCCCGAAATTTACCCCTTTTTGTCTATATAACTTTAGAAGAAAAATTATATTTGATTTATAGAATTTCTCTTTCTCTCTTTTTTTTAATAATACATTTTAGCAGGGATTCTTAACCATTTTTATGCCCTGGATTCTTTTGGTAGTCTGGTGAAGCCTGTGAATTGCATCTCAGAACAATATTATTACATGTATAAAATAAAAGATAGAGGATTGCAAAGGAAGCCAATCATAGTGAAATGAAGTTTGCAAAATATTAAAAAAACAAAATCATGGATCCCCAAGTTAATATTTTCTGATTTATAAGAACTGGATATTTGTTTATTGTGTATCTCCCAAAGAAATTTATAGATGTAAATTTTACCTTCTTTCTCTGCACATTATTCTCATTTGGTAGATTGATGGGTTATCTTATCACTTTATACGAGAATGAAGTGTACAGTTGTTAGGTTAGAACACTTTCCCAAGGTCATTTAGCAAATCAGTATTATAATTAGAACTATAAGTCAATATTTTCCAAGTCATATACTGTACATTGCTTTCCTATCTTTAAGTTCTCTTCCTATGCTAATATTCTGTGTTCTATATTCAAATATCTAGCTTTAAGAACTTGCTTAAGATTTTGTGTTCTTTAATCTAACTTTGTTCTAAAATTGCTTCCAATTCTTATATTTTATATTCCACTATTCCCTCCCTCCTCTAAAAATCATTTATTGGTACTGCTGTGTTATGTTTTAATGTCTTGTCCAGTTCTAGCATTCTTTGACTGTAAGCTATCTGAATATAAAAAATATTAAATTTAAATTGTGGTTGGACTCTGAATATTTTTCTGGGTGGTCGCCAGGGATTTAATTTCTAAATCCCAAAATCGATTACTAAAGTAAATAGAATTTATGGTAGTTTATTTACAAGAGAGGGAAGATATTGAGAGAGAGAGAGAGAGAGAGAGAGAGAGAGAGAGAGAGAGAGAGAGAGAGAGAGAGAGAGAGAGAGAGAGAGAGAGAGAGAGAGAGAGAGAGAGAGAGAGAGAGAGAGAGAGAGAGAGAGAGAGAGAATTAGATTGAGAGATTGATTAATCTCTGACTTCTTCTGATATCAGTTAGAATTTCTAAACCCCTGGGGGAAAAAGACTCAAGACAATGGGCCTTTCTCTGATGTTTAGGCCTCTGAGAAAGGCAGGGTCACTAAGTCAACCTTTTCACTCACTAATGGTGACTGTCTAAAATGGAGTAGTCTGAGAATCCTCCATCCAATTCAAATCTCGAATTGAATAATCTTTTTATGGCCTCTGATTCTCTTTTTAAAGATCTTTTTCTCCTGTGTCACCTCCCTTAAATTTCATGTCTACCAATCACAGCAGTCGCTCCTCTCCAGGACTGCCCACTCTTTAGTTCACACCTTCTTTGGTTAGATTATACCTTTTGGGGTTACTTAACACCTTTTTTGGTTAGTTCACCTTTTGTATTTAACACCTTTTTGTAGTTAAAATGGGTAGATCTACTTAAAATATTGAGTTATCACCTTTTTGTAGATTAAAATGTAGAAATAGATTGCGGATTACAATTCATTCTTCCCAATAAAGGAATAGCTAAGTACCTTGTTACAGTCAGGTGATTACAATTTAATTGTCACAATAAAGGAAGAGCTAAGTATCTTCATTGTTACAATCTGGAAGTAGCTAAATCCAATCTTCACAAAAGAAGTATATCTGCTAAAAAACAACCTATTTTTTGTTTAGTGTTGACAGACTGACAGGTGCCTGGGAGTCATCTTGAATAATATTAATTATGATCTTTTGGTGGTAACCATTTTTAATAATGTACATTTTTACTTACCCCTTGAGAAATTTCAGTTGTTAGAGTGGAGTATTTATTTCCAGATATACTGTAGAGATTGTTATTTTTAACATAAATACTCTAGCAGACTTAGCACTTTGAAGAGCTTCTGAATTTGGGCGTGAATTTAGTGTTGCATGTGTGAGAAGAGAACGAAAATGTTGACGGAGTCAGTTTCACATTGGCCTGTAGGCTGTGGAAACTTTGTAGGAAAAATGTTATAATTTTCTTGAAAGGAGGAAAAAAAAGAGGTGCTCATTTATATATGTATTTTTAAATCCTTACCTTCCATCTTAAAACTAATATTGTATATTGGTTCCACAGCAGAAGAGCAGTTAGGGCAAAGAAATGGGATTAAATGACTCGCTCAGGGTCACACAGCTGGGAAGTGTCTGAGGTCAGGTTTGAACCAAGGGCCTCCCCATCTCTAGACCTGGCTCTCAATCTGCTGAGCCACCTAGCCAGGCTCATTTATATTTGAGGAAAATTGCTGAGAATAACTTTTTCTCCTTTTCTTTATTTACATCATTATCCCTATCTTTAATGCTTGTCCTGCTCAGAATGAAATTTTCCTTCTCTCTCTTAGTATGATTGGATTTAGGGTTGGAAGAGACCTTTGGTGTGATATCTACATAATGAAAAACAGAAAAGCTCAGAGACATTAAGTGACTTCCCAAATATCCTACAAATATTAAATGGCAGAGCGGAGATTTGAATATAGTCCTAAGACACCAAGTCCTCTTGATATCCTTGTACTAGTCCTCCTGTACATACTTTATCTGCCCTCCAAAGTCTGTAGAATGCCCTATTTAATGTTTATTCAGTAAATATTGTATAAAAGAACGCTTTGGAGACAAAAGACCTGCATTCAGATTCTGATTATGCTTCTTTTTTTCATTCTTAAACCTGTACTTTCTTTCTTATAATTGATACAAACATCAAAGTAGAAGAGCAGAAAGGATTAGGCAATTAGAATTAAATGGCATGCTCAGGGTCACACAGTAGGAAGTGTCTGAGGTCAGATTAGAACCCAGGGCATTTCATCCTTAATCGAGAACCTTAGTCTGGTTGTAATATTAAGAAGTCATAGTTTTTATCAGCAGTTCCTTCTGCTGATTAGTATTGTACCCATTCCTTCATATCTAAGTAGATGATGTTTTTGATTTTCTGTGGCTAAAAAAATCATCAGTTTAACAGAACCTTCTGGCAGTATGCTTTTCTCAACTTGGATAGGCTGGTTGTGAGACAATATAGTTACAGAATGACTCTGGGCCATCCTAGAAGTCTTTCTCATACCATATTAGAGGTTATGTTCCAATCAAATAGCTTCTGAGAATCCAAAGTCACACCATAGAGGAGAACATTATGATGCCATTTCCAATATGTCAGTATCTTAGTTATTTAATGTCATAGGATAATAGTCCTAGAGTCAGAGATACCTCAGAGACTATCTAATCCAACCTCATTTTAGAGTTGAACCTGGAGCCCAGGGAGATTAATTGATTTGCCTATTTTGGTATATTACAATGATTTTAATTATGTAACACTGCTTCAGTGGCGGTGCTCCAAAATATAGCCCTGTGTGGTCTGCTCAGTAGACAGAGAGAGACTCTTAATTGATGAGGAATTCTGAGTGTGGCATAGCACCCTTGTAAGGGACTTAATTGAGTTGACTCCAGTTACTCTTTGGGAGAGACACATGGAGGAAAGGAGATTGAGAGGGTAAATGAGGAGAGAAAGACTTTGGAATTTCAGTCATGAATGGGAAACCAGCCCCATCATGTCCCAGGACTTGATTGAAATTCTTGAGACTAGATCTCTAGTAAGTGAGATTATTCCCTCTTTCCTTGGTTGAGCTGAAATCTTATCTCACTCTCAGCTGCAGAGCTCATTTACCAGAAGAGTGTCTGGAACCAAGTCAGTATGTCCGTTATTTAGAATATCTGCAGCGAAGTATTCCGTTTTCTTTCCTCTCTGTAGATGTAGGATGCAACCCAGGGCAGAAAGTTGGAGATGCTGCATTCAGCCTTATTCTTACTGCTGAGAGGCAAATTATTTTGAAGTCCCATTTCTTTCAGTATGTTTTTCCTCAGTGCTTTATTGTGCCATGGATGTGACCTTGAATTCTTGAAGGATAGGACAGCAAAGGACAAGTACTGTCAGGTCTTGCCAAGCTGAAAAGGCTTCAGGGATGGGTCTTGCAAGAAGCAGCCTAGCAAATTGCAGAGTTTTACCACCAGAAAGTTGGCCAGCGTAATTCATCAAACTTTTGGCAATGGTGATGAAGAGCTTTAATCTTTGTCAGTGGGAGGAGTACCTAAAATGATGAAATCATGGATTTTTAAAGGATTGAAACATTCTTCCTCATCAATAGGAGCAATTAATCATTTTTCTGGATGGTGAGATGAGATTAATAGGAGAGTAATAGCCATAATTCGTGTAATGCTATAAAGTTTAAAAATTGCTTTGCAAATGCTTCATTTTATCCTCTCAGAAATCCTGCAAGTAAGTGCTATTATTATTTCCACTATTTTACAGATGAGGAAACCGAGGCACATAGTGGTTCAGTGAGAAGTCCAATACTCTATTCACTATATGGCAATGCCTCTACAAAATGTCTTTAAAAGAGAAAAAAATATACATGTTGATGAAAAGAAAACAATTAATTATACTTTATAATACAAAAATTACTGCTAGACTTTTAAAAACTTTGATTCCAATGCAAATAAATACACTTTATTCATTTTGTTATCTATAAAAAGGCACTGTGGCTTACTGGATAAAGAGCTGGTCAGAAAACTAGGAAGACCTTCAAGACTCACCCCTACTATGTCCTTGAGTCAAATTCAAATAGAAATGGATCCCTGTCACTACATATTGACATAGAAAACTACAAATTAACATGATCTATTTTTATTTATTTTGTTAAACATTTCTCATCTACCTTTTAATGTGGTTTAAGCTACACTCAGGACTTTTGCAGACCAGGGTTAGATACTTACTAAGAAAGTAGTTTCCTTGTCTGGAACGTTTCTTTGCTAGTTAAATCACAATTCCCCATCGCTAATGTCTTCAATTTGTCTTTTTCACTTTTGTCTTTTATTAAAAGTATGATTATTGGGATGAACTTAGTATTACTACATGCTAGTTGGTTTTTTTGGGGGGGGGAGGTGGGAAATATAGCCTGTATTTGAGCCACTATAGCATTTATTTTCATTGTATGGAAATATATTTTCATGAGGTTTCACAAAATGGGAGAAAGCCCACCTTTTTTTAGAAGCTTTGTTTCCTCAATTTTTCTCCCATCCCTTTTTGTAAACTTTGATTAAGATTTTTTTTGCTGTCTCCCCAGCTGCAAGTGTCTCACATCAAAGGAATATATGAAACTCTTAAAAGATAGTTATGAGTTCATCATCTCGGCAAAGTGGGACCTGAAGACTTCAGATAACTTCCAGCCACAAACCATTTTCACGTCGTCAGGGAGGTATAGCTTCATCCTGGGTTCACTATATTTCCTTTTTCAGCTTGCCACTCTAGGACCCTGGCAAATATTATTTTCTTTAGTTTTACTTACATTTTTCTTATTGAGTGTAGGGAAAACATAATAGGACATTATGGAAAAAGGAAAAAAGGTTTTTAAAAAAAATGTAGTAAAAAAGCACACATGAGAAAGTTAAGATTTTGAGTATCCTTTGGCTCTTCCTTCCTTTGTCCCACTTGTACAAATCTAGGCTTCATTGCTTTCTTAGTACATTTCTAGGAGTTGTTCTAAGCTAATTATAGAATTTTAGAGTTAGAAGTAATCTTGAAACATAGAATGTCAGAACTTGAAAGACCTTAGAGTATAGAATATTGAAACATGGAACAGAGAATGTTAAAGCTAGGTCTTAAAGCACCATATAAATGAGAGTTATTGCCTGTTAACATTTTCTTTTTAAAAACTTATTATTCATTTATTTTTAACATGAAAAAATTTTCATTTCAAATTATCTGTCTCCCAACACCTTCCCCCATACATTGAGAAGGAAGTAGCAATTATCTATTAACATTATTTTCTAATATTTTTTCTTCTCAGATCATTCCTAGCTCAATTTTAGCAGTCAGTATTAAGGTCTCTTCTATTTTTTAAATTCCATGATCCTTGTCTTTGCCTTTATTGATCATTACTAAGTCCATGTTAGAATTTTAGACTCATAAATTTACTAATCATATGCTCAACCAAGAAAAGTTACTCCATAAAATATATTCATCTAAAACCAATCCAAACCAAAACAAGGGGTAGGTGGTATCCCAATGTTTTCTCTGTCAGGAACCATTTCTTTTGGCAGTTTAGGACTCAGATGACTTGGTGGGCAGAGAAACCATAATGTTCACTTTCAGAACATTTTTTATTAGTGAAGAATGAGAAGATAGCAAAGAAATCTTTCAGAAATGCAGAAAATAAAGGAAAAGAATTTTTTAACAAGTTTGAGAGTTTTTTTTTTTTTTGGAAAGCAGCAATGTATTAAAGACTGAGAATGGGGAGGAAAACACATTCTTAAGGGGTGGGGGAGAATATGTACAGAATAATCAGAAGAATCCCCGCATATAACCTTCAGGGGGCCCCTTGCCCAATACAAATAAAGAATCAAACAATGATTTATTTAGGAAGGGGAAACCAAGACTGAGCTCCCTCCACCCTGTGCCAGCTCAGTATCTGCCAACCCAGCTTCCCAGTCCTGATCCATCTCTGCCCCTCCATTTGGGGAGGAGGGTCAGGTGTGGGGACTCAGATTCTTCTTGGTTTTGTGTGTTATTAATTTTTTTCTTTCCAAGACCCATTCTCAGCTAGGCCCTAAGGAAGCAGAGGTGAGCAGCTCCCAGGAGTGAGGCTGGTCAAAGGGGAAAAGGGATGGCAACTGGTTCCAGCGGGCATAGGGAGTGAGGGTAGGAGCATATTTTTAGCTCAGTGCTTACTCAAAGAATAGGCCTCATAAGAAAAAATGTTCCTCCAATTTCCCCTTCCAACTATATCATTAAATAGTATGTATTTGTGGTCTGGATCAGGTATCAGGAATGAGAAACTTCATGACAATAATTAATCTTTAGGCCTTTTCTTCAATAGCTAAAATTGTTAACAGTATTTTAGGTTGTTGGCAAGGTTCTATAGTATTACATTTATAGGGCATTTCATAGTGTGACAGTGAGGAGAGCATCTTGTAAACCTTAAAGCAATGTGAAGAATCATTATTATGTTACTTGAAAGTACTTAATAATATGAGAATTAAGAAATATATCAACAGGCTTAGATATATTTTTAAAATAATGAATGAAAATATCTCAGTGAAATATTTTATATTATAAAACATTACCCTGAAATCTTCAAAATGTGTTCCTTATGAATTTTTTTCTCATTTTTGGAATAACATAACATTGTTGGAGAATATTGATTGAGAATTAAAAGACCTTTCTTTGAATACTGACTCTTCTGCTTGCTAGCTGAGAGATCTGGTGGCAGGACACATTCTCTATCTTGAGTTTAAATGTTTTCTCTGCAATGTGAGGTGATTTGACTCCATTAGTCTTTATTAAGTGTATAATCCTTTCTAGAGTACACACTTTATGTTCTGGTCTGTGTCGAGGCATCTGGTGGCACAGTGGATAGGACACTGGTTCTGGGATCAGAAAAAACTGAGTTCAAATCTGAACTCATACTTAATAGCTGTGTGATCTTCATCAAACCACTTAACCTCTCTTTTCCTCAATTTCCTCAACTGTCAAATGGGAATAATATTTGCATCTACCTTTAAAGTTTGTTTTGTAGATCAAATGAGATAATATTTGTAAAAGCACTTAGTGTGACAGATAGTAGATGCCATATAAATGCTTATTTATTTAATGCTTCCGTCCAACCTTGTGTTCTAAAGTTTTTTGTAAACTCTAATTTCTATGTTCTAGGATCCCTTCTCTTTTATAAAGTTACTTCCAGTTTAATCTTTCTATGCACTAAACATTTTGTGATTGTGAGTAGCTTTCTTAGAAAAGTTATTCACAATTCTCTGTCTTTCCCCCTCCCTCCTTTTCCCTCTTTCTTTCCCTCTCTTCCCCTTCATCAGTCTTCTCCATCTTCCTCCTTCTCTTCCTCTCTCTCCTTCCATCATTTTCTCCTTCCTTCTTTCTTCCTTTCTTTTCTACCTCCCTCCTTTCCTCCTCTATCTCCTTCTCTACTTTCTTCTTCCTTTTCTTCCTCCTTCCTTCCCTTTCTCTCTGCCTTTCTCTCTCCTTCCTTCAACCATTTTGTGTATTTCTCTTAAAAAATATCTTTCCTTATTGAACTGAACTGAGTATAGCTTTTTCTGGAAGTTTTTTAAGTCATACTTTAAAAAAATAACAAGTTTATTTGCCAAAGGTAATATATGCATAGCAAGAGAAATGTATGTTAGATATCATTGATTGGTGTATGCATATTATAGAAATTTTTTCTTATTGCAAGTGATGGAAATGTTAGGCATGTTTCAAAATAATCCTTTTTGAGAGCAGAGTCTAAGGAAAAATAACGTATTCTTTATTTTCTTGAATCATTTTTGTCTTTTTATTTAGGGCTTTAACCTATAAAATAAGCTGCCTTTGCTTCTTTGACCCAGTCTGTCTGCTTGTTTTTGTTAGACCTAGAATAATCCGTTCATGATCTCATAGCATTTGCACCTATGTGAGGATGATGCCAGTAGAAGGCTTCAAAGAAGAAAATTGCAAGAAGGCCCTCCTTCCCCTCTCTCTTTGGTGGCATTAGTTGAAGGGAGAGGGAGGAATGTAAAGGATGACTCCAGTATATGTTTTCGTAGGCAACTTTGGCAGAATTAAAAAACCCAGGACTTGAATTTAGAAAACCCATGTTTCAGAATCAGACCCATCTTTTTCTACTCTCTTTATGACTTTAGGATGCAAGTCAGTCATCTTCCCTCTGATACTCTAGACTCTCTTAAGTAAAATGGGATTGCAACTAGGCAGCTTGGTAAAGTGGAAAGGGATCAGGGCTTAGAATCAGAGGACTTTGGTTCTCATCTGGGTTCCTTGCTTTCTGCCTGTGTGACTGTGGACAAATCACTTTCTGGCCAATAATTTCCCCTTATAAAATGAAGGCTTTGGCTAATAGCTCCTGGGGGTCCCTTCAACTTTAAATGTATAATCCTATGATATTTCCACTAGCCTCTGTAACTCACAGAGTTTTCCTGGTAATGAGTGGTTTGTAAACAGAGAGTTGAAGCCTGGCATGAGAATTAGAAAGTTTCACCTCTGACAAATTTTGGCTTTGGGACTCCGAGCAAATCATGTAATCTTGTAGTGCATCCAGGTAATGCTTTAAAAGAACATGTTGCAAAGCGGTGGGTATCTTCATTGGGAGATGAGCTGCCTCAGCTAAGTTTTTTACCCCAATGAAATCATAGGTCTAGTGGTGGGTTTTTTCTTTTTTTTTTTTTGGTTATTTGTGGTCTTAATGTAAAAATATAATTTAAATTTTTATTTATTCCTTGAAACTAAATTGTAGGTATTAACCTTTTTGCTGGATGCTAGCATAAAAACATATATATGATCTTGGAGGACATTTCCCTTGGGAAACATCTCTGAGATTTCTTCAGTAATAAAATGAAGATTATAGACTAGTTGCTGATAGAGGTCAGTTAAATATTTATTAAACTCTCGGTCAATCAACCAGCATTTAGTAAGCACCAAGTATTTGCCAGCTACCATGTTAGGTGCTAGTGATAACAAACACAAAAATGAAACAATTCTTGCCCTCAAGAATTTTATTGTCTAGAGATATAAGTTAACACACACATGCATAGGTAAGTACAAAGTTGATACCAGATAATTCAGTGGCAGGAAGACACAAGTTGTTAGGGAATCTGGAAAGTATTCAGTCAGTCAACAAGCATTACAAATAACAAGTAGAAAGAGACAGTCCCTGCTGTCTAGGAGCTTATGTTCTAATGGGGAAAGATAACACATAATGGAAACTAAATAGAGGTGGGGTCCACCAGGGACATGGTGGATAAAATATAGAAATCCACCTTGGAGAGGATACATGGCTGGCTTGGGAACCTTTCTTAAACAGAGTTTCTGGGAAGTGAGAGAGGCTTATGGGCTATGTGGGGGCACTTCCATTATATGAATTCTAAGGACAGAGAAGGTAGAACTTGCACTGGGCCTAAAGAGAAATTAAGGATTCTAAGATGTGGAAGTGAGGAAGGACGTCATTTCAGGCATGGGGAATGCCAATAAAAAGATGTGAAAATAGGGGACACAGTTCTGTTTTTTGTGAAATTGAAGGTGGCCAGTTTGGTTAGAGAGTAGTATGAGTGAGTAAGTCTTTGCTCACCCAGCATGTGAAGACTGCTTCGGCTGAACAGACAGAAGAAACCAATAAGAAGGTTCAACGGCTGAGAGGGCGACGCAGCAAAGCACTGTGGAGTGCTTAGGGCGTGTTGGAGCACAAAAGACAACATGGCCATCCAATGCAGCTGAGGAAGTCTCTAGACGTAACAATTTTTCGTGGCACTGGACCCAGGCTTCCAATGCCAAGAGAGTGGGACTGTCTCTGTGCATTGGCTTTTCCACTTAAATCTTCGTCATGCACAAGTGTTTTTTGTGCACGCTCATCTACATCACAGATGAAAGAGCACAAAGACAATTGTCATCCTCGGTTACCAAGAGACTACTACTATAACTATATAGTAAGAGTGAAGGAGAAAAATGTTTGTCTGGAAAGGTAAGATGAAGTCAGATTATGAAGGGTTCTAAGTTTCAAACAGAGGAGTTTGTTTTGATCCTAGAGGTTGTAGGAAGCCACTAACATTGTATATAGGAATGATATGGTCAAAAACCATCACTTAAGGAAAAGCCACTTTGGCCGCTCTGTGAGAGAGGTGAGATAGAAAAACCAATTAGATACCCTCTGATTCTAAACGTCAATGGATGTTACATTGATCTAAGTTTGGATATTTCCATGATCTGAACCAGTGCTTGCTTTAATCTGTCCACCCTTTTCCCCTATATGATTCTTATCTATAGCTCTCCATAAAAATCCCATAGGATTCGAAATTTGGTCTTGTGATTAAGAAAAACATGAATCTTATAACTACATCATGATATCTGATAATGTCATTATACTACCCATCTTAGTGATTCATTTTTGGATCAGCAACATCATAAGTGGTAATATGTTATGGCTTGTTTGCATTTTTGATGTAGCTTTCTACTGACAAATTACTCTTGACGTAGGTGGTCCATTAAAGCTCAATACTTCATACAAATAGATGAATTTTATAGTATTTTAATATAGTTACATGAATGGTAGTGTGTAAATAGAAAAGTGACCTTGAAGTTGAGATCTGGGTTCAAATCCCATCTGCCATATGACCCTACACAAGTCACTTCTCATTTCTGAAGGCAGGTCTCTAACACTATAAGTTGTGTAGCAGTTCCTGATTTTCACTGGTTGAGGGAGTTTTGTGACCTAAAGTTCAGGACCTAAGGAAATCACAAATTTGGATCAAAGAAGAAAAGAGGGAGAGAGCTATGTAGCAAAATAATTTCAAGGATAAATAGAAACCTTTTCTGTTCCTCTCTTTCATCTCTTTTATTATTCAAGACTACTTGCTATTATTCCTGGAGGTTCTCAGATTGTGGTGCCCAAAGTAGATGAATAGCAAGCATAAAGACTGCTATTCTTAGGGACTGTTTCTATATAGCATCTATGATAAGGTGTCAGTGTAATGGTATTACTTAAATCCATGGGTTCAAGTGAGAAGGAACCCCTAAGATATTTCAGCTTCATCTGTAGCCAGAGTAAGAATCCCTTCTATAGTGTCCTGGATAAGTGGTCCAAGGTAGTTGTTCTCTAAAAACGCTCCATTGCATTGAGTGGGAACTCACTATTTCACAAGTCAGCCCCATTCTATTGTTGAACTACCCTGTCAGGAAGTCATATGAATCCCAAAGTTGAAAAGGATCTTAAATGTCATCTAATAAATCTGCCCCTGAATTTGAAAACTCTCCTAAAATATTCTTGATAGAGGGAAAACCAATTTATTGCGTGAATATCTTTCATTTTGGGGAGCTTACTGCCCACTGATGTAGCTCATTCCTTTTTCATACCTGTCATTATTTTGAAAAGAAAAGGTTTTCCTTATTACTAGCACCTCCCTGCAACTTTTATACTTTGCTTCTTGTTCTGCCCTGTGGACTATATAGAACAAATCTAATCCCAATCCTCCATAGCAACTCTTTGCATATTTTAAGATAATGATAACTCCCTTACCCCCAGTCTTTTCTTCTGCATGTCTGCAATATACCCTCCATCATCTTCATCATCATCAATATTTGGAAAGTATCTCAATAAAAATTATATAATATTAATGAAATACTGTACACATCACTTTAAGGCAGATTCAGAAAGATTAATTCCTCCTTACCAAAATGGAGGAAGAGAATTGATAGCCATTCTTAGCACCAAGTAAAAAAATCTACAGATATTCCTTTGGAACAAGCCAACTTTATTTTACTCAGAAATAAATGCTAATGGGGGCAGACCTCATTGAATTTGCTGATTGCAACCAAAAAGATATATAATAATATACCTCCAGGTGAAAAAGGCCAATGAAACAACTAAGATTTAAGAATATAATCAAAAGGCCCTCCATATTTGACGTCAGCATGAATTCAGCCAACAATATGTTTACAGGGATCAAACATGGCTGAATCTTGGGAAATTGTCTTCATAAATTGGGTATTTTATATTGGAAGCTCCATATCAGGTCATACCCACCAAAAAACTGCAAAAAGTTTCTCCTTACAGAGTTCTAGAGGGAGTGATCAGTGCACTGAATTTTCAAGGCAATGTAGAAATTTTGAAATACATCTTATTCAGGCTATAAAGATGTAAAACTCATCAGATATTGAACAAAACATGACCTTATGTCTAAAATTATACATTGGAAGTTCCCTTTCCTTCATGAACTGACCGTAAGTCACCCTACTATCTCAGTATCCTGGAGAACTCAACTAATAAACTTTTCTGGAGCTAGTCCAGAGAAAATACTTCTCAGATATAGTACTGATTGCATAAAACAACATTTTAAATAGTTATTACCTTACCAAATACTCATAATTTCCAAGACACAGAAAATAGAAAGTTTTCAAGATATGGAGAACAAAATAAGATGCATTTTATCTC
The DNA here is from genome assembly GCF_027887165.1 of Monodelphis domestica. Lineage (NCBI taxonomy): Eukaryota > Metazoa > Chordata > Mammalia > Didelphimorphia > Didelphidae > Monodelphis > Monodelphis domestica. The sequence goes on along the minus strand of NC_077227.1, from coordinate 424,917,887 downwards.
TCTCATTTTCTCTGTTCCTGAAGTTAAATCCAGGATTGTCTCTTTGAGACTACAGATAAAGAACTTAATGCTATATTACCTTTAATCAACTGCAAAGAGCAATGGTTTTAAATCTACTTATGCAGTAGTTTGTAGAACATTAAATAGAAAGGAATACTAGCAGGATCATGACTTAAGTCTAGACCATTTCTTTAATCCCAAGTAAAAAAAAAATAGGTATGATGTGAAAATGAAAAAAAAAACCCCTTTTATTTCTATAGTGCTTTGAGATTTATAAAGCCCCTTCTCTACAAAATTTTTTGAGTATTGGTAATTTAGGCTGCCATATATTACAGTGTCGAGAGTATTAGACAGGGAGTTGGGAAGACCTGAGTTCAAATTCTGATTCAGATCTAGTTGTTTGCCCCTGGGTAAATCACAGTCGTTCCTAACCTCAGTTTCTTCATTTGTAAAATAGGAATGATAATAATAGCACCTACCTCACAATGTTGTTTTGAGAATCAAATGAACTAATACATGAAGTGTTCTGCAAATCTTTTTTTTTTTTTAAACCTTTCCTTTCTGTCTTAGAATTTATACTAAGTACTGGTTCCAAGGCAGAAGAGTGGTACAGGATGGGCAATTGATATTGTGACTTGCCTAGGGTCACACAGCTATCTGAGGCCAGGTTTGAGATCAGGATAGCTGGCATGTTCCCTATTACCCCCTGCTATCTTTAGGCCTGGCTTTCTATCTACTGAGCCACCTAGCAGTGCTCTCTGCAAATCTTAAAGTGCTGAATAAATATTATTATTATTGCTATTATTATTATTATGTTACAAATTTATAACTCACTCTCTTCAATATACTGTAGTTATATGAACTCCTTGGCAGTTCCTTACACAAGACAATCCATCTCCTGCCTATACATTTTCATTGGCTATTCCCTGTGGTTGGAATTCTCTCTCTTGTCATCTTTGCCTCCTGGCTTTCCTGGCTTCCTTCTAGGCCCAGCTAAAATCTCACCTACTAAAAGAAACCTTTGCCGAACCCCCTGAATGTTAATGCTTTCCCTGTCTGCCTGCCTTTAACTTACTCCATAAATGCTATATCTGGTTTGAACTTGTGTCTGCATGTTTCATCTTCCCTCTAAGACTGGGAGCTCCCTGAAGCCCTGGACTGTCTTTTGGCTTTCTTTGCATCCCTTGCATTTAGCGTAGTACCTGGCATTTTTTTGGCCCTAACTAAATATTGATTTGATTTGACTACTACAGAAGATGAAACTGAGTGTATGGGAAATAAAATTATTTGCCAGCAATGCCATTTTTTGTTATTTACATGCTTAACTTTCTGGGGAGCCAAGCAGAAGAAATGCTTTTGGTTGTATGACTTTCTTCACTGGCATTCTCCAAGCTATCAGAAAATCAGAGAATTCTTTTTCTATTCTTGTTCTCTGGCTTCTCTTCTCTTTTCTCATTAAAGTTTGTCCCACTGTGGCAAATACTAAAAGCAATAGGGCTATTCTTCTCTTTTTCAGCTGATTGATTCCCGTTCTTGGCCTCTCCCCTTTCCAATTCATTTTTTTTTTTGTAGCACAGCTGCCAGAATTATCTTCCTCAGAAACTGGCTGGACTCAGTCATTTCCTTGCTCACAAACCTTTACTGGCTCCCTATTGCCTATGGAATAAGGTACAAACTAATCGCCCAAATATTCAAGGTTCTTTGCAAGATTTCTGACTGCTTTTTCAGCCTATCCCCTATTATGCCCTTTCATTCACTCTGTTCTTTATAATATTCAGTATTCTAAGATCCTTTTCATTTCTAACATTTTATGATTGCTCTGAATGAGAGAAATGCCCACTTATCGTGGATGATTTGTATCGAAGTCTCTCTTTTTTTTCTTCCTTGGTTCTGAGAGCTTTTCTTGACAAAATTCACTGCTCCTAGTAATGTTATTAATTAAGGCATAATATTCATGTGCCACAATTGCTGGTTTGTGCCAGCTTCTCAGTCGCCTGGAGGAAGTGCCGTTTATACAATAGCACAATATTAGATCTGGTTCCTGTCCTGTCTTAATTTGTCTAATGCATGTGGTTTTCCTTTTGAGTTTTGGGGGCTTTAAAAAAATAGATATTTTTAATGGAATCATCAGCCCTTAGTGTAGATATTTCTCTAGGTTTAGTTGTCTTCCTGCCCCCAGACCCACCCAGCCCCTCCCCAGGGGGAAAAAAGAATTGGCTTGCATGATTTGTGTCAGGATTAAGTTATGCCACCTTTGAAGTCTGTAGCCTTCTGAAAGTACAAGAAGTTGTTTACAAAGGAGCCCATCGATTCTCCTTTCCAAACCTTCCCCCTCTTCTGTGGAAGCATTCGAGCAGTAAGACCTGCACAGTCTATTTGGCACAGTAGCTGCTCTCAGCTGGCCCTGTGCCCTCCTGCTGTTAGTCAGACCAAAGGATGTGCCAGATCCCGGATTGTTGCAGAGCGGAGCCTGCCTGCAAATCTGCTTGCAGTTAGCCCGGGGCCTTTTTGGCAGTGTACCCCAGTCAATTGATTTGCTTGCAATCCGTTTTCCTTAATATTTTCCATCTGGCCAACAATGACCCATAAAGACAGACACAAAACAGGGTTTGAATTATGAGGAGGGTGATAGCAAAATTCTTCCAAATCTCACTCTAGAACCTGCAAGAATGGCTGGTTGCCATTGCAGACGGCAGAGGGAAACTTTTCCCTAGTTGCATTGCAGAAAATTCAATCAGATCAAAGACCAGTCAGCTTTTAAGTGTTTTAAAAGGCTTTATAAATTCTGTCTCTGAATATGGAATTTCAGCTGCCCACTGGAAATGATGGTGCTAATGTTTAAAAATTTTTGAACAAAAATATAATGAGGGTCAGAGGGAACTTGTCTTATACTTAACTGGCAAACTTTGAGGGATATTCAATTTTAACAGTTAATGGGCCTGGGACCCAGTTGTTGTAACTGTCTTTGGGAAGGCATTGCAATTGCCCGGATGTTTTCCCATCAACTTAGAACTTGTTGAAATGAAGGTTTTGAAAGAAAAGCTTAGCCTCTTGAATGCTTAGCAAAGAATTTTTCTAGTTTGTTGTTTGAGTCAGAATTAAGTGATGCCTAATGATTGGTCCTCTAATTCTGTGTAAGTCACTTTTTCTTCTTAGTACCTCAGAATTCTTATCTGTAAAACAAGGAGATTTGACTGACTGATATCTAAGGGCCCTTCCATGATTTGTTTCAGAACTATAATATTCGATATCAGTTTGTTTTTAGATTTTATTATTTTGTGTTCTGAGGCCTTCTGCTTAACCTTAACATCCTGAATTCCAAAGTCACCACTAAGTCTAGGGTTCTTTGTCCAAGTTCTCTAACAGTATTAATTTTCTGTTTTCTTTCCATCATCTTCATGATCATTATCATCACCACCAGCAGCTCTGCTGTCATTCTCCTTTTCCTTTTTATAGAGCTTTAAGAGTTTTAAAGTATTTGCATGCATTACCTCATTTTATCCTTATACCAACTCTGTGAGATCGGTGCTAATATTATCTCCATTTTTCAGTTGCAAAAACTGAGACCCTAAGATATTAAGTGTCCTATCAGGGTCAATCAGTCCTTATGTTAAGTATCTGCAGTAGAATTAAAAATGTAGGCCTCCCTGACTTAAATCATAGCACCCTTTCCATTATATAGCAGTGAGAAGGACCACTACCTTTGGCATCACAGAACAAGAGTTCAGACCCTGGCCATGCTACTTGCTGAATCTGTGATCTTAGGCATATCAGTTATTGTCTTCTGATCAATGAGATGGTTAGACTACATGATCTTTAAGCCCCTTTTTAGTTTAGAACCTACACTATGATCTGTGATTCTCATGCCAGTTTTTTGATGAGTCAGAACACTTAATTTTATGTCAGATTGGAATCTAAGATCAGATGACATACTTTAATTTCAACACAATTTGTCATAAAAATGTCTAGTTATAAAATATTATGTTGCTATGTTAGATACAAGGTAAATGGTGAATGAAAGGATTTTTTTAACATTTTTTTTGGGACTCTGCTTCTTCTTGAAATTTCTCACATAATCTCACATTCTTTTTAGCTCACATTTCTGTAGTCTTTTGCAATTTATAAGGCACTTCTCTCACAATAGTGCAGTCATAGTGCAGACATTATTCTCCCTGTTATACAGATGAGGAAACCGAATAAAGTTCAGTGAGGCAAAGTGAATCATATAAAGATATCCAAATATTGTCAGATCTTGGCCTTAAATCAAGGTCCTCTGACTCCCAGTTTACTTCTTTCTTATTTGTACTATAAACAATGGTTACTACTTTCTTTCAGAAAACTAGAGTTTGTGGATATTCTTCCTTGCCCTCTATCACATTGCAGAATTTGGTCCAAGCTTCTTTGTTCAGTTTCTTATTGCTTAGACCCCATAACCATGCTGCCACCTCCTGTTTACACTTTTTTTTTTAGACTTGTAGAAGTTTGACTAAGTGAATATTTCTCTAGTCTTACTTCCTTGGGGTGGTAAACTCATTGTATCTCAGCATAAATCAAATTATACTTGTTCTTTGAGTAAACTTTATTACTTCCCCTCTAAAAGGTTAAGCTTATGCTCACATGTCTTCAGGATATTAGAAGTGTAAAATAGTTGGCAGCATTTTCAGAAGTCCTACCTTTTCTGGTAACCTTTTGCCTCATTGAGAGATTGTTTCTCCTCACAAGTCTCAATTTCTCGTTTATTGGTGTTAAAATATATATGTATAGTATTTTATATACATAGTATAGGATGAGCAAATTACCTATAGGCCAATGGAAACAAAGTAGTTCTAAAAAACTGAGCAAAAAGGATCAGGCCCATAAAGTGTAGAAGAGTTGCTCAACAGATTTTGTCATGATGTTACAGTTGGTCAATTGAAGCAGAGAAATTTAGAGCTGGAAGCTCTAATTGGAAGCTCTTTTGAGCCCTGAACCTTAGAGCTGTAACAGAACATAGAATATAATAAAATGGAATTTTGAAGCTGGAAGATCTTAGAATATATAGAATATTAGATTAGAGCATATTTGAGCCTACAATGAACCTGAATTTTAAGAACATTGGAATACAAAACATAGGATATTAGAACTGAGAGCAACCTTAGAAGATAGAATGGTAGAAAAAGAATGTTGGCACTTGAATGGATCTCAGAATATATAATGTTAGAGGTAGAATGGACATAGTATTGAACCAAAAGAACATAAGATCAGAAAGGTCCTAAGGAATTCATCTAATCCGACTCCAGAGGCAGAAATTGAGATCCAGAGAGGATTATAGCTTATCCTAGATCATTCAATAACAGCCTCTAAACTAGAATCTGAATTTTCCAGCAGTATAGCTCAGTATGCTTTATTTTGGCATTCTAACTTTTAGATAGAAAAAAGGGGGGGCATTTGGATAGCTCAATGAATTGAGTCAAGCCTAGAGATGAGAGGTCCTGGGTTCAAATCTGGCCTCAGACACTTCCCAGCTGTGTGACCCTGGGCAAGTCACTTGGCTCCCATTGCCTAGCCTTTACCACTTGTCTGCCTTGGAATCAATCCAAGACAGAAGGTAAGGGTTTAAAAAAAATAACCTTGAAAATCAGTTTGGATGAACAAGATAATTGAAGGAAATGTTATTTCTTACAAATAGAGATCCCTTTAGATCATCTTAGATGACAATTGATGATTCTTTACATAGCTATAATATTAAAATATTTCATTTAATCCATATAACAATCCTGCAAATGAGTTTTTACAAATGAAATTAAAGATAAATGATTGTTTAAGTTCATAAAAATGGTAACTAAAGCTCAAATTTCGACCTGAGTCTTCTGAATTGTTAAGTTCTATTCCATTATACTTAGCTATCTGTATAACTGTTTAAGAGTTTATTGTGTGTAGATGACAGGTCACATCTTTTTTGAACTTTAAAGTTGAAAAGAGACTTCACATTTATTATCTCATGTGGTGTTACAAGAGATCTTTAAGGTAGGTAATAATAATCATAGCTTTTATCTCCACAAGAACTTTATGGTTTCCTTTCCTTTCCTTTTTTTTCTTTTTCCTTCTTTTTCCCTTTCCTCATAATAGTCTTGGGAAATGGATGGTATAAAATCTCCATTTTGCAGATGAGAAAACAGAAGTCCATTGAAATTAAGGAGCATTTCTGAGTTCATATAGTTTCTTTAACAAAACCAGGACTTTGAATCCATGGTGTTCTGACTCCCATGTCTAGTGTTCCTTCCTGATAATCCTACCTGCTATTATGGCCAAACTCTGAATAGACACAACGACATGAATATTATGACATTAAAATGAGCTTGATTTTCCACAGCCAGAAATAAAATTCCATTTAATTTAGATAGCAATGGTTATAATATAAGTGAACATTCTTCCTTCCTAGAAGGGCTTATTATAAATCACTATGAGTGGTCAGAGGTATAATTCTCTGATTTTGACATAGAGTTGAACTGTATGTATTCTCTACTTGTGTTACATTTGAAGTTTTGGACCAATAATGAGAAAACAAATTTATTTTTTGCTCATCTTCCTTTTCCTTGATCATTTAGATTGTCCTTTTGACTTAAACCTAGACATAATCACAGGTCTTCTTGAAATGAAATTCAGGATTGTTTTCCTTTACCACACTTGCCATTTTAGCTGCCTCTTAGATATTTTGCCTTCAAGTTGATTTTAACATTTCAAGCCTTTTTTAGAATAGCTGAAAAAAAGAATGGCTTTTCTGTCTTGTTTACCCTCTTGATCACCTGCCTTTGGGTTTCTCCCACTTCTCTTTCAGTACATGAGAAGTTTATGCTACATTGTAACATAGATCAATATATACTTTCAGAGCTTGAAAGGAATTTAGAACATATTATAGTAGTGAAAGCTACCTTTAAGATTATCTAATGATAATCCCCATATTTTACCGGGGGGGGGGGGGGGGAGGAAATTGTGTCCAGCAAAAGTAAAATAACTTTTGACCACATTCATACTTTGAATTAGTAGCATAGTTGCTGATAGTCATGTCATATGGTAAATTAAAATCCCTTCAGAGAACTTAGAATGGAAAATTGAGTAATCATGTCTCTAAATATCTTGGCTAAAGTTATAGCTTATCCTGAAAGCTGCAAATAAAATAATTTGAGTATCAAATAGAGAAACTTGTCTATGGTCATCTGTCTAGTAAGTTTGAAAGCCTATATTTGAAAATATTTTCTTATTCAAAAGCTAGAACCCAGTCTATTAATTCTTCGTTTGAGAATAAATCATCACATCCAACCAAAATGACAATTCAGACGTATGCCAAAATCCTGATTATCGTGGCATAGATAAAAGTTCCCAGAAAAAAAAAATTCCCCTTTGTTGTTCTTTCCCCAAGATCAGTCACAAGTGACTTTACTGTTTGAAAAACAAACACAGAGATTATATAGGATGACATGCAGAACACCCATAATAGAAATCACATTTCTCCAATTCTATAGTACTTTTCTTATTAATAGTACTCACTGAGAGTAGTAGTAGTAGTAGATTTATAATCTCTGATTTACAGATGAAGAAATTGAGGCCCAAAAGAAGGAAAGTGACTTAATTGTAATTATACAACTAGTAGCTCTTAGAATAGGGATTTGAGTTCAGGTTGTCCAATACCAAATCCAGTGCTTTTTCTAGTATACAATTCAGCCTCTAAGAGTGTGGAAAAATTCTTTTTAGAATTGACTTCAGCTATGGCTCAGAGGATGTCAAAACTTTAACCAAAGCTGCAAGTCTAATCACATTATTTTTCTTCTGCTCATTGGAGCTAAGAAAGCTTAAGAGTATTACCATCTGGGCAAATCCTACCAATGGTGAACTGTGAACTGCTTACCAACTTAACAGAAACTCTTGCTACTTCATTCATTAATTAGCCCTCCATGACACACCTTCTCCTGGTTGCCAAGCTACCATAATGGCTATCATTAAATCCTGTTGCTTTTTATTAACCCTTTGGCCCTGGGTGGGCTGGAAGTCCCTGTTTTAATACTAATGCATTTTGCATTAGTGTATCTCCCTGAGAAATCCCATTCCCCTGACACAGGAGATGTAAAGGAGAGAACAGGTCAAGGACAAAGCTGGAAAAATATTCCTCCCATCCCCTGCCCCCAACAATATTAGTTTATTTGTTTTTAAATTTTACAAAATGCAACTTTTAGGACAGAGGTGCTGATCCAATTTGATGACAGATATATCATCTACCCAGCAGATTAAAAAATGGCTCATTTTTCTTCAATTCTTACAACTCAGATTCATGTAGCTGCCTGGGAATTCTCTGACTGGTTGGAAACAGGAGCTGGTCTGTAAGTCAAGTGAGAGTGAGTTCATCTTTCTCAGAGCTGCCTCTGAGATTTCCTTGCAGTTGTTTGGAAAGTGTAGGATAGAGAAATATATGATCCCTTTCTGTCATTCATGCATTCCGCTATCAGCAATTATAAATGCCTACTATGTGCCAGACACTTTGAACGTAAAAGAACTGGAAGCCCTCCTCCCATATCCCCTGAAGTACCTAGTTCTTGTCCATCATTTATTAAATATCTACTATGTGCTCAGCACTGCACTAAGTGCTTAAGGGTACAAAGAAAAGCAAAAGAAACCCTCTTTTTCAAGGTGAAGACAACATGTAAACAACAATGCATAAACCAACTATATATAGGATCAATTGGAAATTGTCAGCACAGGGAAGCCATTCCTGGATACTGACATTTATTCAACACTGGATAGGGAGTCAGAAATTGAACCTGTGAAATGGAAACTCAGGGAAGTTAAAGTTTTGTTTGTTGAAAAGGGCCTTAGAAGATGAAATAGTAATGTGAGAAGGCTTCCAGGTATCTGAGATAAAGCTCCTGTCTATGTCACCTGATTTCCAGTCCACTACTCTTTCTATTCTACTGTCCTACAATATCCCTGACTAGCTTCAAACTAGAAAAAACAGAAGTAGGCTGCTTATGTGGCAAGATTGGAAGGAAAGCAAATAACTCAACCCAAGGACTTCTTTATTTCTCATAAAATGTAAATTGACTCTTAGGACGGCCTTCAATGTATTGAGGAAATCTTCATAAAGGAGCTATAGGAGAGCATGGCAAAGTATGGGCTATGTTTGGCATTAATTGAGGAATTAACCCATCAATAAGATCACAATTCCATTGAATTATTGAAGTATATGCTATAAATGATGTACTTTCCCTAGAAATGTCATGGAAGGGAACAAGCCATACACTCTGTGTTAAGTGCCCTAATTTTTTTTTTTTTGGAACCTCACAGCAACTCTGGGAGGTAAGTGCTATAATTATTACCCTCATTTGCAGTTGAGGAAACTAAGACAAACAAAGGATAAGTGTCTTGCCTGGGTCATACAGCTAGTAAGTGTATGAAGTTGAATTTAAAGTCAGGTCTGATTCCAGACCCAGTGCTCTATCTACTGTATCACATAGCTGCCTAGTGGTTAATGATGGAATTATTGGGTATCAGAGTAAAAAATAATTGAGTATCAGTATCAGAAAATAGAATGTAGGCATTTGGAATTCAGAGAGACCTTAAAAGGTCTAAAGATCTATGACTACGTAACTAAAAATCATTTAGTGAAACTCTTTTTACAGAAGAAGGAACTAAGATTTGAAGAGATTAAGCCAATCAGTAAACCAGCAAGTATTTATTAAGTGCCTGTTATGTGCCAGGGACTGTTCTGAATGCTTAGATACAAAGCCAAAAAATGAAATATTCCTTGTTTTCAAGAAGCTTTCATTCTATCTGAGGACACAATGTGCACAGATATAAGTATATGCATGTAACAAGGGCCAGTTTGCTTTTTCCCTTTCCTGTAAAGGGATCTTTAGCTTTGGACTCATAGTTGAAATGAGTTCACTCCTGGGGAGCCTGGATCCTAAAATAAGGAGTCACTCTTTTTTTTTTTATCCTTTGGCTCTTTATACCATTATCAATCCTGAAACTGTAAGAGAGAATCATTTGAACTAGCTCATGTCTACTAAGTTCTCCAAAAATGGAATATATATTTTTCAGCGCACACTGTAGATCAGGTACAGGACAGCTATTTATTTCCTCTGCACAAAAAAAGAAATGCTAAAAAGACAACAGACTTAAAAAGACTGTGTTGACAAAACATTTAAACATAAAGCAGAAACTAATAACCTCTTGTTCAGTGTCACATGGTGTATTATTTATTGAGCTTGAATTGAAACCTTCTACTTCTCCGAATCCTTTGTATTTTTTAATCTCCAGAGATAGAGACGAGTTCATAAATTTTTTTATTACTTCCACATAAGGATAACAATATTTTTTGCCTTCTGACCTCCAAAATGGTTTGATTTCTTACACCTTTGTCTTTAGTCTTTGTGTATACAAATTTAAACAGAAATTGATTTTAACATTTTTTTTAAACATTTTTTAAACAGAATCTGATTTTAAATTGTATGATTAGAAGTTTGTAGTTCAGCATAAAATCAATGATATTCTTGCTTGCTCTTTGGACAGAGCACATCTATGAGAGTATAAAGTCAGAATCATAACATTAAGGTTTGATTTCAAATCAGATGTATTATACTTATATATCTGTGGCAAGTCACTATACCACTCTGATGAGCCTGTTTCCTTATCCATATTATGGGACAAAGAATGCTTCTACCTTCCATACAGGGTTATTTTAAGAACAGCACTTTGCAAACTATGAATTGCTGTAGCAATATGTGATGTTAGTTGGAGTATTATGTTCAGATCTTGCTACATTTCTTTTACTTGACCCTACAGGAGATAAGTAAGAGCAGTGGGAGTCAGCAGAGGGATAGATTTTAGTTCCCTAAAAGAAAGAAATTCCAAACACCCATACTTCTCCAAAAGTAGAGTGGGCTCTCTCAAGAGGAAATGAGTTCCCCTATCAATGGAAGTCCTAAAGTGAAGGCTAAACAGCCATTTGCCAGGAATGCTGTAGAGGCGATTCCTGGTTTAGGAAGGTCATAGAATAGAAGACAGCCAAGATCCCTTATAGTTTTGAGGCTTCTGTGATCCTGAGATTATGAAATGCATGTAAACAGCTTTTGGAATTTCACTGGATCCTGTTTGTTACAAAGCTTCAGATTCTGTAAAAAGTGAGGTGATTTGAGAGAACAGAAGAGGCAATTAGTTGTGCTCTTCAGAGCAGCTCCACCACTATATTAGTTTGCATTCACTCCAATGAGGGCTGAAAACAACATAAACAGCATCTTGTCATACTATCTACAGACCAGTGAGATACTTAGCTCTGATTCTGTTCGTGCCTGTCTTGAAATGGATGTCTTGTCATGTAGCCTTCCTGATTATTAGTAATTTAAATTGACTTGGTGATTGAAAGTACTACCACGGACTAGAACTGATGGACTGTGACCTCTGTGGTCCTATAGCTTTCAAGGCAGCGATGCTTCTACAAATTTCCTTCTCCCCACCTCTCCTTCCAGACTCCTGCCTTTTTTTTTAAAAAGGCTTTGAACACCCTTTCTGCTAATGCTGAAAATGAAAGCTTAATATAGTTGCTACCTAGACCACCTTTAAAAGGAAATGGGCTTTATAAGTGTACTTTTCCCCTTTGAAGGTAAGTGCTATCTGTATGGCCCCTCTCTTTACTTGAATCAGATCTAATTTGACCCAAGAGATCTATGACGATACAAACTGAAAAACAAAAGTGACAAGAAAACATTCTCCTAATTCTAAGGGTTCTGCCTCGGGAAGAGAGCATTCCCAATTTGGCTCAACTTTTTGGCTGCCTTTTTTGCCTCATTTTATATTTTACATACACGATGTTCAAGGTCCACTGGACAAGTTTTGGTTTCCTGATCGCATTCTACTCTTTGCTGCCTTTCTGTATTAATGAAGCCTTTCCCTAGGTCAGAAAATACTCTTTATCTCTAGGGGACAAAATTATTTTCTTTTAGGGACCATCTCAAGTGCCACCTTCTCCAAGAAACCTTCTAAGATCCTTCCAACTACAGGTGATTCTTCTTCAAATGTTCTCAGCACATTTTGCCTGGATTTCCCCTTTACCCTATTATACCCGAAATTAGGAGACAGGCTAACAAAGTAGATAAGAGTTAGGCAGGCTTTAGTTCAAGTCCTATTTCAGACATATATGTGATCCTGGGTTGTTAACAAACATTTATTAAACTTTGATTATTTACCATATATAATGCTAGGCACTGGAAATACTAAAAACACAAATAAAATTAACTTTGCACTCAGGGAGTTTATATTCACTAAAGGAAGACAACATGTACATAATATAATTTTTAGCAAATATATGTAAAATAAATATAAAATAATTTCTTTTTGAAAAGGAACCAGTAGGTAACTGAAGGTGGGGGAGACAGCTTCATGTGGGAGTTGACATTTGAACTCACTTTCAAAAAAAATTAAAGTTTTAAGAGATGGCAGCAAGGAACGAATACATTCTAGGTATGGAAGCCAGACTGTGCAAAAAACGTGGAATTTTGTATATGAAGAATAAAAAGAAAACCAGTTGGGATTTAAGTCATTCACTCACCCTGACCCTTGAGTTCTCTTTGCTATAAAATGAGGATGAGAATAGCACCCATCTAAGAGAAATATTGTGAAGATCAAGAAAGGTGTAATATAAGTAAAGCACTTTACAAACCTTTATAAATATAAATGCATGTTTCATTTGGTCATAATTCTGCAGTAGTTCCTAGAATGTAAGGACTGTGTCAGTTTTTATTATTCTGTCATCAGAAACTTCTAAAGTGCCTTTTACATAGTAGGTACCTAATGAATGTTTAAGAAGTTTTAGTGTAAGATCACTGGACTTGGATTCATGATGGGCCTGGCCTCAGACACAAGTAAGCTGTGACTACTATTTACAAAGGCATCATACTAAATTCTTATGATACAAAGATAAGAGAAAAACAATCCCTAACTTTAGTTCACTTACTGGTAGGATCTGATAACTGCACAGATAAGAACATGAGTATTTGAGGAAGGATAAAGGGACAGCAATTGTAAGGAGAGATTTTATATAGGAGGTGGCATATAAACTGAGTCTTGAAGGAGGGAATCTTGAAGGAACTGCTTAACTTTCAGTTCAATTCAGAATGTAGAGTTAAGAAGAAAAATAAGAAGAAAGAAAATGAAGGCATCTATTTTAAATAGCCTTCTCAAGAAGTTTAATCACTAAGGGGAGACAAGATATAGAATGATAGCTGCTGGAGGTGGATGGATCAAATGAAAGGTTTTTTTTGGAGAATGGGGAAGATATGGACATATTTGGTCTTCTAAAGAATGATCTGATTAGGGGGAATAGTTTTGAAATTCACATAGGGTAGCAGCTAGTAAGTGGACAAGGAGAGATTTAAAATTAATGAGAGAGCAGAAGTAATAAAGGAGGCAATCTATTGCAGAAGATAGGATGAAATTCGATTATTATACATGGAGAGGAATTTGTATTGTCAAGGAAAAGGGCCACCTCTTCATGTAAGACAAGGGTAAAGGAAGAGATTATGGTAGGAGGCATTTGAGTAATGTGAGGGAGGGAAAAGGGGAAAAAAGGGAACACTGCAAACAGTCTCAACTTTTTCAGTGAAACTAGTGTAGGTACTGTTCTCAGCATAGAGAGTTGGGGGGAAAGGGGAACCATAGGAGACTTGAAGAAGGATGAAAAGGTTTGTAAGAGCTGCTATTTAATCATATAGTGAATAGTTAGGTAGGTGTAAAAAGATTGCCTTACTGCTCCTCTGTTGCCAGAATAATCTTCCTCAGAAACTGGCTGGACTGAGTCATTTCCTTGCTCACAGACCTTTACTGGCTCCATATTGCCTATGGGATAGGGGCACAGTTTGATTGTATAATGTGTAATAGACATTGTCTGCATGGTTTCATATTTTTCTCCAGCTTCCTTATGCAACTTATGAATAGGAGTGAAAGCAGTGGATAGTGGGAGAAATCTCTCTTGAATTTTTTTTCTTCTTCTTTCTCTCTAGTGATCTCATCAGATCCAGTGACTTCAATTGCTATCTCTTTGTATAGTACTCCTAGATTTAAAGGTTCAGTTCTACATTCTTCCCTAATTGCCATTCCTACATTACCAACTTCTTACTGGATGTTTATAATAATGTGTCCTATAGTCATCTCAAACACAACATAGTCACAACAGAGTTTAACATTCTCTCCCATACTTCTTCTTTTACAAACTTCTTTGTTGTTGCTTTTGAATATATATTCATCTTTCTAGTCATTCATATTTGCAACCTTGAAGTCATCTTCAACACTTCATTTTTCCTCATCCCATATATCTAAACATATTTAGTAAAGTTTTATTGATTCTATTTCTATAACATTTTTTACATATATCCATTTTGTTTATATTTTCTATCTCTATAAGCAAGAACTGTCTTTGCCTTTGGTATTTTGATGCTCATTGCAGTGCTTGACAAAGGAAAATACTTAATGAACATTTCTTCATTTGTTCATTCTTTCCATCTTTCATTTATTCATATACAATTATAATTTCCCTAATAGAATATAAGGTGCAGAGGAATTTTGGAGTAGGAATTGCTCCCCCCCCCTAAATTTTGTGTCTCATTACCTAGCATAGTACCCAGTACCATTACTGTAAATATTTAATAAAATTTTAAAATAAATTAACCTAGAGAATATTTCTTGAAAATATGGGAAAGGGTCTCTAGATAAAGACAAAGATGATTAAAAAATGTGAGGCAAAATCTGATCCATGACAGTATTTTGAGAGTGAAAGAATATTTCACAGTGAAAGAAGGGACTAAAAGCCCATTGAACCCATGGTTATTTAATGCAGATGAACCTCTTCCCATTGAGAGGTAGTTTAACATTAAGGAAGAAAGAACTCAAGAGGAATGATGTTTCAAGTCTAGAGGTGTCATTATGAGAAAGGACATCTTCAGAAAAACAGACTCTGTTGATGGATACTGAGTTTCTTAACTTTTGTCAACTTTATGTTAACAAATCTTTTAAAAGTCTGCTTTCTTCCCAAGATGTGATTCTTGGGCTTGATGAGGAATGTAATAAAACTTATTAAAATTATACCAATACCAATCTTAATGTTTTATATAGATACACATATTTTAGAAGAAATCTATAAAGCATCAATGGGTATTTTGGTGTCTTAGCAAAACCCCGAAAATATTAAGGACATTGATGTAGAGTTTTATTCATTGTTATTGAATAAAGGTAAAGGCTGAAGAAAGGAGAGGGACAACTTTGGGTTTTGGAACCATAGATTAAAATATAATAAAGATGGACTTCTTTGTCATTGATGCACTTTTTGAGGAATCATTTACCTAGAATTGCTTATATTTGATTGAGAGCTTTAAATTTAAATGGGAAGAGAAAGGGGGAAAAATGCCTACACATTACTTCCAAATAAGATAATGTAGAATGTAGTTGCCAAAAAATAGGAAGAAGAGTAATGCGAATGATTTATGTGATGCTTTAAGGTTTGCAAAGTACTTTATATATGCTCTCATTTGATCTTGTCAACTCTTTGAAGCTGGTGCTGTTACACTCATTTTCATAGATAGGGGAAAAAGGCTGAGAGAAGTTAAGTAACTTATCCAAAGACTCACAGCTAAATAATTGCCTAAAGCTATATTTGAACTCTAGTCTTCCTGTCCACATCCAATACTCTCTCTACCATGATACCTAGCTTCCTGTAGAATAGCAGGAAAGATGTCCAATAATTTATAGACTGCGAAACATAAGAAGAGGGTCATGGTATGGATAAAAAAGAATTTGAACTAGAAAGCCTGACACAAGAAGGCAAATTAGATCTTATATAGACATTGTTGATACTTGGTAAGATAGGATCAGTGGCTAGAATATTACTATAAAAAGGTTAGGTATTGTTTTCAGAAGAGTTATAATAAAGAAAAAGTGGTGAAGTGTGAAATAATTTTGAACATTTCACTACTTCAATAATGCTTTAGTCTTATGTGTACAGTTCATAGATCATCCTTACTTTTTTACTCTATGTGATTCTTGTCCATCTCCAAAAGATTTCTCACAAAAGTGGCCTTCTTCTAGAGTAGGGTGTGTGTGTGTGTGTGTGTGTGTGTGTGTGTGTGAGAGAGAGAGAGAGAGAGAGGGGGGGAGAGAGAGAGAGAGAGAGAGAGAGAGAGAGAGAGAGAGAGAGAGAGAGAGAGAGAGAGAGAGAGAGAGAGAGAGAGAGAGAGAGATGTTCCCCTTGGACAATCTGATGAAATCTTGAAGTCTATGGGTCCTTTCTTAAAATAATATTTTTAAATACATAAACTATAATTCATGGAATTAAAAAAAAACAGTTCTACTGAAATACAGTCATTAGATCATCAATCTAAGTGCTATTCTAGAATCTAAAGGAGGGACTGAGATTCCATTATGGTATCAAAATTTTGTCTTGACTCCAGTATTTTAATATATTTTGTGAATACAAATTTAGCACTTAGACTACCTACCTGTTACACTTCTTCTTGGCCTTTACATTTTCTACTCTTTTTTTCTCTAAATTATATTCTCTAGACTAATGATAGTGAACCTATGGCATGGGTGCCAAAGATGGCATCTAGAGCACTCTCTTTGGGCAGGTAGCTGCCACCCCTATTCCCCCCCCCCAAGTTTATCATTAGAAAGACAGAGGGACTCGGGTGGAGCTGCTCCCTTTCCCCTCTCCTCTGTGCCTGAGGATATTTCTCCCCCCCCCCCCCCCAACACAATGTGAGTGCTTCCTCCCCACCAGGACTGGGAGGGAAGCCATGGGAAGTGGGGAGGGGTGAGGGTATGGCACTCCTTCTGTAAAACATTCACTATCACTGTTGCAGTCATTTTTGGCAAATAGAACATGATTGGAATTATGTTGTAGTCTACTTATGATCATTGTGCATTATCCTATTTACCCTCAACTTTTATTCTTTGGAACTTCTGGTGTTCCACCTTGTTGGCCCTAAAGCACTGCTCAGAAACAGATGTTTGTGCTGTTTCATTGCTTCAGTGAACTGGCTTTCCAGTTGAAAACTGTTATTAGAATAACATTCTTCACCTAATTATTTTTTCCTATATGAACTAAAAGATTCATGTCTTTTGAATTTGTAATCATGAAAGTGAATCCAGTTGCCAAAAGAGAAACAACTCAGACATCTGGGAGATACAAAGAGAAAAATTTTAAAATAGTCCCTTCCTCTTAAGGAGGTTACATTCTCATAGGAGAGATGAAGCTTGTGCATAGATAAGTTAAAGAGAAGTTAATTCATTGTGGAGAGAGAGAATACTAATAAGAATGTATTTGGGTAAAGATAATGGAGGAATAAAAATAATGCTTTTATAGGCCTGAAACAATGAGTGTAATAGTTAAATTTTTTAGAGAGAAAAAGAATGCAAATTTTACAAGGTTGGTCATGGAGCTGAATAGCCAGTTGTTAAGTATGTTGTGAACTGGCTGTAACCACATATTTTTAAAGTAAACACGTGGGAAGCAGGACAAGGTCAAAAGCTTTCCCAGATTTTTCTAGTCCTAATTTAGGCAGTTGATAGCCAGGACCTTAGGGCCCTGTTGCTAAGATCCAAAACAGCTTAATTTAAGGAGAATCAAAAAGGTTTTTTACTCACCCTTTCTTGCAGCTGTATTTTTGAAGCCAGTTAAAAAAGTTAACAAAGTTAACTTTGAAGTTAAAAAAGAAAACAAAACTGACTGATAGAGCAAGTAATAAAGCAAAGAGTGAAAGGAAAGAGATTTCACAGAAGCTTTTTTTGAGGGTTTTCTCACCAATTTCATGGTCAGGCATAAACTGTAATAGTTAAAATGGTTGAAGGCTATAAACTGTAGTGATTAAAATAGTGGAAGACAAATTGTGGCAGCTAAAAGAGTGGATGAGTAAGTTGTGACCTCAGGAAATATGTTTTCACTGCAGTGTCTTGTTTTTAAATCAAATATAAGGTGGTCACCAGGGAAATATTCCCAATTATGAATATACCCAAGTCAAATGGGTTTTATAGAGAATTTAATTAATTATATACAATGAGGAATTAAAGAAAAGGAGAGAGAGAAAAAGAAAGGAATAAGTATGAAGGGCCTTAAGCCAACATGGCCTACACCTGAGTCTTAAGAGAGAGATCAGTCAGTCCTTAATCACTCACCACAAGATCTGTCCAAGCAAGGATTCTAGTGACACCAGGCCAACATCATCTCAGCTAACTTCACCAGCTCAATCCTGCATCTGAATGATCTGAGCTCCTATTTAAAGGGCATTTTTTCCTATGTCACCTCCCCTAAGTTCTTCCATCTACCACTCACAGTAGACGTTTTCCAAAGGACAGACCATTCTTAGTCCACACCTAAGAAGGTGTAAATTTTTGAGTAATTCAGACTAGGAAAGCTCTGAGTAAGTTTCTCAGCTCTTTGTTCCTTGTAAAATTCACAAGTTGCTTGACCTTTATAGGTACTTATCTTAAGAACTTTTTGCCTTATTATAAGTATGGGTTTAAGTACTTTTCATTGTTCAGAAAAGAGTTTACAACTTTATCTTCCCCTAGGGCAGACTTAAGTAGGTGAAGTAGAGTTCTCACATTTCTGATCTAAGTAGAGTTCTCTGCCCAAATGGGGAATGATCTTAATCCAATCTTATGAAGTAGGATTTGGGAATTTTTAAGGTTCACAATCCCCCCTGATGATCATTGGGAGACTAGTCTCCCCATTGATCATTTAACATAATCATCTTGTAGTCCTAAATGCACTTCTAACTATAGATATACACAATATTAAATTTTCTAAGAGAAATTAGAGTAGTGAGGGAGGAAAAGAAAAAGAAAGAAAGCAAAACCAATGTTTTATTAGATGCATTGACAGAAAGCCAAATTAAGGGCAGTCCCTTTTGGCATAAATGTATACATTTACAATAAATGTTCAATCAAAGTTCAGTTCAATCAACCATATCCAAAGTTCATTCTTGATCTTCTTGATGTAGTGTAGGTTTTCCAGTATCTTTCTGCAATAGTTCATTCTCTGTATTTAGGAGTTATCAAGCTTCTTCCTTGAAGATCTTTTCTCAAACAGAAATCAAAATCTTGAATTTTATAAAAAATACAATCTCAAACAAAAAATCTAAAATTCTTAGATTTTAAATTAAAATACAACTCCCCCTGAAGTAGGTGTTAAAAAACATCCAGTGCTGCTGAAAAGAAGGTATATTCCTTTTTGTTCCTATTTATTTTTCTCCACGTCTACTAACTCTAATTTTTCTAAGATTTCATTCACTTCTCTTTCCTCTTTCTTATTTATTTTTTGGTTTGGTTTATCAAGTTCTGATAGAGGAAGGTTCAGGTCTTCCACTAGTATAGTTTTTCTATCTATTTCATCCTTGAGCTCCTCTAGTTTCTCCTTTAGAAATTTGGATGCTACCCTAATTGGTGCATACATGTTGAGTACAGCTATTTCCTCATTGTATATACGCCTTTTTTCAGGATGTAAATACATTCTCTATCTCTTTTAACGAGATTTATTTTTACTTTGGCTTTGTCAGACATCATGATTGTGACTCCTGCCTTCTTTTTATCAGTTGATACCGAGTAGATTTGGCTCCATCCTCTTACTTTCACCCTATGCATATCTATCTTCCTCATGTGTGTTTCTTGTAAACAGCATATGGAAGGGTTTTAGATTCTAATCCACTCTGCTATTTGCTTGCATTTTATGGGTGAGTTCATTCCATTCACATTCAGAGTTATGATTACTAGCTGTGTATTTCCCAGCATTTTGATTTCTACTCCTGGTCCTGCCTTTTCTTCTTTCACTATTTCCTTCTACACCAATGTTTGTTTATAATCAATCCTCCTAGTCCCCACCCTTATTTTACTCTCTTTTCTACCCCCCTTCCTTCATATTCCCCTCCCCTTATTTTCCCTGTACTCTTTCTAAAATTCCCCCCCCCCCCTCCCTTGTACTGCTTCTCTCCTTACCAGTCAGTTTGTTGCCCTTCTACTCCCCTATAGGGCACAAATCTATTCTCTGCCCCAATGGATTGGATTGTTCTTCCCTCTTTGGGTCAGTTTCAAAGCACATAAGAGTTGATTATTGCCTATCTCCAACCTCTTTACCCTTCCATTTGTAAACCTTAAAATTTCTTAGACTTATAAATGTTGGAAATTTCACCATTGGGAAATTTCATACTTGAAAATTTTCCTACTGATAGTCTATTGGAATGTGAACCCCCTTGGCATGGGAGGGTCTTTCTCCTCCCTACTTAAGATTACTTTAGGACAGAAACCTTTTGCTAAACAATGGAAAGGGCTTTGACCTATGCTTAAGCATAGAACAGGAAGTTCTTTGAGTCATTATTGATTTTAGAATTGATACAATCTCCACCCTACTCAGTCCTAACAGGATTTAGTAAGGGCTGCAGCCTAGATCAAAATTTAATTATTTGAGAATATGACCTTCAACAGACATGTGCAAAGCCACAGACCTCTGGGCAGTCCTGGGTTAAGCTAGAGCCACCATTGGCACAGGGAAGACATGGACAGTGATTGGTAGATATGAGAACTGAGGGGAGGGAACTTGGATGGTTTCCTTAAAGATAGGGGGATCTGAGGACTAGGGGTGGTTGGTTGGAGAGGTTGTGCTCTGAGAAGTTTGCTCTGAAGGAAGCTGGAGGTGGAGGCCCCTGAGACTGTTTCTCCATTTTGGTCACATGAGTGATAGGGACTGATCTCTTTTCTTTGCCTCAGCTATCTAAGGGCTTGGGCCTTTTGGCCCAGCCTAAACAGAAGGGGTATTTAAGCCCTATTCCCTTCTCTCCCCTTTCTCTCTCTCTCTCTCTCTCCCTCTCTCTCTCTCTGTAATACCTTTCTTCCTCCTGTTTGTAATTAAACTCCATAAAAGGTTGACTGCTGATTTGAGTTTTCATTAAGGAATTACATAGCTGAATTTCTTGGTGACCTTAAATTAATATATATCAGTCTTTTAAAGTGATTTCCTTGTCACACACTGTATTGATGTTCTCCCCCCTCCTGCCATGAATGTCTTTGTGACATATAAATTTACCTCCTTTTCTTTCTTTTCCCATTTCTTTTAGTATTAACCTCTTTTTTCAACTCTAGTTGTGTATACACACACATGTATATGTATTTATGCATGCATATATCTATATACTTATTTGTTTCTTGTCCTTTCATCCTATACAGTTTGTCACTGTCCCCTCTAAGCATAATTCTTCTAGCTGCCCAGGTGATAGCAACAGTTTTTAAGAGTTACCAGGGACCTATTTTCTTATAGGGATATATATTTTAACTTATTGAGTTTCTTAAAAATTTTGTTGTTGTTGTTGTTTTTTCTTTCCTTCCTCTTATTTAGTTACCTTTTGGTGATTCTCTTGAGTTCTGTGCTTGGACATCAAATTTTCTGTTCAGGTCTGACCTTTTCTTTAAGAATGCTTGGAATTCTTCTATTGTGTTGAATGACCATAATTTCCCCTGTAAGAATATAGTCAGTTTTACTGGGTAGTTGATTCTTGGTTATAGACCCTAGTTCCCTTGCTTTCTGGAATATCATATTCCATGCCTTTCGGTCCTTTAGTGTGGATGCAGCCAGATCCTGCTTTATCCTCACTGTGGTTCTGTGGTATCTGAATGACTTCTTCTTGGCAGCTTGTAACATTCTTTCTTTTGTCTGACAGTTTTTGAATTTGGCTATAACATTCCTGGGTGTTGTCACTTGGGAATTAAATACAGGAGGTGATCTGTGCATTCTTTCAATCTCCACTTTTCCTTCTTGTTCTAGGATATCAGGGCAGTTTTCCTGAATAATTTCCTCTAATATTATGTCCAGGCTTTTTCTTTTGTCATGGTCTTCTGGTAGACCAATGATTCTTAAATTCTTTCTTCTCAAATGATTTTCTAAATCATCTGTTATGCGAATGAGATGCTTCATATTTTCCTCAACTTTTTCATTCTTTTTGTTTTGTTTTATAGTGTCCTGCTGCCTTGTGAGGTCACTTAATTCCAGTTGTTGTATTCTGATTCTTAAAGATTAGATTTCATCCCTGGCTTTTTGGTCATCCTTTTCCTTCTGGTCTGATTTTCTTTGGAGGTCATCTTTTATCCTCTTAACCTCGTCTTTCATCTCCTTTGTGTCATCTTTCATCTTCTTTGCCTCATCTTTTATCTCCTTTGCCTCATTTTCCAGCTGGTTGATTTTGGCTTTCAAGACAGTATTTTCTTGTTTTAGTTCAAGTGCTTCTATTTCCAGATGATTTATCTTAATTTTTAAGTCCTTTTCCCAGTTGTCTTCAGCTTCTCTTAATTATGTTTTGAGTTCTTCCACAGCCTGTATCCCATTCACTGGGATTTCTGATTTATCATTTGCTGATCTCTCCACCTCTGTTCTCTTTGCTGAATAGAAGCTGTGTATTGTAGTTTCTTTCTTCTTTTTCTGTTGTTTGCTTATATTCTCCCCTTCTTCACTCCCCATATTTGTCTGTGCTCTTGCTCCTCTCATTTTTTTGGTTTTGGGAGCTTCTGTCAGTCTCCCCTCTTGGAGCTTTAACAGAAGATCTGTCGGTGTAGTATCTTTTGAATTATGTCCAGCAGGAGGGTTCCTTGGCTCTGTCTTGTTGTTAAGTTTGATTTTCACTCCCCTAGGAGCATTCAGTTTGTTATCGGTAAAGAAGGGTTTTCAGATGTCTGAACTTCTGCTACTTCTAGGCCGCCATCTTGACTCCACCTCCGGGATTAGTTCTCAAATGCTTTTCATAATGACTGGACCATTTTACAAGTTCACAAGAACAATAGTGTGCCCCATCCTGCAACTTTTCCAGTAATTGTCATTTTTCTTTTTTCTTTATCTTTGTCAATCTGATAGGTATGAGATGAAATTTCAGATTTGTTTTAACTAATTAATCATAGTGATTTGAAACATTTTTACTGAATGTTGATAGGTTGGGTTTCTTCTTGTGAGAATCATCTGTTCTTATCTTTTGAACACATCAATTGGGGGATGTCTGTTATTCACACATACTTTAAGAAGTTCCTTATGTATCTTGCATATGAGACCTCATAGACTTGCTATAAAGATTTTTTCCTACTAGTTTCCTCTCTCTCTTTTAACTATTGACTTGTTCAATGCAATGCTAATACAAAACCTTTTTTTTTAGATAATAAAAGTTATTCATTTTTCTTTTCTGAGACTCCTTTGATTAATCATGTACTCTTTATCCATAAATATGAAAGATATTTTCTTTCTCTAATATTTTAAAATAGTATACTTTATATCTAGATTATGTATTTATTTGGATGTTTTTGTGGTATATGATGGAAGATATTAATTCTTGCCAAATATTTTCTATTTTTCCCAATAGCTTTTTACCAAATAGATTTCCTTACCCATGCAATAACAGTATCTATGTGTTTATATTTGTGATAATTATTAATTATATTACTGTTTACTTCTGTATGTTTTGTACCTAATTCAGTGACAGAGAACCTTTTAGAGGGGAGGGTGATGTGAGAAATGTCCTCAGATGTGTGTAGAGTGGGGTAGGGGAGATGGCCAGCCCCATGTCCCTCTGCTAGTAATGAACCGTGGTGAAATCTGTGCTGGGGTGATAGTGCGTGTGCCCACATAGAGGCCTCTGTCCTCTGGCTCAAATGCCATAAATTCATCCACATAGCCCTAATTCATTATAGACCTATTTTTTAACTAGTACCAAATAATTTTGATGTTTATTATTTGGTATTATAGTTCGAGCTATAGTTATTGTTATGCCTCCTTATTTCTCATTTTTTCCTATTATTTCATTTGAGAACCTTTACTTTATTACCTCCGGAATAATTTTATTATTATTTTTCTGTGTCTATAAAATAAATTCATTGGTAACTTGATCTCAATGACAATGTAGAATTAACTTCAGGGATTATAACCTTTCATGATATTGGCATGGCCAATGGTGAGTAATTAATATCTCTCTACTTATTTAATTTTGCCTTTATTTCTGTAAATAGTATTTTAGTTAAATACATATGGTTCCTGTGCATAGCTTGATAGATAACTTTCTACTAAGCTGAGATGTATTTATTTTGAGTGAGTCGTTCTTTCCTTTCTATTACTACTGCATTTTATTGATAAACCACAGAAAATGTAATGATTCTTTGGGCTTATTTTGTGTCCTGAAACTTTGCTAAAGTTATAAATTGTTTTAGTTTATTCATGATTAACTATTATAGTTAATAATAGTTAGCATTTACGTAGCACCTTCTGTATTCTACACATTTTGCTATGTGCATTAAAAATGTTATCTTACTCAATCCTCACAAGTCTGGGAGGTAGTTATTCTGATTGTCCTTATTTTGTACTTGAGGAAACTGAGGCAAATAGAGTTTAAATGACTTGCTCAGGGTCAAAAAGCTGGTAAGTACTGAGGTCTTCCTGACTCTCGGCCCAGTCCTCTATGCACTGATCAATCTGGTTTCCTCCTAGGCAAACCAAGGCTAAGTATCTTGTCCAAGGTCACATAGCCAGTAAGTGAGGCCAAATTTAAATTAAGCTCTTCCTGAGCCCAGGCACAGCACCTAGCACCAGCTCTCATTAAAAAAAAAAAAGACTTCAGTATTCAACAACACCTCTTGGGAAAATCAGAAAGTAGTCTGGCAAAAACTAGGTATATAGATCAATATCTCACACCATAAGCTGAAAATTGCTGCATGATTTAGACATAAGAAGTGGTAGCATAAGCGAATTAGCATAGAAGAAATTACTGTCAGATCAATGCTTAAGGGAAGAGGCCATTAAAAGACAGGAGATAAGAGGTTCAAAGGAGGTAAAATGAATAAATTTGATTACACAAAATTAAAAAAAAAATTTTAAACTCTTACCTTTAATCTTAGAGTCAATACTTTATTCCAGTGCAGAAGAATAGTAAGGGCTAGGCAAAGGGAGTTATGTGATCTGTCCAAGTTCACACAGATAAAAAGTGTTTGAGGCCATATTTGTACCCAGAATCGCCAGACTCTAGGCCTGGCTCTCAATCTCAAGCTACCTAGTTGCTGCTTTAATAGGTTTTTTAACAAATTAAACTCATACTGCTAAAATGAAATGAAAAATAGGACACCTTAAAAAAAATTTTTTTTCTGCAGATATCTCTGATAAAGGTCTCATTTCTAACATACATAGGGAACTGAGTCAAATTTACAAGAGGAAGAACCATTCTCCATCTGATAACTGGTTAAAGAGAATAAATGACTATTTTTCAGAGGAAAATAATCCAATCAAATAGCCACATAAAAGTGTTATAAATCATTAATAATTAAAGAAATGCAAATTGAAACTTTTGAGGTATCATTTTACTCAATGCCTAAGATGGTGGAAAAGAAAAATAGCAAATGCTGGAGGGGTTGTGGTGGGAAAACAGGTACTTTAATGCACAGTTAGAAGAACTATGAAATGGTCTAACCATTCTGAAAAGGAATTTAGAACATGCTTCAAAAGTATTTATCTGTGCACACTTTTTTGACCCAGCCAAACCTCTATTAGTTGTATACCTTAAAGAAATCAAAGAAAGAGGAAGCTTTTTTTATGATGATATCAAATTGGAAATTGAGGGAATCAAGTGGGGAATGGCTGAACAAGTTATTGTATCTGAGTGTGATAGAATACTATTATGCCATGAGAAATTGATAAAGGGGATGTTTTCTGAGAAACTGATATAAAATGAAATGGAAGACCCAGGAGAAAATTTGTATAATAAGAAAAATATTATGAAGATTACCAACTTTGAAAAATGTAGCAACTGTAATCAATACAATGACCAACCATTTTGAAAGTATACATGAAGAGACATGTTATTTATCTCCAGATAAAGAGCTGATGGGGTCACAGTGCAGATTAAAGCATACTTTCTTCCCTTTTTCTTTCTTTTTAAAATATGACTAATTTGGGAATTTGTTTTGTACCGCTTTACATATTTGTAATATATTTTGTTTTTCTTGTTTTCTCAATGATTTGGGAGGTAAGGGAAGGAGGGAGAGCATTTAGAACAAAAATATCGTATTATTTTCTAATTCGCTAATTCTGCTTGGTGCAGCAAAGGTACTGAAGTGGTTTGTCATTTCTTTCTCCAACTCATTTTACAGATGAAGAAACAGAAGCACACAAGGTTAAGTGACTTGTATTTTGCCTACCCAGCTAGTACGTGTTTGAAATTGGATTTGTATTTAGGCCTTCCTTACTCCAGCCAAGTGCCTTTATCCACTGCATTACCATTATCTCATATGCTTGACCCTTGATGTTATAATAAATGCTTCTGGTATTTCTATATTATATGCAATGCTGGGTTTTGTTTTTAATAGATAACATTTATCATATTAAGAAAACATTTAATCCTATGGTTCTTATATGTATGTTTTTAAAAGAAGTATATTTTGAAAAATTATCTTTAGGAATATCTTGATAAAATCTTGTGATGTTTTCATTATCAATATAGACTCTTTTTGCTTAAAATTTCCCTTACATTGAACAAACCTTACCTTCCTAAAAAAAATCTTTTCCTTTTATTATGTATAATGTTTTTCATGTGTTGCTGAAGCCAGTTTGCTAGTATTTTATTTCAATTTTGGTGGAGGTATTCTTTATGGATTTTGTTTTGTGGTTTTTCTCTTTGATTTGTTTCTCTATGGTTTAGATATGAAAGGGGAAAAAAGAGGAAACAAGCATTTATTATGTACTTACGGGGTGTGAAGGACGATTCTAGGTGCTTTACAAATATTTTCTCATTTGATATATATTCTGTATTCTCTTTTATATGTATTCTATGATAAAAATACTGTTTGAAGAACATATATGATTTATAAATAGTATACGATCAAATATATCTTCTTATTTTTAAAAAGAGTTTACTTGAAATTGGGAGTAATTGTTCCTTGTATGTCTGATAAAATCCACTTATAAAGTTCTGGGTTTTTTAAAATTTGTGAGTTCAGAGTTTTGTTTTTTAAGTGACCTATTTACATCAATCTAGATATATCACATTTTTGTAGCTTTCAATCCATTTTATTTAAATTTTGGTTTTGTTGACATGCAGTTTGGTAAAGTAATTTCTAGTCATTTATATTACTTCTTTTTATTGTGATTTCTCATTTTCATTAAAAAATAGTTAAAACTTCATCATTTTTTTTCTCCAAAATAAATTGGCATTCGCTTTCATTTTGCCTTCACTTTTGTTAATATATCTTAAATTTTTTAAAATGTCTATTTTGCTGTTCATTTGTAGTTTTAAAATGTATTGTTTCTTCTGCTTTTTTCTTTAGTGGAGTGCTTAATTTGTTATCTACTCTTTCCCTTTTTATTAATGAAATTGTTTAAAGATAATGATTTTTACTTAAGGACCGCTTTGGCTACATCTCAGAATTTTCTGAATGCTCTGTTGTCATTTACTTTGATGAAAATTTCTATTGTTTTGAATATTTGTTCCTTGATATATGTATTCTTTAGGAATTAGGTACTTAGTCATATTGATTTTTATTCTTTCTTAAAATCCCCATTAGTGGTTGTAATTTTGTTGCATTATGGTTGTCAAAAATTTTTAAAATATTTATAATTTCTGTATTTGTTTATAAGATTTTTATGTTTTACTAATTAATATTATATCAAATTTTTCTTAAAATATCATGTTCAGATGAGAATATGTATACTCCATTCTATTATCATTTAGATCTTTGTCTTCTTGATGCTTTCTTTTTTGATTAGACCTGTATGGGTCTGAAGTAAGTACACTGAAATCCCAAACTGTCATAGTTTTACTCTTTCTTTCTTCCTGTAAATTACATCTTTTTAATTATTTAGGAGCTCCATAATTTGGTATAAATATATTAAATACTATTATCTTTCAACTACACTGTATACCTTCAAACCTACTGTACTTTCCCTTTTTATCTGTTTTAGTCATGCTTATTTTTACTGCTGCTTTTTTTCTGAGATCATGATTCCTATGAGCATTAAAATTCACCTGAAGCAAAATAGGCTTTTCTTTGACCCTTCAGCCCCCTTTAATCTTTGTGTGAATGTTTCTGTGGACGTATATTTCTTGTAGTATGCTGTTAAGCTTCTGTTTTCTAATTCATATTGCTTCTCTAGTTGAATATAGTTGAATCCTTTGTATGTTTATACTTATGTTTTTAATTGTCTCATTTTTTTCCTTCTCTTTGACCCCTGTAGAAAAGGAAAAAAGGGGTAAAGGAAGAGAAAGGGGTGCTAGGAGAGATCAGAGCCATTTACACACCCTTGAATGCTCTCTACAAAGGAAAAGAAACTGTTCAGTGAGAAGTATTTACAACTACAATGGACTCTCTTTTATCAAACCTGATTCTGTTTCAATACCCCTCTTCCCAAGTTTCTTTACCTTTATTTCTACTTCATATTCCATACTCTAAAAATGCATTTTGTTTTGCTTATTAATAACCCTTCCATGAATTTCTCATCTTCCCTCTCTGTTCCTCCTGTCCCCATCAGATTTCCTTTGGTCCTTAATGTTTTTTCAGTACTAAATTTTGTGTATGTATAGCTTTGTCTATGTGTATATATCTATGTTTCAGATGGAATCTTCTTGAATAACTTTTTTACATTAGATATTGTTCCACTTCCCCTTCTTTCTTCTTTATTATATTTCTTTTCTTCACCTTTTTTTCCTTAAGGCAATCAATATAAAGCAAAACTGTTTTCAATAATTCTGTATCATTTGCCTTCTCTATGGCCCTTGAAGTCATAATGCAGTGGGCATTTTTTTCTTTTTCTGATACTTGAAATATAAGTACCGCATACTCATATAGTCTCTTCCAATTGATTAGATGAATTTGCCTTTCTATGTTTCTCTTGAATCCTGTGTTTCTTATATTCTTTCATCTTTGGCCTTTTTACTTTTTTGTATTTTTTTTGTACTTTTTCTTTAAAATAAAAGAAAAATTTAATAAATTTTTATCTGGAGACATGAACAAAAGTTCTTGCAATTCTAGGATTCTTGGAAGTCTTTTATTAAGCAGCTTCTTCTACTGGAATGTTTTTTTTTAGCTTTTTCTAGTATATATTATTCTCCATTCTAAACCTTTACTTTTTGCTTTTCTGAAGTGTATGCTTTTCTCTCCTTTTAAATGGTATTTGCTAACTCCTGTACTGACTTCTTAGTAATTGAGTTTTTTATTTCCAGATTCTTTCAATATTTTTTACTTTGACCTGGAAACTATGGATTTTGGCTATGAAATTCCTGCCTATTTTCATTTTGGGGTTTCTTTCAGGAGATATTTAGTGAATTATTATATTTTACTTTTCCCTTTGGTTCTTGTGGGTCTAAAATTTGTGATTTCTTGAAATAAGATATGTCAGCTTTTCCTCCCCTTTTTTATAATTGGGGTTTTCAGTGGATTAATCATTAATCTATTTACCAGGTCTATTGGTTTTTAAAAATAGATATTTTTAATTTTCTGATTTTTCAGCTTTGATTCAGTTTTTAAATTAAAAGTTTGCAGTTGTTATCCATGTCTTAAACATCATAATTGTCCCTAATATCACTCCTCTCCTTTCCCCCCTCCCAGAGAAAAATCTTATACAATTTATAGTATTTTTAAAGAAAAATAAAGAAAAGTAAGGAAAATAAATCAGGATCACTAAGGCAATGCATCAAAAAGCCTGAAAACATTTCACATGTATAATTGTGATCTTCCCACACGTATAAAATGCTAGTGTTGGAGTATCTTCTTTTATATATATATATATATATATATATATATATATATATATATATATATATATATATATATATATATATATATATATATATATTGAGCTATATTTGTTTTTTATCTTTGAAATATTTTTATTTTTTGTATGATTCTGTTTACATTGTTTTCTTAGTCATTGTATATGTATATATATATATTACTTTATTTCACTGTCAATTTATGTAGATATTTTAATGCTGCTCTGGATTTATAATATTCAATTAAACTTAGGGTTGTTTAATTATGAATTTTTTTATTCTGATTTGGAACACTTTCATATCATAGTTTGCAATTCTTTTTAGAAATGCTTTTTCCTATCCTTTGAAAACTTATTTATATTGGAGGAATGTCCTTTGGCTATATACAATGTATGTGTAGACATACCTTATACACATATAAATCCATGTATGTGTGTATAAATCTATCCATCATCTACCCAAGTATCTCTATTGTTTTTCATATCATGAATAAGTAAATCTTGCCGTGTAAATCCAATACAAAGATCCCAACCCCCATTTAACTACTTGTCTTATTGTCTTAGGTTCAATAATTTTATCTATATTGAAACTTTTCAGTTTTATGTAATCAGATTCATTGATTTCTTCTTTTCTAATTGATTTTCTTTTATTTGACTAAGAACACACTTCCTAACTATAGCTTGGAAAGGCTATATCTTGTAAATTTTTTATAATAAGATCTCTAATATTATGGTCACATATCCATTTAAAACTTATGGAATTTGGTCTAATGTCTAAGTGTAATTTTACTAGTCTGCTCTCCAATTTTTCATGCAATTTTTAAAAAATCAAAAGAGGAGTTTTTCCTAGCTAATTTAGATTTTCAAGTTAATCAGACACCAGGTTATTGATTCCTATTGTTTCTAATTCTTCTTCATCTCCTGTGGTTCCCTTGATCTACCTCTCTATTTTTTAACCAGTACCAGCTGTTTTGATGACTCCCACTTTATAACATAGTTTGAAGTCTTGAAATATCATTCCTCCCTTCATCTCTCTGTCTTTTCATAGTTTTCCTTGATATTCTAGATATTTTATTTGTCCAAATGAATTTTAATCTAATTTTATCAATTTCTGTTAAATATCTCTTTGATAATTTGATTGGTATAGGTTTTAAAAGTATAAATTAACTTTGGTGATTATTATCATATGTATTATATTGGTACAACCTAGCTATAAGCACTAAATATTCTTTCACCTTTTTAAGTTGCTTAAGGACCATTTTGTAATTGGATATATAAAAAATCTTTGGCGTGCTGTGGTAGATTGATTCCTGGATGTTATATATATATATATATATATATATATATATAATTTTATTGCATGAAGTTGCATGAAAAATTGGAGAGCAGACTAGTAAAATTACACTTAGACTAACACATTAGACCAAATTCCATAAGTTTTAAATGGATATGTGACCATAATATTAGAGATCTTATTATAAAATATATTATATTATATATATTATGATATGTATTATATAATATATATATTAATTTCAGTATGGAAAGTGATTTTCCTTCCTCTTACTGACTTTTGGAATTTATTATTATTATATAGAAATGTAGATTTTTAAAGGCTTGTTTTGTAACTTTGCTAAAGGTATTGTCTTGATTAGTAACTTTATTAATTCTATACAATTTTTATAGTAAACCATCAGATTATCAGCAGATGAGGATAGTTTTATCTCCTCTTTACCTATATCTCTGCCTTTAACTTCTTTCAGTTACCATATTACAATCAATGTTCTCTCTAGACTTATATCAATAACTGAGGGTAGTAGAAGCATCCTTACTTTAGTCTTGAATTTATTGAGAAAGA
This sequence comes from Monodelphis domestica, assembly GCF_027887165.1. NCBI lineage: Eukaryota > Metazoa > Chordata > Mammalia > Didelphimorphia > Didelphidae > Monodelphis > Monodelphis domestica. The sequence continues at coordinate 424,886,244 of NC_077227.1, read as the reverse complement.
TTCTACTCCGTATCTCCAATGCATGTATTGCTTGCTTTTAGTTTTAGATAAGTAAATTAATTTTCAATTGATCAATTTTCCCCTCATTTTAATATCTCTTGTGCTTATTTTACATGTATTTATTTGTTAACTTTCAAGTTATTTTAAGGAGATTCACTTCATGAATCCTTTGTTTTTCTATTTTGGTTCTGTATGTTTATAGGAATATAAATTTTCCCTTGAAGATTTTTTTGCATCTCACAAATTTTGGTATATTGTTTAATCTTTCAAATTTTATGATATTTAAAAAGCTCTCACTGTCTATATTTTGTAGGGTTGTTAGCACAAATGTTATTTCTTTGCTTTTTTTCATTGAAAGCTTTTTCTATATTCATTGAGATAATCATGTGGTCTTAGAGGTTTCTGTTGTAATATGACTAAATAGGTTAATTGTTTTCCTACTGTTGAACCACCTTTGCATCCCTGATATAAATCTAACTTGGTCATAACCACAGATTTCATGGATAAATTGTTGTAATAGCACTTATTACAGTGCCTTGCCCATAATAGTACTTTATATTGATTGGCAGTATTTTGAAATTCATATTTATGAATGACATTCAGCTATGGCTTTCCTGTACTTTGTCTATCTTTTGCTTAGCAGTAATGACTGTATTTGTCTCACAAAAGTATTATGTAGGGTACCTTCTCTTTCAGTTTTTGAGAATAATTTCTGTCTTATTGCTGCTCATTGTTCTTTAAAAGTTTCATAGAATACTCCAGTGAATCTATTAGGACCAGGCTTTTTTTCTTTTTGTTTTGATAGTTTCTTTACAACTAATTCTACTTTTTTTCCTTCTGAGATTCATATTTAAGATGTGTTTCGTCTTGTTAGTTTAGGTATTTTACATTTTTGAACATGTTCCTCTATTTCTTTTATGTTCTCAGTTTTTGTTAACAAATAATTCCGGGTAATAGGTTCCAATAATTGTTTTAATTTCTTCTAATTTTCTTATAATTTCACCTTGTTTTGTTTCCTGTTTTATTGTTATCTTTTTCCTTTCTTTTTTTAAAAATCAAATTGGTTATTTTTTTTTAGTTTTTTTCAAAGAATCAACATTAAGTTTTGTTATATATACATATATATGTGTGTATATATATGTGTGTGTGTATACATATATATATATACATATATATATATATATATATATATAGAGAGAGAGAGAGAGAGAGAGAGAGAGAGAGAGAGAGAGAGAGAGAGCTTTTGTTTTGATCTTATTTGTTTCTCTTCACTTTTTCACACGAGATCACGGATGCTATGTTTCTCTCACTATTATCCTTTGACTTGATTAAAAAATATCACACATTACCCTCTATCTTCTTCCTCATCCTCTGTTATATACTCTTCCATACTGTAATTTGATACTTCCAAAACACTGATTCACTTGTAGGCAAATTACTCTGTGGTTTAAGTTCATAATGATTTAGACCTTTTTCTCTACCACCGTTTCTATTTGATTCCTGTTTTCTGCCTCCCCTCCTTTTGTTTTGTTTCTCAAAAGAAATCTGTAAATGATCCGTCTGGCCCAGAAATCTAATATTTCCTATTGTCTTGTGGAATCACTGATATGACTTTGATGTCTTCTAGTTTCTAAGGCATCTAGCTACTTGAGTAAGATTTTGCACAACTTCTATTTAGATAGTGGGTGTTCTTTCCTTCTTAGTCTTCATCAGATTATTGGGTAGTCTTTTGTTTGTCTGGTGCCTTCCTTGGTCAGATCTCTGGGTTGTCTTATGTCTCTCTAGGGACTCACCTGATCCAGATGCTTGGCAATGCTTATTCTCTTTGAGTCCTCCTTGATTAGGGCCCTGGGTTTTCTCTGTTGCCCCCCCCCCCCCCAGGGTTCCTTGCTCATGATATTAGGTGTTTCTCCCCCCTAGTCAGACCCCAGGGATCTTTTTGTGATCTTTTCATTTCCTGGAGTATTTTTTATCAGGGAATTAGGTGATCTCTCTCTCTTTAGGATTCCTTAGTCAGGGTTCTTGGTGGTCTCTGTACTCCACGGAGGACACTTGATTAGATACTGGATACTCTCTGACCCCTTTGAGACTGACCTTGATAAGGGAACTGCTGGATAGTTTTTTCACCCTTGTGGCTTCTTAGATCTTGGAGCTCAGTTATCTTCTGTCTCTCTTGAGCCTTCCTTGATTGATGTGCTGTGTGTTGTCTTGAGATTCCTCTCAGGAATCTGAGTTGTCTTTTATTCCATTGGCACTCTCCCAGTAAGGATGGTAGATGGTCTCTATTTCCTCCAAGGCTATCTCAGATTAAAGTTTTCTCCTCTTCCCCTGTGGAGCTTTCTCAGTCAGGTTGCTGAATGGTCCCCTTTGCTTTTGGAGAATCTCTGATCAGGGTGCCAAGTGGTCTCTTCGCTCTCCCTGTGGTTTCTTATCCCAGTCAGGATACAACCCCACACTTCTTCAGTCTGTTTACCTGTTGTCAGGCTAGTTTCACTGTCAAGACTCTAAGTGTCTGTGGCTTCTGGTTCTGTTTTTGTGTAGATTTTAGGTAGATGAATGGACTTAATGAAGTTTCTCGTGGGAATTTTTGGTCATGCAATTTGGTGTTCTTTTTTAGATTATTACTGACATAAAAGTAGAAGAATTGGATTTCTGTGTTACCTACTAAATCCTGTCTTAATTGAAAGAGCAAATGTGGAGTAAAATGTTCAGTTCTGTGTACCATATTAGGAAGGGCATTGACAAGTTAGAGAGTGACCAGAGGAGATCAACCAATTTGATTAAAGTATTAGAGACTGTGCCTTAAAAGATTAGTTGTAGAAATTGGGATTATTTAACGTAAAGTAGAGGAAGCTTGTGGGAAGGTGAGAGAGAGAGGGAGTAGGGCACAATAGATATCTTCAAATATTTGAAGGGTTGTGATGTAGAATAAAAATTAGACTTCTTGTTATCATTGGGCAGAACATGGAATAACAAGTAGAAGTTAGAGTAGCAGATTTCAGTCTCAGTGAAATAAAACCTTCCTTATAATCAGTTATTTAAAAGTGCAATGGATTGCCTTAGGAGATAATGGGTTTCCATCATTACTGGAAATCTTTTAAGCTGAAGGTTGATTGCTTCTTGTTAAGGATTTTGAAGAAGGTTACATCTGAAAATATGGTTCCTGATACCACATAGTTAAGAATTATCCCCTAAGAGCATGTCCACATTGATGAATTAACGGATATTTGAAATATTAAATCAAGAAAGGAAATTTGTTCACACAAAAGGCTGTATGATTTCAAAGCTCTTGTCTCATGTGATTTTAATAGCTTTAATAATAATAATAGCCAAGATCTTTATTGTATCCACAGTGCTCAGCATCATGTCTGGCACTTACACAGTAAGTGCTTAATAAATGCCTGTTAACTAACTGAATGGGAGAGGCAGAAAGGAAAGAAAGAGTCAGAAATGGATTGGGACGACATTGTAGGATGAGGAAACAATATGATTAAATGCCTAGACAAGCAAAAATTCAATAAGTCTAATTTGGTGAAACATGGGAAAAATAATGTAAGGTAAGACTGGATATATTGCAGGCTGAATATCAAAGGCCTTGAATACCAGGCTAAGGAATTTAGACTATTTGGCATTAAATGAGGAGCCACTGAAAGTTTTTGAGTAGGCAATTGATGTGACCAGTTACACAGTAAGAAGATCAATTCAATGATCCAACCATTCTGGAGTGCAATTTGGAACTTTGCCCAAAGGGCGCTAAAAGACTGTCTGCCTTTTGATTCAGCCATAGCTCTGCTGGGTTTATATCTCAAAGAGATCATAGGAGAAAAGACTTGTACAAGAATATTCATAGCTGCGCTCTTTGTGGTGGCCAAGAATTGGAAAATGAGGGGATGCCCTTCAACTGGGGAATGGCTGAACAAATTGTGGTATATGTTGGTGATGGAATGCTATTGCGCTAAAAGGAATAATAAAGTGGAGGAATTCCATGGAGACTGGAACAACCTCCAGGAAGTGATGCAGAGTGAAAGGAGCAGAGCCAGGAGAACATTGTTCACAGAGACTGATACACTGTGGTAAAATCAAAGGTAATGGACTTCTCCATTAGTGGCAATGCAGTGATCCTGAACAACTCTGAGGGATCTACAAGAAAGAACACTATCCACATTCAGAGGAAAAACTGTGGGAGTAAAAACACCGAAGAAAAACAACTACTTGATTTCATGGGTCGAAGGGGATATGATTGGGGATGTAGACTCCAAATGATCATACTAGTGTAAATAACAGCAACATGAAAAAAGTTTTTGACCAAAGACACATGTAAAACCCAGTGGAATTGTGAGTTGCTTATGGGAAGGGGTGCGGGGAGGGGAAGGAAAGAATATGATTTTTGTAACCAAGGAATAATGTTCTATATTGACTACTTAAATAAAACTAAAAAAAAAAGATCAATTTAAATTTTGAAAAGGGCAACTTTGTGGTGGTGTTTCAATGCCACCAATTTATAGAATAAAAGTAATTTCAGACAAGATATATGCATACATATTGATTTAAGGCAAAAAGGAGCTTTAGATTTGGCATAGTATCCAGGCTTGTTTGAAGTCTCAGGAAAGTTTGGAATTAAATGTAGTCAACCAGAAAGAATTTAAAGGTACTGTGGTTTTGACTTCCCTAACTCTACTTGTCTGACACCTTGATTAAATTCTATATTCTGACAATTAATATTGTTTCCTTGTAACTACCATTCTGGAGGTTAATCCCTTTCCAATTTTGTCATTTTTTGATTAGAGGTTGCTTCCATCTCTTCCATCTGTAAAGTTGTAGGATTCTCTGGAATGACTCAATGAAGAAGTCAATTGACAATTTTTCAAAACAACTTAGTAAGATTTTATTGCCCTGTGGAGGGAGGCATTCAAAGAAAGGGAAAGAAAAAAAAAACTATTTAGGTGTCCTGATAAGTAAAATGAATTCTCAGGCATAGTGTCATTTTGAGTATGGAAGCGCCTGCTACAGAAGTATAGTTGGATTCTCTCAGCTCCAAAAATAGAGAAATAAAGGCTTAGGTTCAAAGAGCCATTCAAAGAATTGGCTCAATCCTGTAATCGTAAAGTCTGTAGCTGATCAACATGCACAGATGTTACTATGGAGATTGTGTATGTGAGCCAGTGTATGTGTATTTAAGCTTACAAGTGTGAAAAGCTATTGCTATAATAGACTGAAACTATATAAAAGTGGAAGATTATCCCCACAAGGTAGAGTAATGCATTAGAACTTGCAAAAGGCAGAGTTAATAATTATGCAAGAGTAAATTCTCAAAGGTTCCTTACCATACTGCACTTTTTTCTATCTTGTTGCCCCCCCTTTTCCACCACTCCCTGTTTAAATGTGTGGAACATCATAGAATTTTAGACTGGAGCTCTGGTTGTAAAAAATGGCAAGAGAGTGGGAAACAACTGAGTAAGTTTTAATCTTTTCGTGAAGGAGATAATAATAAAGCCATTTTGAAGCATAAATGGCTAGGACATTATTAGGCAGAATGTGGAGAGGGAAGCTTCCTTGAAGACAGAATATTTTTTGTCCTAAGGTTATAAGGCAGTATGGTGTAGTGGAAAGAAGATTGACCTTGTAGTCAGAGACCCAAGTTTATGTCCTGGCTCCAACATTTGCTATCTGTGAAATTACGTTTAAGTTACTTACCTTTTCCATACTTGAGTTTTGTCATAGTGTTATCACATGAATAATGTTTTTTTATTCTGCAAAACCTAATAGAAGTAGAAGGAATTATTAAGGTCTCTCTTAGCTCCAGCATTCTGTATTCTAACAATCAATGTTATAAACTCTCTTCCAGCTCTAGCATTATATATTATTAGCTCCCTTCCATTTCTTGTATTCTGTATGCTAACAATCCATGTTTCTAGGTCTCTTCTAGTTCTACAGTCCTATGCTCCCCATGGTTTACAAGGGAACACACTGTATTTCTGCCTCTTCTCATTCTAATGAGTTCTTTTAAAAATATATCAAAAGAAATTCTAATCGCATAATCTTCACATTTCAAAGGAGTGTGTATTTATTATGAAAACTACTGATTCATTAGGAAGGCCTCCTGATTCAAAAAGCAACAGCTGCTTTTGGTTAGAATAAATCCTGTAATGTCTTTTACTCCCTCTTGGTCTGAGGGGAAGCTGAATGTTTAACTAATTTTCAGTCTCTCTCTGTCTCTGTCTCTGCCTGTCTCTGTCTTTCTGTCTGTCTCTCTCTCCCTCTCCTTTTTTCTCTCCTGTCCAAATAGCAAAGTAGCCACTTCAAAACTTTGTTCAGTTTGATCACCCTCCTAAAAAAAAAAAACAAAAAAAAACCCACCAAAACTTTTAATTAACTTTTTTTAGGGTCAGAAAAGCTAATAAAACTCTTCTGAGCATCTTTTCTAATTAACATTGAGTAGGGACAGAGAAGTGAATTTTGTACCAAACAAGAAAAAGAACTAAAGGCCCATTGTATATGAAGTATAATAATTGAAAGTCAGTAAGCATTTTGGAGTTTTTTGTAGATCTTTAACTACAAATACATCATATTTTCCTAAAGTAGAAAGAGCTTTTTTGGGAGGGGGGAAAATTCAATCAACCACATAGCCATATTTTTATACAAATTCTGGAAGCCTAGGTTTTCTATGATCTATAATCACAGATTTCTATGATTGGTTTGTTATGACCTGAATATTTTAATTTCCCTGTTTACATTTCTGGACCCATTAAAAAGACATACTATGAAAAAAAAGATACTAGATTTGGAGTCAAAAGACCTTGTTTCTAATCCTACCTTTTCTAACTTAGTACTTGTGTGAACATTGGCAATTTGTTATCATCAAGTCTTTGGTCAAGTCTTTTTCTATCCCCAGTGCTTAGCATAATACCTGACACATAGCAGGTGCTTAATAAATGTTTATTAATTGATGGTTTTTTCTTTGCAGTCTCCATTTTCCTTATTTGTAAGCAAAGGCATTGGTTTAATTCCAAAAATCTCTTGAAACCTATCCAAATTGTGTTAGTTACCTCACTTAAAAAAACAAAAACTATTCTATTCAACATATTCATCAAGTAATTATTAAGTAACTATTATAAGGGATAATAGATTTCAGCCCACATATTATACAGATATCTGCAAAATGTTAAAAGAACAAGGTTCTCCAACATATTATGAAAGGTTTACTGGAGGACATGGACAGTAATCATAAAGGATTTCAAGGGCTGAAATCTATATAAGTGAAATGAATGCCCATGTGAATGAAGTCATGGGTCTATTCAAGTATTATATGAAATATAGTCTGTCTGCTTTGCTCTAACTTGCTAGATTGAACCTAGGTTGCCTGACTCAGAAGTCTAGTGTTATTTCTATTAAAATCATACTGAGAAAGCATCATGCTATAGTGGAAAAAATCATGAGACTTGGATTCAGCAATCCTCAATTAGAGTTTCAGATCTGCTCTTCACTGGTCTTGAGACCTTGGGTAAGTCACTTCCTTTCTCTTATTCCTTTACTTCCTTATCTATAAAATGAGGAGTTTGGATAAGGTTCCATTTAACTCCAATAGTATGAGTTTAACAACTCAACAGTTAGTACAGTGAGCTCTTAGTTAAACTTGAAGAATATATATGCCGACAATATTATGTAATATTATCATTTTATAGGTTATAAATTAATATTTTATTTTATAGTTTATCATTATATATTATACAATATATATGTAGTACTTATTATTTTATAACTTTCAACCTCTACCTTTTCCTATAAATTACAAAATTCATTTTTCTCAATTACAATATGGACTTCGTTCTACACTATTTTTACAGAGAAGGAAACTGAGTTTTAGAGAGCAGACTGATTTTGTCCAATGCCAACTGGCTAGTAAGTGTTATTTTCTTTGGTGTTCTAAGAAAACTTGTGTTTGAGTAACATGAGTGACAGGGAGCTACTTTTTTAAGATAAACAAATGTTAAGTTTGAAGTAGCTTGAATGTACTTGCCCTAATTATGAAAGTTTTCTCTATATGGCATTATGAGAACATATTCATTTTGTACATTTAAAGTTGTCCCATTAAGTCACTAGCTGTAGTCTACTGTATGTTCTCAGTTAAGAAAGTATATTGAAGTATTTGGAGTTTCAACTCAAGGGAACCCTTTACAGTGGTGGCTAAAAAATTAAAAACCTGACAAATTTATGTTGCTGTCTTTTTGTGGGGCGTGTGGGAGTGGGGACTTTATATTTTGCCTTCAAAATGAAAAAAAATTTATGTTGTTTGGATATTTGGATATATTCAATGAAAAATAATTATTTTAATAATCTTTGTGAGTCTTTAGAGCACCTGAGTATGATATGCAATTTTCAGCAATTCAATTCAGTAAGCATTTATTAATAAGCATGTAGTATCTGAAAGTCCCAAACCAAGGAAGGAAATAAATTAAACTTTTATCAAACACCTATTATACAAAGGACATCATATTTGGTTCTAGGAATCTTAAGATACAACAGGACAGTCTGTAGAGGAGATAAAGTGTATTCAAATAACTATAATACAAGTTATATAAGTAAATTGTAGTATTTAGTATAATTTATGGATTGGGGGGGGGGAAATGCTAGTCCAGCTATTGGAAGTTTCAACTCTGTGGGTTAATTATTAAGCATTGTGCTAAGCATACAATACAAATACAGGAAAAAGAAAGGCCATCCTTGCCTTCAAGTAACTTCCTTTCTAATGGGAAAGAGCACAAAAAAGGGGGAGCTTTAAAGCTGGTGAGGCGAGATGCCTCAACAGAGTCATGGTGGCTAAGTTTGGATAATAAAGGATGGTAAGTAGTCTGTCTTTTCCTAAAATGGAGGTTCTGAGAAACATTTTTCAGTAGGAAAAGGGATCTGTGGAGCAGAATCAGGAGGGAAGTGAGGAATGATGAAGCTTTAGGTGTAGCCCCTTATGGATAAAATACAAAATCTTTGCTATTTAAGATCCTCCATAAAATGGTTCAATTCTGCTTTACTTAACATATTTCCTCTTACTCCCCTTTACATGTACCACATGTTGTCCAAACTGCACTACCATCTTTTCATTGAATTAGATGTCTATCTTCTAATCATCATGAATTTGAACAGGCTTTCCCTATTCCTGGAAGAGATTTCCTCCACATCTCTACCTCTTACATCCCTACCTTCCTTCTAAGCTCAATTACTTGGCCCAAATCTCCCTCTTGAGAATACTCTTTTCATCTTCAAATTACTTAGCTTTTACCTGTTTGTTTTTCATGTTGTTATCTTCTGTTTGAATGTGGATACCCTAAGTGGTATTTATTTATTTTTTTGTTGTTTTTGTCTTTATAGACCTGGTGCTTAGCATAGTGCCTGGAACACAGTAGACATTTAATAAATGATTATTGAACTGAAGTGACATTGGACAAATCAATTAACCCCCTTCATCCCAGGTTTCCTTATCTATAAAATGGTGATAATAATATCTGTAACATCTAGTTTGCAGAGTTATAAAAAAAAGAAAGGAAAATCTGTACATTGTAAGCCCCCAAGTACCTTATAAATATTTACTGTTAATACATCCCTTGGAAAGACTGAAATGAAGTGGTGTGAGAAATGCAAAATGGGAAGATCATTTCTAATGTAAAGGTAGAGAAAGAGGGAAGGAATCATGGAAGTTTTCATGAAGAAAAAATCATTTAAACTGGGTACTAAAGGAAATGAACAAGTAGAGATATAGAGGGAGGCTATTCTAGGCAAAGAGAACAGCACATTATATACTCACAAGAAACCAGAAGAAATCAGAAAAGAATTAGTATATGTTCTTCAGGAGCTCAATTCAATTCAACAAATATTTTCAAATCACCTACTATTTATTAAGTGCTCTGTTAGATACTGGAAATAGACAAATTAGTTTCTAGCTGTTTCATTCCATTGTGGATACATATAAGTAAATATAAATTAATTTGAAGAATGATAGAACATTAGCAGTTGAGGGCATCATGGAAGATAAGCTAACAATTCTAAGGGTCAGAGATAAGATGGAAGTGTATCTAGTTAAACAGGTTAATAACTTTATTGAAATCTTTAACTCTTTAAGCTTTATCTATCTTGCCTCCCCAGCATCCTTTCTCTGTTTCCTATTAGTTATATTATTTACAACTTAACACCTCTTGCCTACACTATTGTAATGCCTTCCTAATTCTCTAATAGACTTTTAGGTTTTCCCCTTTTCTGTCCATCTATCCCACAACTATTAATAAAATCTTAATGATTATGTTGATAGCTATGAAATAGATGGATAGACCATGGTCACTGCTATATTTAGAAATCTTTATTTTCTCTTTTGGCTCCCAAATAAAACACAAATGCCTATACTTCAAATTTAAAGTCCTCCACAGGCTTACTTTGATTTACTAAAGTGTTTTGACCAGCCTAGTCTTTGAGCTCTTTCTAACCTAGGCATTATATCTTCTATCTCTATGCCTTTGAATAGATTCTTCCCAAGTTTTCTGGATTATATGAGTTCCTTGGAAGCAGAGACTGCCTTTTATCTTTCTTTGTATCCCTACTACTTAGTACAGAGCTTGGCTCATAGTAGTTGCTGAATAAGTGTTTATTGATTGACTGACATGACCCCAAAAATAGAGGACTAGAACTTTTCCTCAATATTCAGGAATTCTCAAAGCTCACCACAATAAAAATTATGTGCAAGTATTACAATTTTGTATTGTTATCTCCAAAGGCCAAAACACCAAGAACTCTAATTAAGAACAAAGAAAACTAATCCCTAACACACTTCCTTTAAAATCTCCATAACTCCCTGTACCTCCCTCCCCACTAACTTCCACTCACCCATAGGGCAGCACAACCAAACCCAAGGACTTGTGGTCTGGAATCCATTGAGCAGTTTCATTCCTGGTATTGTAGTCTCTTCTAGCACAGGTTGATGTTGCCCCTCATCCCACACTTCTGTGACAATAAACAACATATTTTATCTCTGTCCATCCCTCTTCCTTTGTGTGGAAGAGAGGAGATATATGAAAGTAAAATCACTCAAAGAACTGAAAAACAGAAAAACTAAGATTCCAAAGTTGGGAGGGTGGTAGAGAGAGGAGAGCTTGCACCAATCCTGAAGGAAAACAAGTTAACATTTATCTGAGGCTAGTTTTTTCTCCTCAGAAGATATTTCGGATAGGGCTTGAGGTTGGTGAAAATGAAATTTTTTAACATGGGAGAAGACTGTTGTAAGGATATAGGATTAGCTCTTTGCTGCAAAGCAGGAGAAGAAAGTCCTACAAGGGAGGAGCAGGAGGTCCTTCAGAGCAGAAAGGTTCCAGAACATTTGGGAGTGAGAGGCCATTGCCTAACAGTCAAGAAAGCAGGAGGTTGAGAATTTTCTATTCTTCCATAGTGGACCTAGTGGGCTAGTTATACTCTCTACTGTGGCTTTCCTTTGATCCAACCTGCTCCTGTGAAACCTGTGTATGCTGAGATATTCCTGCAATAGCTGCTGTCTTCCCATCTGTCTTCCCAAATTTATAACTAACTAAGGGGAGGTAAATTTAATTAGTTGTAGTTAGTTGATTTGGATAGTGAAAATTATTAGATAGTAGGGTTTAGCAATTTGGTTTTGGGTTCAAGAAAAAGATCTTCCCATTCTTCCTTTCCCTTCTTCCCTTACGTTAAAGGTTTTAACCCATTATTTTAATATACCTATTTCAAGATTGAGATGGTTTTGAGACCTATCCTTTGGGGAATCACAGTCAAAGGGGAAATAAGTCAAAAAGAGAACAGTAGGAAAATATAAGAAAAAAGGAAATTACCAAATACTTGAGGAGGAAAACCCAACAAAGGCAGATAAATCAGGTAAGACATTTTAATAGAAGGGAAGGTAGCCAATAAGACATTAAATGTGTCCAGTCTTTGCTAAACAAGTACTTCTAGACAAAGGAAATTGAACCAATGCCCAGTGAGGCAGAGGATCTTGTAGATTCCCAAGAAAGAATGGAACCATAGTAAGATGTTCCTGAAGTATTTAAGAAATAAATAAAAAATGTAAAAGCAGAATTTATGGTCTTCACAGAAAAAATAGTTAGTAGAATATTGAAATTGTGGTGGCAAATCTCTCCAAAGAAGTAAAATATGCAAATATATAGGAATGAAGGACAATTGGGAATAAGAAAAGCAAAATGTATTAACATTAAAAGAACATGTTATCCCTATACAAGTAAACATTGATCTAAAACACGGACTGCATGGTGACAACTTAAGAATTAATGATCTCTTAGAATTATATTGGCAAACCTATGGCACATATGCCAGAGATGGCACAAAGAGACCTCTCTGTGGGCAAACAAATCTTCATCCATGGAACTGCTCCCTTCTCTTTCTGTGCCTCCCTGTCCCTCTGCCCACTGGCCCAATGGAAGCACTTATGCCTTCCCCTAAATGGAATGCTTGGGCTATTCCCCTCTCTTTCTCCCTCCCCTGTCTGGGGTAAGGGGGGTGGGGGACAACTCGGTTGGTGGGGAGGCATGTTACATAATTGGGGGGGCAAGGCAGAGTGTGCAGTACCTAAAAGGTTCACCATCACTGTCCTAGAAGAATATGACTCCCCCCAAAGTAACACCATAATGCAAGAAATAATTCAGTGAAAGTGCCCAGAATTTCTGAATACAGTAAGCAAAATGACAATTTAAGAATTCCCGTAAAGAGAGATTATCTACGAGGAGGGGGGAATGGGGGATGGGGACACAAAACCTTCTCATGCAAAACCCAGGACAAACTCCACATGGTTAAATTTTACAGTTCCAGTGATGAAATGCAAATTTTGTAAATGACTAGTGTAGAGATAATTTAAAGGTTGTAACTTAAAATCTAATTAATTGGCCGCCAAGGGAAAAAATCCCAAAAAAATACCCAAGTCTGTCTGGAAATTTATGGTAATATTAATTAATATAGAGGGAAGTATTTTAAGGAGAAAGAGGGGAGAGGGTATAGGATTTCTCCTACCTGGCCTGTGCCAGGGGGAGTTGAAGATTTCCGCCGCTATGTCTCTGAAGGAGATTAGAGGCTTCTAAGAGGAGAAAGTATGGAAAGTAAATGAGGGAGAATTCAGCCAGAAACTCACCACCGAAACAGACAATAGCTTGTAGCCACACCAAGATGGCGAAAGGCCCAGCATGCTGCCACCAGCCAATTCTCTTCTGCCAAAGGTACTGGAGATAGGAAGTGACTCGAAATATGTAGACCTTTTACTCTTGTGTCCCCTCCTCTCAATTTTCATGTCTACCAATCACATCAGAGAGCTTTTCTCCAGGACTGCCCTTTTTTAGTTCTCATCTTCTTTGATTAGATTATATCTTTTGAGTTACTTAACACTTCTTTGTTAAGTTCACCTTTTGTAAATTACTTAACCTTTTTGTGATTAATTTAATCTTTGTAGTTACTTAATACCTTTTTGTATTAAGATCGTAAAATAGACTTAGCTTACAGTTCTAGCTTCAGTATAAAGTAAGACCTAGGTACCTTCATTGTTCAATTAAGAGATTACAATTTCATCTTCTCCATAAAGTAAGATCTAAGTATGGTGGAGTAATTTAAAATTCACACTAGGAAAAAGACCTTCAAATGCTGCATGTACCAGAAACTACTGAGGGGAATGGAATAATGTTTTCCAAAAAGCAAAGGTGCTTAAGATGCAACCCAAAGTGACATACCTTCAAAACCCAAGACTAGATATCATTGAAAGGGGAGACATTTGAAGCCTTCCTACAAAACAAACAAAATTTTAAAAAGACATGTGCAGAGTATTTTCCATGGTAAATACCCCAGACAAAAATATATAAAAAAGTAAATAAATACAGCCACCAAGGAAAATATACATAATGAAATAAATTATCTCATCTCTAGAGACTGTTTTATAGAGAAAGACAACAAAAATGAGAAAAATGCCTTTGAGGTTAAAAAACTACAGCAGCAGAACTGAATTGTTTTATTCATTTTCTATGGTCATAAATACATTGATAAACAAGCTCTATTGACTGTTCATCCAAATGAATTTCACTGTGAGCACAAATAGATTTTCTTCTACTTGGTTCTTTTTTATCTGATAAATCAAGTCCTTTGAGGAATTGTGGATCTATTCTAGGAAGCTCTGGGCTTGATGGAGTGAGCATAATTGTCTGCTACAAGAGCATCTTTAAAACATTGCTTCTAGGGAATCTTTCTGCCATTTGGGCTCCATGTTGAACTTCTGCACTCTTCCTAAACTTGGCTTACTTCCACATACACTACCACTATTTGCTGTTTCTCACTCATGATACTCTCTCAGTTCTGTTCATCTTTTTCCGTGATCCCCTCGGCTCTTCTTTTTAACCTTAGGTGCCTAGTTTCCTTGAATTCTGTTAGTATTCAGCTCAAATCCCCTACCTCTCTATTCCTAGTCCCTTACTCCCAAGATTATCTTCCATGTGCTCTACATATCTTTGTGTGTATGTGTAATAATGTGTAGTAAATGTACTATGTAGACATGTATTATTATATGTCTCCATAGAGATATCTTCATATCTCTGTATAGATACCTACCTAGATAAATATTTACATAATTCATTATTATTTCTGTGTTTTCTGTCCTCCTCTAGAGAAGGTATAGTATTATCCTCTTTGTATAACCGTAGCACTTTCTATAATTCCTGACACATAATAAGGACTTATTATTAAACTGATATTCTTCATGACACTGGCAAATGCTTTTTTGAAACCATAAATTTTCCATTTTTTGAAATTAGTAAAGTTGTTAGAGTTTTCTTCTGTGGCAAATGCTTTTGGAAATCTAAGTCCCTCTACCCTTTAAAAAATTGATAGGATTATTAAATAAAGTTATCTCTGTTAATTTTAAGGAATTTTGTAATGCTTTTGACATGAGCATGGGGCATGCATTTAACTGTGAAGAAGAGTTTTTAATGTTAAGCATCAGGGAGAACTGGAATTATTGTATATCAGAGCTTGAAGGAACCTTAAGAGAGGGGATCTAACCCATACCTAAATAAGAATTCCCTCCATAACATCCTTAAAAATTTATCAGCTTTTCATATGATTTATCATTTATTTATTTATTTGTGTATATGTTTTGGGGTTTTAGCTTTCTAAGATCATTCATTTACGAAATTGAATAATATAGAAATATGTTTTGTGTGATAATACATGTATAGCATGTATAATATGAATTGCTTGCTGCTCCAGGAGGGAGAAAAGAGGATGGAAGAAAGGTAAAAGACATTTTGGATCCAATAATTTTGGGAAACTTAATATGGATATTTGTTATTAAAGTTAAAAAATTAATAAAATGATTTTTTTTTGTGGTGGAGGACCAGATGAGATAATGGATGGGACAGAATTTTGTAACTGTGCAGGGCTGTAGAAATGTGAGCTATGGTTATGGCAATTTTAGAAGAAGATGATTGCATAAGATCATAGATTTAGAGATGAAAGGAACTATCAAATCCAGCCTTTTCATTTTATGTATGAAGAAACTGAGGCCCAGAAAAATACAGTGACTTACTATCTAAGGACACATTGTAAGTAAAAGGCAGAGGTGAAATATGATTTCAGAACCTCTCCAGATCTAACTCTTGGTTACACTGTAATCTCTTGTCTTTTATATATAACTTATTCTTAGCACTTCTAATGTGTTGTGGATGATTTATATAAATCAGAATTTTTCAAAGTGACATATAGTCTAAGAGCTCATCTTTTAGCCAGAGCTCAGAGTTGGAAGGGACCTTATAAATTATAAGCTATTGTGTCTGGAAAGGAATTATTGAGACAAATATGAACCAGTGAGCTGGTAGGTAAAGAGACTGAGGCGCAGAGCAGGGAAGAGAGTTGATGTCTGAAAAAATTAAAATTAGATCTCAATAATAAAAGTTATATTTTAAGGGATTTATTACTGATGGGTAATATGGGGTGTTCAGGGAGGGGTAGTATCTCTGGTATGGAGGGCTTGTCGTGCCCTCCTAGGGCAGCTCTCCAGCCTCTGACCCCCACGTGACACCCAGCTCTCACTTGTGGCTCCCAGTAGCTGCTAGCATGCGGCAGCGGCCACACCCCGGCCAACGGCTTTGACAGGCTGGCTAAACCTTGTGAGGGTAGCCATCGGGTCGTCGACCCCTGGTGAACCAGGGCTTTGCTCACCCAGCATGTGAAGACTGCTTCAGCAGAATAGATGGAAGAAACCAATAAGAAGGTTCAATGGCTGAGAGGGCAACGCAGCAAAGCACTGTGGAGTGCTTAGGGCATGTTGGAGCACAAAAGACAACACGGCCATCCAATGCAGCTGAGGAAGTCTCCAGGTGTAACGACTTTTCGTGCCACTGGACCCAGGCTTCCAACGCCGAGAGAGCGGGACTGTCTCTGTGCATCGACTTTTCCACTTAAATCTCCTTCACACACAAGTATCTTTGTGCACACTCATCTATCCTAACCCCGTCCACCCTCATCAAGACCTGCAGCGATGGGGCAGTGACGATGCCACAGGTGGAGGTGACCACTGGCAGTTGTAGTCATGATCCTGCATGTAGGCGGCCCACAGACCAGTGGTCTCTCGGCCCTGTGGGCAGCAGGTACGTTCGGCAGCATCCTGGGAGACTGAGCAGCCCTCTCTAGGACAGCACTGCTCACCCTAATCAAGGGAGGGGACTAGAAAAGGTGTCCCAAACATTGCCTGCCCTACAAACACCCAGTCAGCACACCGCGGCTGGCGGGTCATCCCTTTTAAGAGGTTGAAATCAAAGAAAAAATACAAAGAAACTCCTACTAGGAGCATGGAACATCAGGACATTACTTGACAGAGAGAATACCCCAAGACCTGAGAGAAGAACAGCTCTAATTGGTAAAGAACTGACGCTATATAACATTGACATTGCAGCCTTAAGTGAAACACACTTACCAGAAGAGGGATCACTCAGCGAACCCACCACTGGATTCACCTTCTTCTGGAAAGGTAGAGCCTCAAATGAAGACAGAATCCACGGTGTTGGCCTGGCCATCAAGACCAGTTTGCTCAAACAGCTGCCAGACTTGCTGGTGGGCATCAGTGAGAGGCTCATGAAGATCCGTTTGCCTCTCAGCAAAGACTGGTATGCCACAATCATCAGCGCATATGCCCCAACACTGACCAGCACAGAGGAGACCATCGAGCAGTTCTACTCTGACCTGAGTGCCGTCCTGCATTCAGTGCCCACAAATGACAAGCTGATACTACTGGGAGACTTCAACGCACGCGTTGGCCAGGACCATGAAAGATGGAAAGGAGCTCGGCAAACACGGCATGGGCAAAATGAACAACGGCCTACTGCTACTCAGCAAATGCTCAGAGTTCGAACTCATTACTGATCATTAAAAATCAAGTAATAAGACTTCCAGTTAAGCATCACGACAGTCTAGACGCGGGATGCTTCTCCTCCTGAGACCTACCAATATAGATGAACCAAAAACACCCCAAAAATCCATTCTTATAAGAAAGAAGGGACTCTACAGTGGGGGGCGGGGGGATTGAAGGTACATGGATTTGGGCATTTCCACACTATAAGGGAGTGAAAAAGCTCCCACCCAAATTTGAGCTGATTTACCCTCCTCCAAACCACCTACGGAGCCGGAATTAGAGCCAGCATGTGCCAGATTCAATGAGTGAGTGAAGGGTACCTCTGGAACTCTCAAGGGGCAGCTCTAGGTCTTGGGAACTGACTAAGACCACCAAGGACCTACACCTGAGACCAATTACACTTGAAATGCAGGTGGGCAAGCATAGACCCTGGGTGCCCCCAGGAAGGTAGCACCACTGCGAAGATTCGAGAGCTTTCCTCAGGCAAAAGCCTTGCTCCTTTGCTCAATACACAGACAGCCTGCCCTCCTCACTCAGATTTCTGACTGGAAAAGGAAGGAAAAACAATGCAAACAGCTCCCAGGAAAAACTTCCCAATACCAAGAAAAACAAGAAGAAGGGGTTGACTTTGGATAATATTTACAGAGGAAAAATACAGACTATAGAGAAAATATCAGAAGAGGATATCCAAATAAATGCTCCAAAACCTTCAAAAAGAAAAGGAAAGTGTGTACAAGCTCTGGAAGGATTTAAATTGGAGCTTATCAAAATGATGTAAGTCTTCTGAAAAGATAAATGGGAAATTATTCAAAAAGAAAATGAAAAAATATAGGAAAGAACTAAAAAAAATTATAGCTGAAAATCAAAAGGTTAAAGCAGAAAACCAGGCCTTAAATACAAGAATTGAACAACCAGAAGTCAATGATCTTGCAAAACAGAAAGAATTAATAAAGCAAAGTCAAAAGACTAACAAAATAGAAGAAAACATTAAATATCTCACTGACAAGGTGACAGATCAAGAAAACAGATCACAATCAGACAAT
This sequence comes from Monodelphis domestica, assembly GCF_027887165.1. Classification (NCBI taxonomy): domain Eukaryota; kingdom Metazoa; phylum Chordata; class Mammalia; order Didelphimorphia; family Didelphidae; genus Monodelphis; species Monodelphis domestica. Next base: position 424,867,803 of record NC_077227.1, on the reverse strand, counting down.
TTGAGAATCATTGGCCTACCTAAAAAACCAGAAATAAACAGAAATCTTGACATCATACTACAAGAAATTATCCAAGAAAACTGCCCTGATGTTATTGAATAAGGAGGCAAAATAAATATTGAAAGGGTTCATAGAATATGCTCTACCTTAAATCCCCAAAAGACAACTCCCTGGAATGTAATTGCCAAATTCCAGAGCTTTCAAGCTAAGGAGAAAATTCTAAAAGAAGCTAAAAAGAGACAATTCAGATACCAAGGAGCACCAATCAGGATCACACAAGACCTGGCAGCTCCCACACTACAGGACTCCAAGGCTTGGAAAATGACATTCAGAAAGGCAAGAGAACTGAGTCTTCAACCAAGAATCACCTTTCCATCAAAACTGACTTTATACTTCCAGGGGAAAGTATGGGCATTCAACAAAATAGAAGATTTCCAAGTATTTGTAAAGAAAAGACCAGAACTAAGTGGTAAGTTTGATATCCAAATACAAAGAGCAAGATAAACATGAAAAGGTAAATAAGAAAAGGAGGGAAAAGTAGAAAAATGTTTTTTCTTTGTATTCAAACTCTCTTCTTTAAGGGCTACAAATTATATATATTAATATATGGTGAAAATGTCATTTGTAACTCTCAAAAACTGTATTCATTATAATAGTAATTAGAAGAATCACTCATAGGAAAAGATTGGGGCATTAAGGGATATAAGATGTTATGCAAAAAAAGGGGGGGGAATCAAAGGGGGTTCCAAGAGATACTTGAAGAAATAAAATAAATAGAATAGAATAGAATAGAATAGAAAATAGAATTTTCACACAAAGATACACATGGTAAGGGGGAGGGGAAGAATACTCTTATAAGAAGGAGAGGAAGAGAGTGCTAATAGATAATACTTAAACCTTACTCTCAGTGAAATCAACTCTGAGAGGGAAGAGCATCTAGATCCATTGCGATCTTGAATTCTATCTCATCCTACAGGGTAAGGGAGAAGGCGGATAGGGGAGAGGAAATAAAAAAAGGGAGGGAAGGAGAGGGGGATGGGGGGAGGGAACTTAAAAGTCTCTCAAAAAAATAAGAAGGGAACAAAAAGAGACCAGAAAGGGAAGCATATCAAGAGAAGGGATTAGAGGGATTGATTAAAAGTAAACCACTGGTTTAAAAGGATATAGCTAAAGAAGAAAGGTCAGAACTAGGAAAGGATATCAAACTGCTAGTGAATTCACAAGTGACAATCATAACTTTGAAAGTGAATGGGATGAACTCACCCATAAAACGTAGACAAATAGGAGAGTGGATTAGAACTCAAAACCCTACCATATGTTGTCTATAAGAAATACACATGAGGCGGGTAGATAGTCACGACGTCAGAAATAAAGGTTGGAACAAGACACATTGGGCTTCAACTGATAGAAAGAAGGCAGGAGTTGCAATCATGATATCTGACAAAGCCAAAATAAAAATAGACCTGATTAAAAGAGATAGGGAAGGCAAATACATCCTGATAAAAGGGAGTATAGACAATGAGGAAATATCACTAATCAACATGTATACACCAAATTGTATAGCACCCAAATTTCTAATGGAAAAACTAGTACAATTGAAGGAGGAAATAGATAGTAAAACACTACTAGAGGGGAAAATGAACCTACCACTATCAAATTTAGATAAATCAAATAAAAAAAATAAATAAGAAAGAGGTAAGAGTAGTGAATGAAATCTTAGAAAAATTAGAACTAATATATATGGAGAGAAATGAATAGGGACAAAAAGGAATACACCTTTTCAGCAGCAGAAGGTACATTCAAGAAGACTGACCATATTCTAGGTCATAAAAACATACAAATGCAGAAAAACAGAAATAATAAATGCAATCTTTTCAGATCATAAGGCAATAAAAATAATAAGTAAGGGTACATGGAGAGCCAAAGAAAAAATTAATTGGAAATTAAACAATATGCTTCTCCAAAATCAGTTAGTTAGAGAACAAATCATAGAAACAATAATTTCATTGAAGAAAATGACAAGAATGAAATATCCTTTCAAAATATGTGGGATGCAGCCAAAGTAGTACTCAGGGGAAATTTTATATTCGTGAGTTCATATATTAACAAATTAGGGAGGGCAGAGATCAGTGATTTGGACATACAAATCCAAAAACTTGAAAGAGAACAAATTAAAAATCCTCAGGAGAAAACCAAATTAGAGATCCTTAAAATTAAAGAAGAAATTAGTAAAATCAAAAGTAATAGAACTATTGAAATAATAAATAAGACTAGAAGCTGGTATTTTGAAAAAAAACAAACAAAATAGACAAAATACTGGTCAATCTAATAAAAAAAAGGAAAGAAGAAAATCAAATTAACAGTATCATAGATCATGAGAGAACTCATCTTCAATGAAGAGGAAATTAAAGCAATCATTAAAAAATATTTTGCCCAATTATATGGCAACAAATATGGTAATCTAGGAGATATGGATGACTATTTAAAAATATAAATTGCCTAGATTAACAGAAGAAGAAATAGAATTCTTATATAATCCCATATCAGAAAAAGAAATTGAACAGGCCATCAAAGAACTCACTAAGAAAAAATCCCCTGGACCTAAATGATTCACAAGTTAATTCTATCAAACATTCAAAGAACAGCTAATCCCAATACTATACAAACCATTCAACATAATAATAAATAATTCAACATAATAAACAAAGAGGGAGTTCTACCAAATTCCTTTTATGGCACAAATATGGGACTGATTACAAAACTAGTCAGGTCAAAAACAGAGAAAGAAAACTACAGACCAATCTCCTTAATGAACATAGATGCAAAAATCGTGAATTTGATACTAGCAAAAAGACATCAGCAATTGATCAGGAGGGTTATTCACCATGATCAGCTGGGATTTATACCAGCAATGCAAGAATTGTTCAATATCAGGAAAACCATCCACATAACTGACCATATCAAAAAGCAAACCAACAAAAATCACATGATTATCTCAATAGACGCAGAAAAAGCCTTTGACAAAATACAACACTCATTCCTATAGAAAACCCTAGAAAGTATAGGAATAGAAGGGTCTTTCCCAAAAATAATAAACAGTATATATCTAAAGTCATCAACTAATATCATCTGCAATGGGGATAAACTAGATGCATTCCCAATAAGATCAGAAGTGAAACAAGGATGTCCATTATCACCTCTATTATTTAACATTGTACTAGCAACACTAGCAGTAGCAATTAGAGAAGAAAAAGAAATTGAAGGTATTAAAATTGGAAATGAGGATATCAAGCTATCACTCTTTGCAGATGATATGATGATCTACTTAAAGAATCCTAGAGAATCAACTAAAAAGCTAGTGGAAATTATCAACAACTTTAGCAAAGTTGCAGGTTACAAAATAAACCCACATAAGTCATCAGCATTTCTATTTATCTCCAACACAGTTCAGCAGCAAGAATTAGAGAAATTCCATTTAAAATCACCCTAGACAATATAAAATACTTAGGAATCTATCTGCTGAGACAAACACAGGAACCATATGAACACAACTACAAAACACTTTCCACACAACTAAAACTAGATCTGAGCAATTGGAAAAGCAGTGATTTTTCATGGGTAGGATGAGCTAACATAATAAAAATGACCATCCTACCCACATTTACCTATTTATTTAGTGCCATACCCATCAAAGTTCCAAAAAACTTTTTTACTGAATTAGAAAAAAACCATAAAGTTCATTTGGAATAACAAAAGATCAAGGATATCCAGGGAAATCATGAAGAAAAAAAAATAAAAAGGAAGGAGGACTTGCAGTCCCAGATCTCAAACTATACTATAAAGCAGTGGTCCTCAAAACAATTTGGTACCGGCTAAGAGACAGAAAAGAGGATCAGTGGAATAGACTAGGGGTAAATGACCTCAGCAAGACAGTCTATGATAAGCCAAAGGATCCCAGCTTTGGGAAAAAATCCACTATTTGATAAAAACTGCTTGAAAAATTGGAAGATAGTGTGGGAGAGATTAGGCTTGGATCAACACCTCACACCCTACACAAGGATAAATTCAGAATGGGTGAATGACTTGAACATAAAGAAGGAAACTATAAGTAAATAAGGTGAACACAGAATAGTATACATGTCAGACCTTTGGGAAGGGAAAAATTTTTAAAACCAAGCAAGACTTAGAAAGAGTCATGAAATGTAAAATAAGTAATTTGGAATACATCAAGTTAAAAAGTTTTTGTACAAACAAAATCAATGTAACCAAAATCAGAAGGGAATTAACAAACTGGGAAACAATCTTCATAACAAAAAACTCTGACAAAGGTCTAAATACTCAAATTTACAAAGAGCTAAATCAATTGTACAAAATTGTACAAAAAATCAAGCCATTCTCCAATTGATAAATGGGCAAGGGACATGAATAAGTAATTTTTAGTCAATGAAATCAAAACCATTAATAAGCACATGAAAAAGTACTCTAAATCTCTAATAATCAGAGAAATGCAAATCAAAACAACTCTGATGTATCACTTGACACCTAGCAGATTGGCTAACATGACAGTAATGGAAAGTAATGAGTGCTGGAGGGGATGTGGCAAAGTTGGGACATTAATGCATTGCTGGTGGAGTTGTGAATTGATCCAACCATTCTGGAGGGCAATTTGGAACTGTGCCCAAAGGGCGATAAAAGACTGTCTGCCCTTTGATCCAGTCATAGCACTGCTTGGTTTGTATCCCAAAGGGATAATAAGGGAAAAGACTTGTACAAGAATATTCATAGCTGCGCTCTTTGTGGTGGCCAAAAATTGGAAAATGAATGGATGCCCTTCAATTGGGGAATGGCTGAACAAATTGTGATATATGTTGGTGATGGAATACTACTGTGCTCAAAGGAACAATAAAGTGGAGAAATTCGATGGGAACTGGAACAACCTTCAGGAATTGATGCAGAGTGAGAGGAGCAGAACCAGAAGAACATTGTACACAGAGACAGATACACTGTAGTACAATCGAATGTAGTGGACTTCTCCAGTAGTGACAATATATTGATCTTGAATCACTTGGAGGGATTTATGAGAAAGAACACTATTTTCCACATTCAGAGGAAAAACTGTGGGAGTAAAAACACCAAAGAAAAAACAACTGCTTGATTATGTGGGTCAAGGTGGATACGATTGGGGATGTAGACTCTGAATGATCATCGTAGTGCAAATACCAACAATATGGATATGAATTCTGGTCAAGGACACATATAATACCCAGTGGAATTGTGGGTCGGCTACAGGAGGAGAGGGGAAGGGGAAAGGGAGGGAGGAATAGAAAATGATTTTTGTAACCAGGGAATAATGTTCAAAATTGACCAAATTTAAAAAATGAATAAATTTTTTAAAAAGTAATCAGGTAATAAGAGAGATACAAAATAAGGACCGCATTCCCATGGCTCATTAGCCATTTCAAAATCCCCTCTCACCACTGCCATGCTCCTGGACAGGGTCAAAACAGGTGCAGGACTCTCCACATCCCCGCCTGATATCCCCTGTCTATACGAGGCATGTAAGGATAGGAAGTCGGTGGGCTAGAAATGTAGTTCTTTTTTAAGGTAACAGATTTTCAATTTTACATGTCACATTGAGGAATGGACTCTTGATAATGTGGAAAGGTATTCAGAAGAGAAGATCCTTAAGTTTATATCAAATGATGATTGCCTGAAAAAACTGGGGATTGTTATCCTGGACATTTAAAGATTAAAGGAGGATATAGCTTCCTTTAAGAATATGAAGGATTGCTACATAGAGATGCCCTAACCATTGTATAGGACCCATAGTAAGTGCTTAATAAATACCTTTTCTTTAAAAATGTTTTATCTATCTATCTATATCTATCTATCTATCTATCTATCTATCTATCTATCTATCTATCTATCTATCCATATATATCTATAAATAAGAGGCATTATATTAATTCTATTTCAACATTAGAAAAAATCTGGTACATGCAGTGTTTTCAGAAAAGCAGGCGCAGATATATTCTTTTTATTTTATTTTTTTATTTTAAACTCTTACCTTCTGTCTTGGAGTCAGTACTGTGTATTGTCTTCAAGAAGAATGGTAAGGGCTGGGCAATGAGTGTTAAGTGACTTGCCCAGGGTTACACAGCTGGGAAGGGTTTGAGGCCAGATTTGAGATATATTCTAATATATCTTCTTTGGGGCTGAGCTTGGTCATTATAAATTCTAAGCATTTCGTTTCTATTGTGTTCTTCTAATCATTGTTTAAATTTGTTTTGCATTAATTTACTTCATTATGCATCTATTCAGCTATGATAAATTTTGCAGAACTTGGCCAGATTTTATACATCTTAGAAAAAGTTTTCCTTATACTTCTATTTTCTTGCCTTGTGCTTAAACATAGTCTGTTTTTTTAACCAATTGTGGTTAAATTGCAGACTACAATTTTTTTAGAAGAAAAATTCTTTCCCTTCCATGTTTCCTCCCCCATCAGATTGAAGAAAATAGAGAATCAATGGATGCTGAGTTTTACTTCTCAAATTGTTCTCAATTTCATAAAGAAACTTTTGGGAACTATGTCTTTGTAATTTAGTGAAGGTGGTAACACTCTTCCTCTGGAATTTTCCTGTGATGCCTTATCATGATATGGAATCTGAATTTTTCAAGCCTGGCCAGTAGAGTACTCATTTTGGCAGGTCACACCAGTTTCAAAGGCTTCAGGAGTAGTCTGTATGTCTTTGGTGTCTAAAAACCGACCTGTTTTTAGAGAGAATCATCACTGGACATTTGACCATCAACAAATGGCCATATTACAGAATGAAAACCAATTTTTAAGATGGAGAAAATTTTCATCAGTAGAGTACTCACAGTATACATAATAGGTTTAATAAAAAAATTTATTGTCATAACCATGAATCAGTGAAGTAGGTTATGATAATAATAACCTATTTTAATAATAGTTTATATTTCAATAATGTATTTCAACAACACAGCACATTCTGTATATTAATCATTTTCATTTCTTCCGTATCTCTGGGATAAACTGCAAATGATAGTATTCCCATGTTATATATGAAGAAATTGATAGCCAGAAAGAGAGAAATTGTTTTTTTTTTAAGTGCCTTCTATTAGCAAGTGACAGCACCTGGGATCTGATTCCCAGACCAGGATCCTTTATTTATCCCTCACTACTTCTGATCCTGCTTTCTTTGTATCTTTCCAGTCATTGCTGTTTGATTTATACCACCATGGAGCCTTTAAATATCATCTGTCTCCAACCATCCTGAGTCTATCATGCATTTTAATGCTTCTTGCTAAGGGTTGTTTTTGGATTTGGTGCTCTGGGCAATCTCACCTTGCAGTGTTTTCCTTCCTTCATTTAACCTTTGACCTATGAAAACAAGAGCTAATCAGAATTTCCAAGGTAGCAAAGAGGAAAGGGAAGTGTTTGGTTACAAATTAAATATGAGCTAGTAATAAGCCATAAATCCCCAATAGTGCTACTAGTTGTGCATGTGGGGCAGAGTGTTTGTGCTATAAATTCAAGTTCAGGGTTCTTGGAAGTTGCAACAGATAAAAAATAAATTAGATTCTCTATCTTGATTCCCAGTACTCAATCCTCTGTCATATATATATATATATATATATATATATATATATATATATACACACACACACACACACACACACACATATATATATATTTTAAATTACATCAGGTAAACATTGATCTAAGTTTCATTCTACACATACTGATTGCTTAGTTAATGTTTCTGGAACTGTATTTAGTGTATAGTGGCCATATTGTTGCTAAGTCCCTTCTAAAAGCCATTTTATCAGCCTGTCACTAGACATTAGTGTATAGAAAATTTTCTTTATTTTCTTCTTTCTTCCAGTACTAACTGTACATCCTGATCATTTTTAGTGACAGAATATAAAAGTAGAAATACCTTGTTTAGAAAAATAGAAAGATCTTGATCAGAGGTTTTTAACCTGGAATCTGTGGGCCCATTTCAGAGTGTCCAAGGGACAGGAAGAAAATAAATTACATTTATATTTCAATTTAATTAGTTTTCTTTGTAATCCTATGTACTTAAAAGCATATTTATGAAGGGGGCTCATAAACTTCACTAGACTACCAGAGTCTATAAGAAACAAGAAACAAAAAGTTAAAGAACTCCTCCTATCACATAGGGGAAAAGAACAGTAGATTGGAATTAGACAACCTGTGTTCAAATTCCTACTCTGCAGCTTATTTCCTATGTGATCTTGGGAAGGTCATAACTTCTTTGGGTCTCAGAAATTCCTTTCTGGGAAAATAAGAGGTATGGAAACTAGATGAAAACTTCCTTCCCTTTCATTCACTTGCTTTATGAGACATGTTATTACTCTAAGTAGTTGTGTGTGTGTGTGTGTGTGTGTGTGTGTGTGTGTTTGTGTGTGTGTGTGTGTTTCAGTACCTATTGGACGATTAAGGTGCAAAAATTTCCCAGAGTTGGAACAGAAACTTTTAGAGGAGTGCCATGTCAGCCCCCAGATCGAGTGACATGCGCCCCCCTCCAAAATATCCAACACATTTTGGGGGGGGGGAAGAAAGCGCTCCTGTTGGGTTGCAGGGGGTGGGTGAAGTGAGGAATGTCCTCAGTGAATTTAGAGAGCAGGAGGAGAGTGGCCCAAACACTCAGCTCCCCTTCAGCTCTGCTGCCTGTGAGCCGCCCACCTTATCCCTTGTCTGCTTCAATTCGACTGCTGGGTAGGGAGGGGAAGGGGAGCAACTTCATCCAAGCCCCTCTGCCTTTCTAGTAACAAATTCTGGGGGTGGGGGTTCGGGAGGTCATGTGCCAACAGAGAGCACTCTGTGTACCATCTTTGGTACCTATACTATAGGTTCACCGTCACTGATATAGATAGTATAAATGGTTTTATGATCAAGCTAAACACTTATGTAGTGGTACAATTGCTGTAATATCCAAGAAGGAATTGTCAGGTAGAAATGAAATAAGTAGTACTCTTTCACAATTTTTACTGGTTTAATACTAATACTTGCTCTTTAAAAAAATAGAAAAAATATTAAATACTTGGCCCATTATTAGAATCTTTGATGTAGACAATAATTTTTATAACAGTAAGAGAGGCATCAGAGTATACTGAAAAGAAAGCCTTCTTTTTACTAACAACTAGGACTAACTATGTGATCTGAGGCAAGTTACTTTCTTTCACTGGACCTTAGTTTTTTTATTTTTAAAACAAGAGGACTAGATTATTTGATCTTCAAATGACATAAAGTATTTCACATTTTATATCCTAGGGTTCCTCTCATCCCTAATATTGTATACTAAGGTTCCTTCCAGATATAACATTTTATGATTGTATTATTTATTTCACCTCAGACAAGTTACTTTTGAACTTTTAGTTCCATCATCTGTAAAATTGGGCTTAAAATACAGGTGTGTTGCCAACAGCAAGGAAAGAGGTGTGTAATGCATTCTGTAAATATGAAACTATTATTATAAATATATTTCTTTAAAAATTATACATTTATGGGAAAATACACTGGGTCTTGAAGCTTTTAAAAAATACCTTTGCTCTCTCATATATGATTAAAATCTAGATACTGAACACTCCAGCTTAGATTGAGCTATTTACACTTTATGTTTCTAAATACATGTACATTAGTTTCTAAAGCAATAAAGAGCTGGCATGTGACTAATACCCCTGGAATTCAGGAATAAGAAAATAGGCTGGACCACTAGGAGCCAGTCAAAGTTAAGTTGTTCAGAATAGTTAAAGTTAAATGATAGTCCATCTAGTGTCTTTTGAGAGCTTATATCTATTTAAAAATAAAACAAAACAAATGTTCATTTGTTTGTAATTGTAATTTCAAGGTTGTAATTTCAAATCATAGTAAAAAAACATGAATATCCAATATTGAAGCTAGATGAGATCTTAGAACATAGACTTTTAAGCCTATAATTCTAGTTTCTGAAGTTTCTTTTAGAATTAATAGGACCTTAGAGCATTAAATGTTAGTAAATAACAGAAGATTGTAATACAAAGAACATAGAATGCTTGAATTAGAAGGAACCCAACAACTCTGAAGTGGTATTGTTGGAAAACCTTATAGATCATTTTGTCCAATCATCTCTTCTTAAAAAAGACAAATTAAAAATTAAAAAAGACAAATCTGGTGGTACAAGAGCCAAAAAATTGCCTCTTTACCTCCATTTCGCTGACTTTAAAATGGGGATAATATTTTTCAAATGTGGTTATGTTAGTTTGATTTATTTAGTATGTATCAGTGCCTGATACTCATCTGGGCTTCTTGTACCACCATTTCCCTTTCTTTGTTCTTTTTCCCTGTTGAATAATGTACTTTTTCCTCTGTGCTATGAAAGCTTAACTGAAACTAAACTTAGCTTTAGCACCTTGCAAACCCATTACATTATATTACAGAAGTAATTTAAAGCAAAAGCAAGGTGTTCTGAATTGGAGGGAGCTTGAAGGGCTATAAATGCAGGTGGAGGCAGCTTCACAAACTCACTCTGTAAGTTGATGAAAGGCCTGTCCTTCAGGCTACATGGAAAATATCTGAGAATTACAGTAAATTGTCTGTGGAGGTGTCATTACTACAAAGATATTATGTTACCACCACTTCACTAGTGATACCAGAAAAGTGTCTTCCAGCTTTCCTCCTGAGTAATCTTCAGTCATTGTAATAATTCCATATAAAAGAACAAGACCAAACCTCTCTCCTTTAAAAATATTATTGAATCATCATTAAGAGAGGGAAATGAGTTTTGCTTCCAAATATTTAAAACAAGCCCCTTTTTGTAGATTAAAACAAATAAAAAATGTTAAGATAACATTTTCCCATTGTGGTATATACAGTATGTCTATCTTCATTAAATTATAGTAGGATTATAGGTATAGTTGAGAGCGACCTCATAGGTCATTTATTCCTAACCCCTTATTTTGTAGAGAAAGAGCTAAGGACACACAACAGAGCTGGAATTTACATGTAGATCCTCTGGCTTCAAATTCGGTATTCTTTCCATTGTTATATAAGTGATGCATCTTATTTTGTAAGTTACATAACAATAGGGAGTAGTGAACTAGCACTGGGCTTAATCATCATAGTCTTCAAACACTGGTCCTGCTCATTAATAGTTGTGTGCCCTGGGATAATTTACCTTTCAGTTTTGTTTTTCTTCCAGATTTGTGATTTCATCAGTGTGTTCCTGAATGGAAATGATTTCCTGATGTGTAAAAAGAAGGTTCTGGATTAGATCATCTTTAAGACCTCTTGTATCTTAGAACTCTATGATCTATGACTCTGTATCATAACTCTGCCACTAGCCCAATATGAGTCTCAGCTGTCCAATTTATAAAATAGGAAGAATATCTGTTCTCAAAGGATTATTGTACATTATAGGCTTATTTTGCACACCAGTGCCGTGACCTGTGCCATTTTTAAAGGCCAAAAGAATCATATACCTAGAACTGGAAGGGACTTTAGAAGTCATCTAGTCTAACAATCTAAGGAAACTAAGACCCAGAGAAGTATCAGTGGCTTGCCTAAGGGGACAGAGATATAAGCAGCAAATCTAAGATTCAAATTCAGGTTCTGTGTCAGTACTCATTCATGAAATTACATGAATTCACATTTCCATGCTACCTTATAATTTCCTCACCCCCTCCCCCCCCGAAATCTTTTGATGTAGTCCAAAGATTTCGCCTCTATTTTGGGGGAAAAGAAACTTGAGGCTCTGTGAGACAAAGCGATGAGCTTTGAGTCACATGTTTAAGGGGCAGAACTGGGACTTCAACCAGGTCTTCTGGTTCCATGCACAGAGCTCTTTACAACATTCAGCACAGCCTTTCATATGCCTCACACATAATCAAACAGTAAGAATTTATTTAGTCCTTATTATATGCTGGACATTATGGATGGATACAAATGAAAAAAAGGAGCTCACGACTTGAACATAAAGAAGGAAACTATAAGAAAATTAGGTGAACACAGAATAGTATACATGTCAGACCTTTGGGAAGGGAAAGATTTTAAAACCAAGCAAGACTTAGAAAGAGTCACAAAATGAAAAATAAATAATCTGGAATACATCAAATTTAAAAGTTTTTGTATAAACAAAACCAATGTAACTAAAATCAGAAGGAAAGCAACAAATTGGGAAACAATCTTCATAACAAAAAACTCTGACAAAGGTCTAAATACTCAAATTTACAAAAAGCTAAATCAATTGTACAAAAAATCAAGCCATTCTCCAATTGATAAATAGGCAAGGGACATGGATAGGCAGTTCTCAGCCAAAGAAATCAAAACTATTAATAAGCACATGAAAAAGTGCTCTACATCTCTTATAATCAGAGAGATGCAAATCAAAACAACCCTGAGGTATCACCTCACACCTAGCAGATTGACTAACATGACAGCTATGGAAAGTAATGAATACTGGACGGGATGTGGCAAAGTTGGGACATTAATTCATTGCTGGTGGAGTTGTGAATTGATCCAACCATTCTGGAGGGCAATTTGGAACTATGCCCAAAGGGTGATAAAAGACTGTCTGCCCTTTGATCCAGCCATAGCACTGCTGGGCTTGTACCCCAAAGAGATAATGGACAAAAAGACCTGTACAAAAATATTCATAGCTGCACTCTTTGTGGTGGCCAAAAATTGGAAAATGAGGGGATGCCCTTCAATTGGATAATGGCTGAACAAATTGTGGTATCTGTTGGTGATGGAATACTATTGTGCAAAAAGGAATAATAAAGTGGAGGAATTCCATAGAGACTGGAACAACTTCCAGGAAGTGATGCAGAGCGAAAGGAGCAGAACCAGGAAATCATTATACACAGAGACTGATACACTGTGGTATAATCGAAGGTAATGGACTTCTCCATTAGGGACAATGCAATGTCCCTGAACAATCTGCAGGGATCTAAAAAACACTATCCACAAGCAGAGGATAAACTGTGGGAGTAAAAACACGGAGGAAAAGCAACTGCTTGACTACGGGGTGGAGGGGATATAACTGAGGAGAGACTTTAAATGAACACTCTAATGCAAATACCAACAACACGGAAATGGGTTCTAGTCAAGAACACATGTGATACCCAGTGGAATCATGGGAGAGGTGGGGGGGGGAGGAAGAAAAGAAAATGATTTTTGTTTCCAATGAATAATTTTTGGAAATGACCAAATAAAATAATATTTATTTAAAAAAAAGAAAAGAAAAAAAGTAGAGAGATTAAGAATTCTCGTCTGTTCAAAGGCAAATAAAAAATGAACTTCTTTATTTCTTCTTTTACTGAAACAAAAAAGAAAGAAAAAAAGAGCTCATATTCTATTAGGATATCAATTCTCAAACTTTTTCATCTCAAGATTCCTTTACACTCTTAAAAATTAGAGAAGCCCCTAAAGAGCTTTTGGTTATATGAGAAATACAAATAAAGAAACATATTTATAAATTACTTCTATATCACATATTAGTAATACATATTAGAAATGAGAACATTACACATTAGATTAAAAATTATGTTAGAAATTCAGACATCTTAGTAGTATTATGAAAATAGTTTTATCTTTATAGATTTGCTGACAGAATCTTGGAGGCTCAGAACCCGGAGTCCATTCCCTGTACTACAGTTTGAGAACTACTACACTAAGGAATATGACATGTTCACAAACAGTTATGTAAAGAATATATAAAAATTTACAATGTGATTAATGGAGGGAGGTGAGAGAGGCATACAACACTAGCAACTAATAAGAATGAGGAAAACCCTTTTGAAAGAAGTAGCACCTGAGATGAGCCTTGAAGAACCCTAGCAGTTCCAAGAGATGTACATGAGGAGAGAGAAAACATTGTAGTGTTAGGGGTTGAAGAGGACAGCCTGTGCAAAATACTGTTATGGGAGGCCTGGTCGGTTAAAGTGCATTTACTTACTGGAGAGGGATTCAAGGCAGACTTCCTCAAGAAGACTGGAATAGAGCTTTAAAGGGCAAGAAAGAATTCAGCACTTGAGGTCCAAGGTTCAGAAGATTTGAATGAATAGAGTGAGCAAAAGGGGGACCGTAATGACCCATACTATTGGGACCCATTGTGGGAAGCTAAAGAAGGACTTTGAATACTAAGGAGTTCGAACTTTACTCAATTTACAGTTTATTCTCTTAGACATCAAGGAAGCAGAAACATAAATAAGTATTTGTTTCACCTCCCTGTATGGGGAAGCCCTGTTTACTACATGATGACAGACACACTTTAAATGCAGTAGGAGTTTCAATATCTTCACCTGTGACAGAGGAAACTCCCACCGAGCTGACCAGTCTGGTTTAATGAAGCTGTACAGGAAACTCTCTTAGCACTGAAGCAAGATAAAGTTCAGCTGTGAACCCTGGCCTCCCAGCAAGGGAAAACAGGAGCTCTTTGAAGGAGGACACAGCCATACTGCCCTCGCTAGATAGCCATCAGTCAGTGCAGGAAAGGAAGTATGAGGAGCTTTTATAACAAGATCAGGCAGCTGGTGAAATCAAATGCCCTGAAGGAAAATTGGCCAGGGCCTGAAGAAGTTAATAAAACCTTTCCCTTGGTTTATGGTTCTAAATTTTATGTAAAAACAAGTCGATTTGGTTAAATAGAAAGTATGCTTTATAAGAATTATAGCAAATGGCAAATTGAGCTTTGGAGATCGAAAGGAACCTTAAGTCACTGATTGTTAAACCTGCTGGAGATCATAGAGTATATAATAATGGCCTTGAAAGAGTTCTTAGAACATGAACTTTTGGAACTAGAAGATCCTTAAAAATCATTTAACTTAGCCCACCATAAACATGAAGAAACTTGGATCCATAGAAAGAGATTCTAGTGTCAGTACTTATCATTGAGACATTATTGAAAGAGAATCTAGTCAGCCACCAACTTATTTCATGAATCATCCCAAAAATACATCAAGGGTTTTCCTCATTCAGTAATTCTTGTTGTTATTAGTTGTAGCTAACATTTTTGTAGTGATAATCATAATATTTTCTCCTGCCTACCCTATAGGTAGAAAAGCCTGTGAATTTTTCTCTCCACTAGGCAGATGAGGAAATTGAAGGATATTTGAGAAAAATCACTTATTTCAGCCACCTAACTAATAATCGGTAGAGCTGGGACTTGAACCTAGTCTTTTTTTTTACTTATAATATCCCATAGCACTGTGGAGACCTTATTTTCCAGACAGCATGCCTTTTTTTGGTTTGCTTTTTTTTCAGCCATTTTAGGGGTTAGATATTACTCTTCGTACCCCTCCTTTGATTTTGTTTACAAAGAACCCTCTAATCTTTATGGGGAGTCGCCTTTGGAGAGGCCTTCTTTGGAGGATCATAATAGCTTTTTAACTCTGCTGAGATTTGTTTAGCCAAAAGCGAATGGAGAAACTTATCTGCTGCCTAATCCCTCTTGAATGTTTACATTGCTCTGCTAAACTAAAATGCTGTTTAAAGTGGTAACCATCATAGTAGCCAATGTGCAACTGCCAGAGTTGATTGAAACCTATTACAATAAGTGATAATACTGTCATATGAGTAAAAAGTTAAATTGCTTATCAGTCAATTTTGATAAGCTACTTAAATTTTACAGTAGCATGTCTCAATGTCAAACAAATGTTAATGATAGAGGGCTGTTCATTTTCTCTGTCATGGATATTTCATCTCACATCATTTATTACCTCATGTTCTATAGTTTAGTTAGCATAGGGGCCCTGATTTCCTTAGAGGTGGTAGGATTCAGTCATAATATGTTCAGTTCTGGGAAACACAATTTAAAGGGACATGGACAAGATGGATCTTGTCAGAGAAGGTAGATGAAGATGGATGTGGTGAGGAGACTAAAAATCTTGTCACTAGAGAATTCATGAAGAAAATAAGGATATTTAGTGGAAAAAATAGCAATGTTAAGTCACTTAAAGCTATCTATCTTTTTTTTTTTTTTTAAATATATTTTATTTGGTCATTTCCAAGCATTATTCGTTAAAGACATAGATCATTTTCTTTTCCTCCCCCCCCCCACCCCCCATAGCCGACGCGTAAGTCCACTGGGCATTAGATGTTTTCTTGATTTGAACCCATTGCTTTGTTGATAGTATTTGCATTAGAGTGTTCATTTAGAGTCTATCCTCTGTCATGTCCCCTCAACCTCTGTATTCAGGCAGTTGCTTTTTCTCGGTGTTTCCACTCCCATAGTTTATCCTTTGCTTATGAATGGTGTTTTTTTTCTCCTGGGTCCCTGCAAGTTGTTCAGGGACATTACACCACCACTAATGGAGAAGTCCATTACGTTCGATGATACCACAGTGTGTTTGTCTCTGTGTACAATGTTCTCCTGGTTCTGCTCCTCTCGCTCTGCATCACTTCCTGGAGGTTGTTCCAGTCTCCATGGAACTTCTCCACTTTATTATTCCTTTTAGCACAATAATATTCCATCACCAACATATACCACAGTTTGTTCAGCCATTCCCCAATTGATGGGCATCCCCTCATTTTCCAGTTTTGGGCCACCACAAAGAGCGCAGCTATGAATATTTTTGTACAAGTCTTTGTGTCCATTATCTCTTTGGGGTACAGACCCAGCAGTGCTATGGCTGGGTCAAAGGGTAGATATTCTTTTAAAGCTATCTATCTTTAAAGGTTTACAGAGCATTTCTAACAGTAATGCAATGAATGTTATTGTCCCTAGTTTAGGAATAAAGAGGACCAGCAAGATAATATGATATGCTTTGAGTTACAGACAGCTAAGAGTAGAACTTGAATAGGAACTTCATTCTAATGACTCATTGCCCATTGCTTTTTTCATTGTGCTCCCACTAAAGAAGTGAAGACTTCTAGGTCTTCCCCAGTTGCTAGTGTCTTCCTCTCCAAGATTATCATTTATTTACTATGTACCTAGGTACTCATATGTTTTTTCCCCAGATTAGAACACGAGTGCCATAAGGACAGGGACCCTGTTTTTGTCTTTCTTTGACTCTCCAGCATTTAGCACAATATTGGATACAAAATAAACTTAATAAATGCATGCTAACTAATCAACGGACTACTTAGCCCTATGTTGTTTTATTATTTTTATTGGTGACTATGATGAGTGACTAGATAGTCTGCTTATCAAATATATAGATTATATGCACACTGAGAGTGTTAGAATTAACCTCTGGATGACAGAGTCAAGGTTCACAAAGATTTCAACAGCCCAGGGCATTAGGCAGAATCTTTAAGAGGTAGCATTTAATAGAGTTATTCATATAGCTCTACCTTAGGGAAAAAAAGAATCAATTTCACAAATACAAGATGAAGGAGACATAATTAGAAAATTTTCTGAAAAAAAATCCAGAGAATTTAGCAACCATATTTAGAGTACACTTAATAGTAGTCAGAAATAATATTGTAAGGCAAGCAATTAACTGGAAAACATTTATTAAGGTGCTGTGCTAAGTGATGGAGATAAGGTAAAAACTCCCTGTTTTCAAGAAGCTCACATTCTAATGGAAATTTTATATATGTATATATACACATGCATATATGATAAACATAATAATAATAATAATTTTCATTTATACAGCACCTTAAGGTATGCAGTATATTCTACAAATGTTATCTCATTTTATTCTCAGAACAACCCTAGGAGGTGAGTGCTTTTATTCTTCCCATTTTTCAGATGAGGGAACTAAGACAGACTGATTAAGTGATTTGCCTAGCGTCACAGAGCTAGTAAATGTTTGAGATAGAATATGAACTCAAATCTTCTTAACCTCATACCTATCTCTCTATCTACTATGTCAACTAGGAGGGTAAATGGAAGGTAATATCAAAGAGAGGCATAAGAAGCTACGCCTTTTGCAGAAAATGAACTGAGACTTGAAGGAAGTTGGGGAGACTAGGAAATGAAGGGTAAGAAGCAGAGCATTTAAAGACCTTTTAAGCATTTAAGGAATGTTGTGTATGGAGATCAGACCAGTGTAGCTGGATCATAGAGGAACATGTTTGAGAGTAAAATATAAAAATAGCAGAAAGAGAAGAAGTGAGTGTGGCTATTAAGAACTGGTATTAGGAATCTGGCATTTTCTCTTGAAGGCACTTGAGAGCCATAGCATTTTATTGAGATTGTCAGACCTCTCCTTTATAGGAAGATTATTTTGGAAGTTATATGGGGAATGGGGTGGTGAAGCAATTGGCTAGGGAAACCAACCTACTTCATTGTTATGTATCTTTCACTGTTGAAATGCTCTAGGTGTGAAGTGATAAGGGCCTGTTCTGGGTAGATGGCAATGTGAATGGAGAGAAGGGGACATTTTCAGGACTTTGTTAAGGCAGAAATGACAATTTTTGGCTACTGATTGCATATGGGAGGTTAATGAGAAGGAAGATTCAGGGATGACAAATGAGATTGTCAACTTGGGTAATTTAATAGTAATGGAGAAGTTGGGAGGAAAAGAGAGTTACAAGGGGAAATATAATTAATTCTGTTTTGGACATGTTAAATTTAAAGTTATTGTCAGATATTCTGTTTTAGACATTCAAAAGTCTGTTGGCAATATGTGAATTTAGCTTAGAATGAGACTCCAGCAGATAGAGGTGGTTCCCTTTTCAAAGATCAGCTCTTCTATCATAGCTCAAATTCAGCCAATTTGAAGTCTTCTATTGCACTATGGTTCCTGCAGATCCCAACCTAACATAATTATGGTCTTTCATAAGTCTAAAACATGGGTTCTTAATCTGGGGTTCACAGGAATCCAAAGAATAAATTTCAGAGGTTTTGTGAATTTATATGGGAAAAAATTACATCTTTATTTTCATTACCCTAGCTGAAATTTAACATCTCTTTCAATTATGAACATAATCAACAAACATTCTTTTCATGAGCCCAAAGGCTTCAGCCTCAGCAAGCCAGAGGGATCTATGACACAAAAAAGGTTCAGAAGCCCTAATCTAGAGGAACTATCTCCCCCCTATGCCTTGCACATAGGATATCTGTCTCCAGGTCTTTAATGGCTTAAGATGAATTATTGTGATTTGATATTCTGCCTTTTTTTTCTCATAAATCGCATCTCTACTAATCTAGAGGCTTAAGGCTTTATTTCCCCAGGAGTTTTTCATTCTACCTCAATTACCTATATCCTCATCAAACCTTGAGCATCTGGGAAGTGTTATTTAATTTTATCTGGGACTACCTACTGAAACATCTAGGGGAAGGAGGAATAATAATTCTCTCACTTCCTGACCACACACATTGGGAAAAGCAACAATTTTTAGTTCTTAATACATATAAATCTATATACGTATATCATCTCCTCTGACATAGTTTCAGGTATTTCTTCACAGCAGAATGTTTTTTATTTATCTTGTATTTCCTATAAGTGCCACCTATAACCCCTTTTATAAAAGTGGTTTGTAATAGTAACTGTGTGTTGAGTAAATGAATGGATTTTTTAGGAGGCATTTAAAAGATGTTTACCAATCTATCCAACATTCCTTATATACTGATTTTTGTCTGTTATTAATTAGATGAAGAATTGTTCAAATGGTAGTAAAGGGCTAACTAAAGATGGCTTTTATTCCTAAAAGAGCTTTTGCCTAAAGTATTCATCAGAAGCAATATATAGTCAGTAGCTTTTTTAGCTTTGAAATTCACTTAATTTAAATTCATCACCTAATTCAGATCCTGGAAGCTCTCATGACCTGGCTCATAGTTTCCCCTTCCACACCAAATCTTGCCTATATCCTAGAGTAAACATTTATATTGATTTTCCCTCAAACATCTCAAACTCCCATTTCTTCAGTCTATTCAAGTTCCATGACCTGCTCTTCCCTTGTACCTCAGTCATTCACAGGGAAGATCTTGCCAACCTCCCCCAAATGTTCTACTTTCAATATCAGGGACTCTGAAATTCCTTTTCCAAATCACATTCTTTGATAATTTCATCTCTCTGTTTCCTATTCCTACTCCTCTTCAACCTATTTAGAGGTTTTAAGTTATCACTGTAACTTCTTCTACCTCCTAGTACTTGCCTTAACCATCACCTCAAGACTGAATTCATTTTCCTCTTTTCCACATTTTGACCTGCTAACCATTTTAGCTCTGTCCTAAACTCTCAAATATATTGCTTCTTACATGTTACTAAAACTTAACCCTGGGTTAATCAAATTCTTACCTCCGCTATTCCTATTCTTGTGCTAGAACTTGAACTAGGACTTGGATCTGTACATATTTGTATTTTCTAAACAGGGATTTAGACTACCACAAGATAGTTCTTTTACTCCTTCATAGTTGACTCTCTTTCCCATTTCCCACAGGAGAGGCTCTAGAATTTCTCTTCTCTTGAGAAACCTCCTATAACTGCTTTCTATCTCTCTTTCTAATAAGATCTTACCTCATATTTTGCTGAGAAAATAAAGCTATTCACAACAAACTCCCTTTTTTCACTTCAAGGATGGTCTTTCTCATTGCTGAGGCCAAATTCTCCAAGTCTCCTCAGTCCTTAAAAAAAAAAAAAACAACTCTCACTATATCCTCCCTTCAAAGTATTCTATATCTCTGCACTCCTTAGCCAAACTCCTAGGAAAATCTAGCTATGCTTATTACTTCTACCTCTTCACCTTTCAGTCACTTCTCAAACCTTTGTAATCTGGTTTTTGAACTTATTGCTAAATTGAAACTACCCTTTCTCAAGTTGCAAATAGCCTCTAACTTACAAAGTTGAATGGATTTTTCTCAGTTCTTGGATTTTTTGACCATTCTGCAATATTTGACACTATTGCCCAAGCTTTTTAAAAAAATGATTAATGACTAAAAACTCACTTATTAAAGTGTTGCATTTAGTTGTGTGTCAAGCACTTTGCCAAATGCTGGATATGCAAATAGAGGGGGAAAAAAGAAAAGGACAAATCTTGCAAGGAGCTCACACTCTAGGAGAGTGAATACATAAAGAAATTTCCAACTGCAGGACAGATGGAAAGGACCAGAAGGACTAAAAATGCTGCAGATAGAATGATCCTTAGATTATATAATAAGTAAGGTCACATTAGTGGGGGCTGAGAGTTTATAGAAGCAGGCCAGATGGTAAGATCTGGAGGACTTAAGGAAGCAGGGGCAGGGCAGATAGGCCTAATATGCCTTGATCATATATCAAGAGAAAGAGATATTGACTCATATCATCCAAATACCATGAGCCCCAGGGATAGAGTTTGGAAAGCTAGGATACAGAGTTTTTGAGGATTTCCTGATTCCAGGAGAAGGGAAAAGAAGTAAGGGAAAGAGATATCCTCATAGTGATAGTTCTTCTTCTATCCTGGCCATCCTTGTAAATATTTTCTCTTTTTTAAATTTTTTTCTGGCATTGTTCTCTTTATTCTCTACTTACCTCTCTGTAAATTCCTTGGTGTCCTTTCGTAGATCCTTTTCTCTGTCATATACCCTAACTGTAGGTGTATTCCAAAGCTTTTTCCTCAGTCCTCTTTTCATTATACTTTCATACTTGGTGGCCTCATTATATGCAATGGCTATCAAATCTATATACTTGTCCAGAACTAGCTTCTCTGCTGAGCTTTGGTGGATCATTCTCAACTGCTTGATGACATTCTGAACTCAGTATCTTCTGGCATCTCTAACTCAGAAGCTATTGTAGTGCCAAGCATGTTACATGACATACACTACACACACACACACACACACACACACACACACATACACACACACACGTTGAATGGTGGATGGATTTCTTTATTTCTAATTTCTAATTTATTCTAATTTCTTTATTTTTATACATGAAGAAACTGACTTAAAGAGGTTAAACCACTTATAGAAATGGACCTACTGAGTGATAGAGTGAGGATTAAAACATTGGTTGTTTGACTTTATGTTGCTCTTCTTTCTCATACACTACTAATCTTCTTTTAATCCATACTTTTATTTCAAATATTATCATTTTGCCGTATTAACATGGCACACATGATACAATAGTATATTTCCTGTACAGTGGAGGTAGTTACCATTGCTAGAAATTCATTCATAGCTTATCCATGAGGACTCCATTCTTTTTTTTCCCTCCCATTTCTCTTTTATGATCATTGTACCTCCAAAGACTTCATTCTGTGCGACAGGGGGAGTGGTGGAAAGAGGTTGGTATGTATGTGCCAAGATAAGAGGCAGTGTTGCATGGTAGAGAGTACCGAATTTGATGTCAAAAAGACCTACATTCATATCCTTCCACTAACACTTAAACAGTGATATAACTATTCGCTGAGTCTTATAAGTATTCTGAACCTTATTTCCTTTATATAGAAAACTGAGGCATATTAATCTATATTATGTACCTCATAAGATTGTTGTTGAGTCTCAGATGAATTAATGTACATAAATCACATTACAACCTTTAAAGGATTATACAAGTGTCAGCTATTATGAATGATTTTTAAGGCTTGATATAGTTATACATAGGACATAGCATATGTGGGAAGTGATTTGTACTTATGTGAACTGTGTTGGAGCCATTATGCGTGCAATAGTAATATGTAAATATAAACTTTTTTCCTGATGTTGTTGGGATAGTTTTTATATACAAAGATAGATTACATGTGCTCCAGTTAATTTCTTCTCTATAAAAACTTCTTTTTTTCAGGTATAGTGGGAATTCATAATAAATATTTATTTACCACATACACTTTTTTTAAACCCTTATTTTCTGTCTTAGAAACAATACTATGGAATGTTTCAAAGGCAGAAGAATGATAAGGGCCAGGCACTGTGGGTTAAGTGACTTGTCCAGCTAGGAAGTGTCTGAGGCCAGTTTTGAACCCAGGACCTCTTATTTCTAGGCCCAGCTCTCAGTCCACTGAGTCATTTAGGTATCTCCACCCCATACTCTTTATAAAGAATCTTTAAAGGGGAGGGGGAACCCTCTTCAGTAATCCCATCAGGGTATAAAATCAACAATGTGTTCTCAACAGTTCTGCAAGTCTAGCATAAGCTCTGACTATTTCTAATAAAATATAAGAAGCTTTCAGTAGATCCCTGATGGTTGTGTATCTCTTTGTCTGAGGACTAGACTACCTAAATTCTGCTGGGCTCACTCATCACCAGAAACAAGTGATTTTTTTTTTTTTAGCCATATCAACTCTTAAAGACTATTTACTAAGACTCAAAGAATTACTATTTCTACTAGTGCAGCCCCTAGCACTGCCATCCTTGATAGTGAAATTATGAGTCCCTGTAATATTGAATGGAAATTAAATAAATATCAAGTAAGAGGTGCTTAATCATCTCTTTTAACTTAGCCTATAAATTGGAAATTTTTGCTAGGACATAGAAATAATTCTGTAGATTGCCAGATCAGTGAAGACAGATATCAGGTCTTATTTATGTACTTCTATATTTTCTCTTTTGTAGCTATCATTATGTTCTTTATTTAACAGGTGCTTTTAAATGTTCATTAAATGATAGAGAAAAAACTAAAAGATATTATATTTGAAAGAGATCATGGTTTTGTTTGGGATTTTGATGTTTTAACTTACATTCAGTATTTTTCTTTTCTTTTTCCCAGCTATCTCCCCTGGTTTGAAGTTTTTTATAAGCTACTTAACATCTTGGCGGATTATACAGCAAAAGGACAGGTATTTATATTATACCATTAAAAAACAATCTAATTCTGTGTCAGTAAATGCTAGAAGAATTTTCCATTAGGTTAACCAGATTAGTGGAATGAACACCAGACTAGGAATCAGGAAATCTGTGTTCAAATTACCACTCTATTGCTTAGTAGCTATTCGAATATGGTTAAGTCCCTTAACCTCATCTGTAAAATGAGGGTTTTGAATTAGAGGATCTCTAAAGACCCTTCCTGCTCTAATATTTTCTTTCCAAATATTCTGTGTTCTATGGGTCCTCCTAAGGTCCTGATATTCTGTAATTCTATTCAATAGCATATATCTACATGGAGACAGAAGTAGTTCTCAAATACACGCTACACTCCTGTTATTAAATTTGTAATAATGAGCTTATATAACTTTATGTATCATGCAGAGTTGTATGAATAATGGGTTTTTTCTTGTATTTTATTATTGCTTTCTGACCCTTAATCCTTTTCCATATATATATATAATGGACTGATAATGTGTTATAATTTTTTTCTTGAAAATTATTACACTATTTTTATTGTTTATTGTATATATTAACTGCTTTCTTTTGAAGTATTTGGAGTTAATTTCTTAACTATCTACTTTGAAATATAAAAGTAATGAAAAGATAGGTATATCTTGAACAGCATTAGAACCAGAAAAAAAATCTGAGTTGGAAATTATATATTGACATACTTCAGCAGACATTTTGTATGACAGAGCTTATGTGGTCCTCACCACACAACTCTTTGAGGTAGATTACTATTCTTATCTCCATTTTTACAGCCTCTTCCATGGCTGTAGTTCTACTTGATAGAACTATGAAGAATTGGACTAGTCCTTCTGTATGACAATGTTCTGCATTTTTAAAGACCATAATCATGTACCATTAAGCCCCTGCCACCTCTCAAACCTTCTTTTCTCTAGGCTAAATATCCATTTCCTTATACAGATCCTGATATGGCATTATTTCCAGTCCTTTAATCACCCCAGGCACCCTTTTATGGACATGCTTCCTTTTGTTATAATCATCCTGAAATTTTATCTCCTCAAACTCAATACAATTTTTCAGAGAATTCTGACAAGGGAAATGATTAATAACTTTCCTTGTTTTTACTAGTAGTTTTTGGCTACCATGTCAAATTGCTGGCTTTTAATTGAACTTGTAGTTTACTATAGCACATCCCTAATGGAACTCCATAAAGATGGGGATACTCTGAGCTAAGTGCTGCTACTTTTTTTATGTCGAAAGAAGTCCCTTTTGAGATTTCCCCTCTACCACTGTCATTCAACAGTGTTCTATCCAAATTTATCACCTGATTCAGTTCCTGGTAATATAATGCCTGTAAAGGATAATTTTAGCATTGTGCCCTAAACTATATTAATTATTGATCGCCATGGTATATCCCAAATAAAATACCCAAAACAGCTGGAAATTTATGGTGATTTTAATTAATATAGAGGAAAGAAATTAAGGAGACGGGAGAGGGAAAAGATGTAGGATTTCTCCCACCTGGCCTGTGCCAGGAGGAAGATTAGAGGCTTCTAGGAAGATAAAGTTTGGAGAGTAAAGGAGGAAGGAATCAGCCTGAACCCCAAGAGAGCTCAGCTAAGATGTTTGAACCTGAATTTGCTCAAGGGCAAACTTACCACCAAAACCCAAATAGCTGCCACCACACCATGATGTTGGAACGCTTAGCATGCTGCCAACCAGAGCCATATCTCCAGGGAAAGAGGCCAAAGAGAGGAAGTGACGCGAAATATATGGACAGTTTTACATCACTTTCCTGCATCTCATTTGTTCCAATGGTACCTTAGCTTGACTTAGGACAGCCCAGGGGTCTGTCAGCTGTTTCTGCACATGTCTGTTAAAGTCCATCCTCCTGAATACTTAATCCTTAAGTATGGGTGTAGACATTCCTGATTTTGTTAAATAGAGTGTCTTCATTGTTACAATAAAGAGATAGCTAAATCCAATCTTCACATGCCAAGACATTCTCCTTTCTTTTTCAATGAGACCGATGAGAGACTCACACTGTTCCCAGTTACCCCAACTATGGCCTCCATAGAAAGGAACTTCATCAGATATGTTCATGTTCTCACAAATACCTTAACCTTTAGTTTCTCATTTTATTCGACTGTCAGATGCTACTCTTCTACACACCTTGGATAGACACAGAGGTGGTTTTATCTGAACCTTGCCATTACTCACAAGTACTTCTCTTCCATTATCAAGAACTCTGAAATTCCTTTTTCCTTAATGCTCATTTACCTTTGACAAAATACAATGCTCATTCCTACTGAAAACACTAGAAAGTATGGGAATAGAAGGGCCTTTCCTAAAAATAATAAACAGTATATATTTAAAACCATCAGCAAACATCATCTATAATGAGAATACACTAGAAGCCTTCACAATAAGATCAGGAGTGAAACAAGGATGCCCATTAACACCTCTATTATTTAACATGGTACTAGAAACACTAGCTGTAGCAATTAGAGAAGAAAAAGAAATTGAAGGTATTAAAATAGGCAATGAGGAGACCAAGCTATCACTCTTTGCAGATGACATGATGGACTACTTAAAGAGTTCTAGAGAATCAACCAAATAGCTATTTGAAATATCAACAACTTTAGCAAAGTTGCAGGATACAAAATAAACCCACATAAGTCATCAGCATTTCTGTTTATATCCAACACATCTCAGCAGCAAGAATTAGAAAGAGAAATTCCATTTAAAATCACCCTAGACAATATAAAATCCTTAGGAATCTATCTGCTGAGACAAACACAGGCACTATATAAACACAACTACAAAACACTCTCCACACTGAAATTAGATCTAAACAAATGGAAAAGCAGTGATTGTTCATGGGTAGGATGAGCTAACATAATAAAAATGACAATCCTACCCAAATTAATTTTCTTATTTAGTGCCATACCCATTGAACTACCAAAAACATTTTTTACCAAATTAGAAAAAACCATAACAAAGTTCATTTGGAAGAACAAAAGATCAAGGATATCCAGGAAAATCATGGAAAAAAAATGAGAAGGAGGGAGGACTTGCAGTCCCAGATCTCAAACTATACTATAAAGCAGTGGTCATCAAAACAATTTGGTACCGGCTAAGAGACAGAAAGGGGGATCAGTTGAATAGACTAGGGGTAAATGACCTCAGCAAGACAATCTATGATAAGCCCAAAGATCCCAGCTTTTGGGATCAAAATCCACTATTTGATAAAAACTGGGAAAATTGGAAGAGAGTATGAGAGAGTATCGTATCAACATCTCACACCCTACATCAAGATAAACTCAGAGTGGGTGAATGACCTGAATATAAAGAAGGAAACTATAAACAAATTAGAGGAACACAAAATAGTATACATGTGAGATTTTTGGGAAAGGAAAGACTTTAAAACCAAGCAAGAGCTAGAAAAAAATCACAAAATGTAAAATCAATAATTTTGATTACATCAAATTAAAAAGGTTTTGTACAAAAAAAAGGAATGCATCCAAAATTAGAAGGGAAGCAACAAATTGGGAAGCAGTCTTCATTACAAAAACCTGACAAAGGTCTAATTACTCAAATTTATAAAGAACTAAATCAATTGTACAAAAAATCAAGCCATTCTTCAATTGATAAGTGGGCAAGGGACATGAATAGGCAATTTTCAGTTAAAGAAATCAATACTATTAATGAGCACATGAAAAAGTGTTCTAAATCTCTTATAATCAGAGGAATGCAAATTAAAACAACTCTGAGGTATCACCTCACATCTAGCAGATTGGCTAACATGACAGAAAGGAAAGTAATGAATGCTGTAGGGAATGTGGCAAAGTTGGGACATTAATGCATTGCTGGTGGAGTTGTGAATTGATCCAACCATTCTGGAAGGCAATTTGGAACTATGCCCAAAGGGCGCTAAAAGACTGTCTGCCCTTTGATCCAGCCATAGCACTGCTGGGTTTGTACCCCAAAGAGGTAATAAGGAAAAAGACATGTACAAAAATATTCATAGCTGTACTCTTTATGGTGGCAAAAAATTGGAAAATAAGGGGATACCCTTCAATTCGGGAATGGCTGAACAAATTGTGGTATATGATAGTGATGGAATACTATTGTGCTCAAAGGAATAATAAAGTGGAGGAATTCCATGGGGACTGGAACAACCTACAGGAATTGATGTAGAGTGAGAGGAGCAGAACCAGGAGAACATTGTACACAGAGACGGACACTCTATGGTACAATCGAATGTAATGGATTTCTTCATTTGTGGCAATGCAGTGATCTTGAACAACTTGGAGGGATCTATGAGAAAGAACACTATCCATGTTCAGAGGAAAAACTGTGGGAGTAGAAACACCGAAGAAAAACAACTGCTTGAATACATGGGTTGATGGGGATATGATTGGGGATGTGATCTTTAAATGAACATCCCAATGTAAACACCAACAGCATAGAAATACGTTCTGATCAAGGATAAGTAATACCCAATGAAATTGCACGTCGGCTGCAGGAAGAGTGGTTGGAGGGGAAGGAGGGAAATAATGTGATTATTGTAACCCAGGAATAATGTTCTAAATTGACGAAATAAATTGATTCAAATTAAAAAAATAAATAAATAAAATGATGAAGTAAAAAAAAATAATGCTCATTTATTATTCTACCTTTCCTTATACCTTATTCCTTCCAAACCTATTCTATTCATCCTTACTATCATCTGCAGTCTCACCTGTTCTCAATAATTTATCAGGCCATTACCCCTATTCTGCCTAACCTCTCTTCTCCTCCAAATATTGGCTCTTAGTAAAAAAGTTCATATACTCTCCTTCACTTTCAGTTTCTTGTTTCTTTGGCCTTTCACTATTCAAGCCATGCCAAACTCCAGCCCTTGACTATTCCTCCCCCAATTTGTCTTCTCTGATCCTACATATGTGATGCTGAACTGAGCTAAAGAAAGTCTTACAACTGTGCTTAATGGATCTGTTACAAATTTTATTTCATCTAGGCCCATATCCCAGCAAGGCAGAGCTTTTTATTTTTCCTATATTGATTGTCCCTCCTACTCTACAATGGCTGTTCAAACCATTTTTATTCTCCTCAAGAAGTATTTCCTCCCTATAGTTCTTTTCTACCAGCCCCCTGGCCATGACTCATGTTTTCTTTTTCTTATCAGTTCCTGACCCTATAATGAGACCTTAGTTCCTCATCCTCAAATTTCACAGCCTATTTCTCCACTCCATTTCACTCCATACACACAGAAATGGAGACACTATGGACCTTGTTATCATCCACAAGAATTTCGTTTCTTTGATGTGAAATTGACATTTTCTCCACCTGATAATAACCTATAATTCTATTTTATCTATACCTTACCCTTCCTAGGTTTACTTTTCATCCTTATCATGACTTCTGATACCTCTTGGCCTCTATTTTTCTGAGGCAATTACTTATTCCTGTGTTGGCTTCAGTTTTCTTATTTTTCAATCTTAGCCATAAAGTTAGCCAGCTCAACTTCAGATTCTTGTGTTTTTAAATGCCTTTTCTCATTGTCCTATTTTGCTAGTCTTTGTCAAAACTCAATTTTGGATTGTTACTATTAAGCGCCTCCTCTTCTCTGTGCTACTGTATAAAGCTAGAAGTAGTAATACAAAGGAGCTGTCCATATCTACTAAGGGTTTGTTAACTAATCTCAGCTGGATCCTCATTGCAGTAAAGAAACCTCTTTTACTCCTCCTTACATAATTCTCATTTCTCTTTCCATGGAAGATTTTTTAAAACCCTCACCTTCCATCTTATAACCAATACTTTGTATTGGTTCTAAGGCAGAAGAACTATAAGGGCTGGTCAATGAGGGCTACGTGACTAGGTGACTGAGCCACCTACTTGGCCCCAGAAGCTTTTTCAAATGTTATTATTTCTCTTCAAACTCCCCAAACTTCCTTTTTTCTTCATTCTCTCAGTTGAGGCCCTTACCTCTTATTTTATTGCAAAGGGAGCAAAACTTGTTTTAACAGTGAAACTCTCCTGTATTCCTCTTTGTTGTCTCTTGGCAATTCATACTCCTTTTCTTACAACAGTTGACCTCCCTCCCCATCATCGCCTCCTTTGTTCTATTCTTTAATTAAACGATAATTTTATTCTCATCAAGGGCAGCATTCTGAATTGACCCTCGATCCCATTCCATCCTTACTCCTTCAGCATGTTTTTCTCCACTATTATCCACTTTCTTTTTTGAATATTCAGTCTCTCCCTATCTAATGGTTTCTTCCCTGGTGCCTAGAAAGAAGTGAATACTCCTTTATTGTTTATTTAAAAAAAAAGTGGATTCTACCATCTCCATAATTACTCTGTATCTTCTCATTAACAAAACTTAAAAAAAAAATCTGTCTATACTCAGTGTTTCCACTTATTTTCTCACTAATGCATTATTTTCAGCCTTGTTCTTGTCCTCTAAAGACCATGGGATTTTTTCTTCTGATTGAAACAAATTTCCTACATATGTTATCTTTCTCAATAGAATGTGAGCTCCATGAGAATAGAGACTGTTTTGCTTTTCTATTTTTACCCTTAGTGCTTTGCAATAGTAATCACTTAATAATTATTTTTTGATTCATTTATCCATTCTCATTTTCATTCTCTTTGTAGCCCTCTATAGTCTGTCTTTTTACCTCATCATTTAACTGAAACATCTTCTCCATGGTCATCAACAATATCTTATTTTTCAAATTTAGTCACTTCTCATTTCTTTTCTTTCCTAAATTTTCTTTTGCACTTGACAGTATTGACCAAGAACTCTCTGTTTTCGTGGCATTAATTCTCCTTCTACTTATCTCACCATTATTGATTCTCTTTTGATGATTCATATTCCTTATTCTGTCTTTTAACTATGGGTGTATCAAAGATCTGTCCAAAGGCTTCTCTTCTCTTTTCTTTCAGTGCTCTCTTTCTCTCTTGGTTAACTGATCAACTTTTATGAATTCAAATTCCACATCTCCCTGATCTATATATATGTGGCTTTAGGCTATTTTAAGCTCTAGTTGTGCATCAACAACTACATATTAGACATTTTGAATTGTATGTGTCCCATATACATCTCAAATTTGGTATGTTCCAAACAGAAGTTACTATCTTTACCCCCAACGTACTTTTCTTCTGAGTACTCCCTATTATCTAATGTTATTAGATTGTCATTCTAGTCACCCAGGTTCTTAACCTTGGCATCATCTTTGACATCTCTCCTTCTCACCTAGCCTACACATCCACATTCAATTGCTAGATCTTTTTGCTGTGTCGCCACAAAATCTATCACGCATTCTCCCCTCTCTATACACCTAGCAACAACCCCAGTTTAGGCCTTACTCATATCTTCCTTGCACTATTTCAGTAGCCTCTTCCCTGCTTTTCCTGATTCAAGCCTTTCCCCACTCTAGTCTATTCCCTACTCAGCAGTAAATTTGAGTTCCCTAAATTTCAAATTTGATTACGGTTTCACTATGCAGTGAACTGTAAGATTTATTATTGCTTCTAAAATCAAACATAAGCTTTTCTGCTTCATATTTTAATCTTTTACTGTCTGATTGCTTCATGCCTGAGATGCACATCATTATTAACTTTACCTTTTGGAATGTCTGGTTTCTTCAGGATTTAGTTTAAATACCACCTAATATATGAAGCCTTTCCTGGTACTCCCAGCTATTAATTTGCCCTTTCCAAAAACTTGCAATTATTTTTGGATACATTCTTGATATGCTTACTGTATATAAATTTTGTTTCCTCCAGTAAAATGTAAGCCTCTTGAGGGCAGGGACTTTCAATTTTCTCTTTGTACATCTAGTACTTATCACATTGCCTGTAACACAGTAGGCACTTAATAAATGATTGGTGATTCATCTCTTTGTGGTCTAAACACATCTCATTCTGACTGTATTCCCCGTTATTTTTTGAACCCAACTTCGGTACTTTATATTTGTCCCTTCTATATCTTGACTAAACAAAGGCCAAATCAATGGTGGGGATTTAGAATGGGGAATTGACATTTAGATTGTTTATGAATAAAGAGTGTTTTATATTTTCAAGCTTTTTAAAGATATAGGTTTTCCCATTGAATTAGAATTCACATTACTTTGACATTCATATGATAATATTAATGTAATCTTATAATTAGTATGTTCTACACAAAACCTTACATTATTGTACATCATTTTGACTTGTAACTTCTTAGTATAGTACTATATACTCGGGAATTCCTTTAACAAATTAATTGAGGATGATGATAGAGATCTTCATTAATCACTCAGAAAACCACATTCCATTGTTTCCATTTTTGAAGTGGTTGTTATTGCTTCATATTACTAGATTATTATGAGAGTTAATAGACTATTATGCATGAAAAGCAATCTGTTACATGGCTAATGTAGAAATATGCTCGGCATGATATAATTTGTAGGAGTATCATATTTCTTGCCTGCTCAAAATATTGGAGGAGTGGAAGGAGGGAGAGAATTTTGAACTAAAAAATAAAATTTAAAAATAGTTTTGAAGAATGTAATTTATTTTGAATATCACCAAACATTTGTGGGAGGATGTCTTTGGTCTTGGCATATAATAAAAGGTAAACAAAACTAAGCTGAAGAATGATCTGGTGGAAAAGTTTGAGGTCAAAGTACTTGAATTTGTACTTTGCATCTATCTCATACAATGAAATGTCTTTCAGAGAGAGAAGAATAAATGTTAGTAGGCAATAAAAATTAAAGTTATTAAAGGTTGCTCTTAGGTATTACACAGACTATATTGAGAAAAAGCAAAAATGGTACATATATTTGGACATTTGTGACATTTAGCTAATTTCCTGCTGTCAGTCCTGCCCTCAAATTGTGTCTATACCCCACTGTACCTGATTCAGTGGCCACACCTCTTCTATGCATTTTGTTTATTAATGTCTGAGCATTCTTTTTGCTATTTAGGACTGTTCTTTTTTTCTTCTTTCAGGAGAGTCAAAGGAATGAGCTGCTTGAAACACTTTACAAACTTCCCATCCCTGACCCAGGAGTGTCTGTCCATCTCAGTGTGGTAAGTGAGGCAAAATACACATAATTCAGAAGAAAGCTTCATTATATAGTATTTAAAGGAAGAATTATCCAGATAGGATTATGGGTTTGGGGTTTTTTAATGTTATTTTTATGTTTTGCTTTTAAAGATTACAATCTTTTTAAGGCTTAAGTAGGAGTGCAGGGGAAATAGAAGGGAAGATGAAGGTGTTGATTTTTTTATTCTTGTCTGCACACACTCTTCATTACAGAGATGACTAGAACAATGGAAAGAATAGGGTCAGAGGATCTGGATTTGATCTCAAGTTCTGTAAGCATCTGTGTGGTATTGGTCAAGTCACTTAACTTACCTGGGTTTCAGTTTGCCTCTCTGTTAAATAAGGGGGCCTAGGTTTTTGAAGTTTGAATTTCAAACTTTTAATCCCTACTTTTGCCGTTTAATTCAGCAAATTTCTATTAATTCACAGTATTTCATAGTTAAAAAGGGATCTGAAAGGCCATTTAGTCCAACTTGCTTGTGAAACATGTGTTTCCTTTACCGCATTTCACAAAATTAAACCAACATTTGCTTGAAGTCTTTATGGTGTATGAGGGGTGGGAGGTTGATGGGGAGGCATGGATGGAAGAAGGGTTGGTGACTACTACTTCCAGTTCTACTTTCAGACATTCCAAGGTGTTAAGAAGTTTTTCATTATTTCAACCCTAAATTTGAATTATTAACAACTTCCCTTCATTTCTAATAATTTTTTTTTCAATAGAATAAATATGATCCCTCTTTCCTGGTGACAGCCCTAATATAAAGCTATATCATATGCAGTCCAAGCTCCAGAGCCAAAATAGAAACTCCTTGTCTTCTCCAATCTCTCTGATTTTCTGGGCTGGTCTTTCTTTTAATAGTCTCTTTTCTGGACATGCTTTTTCCACGTAACATGGACTTATGCTCCTGAGAACCCATTTTTTTCTTATAAAACCATAACTCTGTTTTGCTGAACCTATGGTATGTGTGTGGGAAGGGGCTGTTCCCTTCCCCCTCCCCATGAGTGCCTGAGGACATTTCTCACATCACCCATCCCTCTGCCCAGCAGCCCAATGGGAGTGCTTCATTTATCCCCTATCTAGGGTAAGTTAGGGGGCTCACATGTGGTGTGAGAGTTGCATTTTGGGTACTCAGTCTATAAGAGGGTTCACCATCACTGCCCTAGATCATTATCTGCATTGCTGACTTGGTCTGTTGTGTAGTCTGTGAGCCAGGTGTTCCAAAACCAAAATAGGGGGAACAGTAAAAGTCTCTCAAAGAGTCAGTGATCCCTTTTCCGTTCCTGTGATTCCATAAACATCATCTCATCCAAGGCCATAATCCCCTCCTAGATGAATTATGCCTAGGTTCTTTCCCTTCTAGAAGCTATGATTTGCATGCATCCTTTTTTTTCCCCCCTCTGGTGACTCTCTTCTAGATGTATCTATTTCCCTGAACCACTATCTTCATAGTCTTCTCATTTTCCTGGATTTCTCAAGTTAGATCTTATGTCTTTCCTTGTGCAAATTAAAATATGCCTATAATAATGGCTCGTTGCTTTTAGCATTCCTAACTGGTCTGCCTCTTTTGTAAAAACCTCTAAGTATCCAAATTGTTTCATAATAGGGAACGTACTCTTTTTTCTTTAAAATATCTGCAATTTTATGAGTATAGACAATCCAATTGCTAATCGTACCCCCTTCTCACCTCATTGTTGCTTTTATGCATTTGGACTGAAAAAAAAATTCTTCAGGTACCAACCTTCTGATAATAAGCCTTTTCTCACTTGGTTAGTCTTTTCCTTCAAAGGCAATCAATCACAAGTCCCATAACTGAAGTTGCTGCATTGGTATAATATCTTCCAGAGTTTGCACATCACTGGCCTAATCATGGAGAGCCCAGATTCAACTCCACCCCATGATAAATCTTCCAAAGAGAATTTCAGTAATGAATACTTTTTTTTCACATTTTTTCTTTCAAGCCAAGCTTGGTCTTGGTCATTAAAAATGCATATCATTTGGTTTTGATTATTTTGTGTTTTTTGTCCATTTTCATTGTCATAATCATTGTGCATATGACTTTCCTGTTTCTGCTTACTTCACTTTGAAGCAATTCACATAAGTCTTACCATGTTTTTCTGCATTATATTCAGTTTCTTACTGTATGGTAATATTTTATTACATTCATATACCATAACTTATTCAGATATTTTCCTATCAATAGGCATCTAATTTGATACCAGTTTTCTTTTAGTACAAAAAATATAGTTATAATCATTTGTGTATAGAACCTTTGCAGTGGTTTCTTTTGTTCAAATTGCATGGACATTTTATTCAATTGTTTGTAACATAATTACAGATTTCTTCTAGAATGGTTGGAGACATTTTCTCTTTATTTTGAAGGATGAAATTAAGATTTAGACAAGCCAATAAGCTATTATCATCTCTGTTTTTGGCACCTAGTTCTTCCAGATAGTTCAATTATACGTCTAGTTTGTAAAGATTATATTAGAAAATAAGTATTGTTTTTTTAGTTTAGGGATAAGAAGTAAAGTGATTAGCTTGAGAAAAGAACTGGAGTTTGAAGGAGAGCTGAGAGTGTGTTGATTTCAGATGTGACAGTTATAATAGTTTTTCTATGTCAATTATTCTCTCTGGCAAGTTGGGAGTTGGTCTCTGGCAGTTGGCCGAGACACACTCTCGGAGACTCTCTCTCTCTCTCAGGGCTGGAGGAAGTAACATCTTTGCCTCTCTCTCTGTCTGATGGAAAGATCTGAAGGAACTTACTGTTTTCCTTTCCCAACTTGGAAAACATTATTGAATATCTATTGTAGTTTTTGTAAATTGTTTAACTCTGAGAAGAGGAAAGAAAAACCTAGTCTTTGGTTTGGACACTGAGTCTTAACAGACTCAGAGTTTTAACTGGATTCTTGTTGAGACTCAACCAGCTAGCCTTTGCTATTTTATAATTTGCAGGCAAAGTTAATATTTATTAGGATAATAGCGGTAGTTTTTTATTTATCTAGTATAAATTTGGATTTGTCAGATCAGGGAGGATTAGTGTAGCCTGTGAAACATAGGAGAAGTGGTTCCTTGCAGAACCAGGGAGTTTATTTGGGTGGATTTTGAATCCCTTAGAATTAGAAATCCTTTATTTATCCTTTTATATATATATATATTTCAATAAATACTTTATTTTTATAAGCGTCTCTTTAGCATCCTTGCACCTGGCCCTAAAGGGAAGTTCACATTTGAGCTTCACTTCATCACTGAGGATACTTTTGATTACCTCTATCAAAAGTATCCAAACAGTTTTGAAAAGTTTTGAACCTATATTGAACAGCTTTTCTATCTCTATGTAGCTCTCCATTATTTTTTTAAATTTTTTACAAATTAAGTCTTTGCTATTATATCTTACTTTGATTTCAGACTGATGAATTTTCCTCATCTTTTTTTTTCCTTATCCAGGTGATGTCATATTCTCTGATAACAAAATTGTTTCGGTTTCTCCCTCCATTAATTGTCATTTGGATGTTTTCTACTGAGCTTCTACCTAATGCTTCCTGGATTTCTTCAAATGCATTCTATCTTCTTAATATATAAATTCTACCCCATTTTAACTATTTTATTACTTTTAACATGGTAACTCATGTTATTTTTTTTTAGCCCTTCTACCTTAGAGTCAGTATTGGGTATTTGTTCAAAGGCAGAAGAATGGTAAGGCCTAGGCAATGGAGGTTAAGTGACTTGCCTAGGGTCACATAGCTAGGAAGTGTCTGAAGCCACATTTGAACCCAGGTTCTCCTGCCTCCAGCCCTAGCTCTCTATCTACTGAACCACCTAACTGTCCTCCCCATTTTCTTTTTATATAACTTTTATTAAGTAACTTTTATTTTTCTCTCCCATTCCTCCCCCCAATTGAAAAAACAAACAAGTAAAGAGACCTTTGTAACATATACATTGTCAATTAAAAGAAATTCTTACATCAACTATGTCTAAAAATATGTCCTATTCTTCATCTGTTGGTGAATAGTATGATTCATCATAGTTTTTCTAGAATTATTGTTGGTCCTTGAATTTAGTAGTCTTTCAAAGTTGTTTATCTTTATAGTGTTGTAGTTATTGTAGGAATTGTTCTCTTGGTTCTACTCATTTCACCTTGCATCAGTACATATAAATCTTCTCAGGTTTCTCTAAAACCATCTTATTCGTTATTTCTTATCATAATATTCTATTACATTTATATATCATAATTTATATAGTTGCCCCCATCTTATAGACACTCTCTTTGTTTTTGATTCTTTGCCATAACAAAAATATCTGTTTTAAATATTTTTTGTATAGGTAATTTTCCTTTTTCTCTGATCTCTTTGGTATATAAGCTAAATAAGGGTGCTCTGTGTCAGATAGTTTGCACAGTTTAGTGACTTTGGGGGCATTTTTTCAAATTATAACAGAAAAACCAATTCACAACCTAGCATAGCTGTTTTTCCAAAGTCTCTCCAGTGATTGCCATTTTCCTTTTTGTTTACAGTTGAGAGTTGAGTATTTTAACTGCTATTCATCTTCCTTCCTTGTAGCTGCACTCAATTGCATGTCTTGATTGATTTGCATAAGCAATTGCAAAGTGGAGTGAAAGACAGACACCAGGGAGTATCTTCTTTCCTGGAGTCAAAACCATGCAGAGATGCAGATGCAAAGTCAATTGGGGAGAACTTCCAATTGTGTTCTCTACAAAGGAGGACTTTAGGAGGAGTTTGATACTCTACCCTTTAGTCTTTAATCAGAGTATAAAGAACTTTGAGGGAGTGGTATACAAGCTTGAGTTGTCAACATAGTGAAAACAATAAAAAGTGATGAATTCATGTTGGGATGGACATCTTGTTATTGGAATTGAAACCAGGCAGAACTATAGATGCAAAGAAGAGTGAGCTGAATGTTCAATTTCTGCCCTCTATAAATAAAGCCTTAGACCAATGAAGGATGGATAGTGAATAATAAAGTTGGGATATGTGATATTGAAATCACTTTAAAAGACTGATATATATATATATATATATATATATATATATATATTAATTTAAGGTTGCCAAGGAATTTACTTATGTAATTCCTAAATGAAACACTGAAGTCAGCTG
The DNA here is from genome assembly GCF_027887165.1 of Monodelphis domestica. Lineage (NCBI taxonomy): Eukaryota > Metazoa > Chordata > Mammalia > Didelphimorphia > Didelphidae > Monodelphis > Monodelphis domestica. Next base: position 424,829,922 of record NC_077227.1, on the reverse strand, counting down.
CCAAATCTTTATGGTGTTTTAATTACAAAAGGAGGAAGAAAGTATTAGAGGGGGAGAGAAAGAGAGAGAAGGAAAGAAGTTTAACTCAGAACCACTCTGGCTCAGGGTGAGCCAAAGTGGGCATTAAGGCCTTGGATAGCCAAGGCAGGGAAAGGGATCAGTCCTTATCACTCATGTGACCAATCTGAAGGAAAGCAGTCTGCGGGGCTCCTCCAACCTCAAGCATCAGCCTCGAACTGAACTCTAGCCCTCCTCACAGGAAGTCCCAAGAACTCCAGAGGCTGTTCTCTACCTCACTTCCTGCATCTCACATGTGCCAATGGTGGCTCTAGTTTGACCTAGGACTGCCCAGAGGCCTGTCCTTTTTTTGCACATGTCTGTTGAAGGCCATATTCTCAAATAATTAAATATTGAGTTTTCTGCAGCCCTTCCTAATCTTGTTACACTGAGTAGGGTGGAGAATGTAGTTTCTAAGACCTGATTCTGTTATTCCAGGTATCTATTGTTATTGATCAGGAAATAGCTAAATCCAATCTTCTAAAGAATGGTCTGAATAGGGTGGAGTAGTTTTGAAATTCACAGATAGTGGCATTGCACCTTTGGTAACAGTGTGAGCAAAGGCAGAAGGACCTGAATATGGATTGGGGTTAGCTCCCATTGCCTCATCATCTTGATAGCAGTAGGTTTTGTGTGAAATCTCTACTCTAGATCTCTGATGTATTCCTTTAGTGCATCTGTAGTTTCTAAGACATTTTTTGCATGACATAGTCACTAAGACCATTAACATTCTCAGAAAGTGGTGGTCTTTTTGTCAGTAAGAAGAGTTTCAGTTAATTATTCTGTGGAAGACCTCCAAGGTGTTATACTGTTTCTGTGACTTTCTATAAAAATGCCATAGGCTAGAATTTAAAACCCTGGCCTTTGTAGTATATGCTAATCGACTGAATTAAAATATGCTTTTCTTTTCTATGTTTTATAATGCCCTCATCCCAATTGATCTATGGGATAGTTTTGATATATAGAGTACTAACCTGATAATTTGTATTACCTTGACGAAATCATTTCTCATCTCTGGGTCTTTACTTCATGATACATTATAATATGAAGGTGGTTAGACATGAAAACCTGAAAAGACTTTCTTAGCGCTAACTTCCTTTTGAAAAAAGTTTCATATTTTTGTTTTTAATTAAATTTAACATTTCAATTAACTATGTCTTCCTTCCTTCCACCCTAACCCCTTGGAAAAAGAAAGTGTTATATTTAAATTTATAACTCCATTTTTTAAATTTTCTATAGAGTTTATTAATAATCACTTGAAATAGTGGAAGTAGTTATATAGAGATTTATGCCTAATCTAACCTATCCCTGACCACTTTGGTTTCCACATGACTGCCTCTCTTAGCCATGGTGCTTCCCCACTGCCTCCAAGGGAATAGAAAGAGTTGATGTGTATTGCCTCGCATATTTATCCTTTCTCTTGAACCTGGATCCTTAACCTTTAGTTCTAGGTCGTGTTCCTAGGGCTCTTCACCTGTGACCTGTTTGGAGTTTTCACATGATTTCCAGCCATGTTTGAGGTGGGGACAAGAGGGGGCTGGGTGGGGGGGGGGAGGGGAGGGAGATGGACAGATTATAGCTACACAAAAGGGAAAAAAAAAACCTTTGCAAAAAATATGGATAGTCAAGAAAACTAATTCCCACATAGTTTTAGATTCTGAATGATTCAATTTGGGTTTTTTTAAAAATAGATACTAGAGTGATTTGCCATTTTCTACTTTAACTCATTTTACAATAGAGGAAACTGAGGCAAACAGGGTTAAGTGACTCACTAGGGGTCACACAAATAGTCATTAAGGACAAATTTAAATGCAGAAAAAATGAGTTTCCCTGACTCTAGGCACAGTATCCTATCCGCTCTACTACATAGTAGACCTAATAGATGCATGTGTGTGCACACACACACTTTTCTGATGTCTTTTCCAACTCAAATAATCTTCCTGCTAAAGTCCTTTCCAACCATAAAATTCTATAGGCCAGTCTTCCTTGCCAGACCAGTATAAACAGTTAGTTTTGGTCATTTTTTGGGATATTTCAGCTATTTTGTGCTGATACTTTTCAGGAATTCTTTTGGTCTTCTGCCTTAAACATTTTATGACCAATGGAGCAAGACAGGAGTATGTCAGAAGGCAGCTTGAGGATTTACTTTGGTTGAGGATTTCTAAGAATTCTTTTATATAAACTTTTGTAAGCCACAGAGTCTAGAATACAATTGCTTTCCCTTTATTCTGAAGTGTTTGATTTCATGCTTTGTTTTCACTTTTGAGCCAACATTTAACAGAAGTAAAATATTAAATCAGTGATAGAGTGACAAACTCAAATTTTCTATATTCAGTGATTCATATCTGCTAGGTATTATTGATAACTTGTTTTATGGGGTAGGGGAAATGGGAATATTTATTTTTTTAAAAGATTGAAAAATTGTGAGTAGAGAAAGGCAGAAGTTAGGATCATAAAATATTAGAGCTGGAAGGGATCTCATTATTAGGAACTATGAAGAGTTAAATTTTTGGTGTAGGAGTTTGAACAAAAGCTGGTACACAGGTTATTAAAAGCAAAACACTTAGTTTATTATGAGGAAATATGGATAGGAAATAGGAAGGAGGAAAGTGAAAGTACCTATAGTTTCTACCTATACCTCAGATTCCAATCCTAACTAAATTTCTCTAAAAACCCCTAAATCTATCTGCCTCAGAGGGAAGTATCTTCTGCTTGGCTGCAGCCCTTGCCTACTCTCCTACTCTGATTATCTAGTAATATAATCACTATCTATCTACAAGTGAATCGATAATCAGTAAGGCTATTAAGGCCTTATTCCATTTCTCTGTCTCCAACCAGAGAGAGTGCTAGCAGCACACCCTCCCCCCAGGAGATCCAAAGACAAAAAGCCCTTTCCAATTGCCTGCAACTAACTCCACTCAGCCACAGCCTACTGTCACCAATTGCCAAGCAACACAGCAGGGAGTCTCTTATTGAAAAATATTAATGCTACTTTTCCTCTTAAATATAAAAAAGAAGAAATTAATAAAAACTCACTTAACAGAATTTATAGTTGTGAAAATTTAATACTAGTCTGAGCTCCCATTCTTCTGAAGTTGCAATTCAGCTCTACCCCTTGATTGAATTAAGAACAAGTCCTGGGCTTATCTATACAAGGGGGACACATGCTTGTATAATATCTTTGGGCTCTTATATATCAAGGTGGTACAATCACTAGTCTGAACCTCTATTCTTTTGAGGTTACTATTCAGCCCACATCTTTTGATTAAGAATAAGGCCAGGAATTTGTCTCTGTAAGGGGATACATGCACTCTCTGGGAGGATACCAGAACCCTCCTGGTTCCCTGGCATTCAGAAGAGGCTTGCTTCTTGGCTCACATGACTCTCTGGATTCAGAAGACTGGCCTCTGATCCAGTCTGAAGTCGAGTCTACCAAATCAGAGGTCTCAGCAAAAGTGATGTTATGGGAGAAAAAAGTTGTGGATCAGGAAAGGAAGGAGACCTTTTTTGCCCAGAACTGAGGAGAGAGGAGGTAGCTAGGAGAGCAAGATGGTACATCATGCAACTGGCTCTTTTCTAGCCCTCGATTCACAGTGTGAGGAGATATGTTTAGAATAGCACAATATAGCACGGTGAGGAAAGATGGCTAGGAGAAGGCAAGTTGGGACAAACATGGGCTGGATGAGGAGTCTCAAGAAGGGAACAGCCAAATGTGGCTGGTGCCTTTTCTTTCTCTGACCTGCTAGTTTAACTTATTTAATAAATAATTATAAATTAAGATAGTCTCCAAAAAATTTTAATCTTAACATGGTAAGATTAAAACAATAACAGTAATATAGTTCACATTACTAATGTTTATAAAAGATATTCTTTACAACAGTTTTGTGAAGTAGACCATATATATATATATATACATACATATATATATATATATATATATCATTACAATATAGAATACTTGACTTTGTAAGTGGTGAAATTATGGCTGAGTCTGAATGTATAATTAATTTAGGTAATTAATTAGGCAAGGGTTTTATTTATAAAAATCCTAATGAAAAACCTAAATAATAAAATACCCAAGTCAGCTGCCAAATTTTATGGTGATTTAATTGATATAGTAGAGAAGATTAAGAAGAAAGAATAGGTTTTTTCTGTCACCACCCCCCCCCCAACCCAATTAATATTGGGTGGGGAGATCAGGAGATAAGGGAGTAAGAGTTTGGAGTATGAAGGAGGAAGAAATCAGCCTGACCTCCAAAGGGGCTCAGCTAAGATGTCCGAACCTGAAATCAGCTCCAGGGCACAACTCCCCACCCAATATTCCAAGATGTCGGAATGCTTAGCACACTGCCAGCGAGAGTCTTTCCGGGGAAAGAGGAAAAGGCAGGAACTGACGTGCCTTAAATGGATGTTTTTACATCACTTTTCTGAGTCTTATCTGTACCAATGAGGACTTAGCTTGACTTAGGACAACCCAGAGGTATGTCCTTTTTTTGCACATGTCTTTTGAAGGCCATCTCCTCAGAAAATTAAATCTTGAGTTTGATGCAGACCTTAAAAATCTTGTTAAACTGAGTAGGGTGGAGAATGTAGAGTTTCCAAGACCTGATTCTGTTATGCCAAGTATCTCCATTGTTACTGATCAGGAAATAGGTAAATCACATCTCCTAAAGAATGGTCTGATTAGGGTGGAATAGTTTTAAAATTCACAACTTCCTGCTATCACAACTGCCTAGTGGGAGAAGAACCATATAGTTCCAAACTATCTTCTCTATAAAAACCTACAAATTCACACTAGACCAAAAAATAATTACTAAATTAAATCAGAATCTCTAGAAAGTAACATGTTTCCACCTAGAACTGCACAGAGGTCAGCCAGGTTCCCCTAGCCAATCAGAAAGATATATTTTCTAGCAAAAAGAACCCCTTTAGTTTGTAAAACTCTTAGTACAGAGACAGCAATAGTGGAAGATGACTTAAGAAATCCACTGAGTGAAAGCCCCAAAGTGCAGACCTTGGAAATTCATGTAGAGGAGTGATGGGTAAGTGTGACCAACATGATCCTAGAGCAAACAGATCTGGATAGCCCCAACTCAGAGGAGATCCCTAATACTATTTTGAGATGTCAGAGAGCACCCTGAAAGTCAGTACTCTGAACCTCAAAGATCCAAGGAGAGCTAATCTTAGGATGTTGAAGTCAGTTTAACAGCTCAGGAGACCCATAATAAAATCATCTTGGGAGTAGCTATCCTATCCAAAAGCATTAAAGAGGGGAGAACCTGACCTTGGCACAAAGTTGCAATTCTGGAACTAAAGCTGGAGAGATGAGGAAATAAAAGAAACTATCTACCAGTATTAAATATTATTGTGGAACTAGAGACCTACTACTAAAAGGAGCAAATAACTCCCAAACACCTATAGTCTGAGACTCAAAGGAAAAACAGATTTTCTATATGTATTTAAAAGTGAAAAGAGATAAAAAATGAAATAAAAGCTTGGTAGGAAAGAGATGGAAGTAAAATATATATCTTAGAGTAAAAAGTGCTAGGCCTTACAGAAGAAATAGACTCCTTGTAAACAGAAATCTATGATTCTATTAGCAAAAAATATTAGAACAAAATTTACACATTGGAAAAAAAGAGTAAAATGTCTGATATGAAAAACAACTCAGTTGAAAAGCAAAGGCAGGAAAAATTTCATATTTGAAATTTTTGAAAATCACAATTTAAATTTTTATATACCTCCTTCTTTCCATTCCCAGATAGCCATCTGTAATAACAATTTTTGTTTTACAAAAGGAAAAAAGAAATCAGTAAAACCAATCCACAAATTTAAAAAATCTGAATATATATGCAATACATCACACACACAATAGGCTCTCACATCTAAAGGTTTGGAGTATGAAGTGTCTTCTCATATTTTTTTGGGGCTGACCATACTTGTTCTTTGTCAATTTGTAATATTTTTCTTATTGTTTTGTAGGTGTCTTATTCTGGTCATTGTGAACATTGTTTTCAAGCCACACTTACTTCACTTGTTATCAAATTGTGTTAGTCTTCCTATAATTTCTTAGTAGAACAGTTATATTCAATCACATTCACTTAACCCAATTTGTTTAGCCATTCCTCAATTGATGGACATCTAATTTGTTTCTAGTTTTTTGCTATTAGAAAAAGTGCTGCTATAAAAATTTTTGTGCATGTGGGAAATCTCTTTTTTTCAGAGAATTCTTTCAGATAGAATCATAGTAGATGAATCTGTGGATCAGAGTAGAGCCCTTTTAGTAACTTAATTCCAAATTGCTTTTGAAAATGGTTATGCCAATTCACTTCTAACATCAATGTACCTATGTTCCTCTAACTTTGAGGATTCTGATCTTTTTTTCACATTTCCCTATTTTCAGAGGTAAAAGTTAACTTTCTGGTCTATTTTTATTTGCATTTCTTTCATTATTAGTGATTTACATCAGTAGTGTCCGGTTTAGGATAGGGTTCACTAATCCATAAATATAGAAGGCTTTGTCCCTACAGCCCATATTGACATAGTTTTAAAATATGTTATCAATGTTTTATTGCAGTTTTCCTTATTTTGTTAAATGTTTCTCAATTACATTTTGATTTTGTTCCTTTATATTGGAATCGTATGTGTAATTAGTACCTGTATGTGACCATTTAAAGGTCTGTTTGATACCACTTAGAGCATTTCATCATATGATTCTTGATTGTCCATATTTTTCTTTTGAGAACTATTTGTTAGTATCCTTTCAACATTTATCTCTCGGGGAATACTGATGCTCTTTTTAATACAATTTCTAGTCACATAAAACCAGAATTCTTGTATACTGACCTTTTTCCAACAACTTTAAAATAAATTCCATATATTAATTTAATTAGAAATTATCCCGCCTATAAAGAAATATTTGGAATTGGGCAGCATTTCTTTTGGAGATTAGAGCAAAATAGTCAGCAAGTATATCATACTCATTTTAGTAGTTTCCAAACTTCTTACCAAAAAATATAGAACCAGAAAAAATAGCACCAAAACTCATCTTCAAGGACAAAAGGATAATATCGGAATAATCAATGAAAATAAAATTTGAAGGAAGGTTTCCTAGTAGTACCAGATCTCAAAATGTACTATAAGGTATTAATCATCGAGAAATCAGTGAAGATCTATAGAATACATTAAGTTCACAATAAATAAGTAGTAGTAAATGACACTAATTATGTAGTTTTTGATAAATGTAATGATCCAAATTTTGGGGACAAAATCTTGCTGTTTAAGAAAAATTTTGGGGAAAGCAATTTGCCAGAAATTAGATATATATACTAACGTCTCACACTGTATACTGTAATACTGTACAATACCAAAATAATATCAAATGGATATATGGTTTATACACAAAGGGTTGAGTCCATAAGCAAATTAAGCAATCATGTAATAATAGTTTACCTGCCAGGTTTATGAATAAGGGAAGAATTTATGAACAAAGAAGAGATAGAGATCATTTCAGGATATAAAATAGATTATTTTTACGATATTAAATTTAAAAGGTTATATACATTCATTTTGGGGGGAATGTTTTGTTGCATTTATTTGAATTTCCTCTATTTCCTCTGTCGCCTGGATTTTTCCTCTATAAAAATTTTCCAGGTTTAACCCCTTCTTCTTGTTTTTCATGGAGGGGGGGTTGTTTTTTCCTGGGCACTATTTGCCATCACTGTGGAGGTTTTTCCTTCCCTTTTTAGTCAGAAATCTGAGTGAGGAGGGCAGGCTCTCTGTGTATGGAGCTAAGGAGAAAGGATTTTAACTGAAGCAAACTCTCAAATCTCTGCAACTTCTGTTGTTTGCTGCCTTTCTCTGTGCTATCTTCCCGTGAGTGCCCGTGGTCTGTGCTTTTCAGCCTGCTGGGGTTTCAGGTCTAACTGCTCTCAGAGGTAGGTCTTTGGTGGTCTTAGCTCCCAAGGACCTAGAAGTGCCCCTCACTCACTCTAGAGGTACCCATCACTCACTCCCTTATTCTGGTGTGTGCTGGCTCTGACTCTGGCTTAGTAGGTGGGGTCGGGGAAGGTAGATCGGCTAGCATTTTGGTGGGATCTTTTTCACCCCCCTTATAGTGTAGAAATGAAGTGGGACACTTCACAAATGAGTTCAAACACCTAGAATATTGATTATTGGAACCAAAATTTATTAATAAAAGAGAGAAATAAAGAATCTACCAGCTGGGGCAGAGTTCCCTAATGGAAAACTGTGTTGGTTTGACATTAAAGATCAGATTATATACATTGCAAAGTTCTTATCTAACAAACAAACCTTAACATAGGAATGTGGGGTCCAAGATGGGGGGGGGGCAATTCTTAGATTTACAATGGGACTGTTAACCAAGGAGTGTTTATCTTCACTTAGTCAAATGTTAGTTCACTGGCCCTTTGATATTCCTAAAATTCCTCTTTTGTCTCTTGCCACCCAAACTAAGCAGAAAACATTTTCTTATCTGCCCCAAACATCTTGTCCTTCTGGAGGGAAGGAAAAACCAGGTCTGTCCCCTAAAAATGTGGACAGGGGTGGTCTTTCTGGGGCTATTTCATTCCCTCCTTTTTCTGTTGGGGGGGAGTCAAACCCTTGACTCCTCAGACAGAGGAGAATAATGTGACCTTAAGGCCAAAAGCTTAATAGCCTGAAGACGCTGAGGAATATAGGTCATAAAATGGTTGATCAGGCAGGGTCCTATTAAGAGGCCCACTATTGCTAATATGAGTGGTCCTGCCACGGCCGTGATCAATGTAATTAGCCATGGAGACCACGAGAAAAGATTGGAGTACCAGTTGCTAGATTGAGCATTTGCCCGGGTCCTCTCTTGGATCCTTCCCCTGAGCAAGGCCAGAGATTCCTGTATAATCCCAGAATGATTAGCACAAAAACAACAGGATTCTCCCAATGCCACGCAGAGCCCCCACCCTGCTTAAAGAAAAGGAGATCTAGTCCCCGTCTATTTTGGAGAACCATTTCTGCCAGCGAGGACAGTGATTTTTCCAGGAAATTAACAAACCTTTCTAATTCACTAAGGTCTAAAAAGACAGTTGTGAGCATAGTGAGCATTGATAACTCTCTGTGAGGGTGTTTTATAGCAGTCTCAAACGGTTGCCCAGGTGCAGAGATAGTGGGGGTGGGCTCCCGGCCCCAATCCCACAATGACCTCTTGGTTCTGGCCAACTGGTGAGGGTTGCATTTTGTCAGTTATTTGCCACTCTGTAAATTCTCTCCCTGAGTCGTGGCCTCTTACCTCCATCCTGAGTCCCCATGTCCGGCCTAATAACCGTCCTTTATCCTCTGGGTTTTTAATAGTCAGGGAAAGGGGATTTCTGAAATCGAAGGGGACGTGCCAGACCCTGCTTTGCCCCCTTTGTAGTATGATATCTATAGGAGTCCTCCTGCCACCGCAGGGCAACAGTTTCACATCCCCAGGCTGCACCATAGAATTCTCTCCCTGATTTGCATGAAGGTATCCTATAGATGGGCAAGCATAGACAGGAGCTTCTGATAGATACAGAGTCCCCTATGGGGTTGTGCATGAAAGGGTTTGTGAGGGAATCTGTCAATTCACTTCCAAATAAATCACACAAATCAAAAAAGATTTTGGGGGTTTTCTCCTCCCGGGTTGGTCTGTCACTAATTAATTCCTTCCCATCCCTTGTCCTACTGATGACCCATCGGTATTGAATTACCTGGAAGGGTAGACTAATTTCCAAAAGTCCCAAAAGTCCAAGTCCAAACATAGCTCCACCCCATCCTCCCTTTCCCATAGTGTTCAATGTCTATGAATCTTGATCTTTTGGTGACCTTCCACTGCTCTGCTCCTTGCGCTGCTGCTCTTGGTTTAACAGGTTTCAGTTGGGATATTTGGATCCAGCTTTTCTTTCCTGACACCTTTACAGCTCTGGGGGTGGTCAGTATTATCACGTAAAGTCCAGTCCACTGTGGTTCGAGAGCCCCTGCAGGAATCTTCCGAACCCACATAAGATCTCCTGGTTCACCTGTAAAAGGGGGCAGGTCACATTTGGGGGGTGAGGGATAGGCAGCCCGGACAGTTTGAGTGATAGTTTTCTTGAGCTTATCCAAAGCCTTCAGGGAAGAGAACAGATATTAGTTATCATATTCAGTCAAATTTTCTAGTCCAAATTTAGGAAGGAGGGGAGGTGGTCTACTGAACAAAATTTCAAATGGCGTAATACCTTGTACATATGATGTGCATCGGGCCCTCAGGAGGAGAAAGGGAAGGAGGCTTACTCAGTTCTCGCCAGACTCTAGGACCAATTTTGTCAGAGTCTCCTTCCAATTGCTGAGTCACCCTAGCTACCAAAGCAGACCCATTATACGACCCTATTCCCAGTGGGAGTCCAAACCCAGGAATGATCTCTGACATTAATTTCTTAACTACCACTGAGGCAGTTTCATGTTTTGTTGAATATGCTTCTACCCAACCTGAAAAGGTGTCTACCAGGACTAAAAGGCACCTGTACCCATTTTCCCCTTGCTTGATTTCTGTAAAGTCTACCTCCTGCTGTTCTCCTGGCTCTAGCCCTCTTCACCGGGTGCCCTCTGGTTTCTTTGGTCCCCCCTTTTGATTAACCCACGCACATGTTTCACATCTCTAAGTGATGTCTTTGCAGATTTGGTGCATAGTATGAAAGACAAAGTCTCTGTCCAGCATATCACTCAGTTTTGTGCTGCCCATATGTGTGGTGTCCTGTATTCTTTTTGCTAGCTGTCTCCCCACTGCTTCTGGTAAGTGAGTCCTTCCATCTGGCAGGCCCAGCCATCAAAAGGGGAACCACACAGCCTCCAGGAGGGCCAGAATCTCAGGTCCATTCTGGATATCTTTGTACTAGCAGTAAGGAACCCCTCCTGGTTCAGTGCCCCCTGCCATCCCATCCCCTCCCCTCTCCAAGTATCTAAGGGACAAAGGGAGAAGGTCCAAGTATTCTGTAGTTTCTTCATTGCTGAGAATGGGTGTAGAGCTATTCCTGCCTATTGTCAGGAGAGATGGATTGGCTATAGGCAATATCCAGGACTTCAGGCTGGCAAGGTTGCCGAGTTTACAAATGCTTATGAACACATATCTCACAGGGGAGTAGACAAAAGTTGAACAGGGAGGGAAACGCCACAGACACAGGGTCTCTAGGGGCTTATCCTCAGTGAATGCCGGGGTCCCAGGTTGGTGGAGACCCGCTTGGAGATCTGAAGGATGACCAGCCACTGCTTCCCCCAAATGGCAGACAGGTCACAAGGGGGAGACCCAGCCCACATTTGCATTTGCGTATCTTAGCCAACAGACTCCATCTTTAAAAATCATCTTCTGATAGGAATAGATCCCTTTAGGAAATCGGATTCCTGAGTTGTTTGCCGAGCTGGTATGTGATGTCTCTGTTAAGGAATATCCTTTTGCAAAGTACACATTAACTATTAACATCTATAAACACTTGAGTAACAATATTTTACAGATGTATTCCTTTACCTCAGATTCTGGGGAAATTCAATAAATCTTTGAGCTATATTTCCAAGCTTAAGATCCAGACTTCAACTGTGGTAAATTAAGGCTACAAATACAAGCCATCTATGAATAAACTTCACCTACTTCTCAAAGTACGTTCCTAACAATTTGAACTAGAGAATTCCCAATGATTAGGGTTGTTTGAGGAAATGGAAACTTTAATATCACAATTTGTATTATGTGCTGATCATGGGATATTGCCACATTCCTAATTAAATTCCATCAACATTATTGCAATTTATAATTTGTTGTGTCTATTTCACACTAGAATTCATAGTATCAATTAGTATCCCTATTCATTACTCTTATTGAAGTGGAGCACTTCATAAAATGAATCCAGACACCCCAAAATTCAATTATTAACTTATATAGATAGGTTACAAGATATAAAGTTATTTCCTTTCACATATACTTAATCACTTTTCCCTAGTTAGCTACATGTTACCTGGCATTCCAACCTGACCTCTTTGATATATCTGAAGCTAGACTGTATTTAATCTTCATGCCAAGCCCTCTTGATTTCGGGGCTGGTTAAATTTGTCTTCTTAAGGACATACAGTTTGTATATCATATACCCCTAACCTATTTAGGTGTAAAACTTAATTCTTTTCATAATACAAATGCATACATAGTTTGCATTCACTGAACATTACTAATTTCCAGCATTTGGTATCTGAATACATGTTCATCTCTAGATTACAAATTCCTTCCTATGCTTTTTGCACATTTAAAAACAATTCATATAACCTTGATCAAAGACAACATCATTTAAAAATTTCCTCTTTTGTAAAATATCAAATTCTTAGCACTTATATTATTAAATCCCATGCACAGATTAACCACTTTCAAAACTTCTTGTGTGTCATATGATTTCTTGCTGCTAGTTCTGACAGCACATACATTAAAATAAATCTGATTTGAAAAATTCCCAAGTTTAAATTCTAAAATACGTTCTTCTCAACAACATAACTTTTTCTGAATGACTTTTACATCTATAAAGTAGCCAGTACAATTTCTGTCCATACAGAATAAACATTCCTTTCTCTGTCAAGCTGGCTATCAATCACACTTAGACAATTCTCAAATTCACTGAAACCATTATGCATTGCAAGGTTTAACAAAAGAAACTTCTATCTAGGAGTTTTTGTGCTCAATAAAAATCTGGCAACATTTCACATTTAACTGACAAAAGTAACCCCAATACATTACATTTGTACCATATCAAAATCATTAGCAATCCTCCCAAGTTGAGAATTAATTTTAAATGAAAACTGCTAACTGTGGAGTAAAAAAAATCTCCCTTTTCTACTCAGATTTTTCTCTCTTTTGCTCCTTTGGGGGCCTATCCAAAGGAAGAAAGAGGGAAAAATCATTGAACATGTATTTGCTTTTGTCCTTTGCTGAGAATTTTTGACAGTGAAAAGTTCAAGCTTGCAACTCCCCACTTTTTACATAGAGACAAGACTGTGACAAACACAAAGATAAACAGTAACATACAATGCTGTGACAAGCATACTTTGAGAGGAAAAAATAGGTGTTTATAGGATCTATTCTTAAATAAAAATATTTGCAGGGAGAAAATTCATTAAAACAGTTTTCAGTGTACTAGGGGAAGCTATGATGAGCTAATCCATCTGATTGGCCGAGCTGACGTTCTTGTTCCCTAGCTCTCTCTGAACTGATCTATCAAAAACTGCTTTTTTTAAAAAATCATAATTTCTAATAAAATGCTCTTGTAGTATCTGGACAAAACTATCTGCTCCCAATAGGGTTGGAGGTGAGCTATCCTGAGACTGGCTGATTTTCTCAGGGAAGGGACTTGTAAATCCCCTCCTATTCAGACTCTCTCTCCTGCTTAGGAGCTTGCCATGGGACACAGCCCAGCCCTTCCCCCATAGTCTGCCCCATTGGGATGTAGTTGGAAGGAGTGGGAGAATAGCCACTACAAAAGAAACTCCCCTCTGCATCTTAAACTCTTTTTGCCTCTTTCTTTGTTTCATTTAGCCACACAAAAACAACAAAGACTCAGCAGAGACCAATAGGACATACTCTTTCACACATTCATACGTACTTGATCCCGAAGTTTCCCCCAAGTCACTGAAAGATGTCTCTTTAGTGACCTGACTGTGGGAATAAGCTGCGTCCAGCAACCCAACAGCCTCTATTGAATCTGGATTTCCAGAACAGAACAGAACTCCATGGCCAACAGGACTCTAGGGCCCACACTGAACTTCAGGACTGAACCTTCAAGCAGGCAGACTCATAGAGTAACTAGGGGTTCAAACAGAACTTGAAGACCGAGCCTTCAAGTAGGCAGACTCCTAGAGTAAAACAGGCCATGGGGCAAAACAAAACAGAATTCTAGAGAAATAGAGCTAACTTACCAGAACAGAACAGAACAGTACAGGACAGATGGTTCCAAAACCAGCCTAAATTTCATCTGTAATCTCAAATACCAGAACCAGGGGTGGGCTCCGGAGAGGACACCATTTACTTCCTCGGATTTCTGACCCAGTCTCTCTCGGGATTTGGATAATGCATGCTCTCCAAGTCCACACTCAGAAACACCCCCAAAGAGGATAAGGTTTCAAGTTTCCTTCACAGCCCCTGGCTCAGCACACCCCAGCCACAGGCCTAGAAAACTCTCCTCCAAGCAAGCACACACTCTTACAGCAGTCCTCTCCAAAGTCCTTACCTCCTGGTCCCGGGGCTCGAGATCTCGCTGGGGCCTCCAACTGAAGCGGGACACTTCACAAATGAGTTCAAACACCTTGAATATTGATTATTGGAACCAAAATTTATTAATAAAAGAGAGGAATAAAGAATCTACCAGCTGGAGCAGAGTTCCCTAGTGGAATACTGTGTTGGTTTGACATTAAAGACCAGATTATATACATTGCAGAGTTCTTATCTAACAAACAAACCTTTACACAGGAATGTGGGGTCAAAGTTGGAGGGGGGGGACAATTCTTAGATTTATGATGGGGCTGTTAACCAAGGAGTGTTTATCTTCACTTAGTCAAATGTTAGTTCACTGGCCCTTTGATATTCCTAAAATTCCTCTTTTGTCTCATGCCACCCAAACTAAGTAGAAAGAATTTTGTTATCTGTCCCAAACATTTTGTCCTTCTGGAGGGAAGGAAAAACCAGGTCTGTCCCCTAAAAATGTGGACAGGGGTGGTCTTTCTGGGGCTACTTCAGAAATGCCCAAATCCCACATACCTTTAATTCTGAACCCTAACATAGAGTCCCTTCCTTCTTATGAATTTGTTTTGTGGTTTTTTTTTTGTCTTTTGAGGTAGTCTATATCACTGGGTGCTGAGAGGAAGAGTCCTGCTTCTAGACTGCCACCATGTTTACCTGGCAATTATATACATTCCAATCCAAGATTAGAAAGGAGGTGGCGGGGAGCTAGGTGGGTCAGTGGATTAAGTGCCAGCTCCAGAGAAGAGAGGTCCTGGGTTCAAATTTGGACCCAGGCACTTCATAGCTGTGTGACCCTGGGCAAATCACCTAACTCCAATTGCCTAGCCTTTACCACTCTTCTATCTTGGAACCAGTACACTGTATTGATTCCAAAATGGAAGGTAAGGATATAAAAATTTTCTTAATTAAAAAAAAGAAAGTAAGTAGGAAGCTGAAAAAAAAAGGTTTATATTAAATTTCTCTAATAAAGGCCTTATTTTTCAGTTGTGCAAAGAACTGCGACAAATTTGTAAGAGTAGGAGTCATTTCTACCAATTGATAAGTGATCAAAGCATAAAACAAACAGTTTTTAGAGGTAGCAATCAAAGCTACCTATAGTCATATAGGAAAATGCTCTAAATTGTTACTGCAATTTTCTACATTTTTTTTTGTTACATTCGAGTCCCAAGCTGTTTCTCTCTCTCCCTACCAACCTTACCTGAGAGATGGCCAGCATTTAACACAGATAATATATGTGAAGCCATACCTTGATATATCAGTTTTTCCTCTGGAGATAGAAACCATCTTCCTTCTTAGGTCCTTTGTAGTTAATTTGAATATTCAGATAACTCAGAAAAGCTTGATTATTCACACTTACTTTTCTAACAATACTGATATTTTTGTATACAAAATTCTCAGAAATGCAAATTAGGACAACTCTTGGGTACCACTTCATACCTACCAGATTGACTAACATGACAGAAAAGTAAAATGACAAATACTGGATAGGATGTGAAAAAAAATCAGGACACGAATGCACTCTTGGTGGAGTTGTGAACTGTCAACCATTTTGGAGAGTAATTTGGAACTGTGCTCAAAGTGCTATAAGACTGAATACTCTTTGACCTAGCCATAGCCTTTCTAGATTTTTATCTCAAAGAGATAAACGAAAGAAGGGAAGTTGAACATATGAGCTCTTTTTTTCTGGTGGCAAAGAATTGGAAATTGAGGAGATACCAATTATGGAATGACTGAATAAATTGTGGAATATAATTATAATGAAATCCTCTTATGCTATAAGAAATGACAAGCAGGAGGCTTTCAGAGAAACCTGGGAAGACTTAAATGAAGTAATGCAAAGTGGGGTAAGCAGAATCAGGAGAACAATATATACTACAACAGCAACATTTTATGGTGATCAAGTTTGAATGACAGCTATTCTCAGCAATACAATGGTTCAAGGCAATTATTAAGAACTTATGATTAAAAATGCTATCCACTTCTAGAGGAAGAACTGATGGATTCTGAATGCACATTAAAAATACTTTTAAAACTTAATTTATTTTTTGGGTTTTTTTGTCTGTTTTCTTTTGTAACATGGCTAACATGGAAGATATTTTACATGCTCGCACATGTATAATATAAGTCAAATTGTTTGCCTTCAAAAGGAAGGGTTAAGGGAGGTAGGGAAGAAGAGAGATAAAACTCAAAAATTGAAAAATGTAATCTTAAAAAATTTTTTTTATGTATTTGAAAAATAAAATGTGGGAACATGAATCTTGTTTATAATTGTAATATTTATCTGCATTTAATGAACACAAAAGAGAAAATATGTAAAAAGTAGAATAGAAAATACCTGACTTAGAAAAAAATATATATATATACAACCAATTCAGCATTTTTCTTTCAAAAATGTGCTACTTATGTTTTCTCTTTGAAACTTCCTTTTCCTTCTGTGCATTAAAAAAAACCCTTCAATAACCCTGTTTTATTTCTTGTGTGTGTATAATTATAAGTAGCTGCAATTACCTCCCCCATAATAAAGTTAAAAAAAAATCGTTATCTTTGTAACAAATACTTGCTATCTACCAAAACAAATCCCCACATTTGTCATCTAAAAGGATATGTCTTATTCTATATCTAGCTATTATTGCCCCTTCTTTGGGAGATATAGAATGCTTCATCTGGAGTATTTTGGAGCTCTAGATCAGAGTTCTTAAGTTGCTCAAATGATTTTTTACAGTATTATTTTTATTATACTAATCATTCTCATGACTCTGCATACTTCTGTTTTCTTAAATTTATATAAAATCTTATTATTTCTCTGAAACCATTTGTCATTTCTTATAATTATATTCATATATCATAACATATTAAACTGTTTGCCAATTAATGGACAACTCCTTTGTTCTTTGCTACATCAAAAAGAACTACTATAAATGTTTTTGCATAGATGAGTTTTTTTTCCTTTTTCTTTCATTCTTTTTGCAACATAGACCTCATAGTTGTATTTATGGGTCAAAGTAAATGTACACACTTTATTTGTTCGTAGTTCCAAATTGATTTCTAGAACATCTATGCCCATTCACAATTCCACCAGTAGTACAGCACCATATGTTGTCTTCCTAGATATGATATTTAAAGAAAACATAAATGAAGACTTTTTCATATATATTTAAACCAGAAATCAAAGTGAAATAAAACAATTCATTGCTTATCTCCTTGATGAGACCCCAGATAGAAACTTTCAGGAGGATGATAATAAAAATTGAGTTTTGATGTCAAATAAAAAAATGGCAGATAGCCCTGCCAGCTCCAGTTCATGTATGAAAGAGCCACAAAATGTGATAGCTCCCTTACATAAAGGAGAGATTGGCTATGCCTTACAATATTCTAAAAGGGAAACCTTTTAAAACAGTTACCTATCTTTAAAAATTTTAATGTAATCCTAATGGGGAAAAGGTGAATTTTTAGTAAAATAGAAGACATTGAAGGACAGAACTGAGTAGAAACATTGAAAAGCAATTGTAGGAGTTTAGAGTAAGTAAATGCATTTGATCAATTGCAAAGTTCTTTGTGTTAATGATTTTTTTTTACATTCTAATTTGGATAAAGAAACAATTATCTGATCAGAATCCTAATATCTTCAAGTGTCATAGAAATGTTTAAAATAGGTAGAGGAACTCTAAGTCATTTAATTTGTTTTAAAGATCTTAGGAAAAGAAATATTGAGGGGAAAATAAATTCACTGATAAGGAAAGGAGATGGAAGGAAAAGCAACTGACTGTCTCACATAAATGTTTTTTGTTCCATCCTTTATTTTTATTTTTATTTATTTATTATTTTGGTTACAATACTCACTTTATTTCCCTCCCTCCCCTCCACCTACCCTTCCTGCAGCTGATGGGCAATTTCATTGAGTATTACTTGTTTCCTTGATCAGAACCTATTTCCATGTTGTTTGCACTAGGATGTTCATTTAGAGTCTACATCCCCAACCACATCACTTCGACCCATGTATTCAAGCACTTGTTTTTCTTTGGTGTTTTTACTCCCACAGTGTTTCCTCTGAATGTGGATAGTGATTTTTCTCATAGATTCCTCCATGGTGTTCTGGATCACTGCATTGCCACTAATGGAGAAAGTCCATTACATTCAATTGTACCAGGGTGTATCAGTCTCTGTGTACAATGTTTTCCTGGATCTGCTCCTCTCACTCTGCATCAATTCCTGGAGGTTGTTCAAGTCCCTAAGGAATTCCACCACTTTATTATTCCTTTGAGCACAATAGTATTCCATCACCAACAGGTGATGGATACCACAATTTGTTCCTCCATTACCCAATTGAAGGGCATGCCCTCATTTTCTGATTTTTTGCCACCACAAAGAACTCAGCTATGAATATTCTTGTACATGTCTTTTTCCTTTTTATCTCCTTGGGTGTACACACCCAACATTGCTATGACAGAGTCTTTTAGAGCCCTTTGGGCATAGTTTTAAATTGCCCTTAAGAATGGTTAGATCAATTCACAACTCCACCAGCAATGCATTAATGTACCAACTTTGCCACACCCCAGCATTCATGACTTTCCTTTGCTGTCATTTTAGCCAATCTGCTAGGTGTGAGGTGATACCTCAGAGTTGTTTTGATTTGCATTTCTCTGATTATTAGATTTAGAGCACTTTTTCATGTGCTTATTAATAGTATTAATTTCTTTAACTGAAAGTTGCCTATTCATGTCCCTTTCTCATTTATCAGTTAGAGAATGGCTTGATTTTTTGTACAATTGGTTTAGCTCTATATAAATTTGAGTAATTAGACCTTTGTCAGAGGTTTTTGTAATGAAGATTGTTTCCCAATTTGTTGCTTCCCTTCTAATTTTGGATGCATTAATTTTGTTTGTACAAAAACTTTTTAATTTGATGTAATCAAAATTATTGATTTTACATTTTGTGATTTTTTTTCTATCTCTTGCTTGGTTTTAAAGTCTTTCCTCTCCCAATGATCTGACAAGTATACTATTCTGTGTTTGCCTAATCTGTTTATAGTTTCCTTCTTTATATTCAGGTCATTCACCCATTCTGAGTTTATCTTATTTTAGCGTGTGAGATGTTGAACCAAACCTAATCTCTCCCATACTGTCTTCCAATTTTCCCAGCAGTTTTTATCAAATAGTGGGTTTTGATCCCAATAACTGGAATCTTTTGGCTTATCATAGATGGTCTTGCTGAGGCCATTTACCCCTAATCTATTCCACTGATCTTCCTTTCTGTGTCTTAGCCAGTACCAAATTGTTTTGATGACCACTGTGTTATTGTAGAGTTTAAGATCTGGGACTGCACGTCCTCCTTCCTTTGCATTTTTTTCCATGATTTCCCTGGATATCCTTGATCTTTTGTTCTTCCAAATGAACTTCGTTATGGTTTTTTTCTAATTCAGTAAAAAAGGTTTTTGGAAGTTCGATGGGTATGGCACTAAATAAATAGGTAAGTTTGGATAGGATGGTCATTTTTATTATGTTAGCTCATCCTACCTATGAGCAATCAATTTTTCTCCAATTGCTTAGATCTAGTTTTAATTGTGTGGAGAGTGTTTTGTAGTTGTGTTCATATATTTCTTGTGTTTGTCTCGGCAGACAGATTCCCATGTATTTTATATTGTCTAGAGTGATTTTTAAGTGTAATTTCTCTTTCTAATTCTTGCTACTGAAATGGGTTGGAGATATATAGAAATGCTGATGACTTATGCAGGTTTATTTTGTATTCTTCAACTTTGCTAAAGTTGTTGATTATTTCGACTAGCTTTTTGGTTGACTCTTTAGGCTTCTTTAAGTAAACCATATCATCCACAAAGAGGAGACCTTGGTATCCTCATTGCCAATTTTAATACCTTCAATTTCTTTTTCTTCTCTAAATCCTACTGCTAGTGTTTCTAGTACCATGGTAAATAATAGAGATGATAATGGGCATCCTTGTTTCACTCCTGATCTAATTGGGAAGGCTTCTAGTTTATCCCGATTGTAGATGATGTTTGCTGATATTTAGATATATACTATTTATTATTTTTAGGAAAGGCCCTTCTATTCCTATACTTTCTAGTGTTTTCAATAGGAGTGGGTGTTGTATTTTATTAAAGGCCATTTCTGCATCAAATGCATTCTGCATTGTCAAACTGATCCAACTCTTTCATGTCGACATGATAGGGGAAGTCCTATCTGGTGGGGAGACTTCAGATCGCTTCAACATCTCCAATGGCATGAAACAAGGCTGTGTCCTTGCTCCAGTACTATTCAACCTATTTTTCACCCAAGTATTACGACATGCTGTGATGGAACTAGACCTGGGAGTCTACATCAAATACCGACTGGATGGCTTACTATTTGACCTTCGCTGCCTGACTGCAAAAACAAAGACAACAGAGAGACTCATCCTGGAAGCTCTCTTTGCAGATGACTGTGCTCTCATGGCCCACCAAGAAAATCATCTCCAAACCATTGTGGACAGGTTCTCCACTGCAACAAAACTGTTCGGCCTGACTATCAGCCTCAGCAAAACAGAGGTGCTGTTCCAACCTGCACGAGGGAGGCCAACGAACCAGCCGTGCATTACAATCGATGGCACGCAGCTCTCTAACGTCAACACTTTCAAGTACCTGGGCAGCACCATCACCAACTACGGGTCCCTAGACCACGAGATTAATGCCAGGATCCAAAAGGCCAGCCAGGTACTTGGGCGGTTGCGCTGCAAAGTCCTCCAACACAGAGGTGTAAGCACTGCGACGAAGCTCAAAGTGTATAATGCAGTGGTCCTCAGCTCGCTCCTGTATGGTTGTGAGACATGGACACTGTACCGGAAGCACATGAAACAGCTGGAGCAATTCCACCAACGCTCCCTCCGGTCAATCATGAGGATCCGATGGCAGGACCGAATCACCAACCAGGAAGTCCTTGACAGAGCCAACTCCACCAGCATCGAAGTAATGGTCCTCAAAACCCAGTTATGATGGTCTGGACACGTCATCCGCATGGACCCACAGTGAATACCAAGACAGGTATTCTATGGTGAACTGTCAGCTGGACTCAGGAAATAAGGTCGACCAAGGAAAAGATTCAAGGATCAGCTAACATCAAACTTGAAGTGGGCTGGTATTACACCAAAGCAACTAGAACTTGCTGCCTCTGTCAGAAGCAGGTGGCGAACCCACATTAACCATGCCGCCACCACCTTTGAAGATGAACGACATCGATGTCTTGCCGCTGCGCGTGAAGGCCGACACCAGGCCACAACTGCACCTCTCGTAACAACTGGCGTCCCATGCCCCTGTGCCACAAACTTTGCACCTCAGCCTTTGGACTTCAAAGCCACATGAGGATACATCAATGGATGATAATGCACAAAGACAATTGTCATTCTAGGTCACCGAGAGACTTATCACTACTACTAATCCTCCTAATTCCCACCCTTATTTTATTTCCATTTCTTCCCCTCTCCCCTTCTTATTTTACTCTTATTTTTCTTTAGGGCCTTTTTAAAATGCCCCCTACACACACACACACACACACACACACACACACACACACACACAATCACAATGTCCCTCTCTTATAATACTTCCCTCCCCACCAATCCATTTGTTCCTCTTAGGGCAAGAATCAATTCTCTCCCCCAGTGGATCTGATTGTTCTTCCCTCTTTGAATCAATTTCAATGCACATAAGAATTTCCTCTCCTCTTTACTCTTCCAGTGTATAGATATTTTCCCCTGATCCTGCCATGAGCTTCCTTATAAAATATAAATTCACCCCATTTTGCTGGTTTTCCCATAATAATATTTCATTATATATATATATATAAATTTCCCATAATAATATTTCATTATATATATATATAAATTTGATATTTCATCCTATATAGTTTGTTCCATCTAAGTATAATTCTTCTAGCTTCCTAGGTGACAATAATTATTTCAACAGAAAAATTTTATTTAATTAATTAATTTTCAATATTTTTCCATGATTACATGATTCATGTTCTTTCTCTCCCCTCTTCCCATAGGCAACACACTATTCCACCGGGTTTTACTTGTGCCATTGATCAAGACCTATTTCCATATTATTGATAATTGCCCTTGTTTGATTGTTTAGAATCGATATCCCCAATCACATTCCCATCAACCCTTTTGATCAAGCAGTTGTTTTTCTTCGGTGTTTCTATTCCCTCAGTTCTTCCTCTGAATATGGGTTGCTTTCTTTCTCATAAGTCCCTCAGAATTGTCCTAGATCATTGTATTACTGCTACTAGAGAAGACCGTTTCATTTGATTGTACCACAGTGTATCAGTCTCTATGTATAATGTTCTCCTGGTTCTTCTCCATTCACTCTGCATCAATTCCAAGAGGTCATGTGGGTTCACATGGAATTCCTCCATGATTGATTGATTGATTCCAACTCCTGTTTTCTATTTCTCAATTGAAGGACAATAGATTTTTCTCCAGCTTTTAACCTTTACCCTATGTGTGTCTATCTGCCTCATGTGTATTTCTTGTAGGATTTTGGTTTCTAATCCACTCTGCTATTTGCTTCTGTTATCTGGATGAGTTCATTCCATTCACATTAGAGTTTATAATTACCACCTGTGTATTCCCCAACATTTTTATATCCTCTCCTAGTTCTTTCCTTTCTTCTTTCACATTTCCCTTTAAATCTATTCCCCTAATACCCACCCTTATTTTACTTTCCTTTTATCCTCCTCCCTTTTTATTCACTTTTAATTATTTTTAAGGGGTCTATTAAATTTTCTACCTCCCTTTTCCCCCCTTTTTGGTATTTCCCCCCCCCCCACCCCTTGGTTTTTCTTTTCTCACTTTACCTGTAGGGTAAGATAGCATTTGATACCCCAATAGATGTAGCTGCTCTGCCTTCTCAGAAATGATTCCACTGATAGTAAGATTTGAGTATTACCTATTAACACTCTCTTCCCCTCCTTATAATAGTATTCTTCCCCTTCCCTTCCCATGAGCTTCTTTGTGTGGTATACATTATTATATTTATCTGATTCTTCAAGTTGCTCTTGGTGCCATCATCTCTTCACCCTCCCTTTTTATTTTTTGTATATCCTCTTAGAATCCTTACTATCCCACTCTCTTCCTATGAATAATTCTATAATAGTGAACACAATTTTTGAGAGTTACAAATAACATTTTTCCATATAGGAATATAAACATTTTAATCTTATTGAAGCCCTTAAAGAAGAAAAAAATTAATATATATGTATACATACATACATACATACATACATCTATCTATCTATCTATCTATGTATCTATCTATCTATGTATCTATCTATCTATCTATCTATCTATCTATCTATCTATATTTCTTTCCCCTCTCTTTCCTATTTACATTTTCATGTTTCTCTTCATTTTTGTGTTTGGATATCAAACTTTCTGCTTAGTTCTGGTCTTTTCTTTACAAATACCTGGAAGTCTTTTATTTCATTTAATGCCCATACTTTCCTGGAAGTATATAGTCAGTTTTGATGGATAGGTGATCCTTGATTATATACCCAATTCTCTTCCCTTTCTGAATATCATATTCCAGGCTTTGTGATCCTTTAGTGTGGAAGCTGCCAAACCTTGTGTAACCCTGATTGGTGCTCCTTGATATTTAAATTGACTCTTATTGGCTTCTTATTAAATTTTCTCCTTAGCTTGGAAGCTCTTGAAATTGGCAGTTACATTATTGGGGCTTGTCTTTTGAGGATTTAGTGTAGTGGGTGATCCATTGACTCTTTCAATGTCTGTTTTGCCCTCTTGTTCAAGAACATCAGGGCAGTTTTCTTGTAGTATGATGTCAAGATTTCTGTTTCTGGGTTTTCAGGTAGACCAATCATTCTCAAATTGTCTCTTCATTCTGTTTTCCTAATCCGTCTTCTTTTCAGTGAGATATTTTATGTTTTCTTCTATTTTGTTAGTCTTTTGACTTTGCTTTCTTAATTCTTACTGTCTTGGGAGATCATTGGCTTTTAATTTCTCTATTCTGGTTTTTGATGTCCTGTTTTCTGCTATAATCTTTTGATTTTCCTTTTCAGTTTTGTCTATCTTGCTTTTCATGGCTTCCAACTGTTTAATTTTGCTCTCCAATTTATTTATCATTTCATTTGATTTCTGAGCTCCTTTCACCAATTGGGAGTTCCTATCTTTTAAACTGTTATTTTTTAACAGTATTTTCCACTTTTTTTTCCCCAAAAGTCTTCCATGTTTCTCATAATCTCAGATTTAAGTTCTTCTAGAGCTTGTGGCCAATTTCAATTTTTTTGGGAAGGTTTGGATGAATTCACTTTTTTGTCATCTTCTGCTGTTTCTTCTCTAGCCTTGAGTTTTTGCTCTATAAAAAATTATCCAGCATCACTGCCTATGTCTTGTTCTTCTTGGTGGTTGAAGATTGTATTTCCTTGGCATTTCTGGCCATCACTATGATGGTTTTTCCTTCCCCGTACAGTTAGAGTTCTGATCAAGGAGGGCAGGCTCTCTGTGTATGGACATAAGGAGAACTGCTCATGCCTGGGCCCACCTCTCAAATTTCTGCAGATTCTACCATGTGCCACTCCCCTCTGCTCAGTCTCAGCATCCAAGGTCTGCACTCTTCAGCATGCTGGTATCTAAAGTCTAGCTGCTCTTAGGGTTAAATTGGTAGTCATCATAGTCAGCTGTCAAGAAGTTAGAGTTGCCCCTCACTTGCTCTGATTTTGGAGATCTGGCTCTGACTCTGGCTTTGAAGGTGGGGTTGGGGTGAGTTGGTCAACATACATTTTGGTGGAAGCTATTTCACCCCTTTATTGTGTGGAAATGCCTAAATCTCATGTGACATTAATGATGAACTCAATAGTTTAATCCCTTCATTCATCTGAACTTGTTCTTTTTACCTTTTGAGGTAATCTATATTGGTTGGTTGTGAGGAGACTAAAAATCCTGCTTCTACACAGCCCCCATCTTAGCCCCAATAATAACAATTTTTAAGAGTTGCCAATATAATTTTTTCTTAATGGAATCAAAATCATTTTAACATATTGGATCCTTTAAAAAAGTGTTTTGTTTTGTTTTTCCCCCTTTTTAAATTATCTTTTGGTGATTCTCTTGATTTCTGTGTGTGAGCATCAAATTTTCTATCTATGTCAGGTCTTTTCTTTATGAATGCTTGGAAGTTTTCTATTTTATTAAATATGCATACTTTCTTCTGCAAGAGTATAGTCACTTTTGCTGGGTAATTGACTAATGGTTGTAGACCAGTTCCCTTGCTTTTTGGAATATCACATTCCATGCCTTCTGGTCCTTACTATAGATGCAGCCAGATCCTGTGTTATCTTAACTGTGGTTCATTGGTTGCTGAATGACTTCTTCTCAGCAGATTTTAATATTTTTTCCTTGTTCTGAGAGTTCTTGAATTTGGGAGTTGTCAGTTCCGAAATAAATACAGGAGGTGATCTGTGGATTCTTTTAAGTCTCTACTTTTACCTCTTGTTAGAGAATGTTGGGGTTGTTTTCTTGGATAATTTCATGTAGACTTATGTCCAAACTCTTTTGTCATGATCTTCCAGTAGTCCAATAATTCAAGAATTGTCTCTCCTTGATTTCTTTTCAAGGTCTGATGTTCTGTGAATACATGTTTCATATTTTCCTCTGTTTTTCATTCTTTTGATTTTGTTTCATAGATTCTTGCTGTACTCTGAAGTCATTTGTTTCTAGTTGTGGAATTCTACTTTTTAAAGACTGAATTTCATACCTGTCTTTTTGGTCATCCTTTTTCTTCTAGCCTGATTTTCTTTGTAGGTCATCTTTCATCTTCTTTTCCTCATTTGCAAGGTAGTTAATTTTGCCTTTCAGGACACTTTTTTGTTCCCCGGTTACTTATTTTGCTTTTTAAGTTCTTTTCCCAGTTGTTTCCAGCCTTTCTTAATTTTTTTTTGAATTATATTTTGAGTTTTTCCAAAGCCTGTGTCTAATTCGTGGGAGTTCCTATGATTTTGCTTGGTGTTCCTTGATCCTCCTCTGTTCGATTTGCTCTTTGTTTCTTACCTTGTTAAAAGGTGTCAATTGTAATTCCTTTTTCCTTTTTCTGTTGCTTACTCATATTTTTTCCCTACTTCCCTGCTGTAATTGCCTATAATCTTGGTTCTCTCATTATTTGCTGGATCTGTGGGTTTGGGCTGTTCTGCCTTGAAAGGGCTTCTTCTCTGCTCTGCTGTTTAACTAGATTAGGCTGATGGTATTGATGAGGCCTGAGATCAGATCTCCCCCACGTGAATTTTAGATTTACTCCACCCTTCTTAGTCTAACAAAGCAGAAATGTCTACATCCCTATTTAGGGATTAAGTGTTGAGAAGGATGGCCTGTGACAGACATGTGCTGCAAATGACAAATCAGAAACAATTGACAGACCCCCTAATCTGTCCTAAGTCAAGCTTATCCTACCATTGGTACATGTGAGACGCAGGAAGTGATATAAAAAAGGTCTATATATTTCACGTCACTTCCTCTCTCTGGGCTCTTGACGGCAAGGTGACTCTGGCTTGTGGTGGAGAGGTGGCTGGTGGAAGCATGCTGAGTCTCTTGACATCTTATCATGGCTGCAGCTATTGTCTGGGTTTGGCAGTGAGTGTCCTTGATACAGTAACTGGGAGAAGCTTAATATCATAGGTCAGGTGAGGCATTTTCTCTGAGGCCTCTTGGAGTTTAGGCTGATCCATTTTTCCTATGCCTTCCAAAACACTATACTCTTAGGAAGCCCCTAATCTTCTGAGGAGGCCTCTTGGCAGAGATGTTTGAACTCCCCCTGGCATAGGCCAGCCCTGAGAAATCTTATGCCCTTTTCCCTCTCTCTTCTTCTTAATTCCTTCCCTCTATATTAATTAAATCACCATAAAATTTCCAAACTGACTTGAATATTTTATTTGAGATTTGAATTAATCTCTGGCGACCAATTAAATTTATATTGTCTCAACCCCTAAATTTACCCTTATACCACCCTAAAAGGATCTGAGCTTCCCACCCTGTTATTGATGTTGTAGGCTGGAGTGGTTGCAGCCTTCACTCTTGGAACTTAGTCAGAAAGGCTCTCAGAGAAATCTGTGGGGGAGGGGTGTTGGGGCTTGAGCTTCCCTGCCCTCTGAGTGCTTCTTATCTGCCCTATTGATAAAATTAATCTAGGGAGGAGTTGATCTGCAAAGCTGGATGTGCCTTGAGGCCAAAACCTCAAGAAGGGGTGTGGGGGGCGGTGTAAGATGGAGTGTCTTGTCTCAGATTAAGCTGCCCTATCTGTGATTCTCCTCTTAGCTGCCTTCCTGTCACCTGTGTTCAATGCCTTGATCCTGGCACCAGCAAGGCATTTTCTCCAGACTAGTTTCCTTGCCTGCCCAGAGACTCCAGCCATTGCTGGAGCCTCAGCACTATAGGTGGAAGATGGGTCCTGGGACATTCCATCTTCCTTTCCCTTGAACCTGAGTGTTTAAGAGTTCAGGTTTTTTGCAAGCACCTTTTAAGTTGAGTCTAGCAGGGGGATTCCCCAGATCTGTCCTGTTATTAGATTGGGTTTTCTGTTCCCTGGAAGCATTGTGTATTTGATGGGTTTGGAAGGGTTTTCAGAGGTATGGACTGTTGTTATGTCTAAGCTCCTATGTTGACTCTGCCTCTCTTAATCCTATTTTCACAAATATTTAGTATATCAGGGAAAAATATTGAAATTCATCTGGGAGAACAAAAGGTCAAGAATATCAAAGGAATTAATGAGGGAAAATGTAAAGGAAGGTGGGCTTGAGGTACCAGATCTCAAATGGAACTCTAAAGCAGTAATCATCAAATCAGTCTGTCACTGAGTAGGAAATACAATGATAGACCAAAGGTGTAGATTAGGTTCATAAAATACAGTAGTCTAGTAATTCATAGATTATCTTTCATTGATCTATTTTGCAGATCATCTTTTTTTCTAATGAAAACAAAATGTTTCACATTTTCTTTGTTTTTCTCCCCTTTTTTGGATTATGTTTGATTGTTTCCTGATATCTTATAGAGTCATTAGTTTCTGGTTTCTATTATTAGCATCCACAGCTATCTTCATTTTTAGGGAGTTATTCTCTTCTTTGAAGTTTTTGAACCTCCTTTTTCATTTGGCCAATTCTACTTTTTATGAAGTTCTTTTCTTCCCTCAGTTTTTGTGTCTCCTTTTCCATTTGGTCAATTCTACTTTTAGGGACCTGTTTTTTTTTTTTTCCACTGATTTCTTGTGTATCTTTTACTATTTTTGTGTGTGCTTCCTTTACTTAGCTGTTGACTCTTTTTTCGTGGTTCTCTTGCATCACTCTCATTTCTTTTTCCAATTTTTCTTCTACATCTCTTGATTTTTTTATCCTTTTTTGAGCTCCTCCAAGAGTTCTTTTTCAGCCTGACACCATTTCACATTTTCCATTGAGGCTTCACATATAGTTGTTTGTCATTGTTGTCCTCTTCTGAGTTTGTGTTTTGATCTTCTCTCTCATCATCATAACTCAATGGTCCCATTTTTCTTTGTCTTTTACACATTTTACCAATCTTCTCCTGGGATAAACAGTGAATTCCATGCATATTCCGGAACTTTGGCTCCACCTTGAGACTAAAGTTTAAATGCTGACTTTGAACACTGGGTTAATGTATGCTTTTGTGGTCAAATCACTGCTTCTTTCTGAGCCTCTTTAAAATACGGATGATAATATTCATTCTGTCTAACTCAGAGAACTTCTATTTTATAGTGGAGTAAATGAATTTTGGATTTCAATTCAAGAAAATCTAGGTTCTATTCTTGTATCTTAAACACTGGCTGTGCCATTATGGGTTACCTATATGAGTCTCAAGCAAGCTGCCCTTTCTTATCTACCAAGTTATATATGAATTATAGATAGAATTTGGTAGACAGAATTCCCTCAATAATGACTCACTTTCTTGATATATTTAATATCTCCTTCAGAGAATTATTCTAAAATTTAGTTTAATGTACTGCCTCTCTCATCTTACATTCACTGGTTGTATCTTCATAAAGGAAGGGAGTCATAGATTGATCATTTAGATTCTAGGTATTATGTAGGTCTATTCTTCTGAAATTATAACTCATGAACCTCTTCCTGTACATATACCTTTGATTATCCGGTAAACACAACTAGCTCAAAACAGAAGCTTTGTTAAGATATTGTAAGAACAATTTTAATTAAAAAATTCCCTCCAAAAGTGTGTGGCAAAAAGGTAACATACCTCTTTGTATTTTATGACCTGGAAATTCTTTGTTGAATCTATAGCAGGCATTCTTCTATGATGCTAAGGGTCACACCACTTGAAGGTACCTCCTTCTTTGAATTATCTTTCTATATTTAATTATATTTGATGTGTTACTTAGTTCCTGGTTGAATTGTTTTCTTTGGCTTGCTAATCTCAGATTTTAGTAAGATACAAGCTCTTTTACTAATCTTTTCCCTTTGATGATAATGATATGGTCAAATGATAGAGAAGACAGATAAGTTTTCTGTTCCTCCCATGGTCAGTTTCCTTCCATGGACCATGGCTCCAACTCATTGCCTTATTTTGGGCTCCTCTAGTACTCAACTTGCCATCCCACTGCAAAAAATCCTTCCAGTTTTTTAAGACCCTAGAGGCAAAGTTGGGTTTTTTTGTTTATTCAGTCAACTGTTTTTATTCTTGACCCAATCTAAAATGTACTTGCATCATAAAGAGATTGCATTGGCTAGATTATCTGACACATTTAAAACTTTATCATGCCCTTACATTCATTAATTAGAGAGAAAGTATATGAAATATTCTACTTTACAAACAATGGATTGGATAACTTTCTTTAATCTGAGATAATCTGAGCTGCCTTTGAGTTAAAATATGCTTCTAATACTATACTCAATCTTTATTATACTTTTCCCCCTAGCCTCCTCTGATCCCATACCTTGAGAGATTCTACTTGAGAGATTCTAAGACTTGACTCATGATACTTAACTAGCAAATGCTAGTTTTGACTAGTGATATTCTTTTCAATTGTGGAATTCTAGTAATTTTATTATAATTTATTGTACAAAATAAAGATAAGCTTATTTTCATGGGGAGGAAGTAGCATTAGATGAACTCAGGGAAAGCCCCATGTAGAAGGTGGAATTTGAGCTGAGCTTTGAAGAAAACTGGTAATTTTTTGAGTTGGAAATAAGGACGGAAAACATTTCAGGCATGGAGGGTAACCTGTGTAAATTCACAGAACGGGAATCAAATGCCATGTGTAAGGAAAAGAAAGATGAGTTTAGTTGGATGATAGAGTAGATGAAGGGGGAGAATGTTTAACAAGGCTAGAGTCAAGTCAGCTAGTATTCATTTAACAGTATATGCTAGTCCGTAATTATATTAGCTATTGTATTATACATGTGGCAGGCAATGTGCTCAGCAGCAAACAATGCTTTCTTTTTGACCCTCAAGATATTAGTGAACTATTGGATTTTTTATTAGCAAGGAAGTGAAATAAATGGTCAAAACTATGCTTTGTAAATAATATTTTGTCTTGGAAGAGAATGGATTAAAAAGGAATGAAATAGATTAGAAAGAGACTGGAGACAGGAAAATCAATTATACTTTTTCAGTAATACGTGTGAGAAGTGATAAGGCTTCAACTAGGTTGGTGGCTATTTGATATAGAGAATAAAACAGATACAAGAGTTGTTGTGGGGTTAGAATCAACTGGACAACAACTGTTTACATAAATGGGATGATTGATAGTAAGGAATTGAAGATGACTCTGAAGTTAGAAACCTGGATAACTAAAATAAATCTTTTACCTAGAAGTGAGAATTAAATCTACTACAGCTGATTAGGATACCAAAAGAGTGCTGAAATGAGAAAAGAAAAAAAGGAGAGGGAAGAGAAAGAGAGAAATTAAAATAGAGCCCAAAGCAGAACCTTGAAGAAGACAAGGAAGAAAGGAAATATACAATTGAAAAAGTAATTGAAGAAATTTAATCTGTTATGATGATTGTGATTAATTTTTTAGGTCCTTTATTTCACAGCTTAATTCATGAAACATTTGGTTAAATATATTTTTTAAAAACCCTTCTGCCTTAGAATCAATACTAAGTATTGGTTCCAAGACAGAAGCATAGTAAGGGGAAGGCAATTAGGGTTAAGTCACTTGCCCAGGATCCATAGCTATCAACTAATGGTTAAAATATTAAGTTGTTAACAATATTTGTTTATGAAAGAGCTCCTTGTACCAATAAAATTAAAGATCCTGGAAATAATACTTAAAGTAAGAATTAATAAAGTTTTTCTTCATATTTTGAAAATTTTTCAATTTACTAGTTGCGAACATTGTCTTTTAGATCATAAATTGCATACAACTAGGAAGTGACTTGAGATATGATTTGAACACAGGACTTCTTATATCTGATTCTCATTCTCCAAGCTACCTAGCTCCATAATATTTAATTTTTCAAAGTCATGTTAGCAGTGACTCAACATATTTGGCTCAAGGTAAATACCTTATCTAGTGAAAAGAACACTGAATTTGGAATCATGGAACCAAAGTTTGAGTTGTGACTCTCCTTTACTGTTTCTTCTTACCCTTTCTAAATTTACTTTTCCTCATCTGTAAAATGAGGCTGATTTTACTTGTGCCACCTACCTCCCTAGATTTATTACAAATGATCAGATAGATAATACATGGGTTCTTTTAAGTGCTATATAAATAACTATTATTGTTAACATTATTTGTTATCTATGTTTACAAAAATGAGTTAACTTCTGGGTTTTTGTTTTTCTCCTAGCACTCTTACTTCACTGTGCCTGACACAAGAGAACTTCCTAGTATACCAGAAAATGTGAGTATTTGAGTTGATTTAAATGCCTTTTATTTCTCTGCTCCCTTAAGAAAGGTTTTAGGGGTAGGTCAAGAGAGCCAGAGTATCTGTATATGTGTAGCATTCTAATAATAGAAAATTCTCCCATTCCCAACTACATTCTGTAAAAATTAATAGTTTTTACAATACTTTGTCCATTTACTTTCTTCCCCTGAAGATTAATAAACCCTTTTGCCTGAAACTTCCTTCATGTGTCTTTAGCTTCACTGTTAGATTCAGGGACTTAGATTCAGAAAATTTGAGTTTGAGTTAACTCTGCCAACTACTGACTGTGTGATCTTGAGCATATCACTTCCCCAGTCTATACCTCAGTTTCTTCATCTGTAAAAACGTAGGAAGATGTAAACCTAATGATTTCTTTTTTTAAAAAACTCATATCTTCAGTCTTAGAATTGATACTGAGTATCTACTTTGAGGCAGAAGAGCAGTAATGGGTAGTCAATTGAAGTTAAGTAACTTGCCCAGGGCCACCCAGCTTTGAAGTGTCTGAGTCCAGATTTGAAGTTAGGATCTCCCATCTCCAGTCCTGATATTCTTTCCACTGAGGCTCTTAGCTGCCCTTAGAGCTAACGATCTCAAATGTCCCTTTCTAATTCTAGCATTCTGTGATTCTATCACACTTTTCTTCCCCGCTTCATAGAAAGGATTCAGAGTAAAGGAAATTAGTTCCATATTCCTTACATGACATTTTTTCACCAGCACTGGGATAACTAAATATCATAAGTCTAATAACATTAGGATAGCATAGCACAAGCAGTTGAGGTAATATTTTTTAAATTTTACAAATTTATACAAATTTTCTGATGAAAAATATGGGACTTGATTCTGAGTAATATGACCCACAAGGCACAAAGCCAGGAGTTTTCTCCATTGTTTATGACTTCTCAGATCTCGTCAAAGTCAGAATTTTGTGAAAGAGGTAAAGCAGTTGCAATACCTCAGCAGTAAAACACCAAGAACATTGGACTATCACCTTTCTAGTGTTCTTGGGGTTTTACTGCTGAGGTACATATAGCTGCTTCACGAACTCTTTCTCATATTCTTTTTTTTTTTAAACATTATTTTATTTGGTCGTTTTCATACATTATTCACTGGAAACAAAGATCATTTTCTTTTCCTCCCCTCCCCCCCGCACCCCAACCCCCCCCCCCCCCATAGCCAACGCATGATTCCACTGGTTATCTCATGTGTTCTTGACTCGAACCCATTTCCCTATTGTTGGAATTTGCATTATAGTGTTCATTTAGAGTCTCTCCTCAGTCTTATCTCCTCCAACCCTGTAGTCAAGAAGTTGCTTTTCATTGGTGTTTTTACTCCCACAGTTTATCCTCTGCTTGTGGGTAGTATTCTTTTTAGATCCCTGCAGATTGTTCAGGGAAATTGCATTGATACTAATGGAGAAGTCCATCACCTTCGATTGTACCACAATGTATCAGTCTCTGTGTATAATGTTTTCCTGGTTCTGCTCCTTTCGCTCTGCATCACTTCCTGGAGGTTGTTCCAGTCTCCATGGAATTCCTCCACTTTATTATTCCTTTGAGCACAATAGTATTCCATCACCAACATATACCACAATTTGTTCAGCCATTCCCCAATTGAAGGGCATCCCCTCATTTTCCAATTTTTGGCCACCACAAAGAGCACAGCTATGAATATTTTTGTACAAGTCTTTTTGTCCATTATCTCTTTGGGGTACAAGCCCAGCAGTGCTATGGCTGGATCAAAGGGCAGACAGTCTTTTATCGCCCTTTGGGCATAGTTCCAAATTAACCTCCAGAATGGTTGGATCAATTCACAACTCCACCAGCAATGAATTAATGTCCCCACTTTGCCACATCCCCTCCAGCATTCATTACTTTCCATAGCTGTCATGTTAGCCAATCTGCTAGGTGTGAGGTGATACCTCAGAGTTGATTTGATTTGCATCTCTCTGATTATAAGAGATGTAGAGCACTTTTTCATGTGCTTATTAATAGTTTTGATTTCTTTGGCTGAGAACTGCCTGTTCATGTCCCTTGCCCATTTGTCAATTGGAGAATGGCTTGATTTTTTTGTACAATTGATTTAGTTCTTTATAAATTTGAGTAATTAAACCTTTGTCAGATGTTTTTATGAAGATTGTTTCCCAATTTGTTGCTACCCTTCTGATTTTGGTTACATTGGTTTTGTTTGTACAAAAACTTTTTAATTTGATGTAATCCAGATTATTTATTTTGCATTTTGTAACTCTTTCTAAGTCTTGCTTGGTTTTGAAGTCTTTCCCTTCCCAAAGGTCTGACATGTATGCTATTCTGTGTTCTCCTAATTTTCTTATAGTTTCCTTCTTTATGTTCAAGTCATTCACCCATTTTGAATTTATCTTGGTGTAGGGTGTGGGGTGTTGATCTAAGCCTAATCTTTCCCACACTGTCCTCCAATTTTCCCAGCAGTTTTTATGAAATAGTGGATTTTTGTCCCAAAAGCTGGGATCTTTGGGTTTGTCATATACTGTCTTGCTGAGGTTGCTTGCCCCCAGTCTATTCCACTGATCCTCCTTTCTGTCTCTTAGCCAGTACCAAATTGTTTTGATGACCGCTGCTTTGTAATATAGTCTGAGATCTGGGACTGCAAGACCCCCTTCCTTTGTATTTTTTTTTCATTATTTCCCTGGATATCCTTAATCTTTTGTTCTTCCAAATGAACTTTGTTATGGTTTTTTCTAAATCAGTAAAAAAAAATTTTTGGAAGTTCCATGGGTATGGCACTAAATAGATAGATGAGTTTGGGTAGGATGGTCATTTTTATTATATTGCCTCGTCCTACCCATGAGCAGTTAATGTTCTTCCAATTGTTCAAGTCTAGTTTTTGTTGTGTGGAAAGTGTTTTGTAGTTGTGTTCATATAGATCCTGTGTTTGTCTCGGGAGATAGATTCCTAAGTATTTTATTTTGTCTAGGGTAATTTTGAATGGGATTTCTCTTTCTAGTTCTTGCTGCTGAGCTGTGTTGGAATTATATAGAAATGCTGATGACTTATGTGGGTTTATTTTGTATCCTGCAACTTTGCTAAAGTTGTTGATTATTTCGATTAGCTTTTTGGTTGAATCTCTAGGATTCTTTAAGTAGACCATCATGTCATCTGCAAAGAGCGATAATTTGGTCTCCTCCTTGCCTATTTTAATGCCTTCAATTTCTTTTTCTTCTCTAATTGCTACTGCTAGTGTTTCTAATACAATGTCAAATAATAGAGGTGATAATGGGCATCCTTGTTTCACTCCTGATCTTAATGGGAATGGATTTAGTTTATCCCCATTGCAGATGATATTAGCTGATGGTTTTAGATATATACTGTTTATTATTTTTAGGAATGACCCTTCTATTCCTATGCTTTCTAGTGTTTTTAGTAGGAATGGGTGTTGTATTTTATCAAAGGCTTTTTCTGCATCTATTGAGATAATCATGTGGTTCTTGTTGGTTTGCTTGTTGATGTGGTCAATTATGTGGATAGTTTTCCTAATGTTGAACCAGCCCTGCATCCCTGGTATAAATCCTACTTGATCATGGTGGATGACCCTTCTAATCACTTGCTGGAGTCTTTTTGCTAGTATCCTATTTAAGATTTTTGCATCTATATTCATTAGGGAGATTGGTCTATAATTTTCTTTCTCTGTTTTTGGCCTGCCTGGTTTTGGAATCAGTACCATGCTTGTGTCATAAAAAGAGTTTGGTAGAACTCCCTCTTTGCTTATTATGTCAAATAGTTTGTATAGTATTGGGATTAACTGTTCTCTGAATGTTTGATAGAATTCACAGGTGAATCCATCAGGCCCTGGGGATTTTTTCTTAGGAAGTTCTTTGATGGCCTGTTGGATTTCTTTTTCTGATATGGGATTATTTAAGAAAACTATTTCTTCTTCTGTTAGTTTAGGCAATTTATATTTTTGTAAATATTCATCCATATCACCTAGGTTGGTATATTTATTGCCATATAGTTGGGCAAAGTAGTTTTTAATGATTGCCTTAATTTCCTCTTCATTGGAGGTGAGATCCCCCTTTTCATCCTTGATGCTGTTAATTTGCCTTTCTTCTTTCCTTTTTTAAATTAGATTAACCAGTACTTTGTCTATTTTGTCTGTTTTTTCAAAGAACCAGCTTCTAGTCTTGTTTATTAGCTTAATAGTTCTGTCACTTTCTATTTTATTAATTTCTCCCTTAATTTTTAGGATCTCTAGTATGGTTTTCTTCTGGGATTTTTTAATTTGTTCATTCTCAAGTTTTTTGATTTGCATTTCCAATTCCTTGGTCTCTGTCCTCCCTAATTTGTTAATATATGCACTCAGGGATATGAATTTTCCTCTAAGTACTGCCTTGGCTGCATCCCATAAGGTTTGAAAGGATGTTTCACCGTTGTCATTTTCTTCAACGAAATTGTTAATTATTTCTATGATTTCTTCTCTAACTATCTGATTTTGGAGTATCATGTTATTTAATTTCCAATTAATTTTTGATTTGGGTCTCCATGTACCCTTGCCGATCAATATTTTAATTGCCTTGTGATCTGAAAAGGCTGCAGTTATTATTTCTGCTTTTCTGCATTTGAGTGCCATGTTTCTATGACCTAGTGTATGATCTATTTTTGTGAATGTGCCATGTGGTGCTGAAAAGAAGGTGTATTCTTTTTTGTCCCTATTTATTTTTCTCCATATGTCTATTAACTCTAATGTTTCTAAGATTTCATTCACCTCTTTTACCTCTTTCTTGTTTATTTTTTGGTTTGATTTATCTAAATTTGATAGTGGTTAGTTCAAGTCTCCCACTAATATGGTTTTACTGTGTATTTCCTCCTTCAATTCTCCTAGTTTCTCTATTAAAATTTTGGATGCTATACCATTTGGTGCATACATGTTGATTAGTGATATTTCCTCATTGTCTATACTTCCTTTTAGCAGAATATATTTACCTTCCCTATCCCTTTTGATCAGGTCTATTTGTGCTTTGGCTTCATCAGATATTATGTTTACCTCTCCTGCCTTCTTTCTATCAGTTGAGGCCCAAAAGGTCTTACTCCAACCTTTAATTCTGACCTTGTGAGTGTCAACCCATCTCATATGTGTTTCTTGAAGACAACATATGGTAGGGTTTTGGGTTCTAATCCAATCTGGTATTTGTCTACGTTTTATGGGTGAGTTCATCCCATTCACATTCAAAGTTATGATTGTCATTTGTGGATTCGCTGGCATTTTGATATCTTCCCCTAGTTCTGACCTTTCTTCTTTAGCTTTCTCCTTTTGAACCAGTGATTGACTTTAGGTCAGTCCCCCTAGTCCCCTCCCTTGAGATGCTTCCTTTTCTAGCCCCTCCCTTTTTATGCTCCCTTCCCCTCCCCCCTCTCCTTTCCTCCCTTTTTATGCTCCCTTCCCCTCCCCCCTCTCCTTCCCTCCCTTTTTGTACTCCCTCCCCCTACCCCCTTCTTAATTTTCCTTTCTTTCTTGCCCTAATGGATAAGATAGAATTCAGTATCCCACTGGATTTAGATGTTCTTCCCTCTCAGATTTGATTTCACTGAGAGTAAGGTTTAAGTAATTCCACTTCACGCTCTCTTCCTCTCCTTCTCATATGAGGGTTCTTCCCCTCCCCTTCCCATGTGTATCTTTATATGCAAAAGATTATTCTATTGATTCCCCCCCTATTTCTTAGTATTATCGACGGTTCCCCCCTCCCTTTTCCTTTCTTTGCCCCCACTTTCCCCAAATCTTCTTAATGCCCCAATATTTCCCTATGCATGTTTCTTCTAACTATTCTTATGATGATAAAATTTATGAGAGTTACACAAAACATTTTCCCCACATATTAATATATATAATTTGATGTAAATGTAGTCCTTATAGAAGAAAGTTTGACTAAACGAAAAAGATAAAATTTATCTCCTTTTCCCTTTCTTTCATATTTACCTTTTCATGTTTCTCTTGCTTTCTGTGCTTGGATATTGAACTTTCCACAGAGCTCTGGTCTTTTCTTAGCATATGCTTGGAAATCATCTATTTTGTTGAATGCCCATACTTTCCCCTGGAAGTATATAGTCAGTTTTGCTGGGTAGTTGATTCTTGGTTGGAGACCCAGCTCTCTTGCCTTTCTAAATATCGTGTTCCATGCTTTGCGGTCTCTTAGTGTGTTAGCCACTAAGTCATGTGTGATCCTTATGGGAGCCCCCTTATATCTGAAGCTCTTCTTCTTGGCTTCTTGTAGGATTTTCTCCATTACTTGGAAGCTCTTGAATTTGGCAGTTACATTCCTAGGGGTTGTCTTTTGGGGATTTAGTATAGAAGGTGTTCTATGAATCCTTTCTATTTCTATTTTGCCCCCTTGCTCCAGAACGTGAGGGCAATTTTCTTTTATAATCTCCTGTAGAATAATATCGAGTTTATTGTTTATCTCTGTTTTTTCTGGGAGACCGATAATTTGGAGATTTTCTCTTCTCCCTGTTTTCCAGATCTGTGACCTTCTTAGTGAGATATTTTATGTTTTCTTCTAATTCATTAATTTTTTGGGTTTGCTTTATTGATTCTTGCTGTTTTATTATCTCGCTTTCTTCGAGGTGCTTAATTCTGGTCATTAGGGACTGGTTTTGCTTTTCAGCCTTGTCTGCCCTTCTATTGGATGCTTTGAGTTCTTTTTCCAATTGAGCATTCTTATCTGTCAGACAGCTGATCTCTTTCTCCCATTTTTCTTTCCAGGTTTCCATCTTTTGAATAAGTTTCAGTTTGAGATCTTCCAGAGCTTATTGATAGTTTCCATTTTGGGAAGCATGTTCTGAATTTTTTTGGATTTCCTCCTCATTCTCCTCTTTTCCTTGGGTACTTCCACCATAAAAGTTTTCAATAGTCACTTTTTTCCCTTTCTTCCTGGAGGCTTGATTTTGGGCCATGTGAGCCATCCCTTTGGTGGTTTTATTCCCCTTTCCTTTTTGGTCTGGGATCTGGGTTATATGGGAGGTTTTTCTGTGAATTTAGGTTACTTCAGACTAGTTCTTCCCAGCCTCTGAGGTTTCTTAGAGCGCTGGGTCCCTGATCACAGCCACACTGCCCAGGTGTTCAGCTCCGCCCAGATAATCAACGCGTGGTCCACCCCTGGTATTTAGCTCCGCGGAGATGTTCAGCGCAGCCGCCCCAGGTACAGCTCCGCTGAAGCGCTGGATTCTCCAGTGAAACCGCCCTGAGACGTTTTTTCCTGGCAGTCCCCAGATCCCAAGGACCCTGAAGTGCCCCCCCCCCCCCAGACAGAGATGTTCCCCACTCACTTGCTGTCCCGGTGAGAGCTCAGGTAGCTCACTCTGATTTAGTGGGGGAGGTGGGATGGGGGAAGGGCGGCTCAGTTCACTTTTCTGTGCAAGCTTTTCCTCCTTATTATAGTGTGGAAATGTTCAAACCCCATGTACCTTCGCCTCAGTGGAGTACTGGGAGTACAGGGGTGTCCTTCTGTTCCTCCAAAGGTGATTTTTATGCTCCTTTGATGTAGTCTATTTCGTTCGGTGCCGGGGAGAGGAAGAGTGTCTTGTCTAGATTGCAGCCACGATTACCCGGAAGTCCCTTTCTCATATTCTTAATGTCTTTTTTTTAATACATACCTTATGTCTTAGAACAGTGATGGCTAACCTATGTCATAGGTGCCAAAGATGACACACAGAGCACTCTCTGTGGGCACATGGCTGCCCCTCCCCCCAGTTCATTACAAGAAAGGAAGAGGGACTGGGGTGGAGCTGCTCTCCTTCCCCTCTCCACCATGCCTGAGGACATTTCTTCACATCCACTGCCCCTCTCCCCAGTAGCCCAGTGGGAGAGTACAGGGAGTAAGGTGGGCAGCTCACAGGCAGCATTGCTAGAGGGGAGCAGAATGCTTGGGTCACTCCCCTCCCCTACCCCTCTGTCCAGCAGTCCAATGGAAACGCTTCCTCCCTCCCCTGTGTAGGGTAAGGGAGGTGCCCGGCATTCAGTGGGGGAGAAAGGGCATGGCACAAGGTCTTGGGGGGCAGACACAGAACAAATCTCTAAAAGGTTTGCCATCACTGTCTTAGAATCTATACAGATTATCCATTCTAAGGCAGAAGACCTAAAAGGGTTAGGCTGTTGGTATTTAGTGACAAACCTGGGCCACACAACTAGGATGGGTCTGAGGCACAGAAAAATGTGTGTGTGTATGTGTGTGTGTGTGTGTGTGTGTGTGTGTGTGTGTGTGAAGCATGTTGAAAAAGGAAAGTGTAGTGGTTGGGGAAGGAATGGAAATTTTCCTTGTCTACTTAACTGAGAGGGAAAAAAGAATAATGGATGACTACTAATAAAGAAGAAAGATAAATGAACAAATTAAGTAAAACTAGGCTCCAAAACTTTACAGTGCTATGTCTCGTGGGAAATGCTAGAACTTGAGGATAAGAGCTGGTAGAAATAAAGTTACATGAGAATAAACAAAAACAGCTGAGATATCAAAGTACTGTGTTTACAGAAGAATGTGGGAAAAGACCAAAATTAGAGAAAAATGTTGGAAAATATAAATCTCACTTATAACTAAAAATATGAATTGATTATGTAATCCATTAAAAAAACTACAGAATACCAAAATTATAAAGCAGACTCAAGTGAGCTTTTAAAGAATAATATCTATGCTAGTAAATTATTCTAAAAAATTAAGAAAGAAATCACTATATCAGAATCATTTTATTGGGGAAATATAGTCCTAATATCTAAACCATGGAGGAAAAAGCAAAGAAAGAAACTATAAACTAATATTATTCATTATTATTAAGGAAGAGGCATGAAGAAAGGGAGGACTTGCAAGTCAGGTATTGCAAGAAACAAGGCTGCGGACCTGTCTGTCAATCAAGACAATCTCTCTCTTCATGCCTCTCCCACATTATCAATGGAAAAATTTTCAGATAGAATCCTGTTACACTGAATATGAGAAGAAATCATCTAAGAAATCATTCATCATTATCAAGTTGTTATGTATCCAATAATATAAGCATAATTTAATATAAGGGGGAAAACTCAGCATATTTGTCATATAAAAAACAATATGTAACCATGTTAACTCTAACAATCATTTATTAATTGCCTACTAGGCTTGAAGTACATTAAAAAAATTTTTTTTAATCCAAAACTACATGATTACCTCAGTCAGTGAGGAAAATTCCTTTGAAAAGGGGAAATACTCATTTATGCTAAAACCTTTACTAGCATAGGCCCAGAGACCTTTTTTATATCATTAAAAGTGTCTACCTAAAATCAAAAGTAAACATCAAATGAAATGGGTATATACTAGAACCTTTCCCAGCAAATATAGCAGAAAAGCAAGTTTGTCTATCCCCATATATTTACTTAATGTAGCTTTATAAATTTTACTAACAGGATAAGAAATGAAAGGCATAGCAATAAGCAAAGAAGAGAACAAACTATTTCTATTTACTGATATCCTAATGGATTAGGTAGAAAATCCTAGGAATTAATTCAAGAAAGAAACTAAATGAGGTATATATCAGAAAGTCTCAAAGAACAAATATGGGTCTGAAGATAAGACATAAGAAGATCCCCACATTCCACTTTTTGGCAGATATAGAAGGTTCATTTATCCTTATTTTCATACTTCTAATGTGTTATTTTTATTTATTTACTTTTTGTCTTTCTTTTTTTTTTTGCTGTAAAAATTTTGTTTTATTAGATGGCTCTCAGGGATAGCAGGGGAAAGGAAAGTAATGGGATAAAGTTTAGTAATATTAAAAAAATGGTATCAGTAAAATATTACTTAAAAAACTTAAAATCTGAGGTTCAAAGAGGGAAAGTGACATAATCAGGATCACTTATATATAAGAGTTTGAGTCCAAAGTTTGTCTTACTCCCAGGCCAATAGTCTTTTTGCTGAAGCCCTTAGATAAAATATTTCAATTTTCAAGACCTTATTGAAGTTTAATTTCTAGTTTTTCCATTATTGTAAAAATTATTTTTTTCTTTTCAAAAAAATAGAAACAGTTCTCTAATTTTTTATCATTAACATTTAATATATATGTCAGTATGACATGAGAATGAATATATTGCATCCAATATTATCAAAAGAGAATTGTACTGGAGTCAAGACACTGGGGTTTATTATATATATATACTTGTTGGAAATTTCCATATCATGTTGTCTTGAGGGGGTTATTTTACCCTTGGCCTTAAACTTTTCATCTGGAGAATGATGATGATAGTACTGGCATTGCCAGCAATTTAATTTTCTCTTAGTGTTGTGAGGCTATTCTGGACCTCAGTTCCATCTTTTTTGAAATGGGGAATGTTAATCCTTGTATCGTCTATTTTATAGGGCTTCTTTATAGAAAATAATAAGCAGCAAATATTTTTAAAAGTTTGATTTGTTGTTATCGTGATGGCACACATACAAACATATATACATATATACACCCACATATGTAGTATCAGTATCATTCATAGTAATAACATTAGCAGCAGAAATTTTAAAATGCTTCAATACTTGAAGATTTCATCTATAAAATTACTCTCTCTGCTGAGGCAAACTACAACTCCATTATATTTTAGTAATTGGTTCCATGAGTTGCTGTGGTAACAATATTTAATCATCTTCTGATGAACACTGTGGGTTATAAGCCTCTATCACATCCCTTTGCTGGGCTGTCCCACAGATTACAGACTTATATTAAGTTTATCACTGAGCTAGCACAAAGAAACACAACTTGATCCAGAGAAGAGTGTTGAACTTTAATCAGGAAGATAAGATTCAACTTCAACCTCTGATACAATACTAGCTATATGATGATAGGCAAGTCAGATATTAATACTAATGATAAGAACAACAATGATGTCCCATAATTATAATAACTGTTAGCATTTATATATTTTTTAATGTTTGTCAATATCCTGATAGGTTATTTCATTTTTTAAAATTTAAATTATATCTCAAATAATACAATGTTATATTTTGAGGGATTTGTTAATTATCACTAGAAATCAAGGAATAAATAGTATACTAAATAAAGACCACATGCCCATGGCTGATTAGCCCATTTAAAATCTCCGAGATTAGCTTACCAGTGCCACCATACTGGCTGCCAGCCCAGGAAAGAGGCCCAAGAGGACCACCCACTTGCTAATATCCTCTGTCTACAGGAAATACTTAATGACAGGAAGTTAGTGGACTCCAGAGAAATGTAGTTCTTTTTTAGTGTTACAGATTTTAAATTATAAATTTCCCCCCTGAGATCAGTGGAAGACTAGTCTCTCCAATGGATCTTATAAAGACAACCAACTTTTAAATTATAGTAATTTGAGGATAAGAGGAAAAGAGAACAAAACCAATGAATGCTGGGTGCATTGACAAAAAGCCAGTTAGGGAGCGGTCCCTTTCAGTATAGGAGTATATATACAAAAACTAAAGTTCATCCTGGATCTTCTGGTGCAATGTATATGGTCTGTGGAGGCATCTTCATGATGCCTTCTCTAAAAATGTTGTTCACTTTCTGGATTCAGAAAGATAGCATGTTTCTTCTTTTTCTTTTTTATATGCCATATTACTTTTATTTTTTTTTGAAAATTTTATTTAGTCAATTTAGAACAGTATTCCTTGCTTACAAGAATCATATTCTTTCCCTCCCTCCCCTTCCCCGACCCCTTCCCGTAGCCAACACGTAATGCCACTGGGTTTTACATGTGTCCTTATCAGAACCTATTTCCATGTTGTTGATATTTGCACTAGGATGATCATTTAGAGTCTACATCCCCAATCATATCCCACTCAACCCATGTAATCAAGCAGTTGTTTTTCTTCAGCTTTTCTGCTCCAACAGTTTTTCCTCTGGATGTGGATAGTGTTATTTCTCATAGATCCCTCCAAGTTGTTCAGGATCACTGCATTGCCACTAATGGAGAAGTCCTTTACATTCGATTGTACCTCTGTGTATAATGTTCTCCTGGTTCTGCTCCTCTCACTCTGTATCAATTCCTGGAGGTCATTCCTGTTCGCGTGGAATTCTTCCACTTTATTATTCCTTTGAGCACAATAGTATTCCATCACCAACATATACCACAATTTGTTCAGCCATTCCCCAATTGAAGGGCATCCCTTCATTTTTCCAATTTTTTGCCACCACAAAGAGCGCAGCTATGAATATTCTTGTACAAGTCGTTTTCCTTATTATCTCTTTGGGATATAAACCCAGCAGTGCTATGGCTGGATCAAAGGTCAAACAGTCTTTTAGCACCCTTTGGGCACAGTTCCAAATTGCCCTCCAGAATGGTTGGATAAGTTCATAACTCCACCAATTATGCATTAATGTCCCAATTTTGCCACATCCCCTCCAACATGTATTACTTTCCTTTGCTATAATGTTAACCAATTTGCTAGA
This sequence comes from Monodelphis domestica, assembly GCF_027887165.1. Classification (NCBI taxonomy): domain Eukaryota; kingdom Metazoa; phylum Chordata; class Mammalia; order Didelphimorphia; family Didelphidae; genus Monodelphis; species Monodelphis domestica. The sequence continues at coordinate 424,785,328 of NC_077227.1, read as the reverse complement.
TGTGAAGTGGTACCTCAGAGTTGTTTTGATTTGTATTTCTCTGATTATAAGAGATTTAGAACATTTTTTCATGTTTATTGATAGTTTTTATTCCTTTATCTGAAAATTGCCTATTCATGTCCCTTGACCATTTATCAATTGGGGAATGGCTTGATTTTTTGTACAATTGATTTAGCTCTTTATAAATTTGAGTAATTAGACCTTTGTCAGAGTTTTTGTTATGACGATTTTTTCTCAACTTGATATTTCCCTTCTAATTTTAGTTGCATTGGTTTTGTTTGTACAAAAAACCTTTTTAATTTGATGTAACCAAAATTATTTATTTTACATTTTGTAATTTTTTCCAACTCTTGCTTGGTCTTAAAACTGTTCCATTCTCAAGATCTGACAAGTATACTATTCTATATTCACCTAATTTACTTATAGTTTCCTTCTTTATATTCAAGTCATTCACCCATTCTGAGTTTATCTTGGTGTAGGGTGTAAGATGTTGATCCAAACCTAATCTCTCCCATACTGTCTTCCAATTTTCCCAGCAGTTTTTATCAAATAGTGAATTTTGGTCCCAAAAGCTGAAATCTTTTGACTTATCATAGACACTCTTGCTGAGGTCACTTACCCCAAGTCTATTCCACTGATCCTCTATTCTGTCTCTTCGCCAGTTCCATATTGTTTTGATAACCACTGCTTTATAGTATATTTTGAGATCTGGGACTGCTAGGACACCTTCCTTCACATTTTTTTCATTATTTCCCTGGATATCCTTGATCTTTTGTTCTTCCAAATGAACTTTTTTATGGTTTTTCTAATTCAGTAAAAAAAAAATTTGGTAGTGTAAATTTTAAAACTATTCCACCCTACTCAGACCGTACTTTAGAAGATCTGATTTAGCTATTTCCTGATTAGTAACAATGGAGATACTTGGTTTAACAGAATCAAGTCTTGGGAATTCTACATTTCTCCACCCTTCTTAGTTTAACAAGTTCAGGAATGTCTGCACCATACTCAAGGGATAAGTATTTGAGAAAATGGCCTTCAACAGACATGTGCAGAAACAGTGAACAGACCCCTGGACTGTCCTAAGTCAAACTAAGCTAACATTGGTTCAGATGAGACACAGGAAAGTGATGTAAAACCATATATATAGGGCAAGTCACTTGTTCTTTTTGGCCTCTTTTCCTGGAGAGGCGTCTCTGGCTGGCAGCTTGCTAAGTGTTCCGACATCTTGACGTGGTGACATCTATTTGTCGGAGTTTTGGCGGTGAGCTAATTCAGATTCAGGCATGTTGGCTGAGCCCTCTTGGAGTTCAGGCTGATTCCTTCCTCTTTTTCTCTCCAAAACTTTACCTTCTAGAGCCTTTAATCTTCCCGCCCGGCACAAACCAGGCGGGAGAAATCCTACACCCTTTTCCTTCTCCCTTCTTCTTAAATTTCTTTCCACTACATTAATTAAATCACCATAAATTTCCAGACTGACTTGGGTAAATTTTTTTGTTGTTGTTATTTAGGATATCCATGGCGGCCAATAATTAATATAGTTTAGGTTACAACGCTAAAGATAACTTTTACTGTAGTTCGATGTGTATGACACTAAGTAAATTAGTTTGTATAGGATTGTCGTTTTTATTATTTATTATTTTATTACGTTAGCTCATCCTACCTATGAGCAATTAATGTTTTTCCAATTACTTAGATCTAGTTTTAATTGTGTGGAGAGTGTTTTGTAGTTGCATTCATATAGTTCCTGTGTTTGTCTCTGCTGATAGATTCCTAAGTATTTTATATTGTCTAGGGTGATTTGAAAATTGAATTTTCTAATTCTTTCTAATTCTTGTTGCTGAGATGTGTTGGAAATATATAGAAATGCTGATGACTTATGTAGGTTTATTTTATATCCTGCAACTTTGCTAAAGTTGTTATTTCTACTAGCTTTTTAGTTGATTCTCTAGTATTCTTTACGTAGACGATCATATCTTCTGCAAAGAGTTATTATAGCTTGGTCTCCTCATTGCCTATTTTAATGCCTTCAATTTCTTTTTCTTCTCTAATTGCTACTGCTAGTGTTTCTAGTACCATGTTAAATAATAGAGGTGATCATGGATATCGTTGTTTCACTCCTGATCTTATTAGGAAGTTTTCCAGTTTATCCCCGTAGCAGATGATTTTTGCTGATGGTTTTAGATATATACTGTTCATTATTTTTAGGAAAAGTCCTTCTATTCCTATACTTTCTAGTGTTTTCAATAAATATTGAACCATCCTCGCATTCCTGGTGTAAATCCCACCTGATCATAATAAATTACTCTCATGATCACTTGATAGAGTCTTTTTGCTAGTATTCTATTTAATATTTTTGCATCTATTTTCATTAAGGAAATTGGTCTAAAGTTTTCTTTTTCTGTTTTTCATCTGCCTCTCTTTGGAATCAGTATCATATTTGTGTCATAAAAGGAATTTGGTGGAACATTTTATTTTGCTTATGTCAAAGAATTTATATAAAATTGGGATTAGTTGTTCTTTGAATTTTTGATTGAATTCATTTGTGAATCCATCTGGTCCTGAGGTTTTTTTCTTAGGGAGTTCTTTGATGGCTTGTTCAATTTCTTTTTCTGATATGGGTATTTCTTCTTCTGTTAATCTAGGCAGTTTATATTTTTGTAAATATTCATCCATATTACCTAGATTTTCATATTTAATCGCCATATAATTGGGCATATTAGTTTTTAATGATTGCCTTAATTTCTTCTTCATTAGAGGTAAGGTCCCCCTTTTCATCTTTGATATTGCTAATCAAACTGCTAATTTGGTTTTCTTCTTTCCTCTTTTTAATTAGATTGACCAGTATGTTGCCTATTTTATTTGTTTTTTTTCAAAGTATCAGCTTCTAGTCTTATTTATTAAGTCAACAGTTCTTTGACATTCAATTTTATTAATTTCACCTTTAAATTTTAGGATCTCTAATTTAGTTTTATTTGGGGATTTTTAATTTATTCACTTTCTAGTTTTTTTATTTGCATGCCCAATTCATTGACCTCTGCCCTCCCTAATTTCTTAATATAGGAACTCAAGGATATAAATTTCTTCCTAAGTACTGCATTACCTGCATCTTATAGATTTTTAAAGGATGTCTTATCATTGCCATTTTCTTTAATGAAATTGTTAATTGTTTCTATGATTTGTTCTTTAACCAAGTTTGGAGAATCATATTATTTAATTTCCAATTAATTTTTTATTTGCCTCTCCATGTACCCTTACTAATTATTATTTTGATTGAATTGTGATCTGAAAAGATTACATTTATTATTTCTGCTCTTTTGCACTTGGTTGCACTGTTTTTATGCCTTAGTTACTACATGGTGTATTCTCTTTAAGATTTTTGCATCTATGTTCTTTAGGGATATTTGTCTGTAGTTTTCTTTCTCTGTTTTTGACCTGTCTGGCTTTGGAATCAGTACCATATTTGTGTCAAAAGGAATTTGGTAGAACTCTTTTTTTGCTTATTCTGTCAAATAGTTTGTATATTATTGGGATTAGTTGTTCTTTGAATAGCATGTTTCTTAACCTAAAATTACTCTCAAAGCAAATTTAAATTTTGCATTTTAGAATAATAATACATCCATCCCTCCCCCGGAAGAGAATGTTGAAAAACACAAGGATCACTTAGGGGTGCATGGTTAAGTTATGAGGTATATGAATCAATTGACAAGAGAAATAAAAAGCATTCAAAAAATCCAAAGAAAAAAGAAAAAATAATCTGGATGAAATATAGACTATCAAAGTCAGATGTGTAAACATTTTAAGTAAAGGAAAATAAACCTATAACAGGTCCTTGAATCAGGGCCCAATTAAAGTGATTTATGTAATTATGCACTTTCCCAATCAGCAGCCAGGACTGCAGAAAGTTTTGCCACACAATCAAAGACAGAAAAGAGACTAGATTATAGGAGCCAGGTAGGAGCCAAATTTGAGATATTTGGTAGAATGTAGGATAAGGAAGATCTGCCTTTGACATATGTCAAGAGAGCTGCAACCTTGAACCCCAAAGAAGTTCAAGTTCTCTTGTCTAGGCTCAAAATTTCATCAATCCCTTTGGGATGGTTGTTCTCTTTGACCTTGTGGGCAATTGGCACTATGCAGTTTAGCTTTGTGCAGTGATTCTTTTTGTATTCCTTTCTCCTGGAATCAAACAAAATCATTAAGCAAAGTCCCATAATTTTTTCAAACAATCAATGGCATCCTTTTTATAGTCTTAAGCTTTTTGGATATGCATTAATATTAGAACAAATATATTTTAAACTTATATTACTACAAAATTTAAAAAAGTTAAAGAAAATTTTCTCAATGCTGGTGATATTTGCTTCAAATACAAAAAGCAGAGAAAAAATAAAACTGAAATAGCATATTGTACATGCAAGCAAAATCAGTAACAAAAATCTAAAATATATAGCTTGCAATCATTGGCACACTGTGGCAGCTATGAAAAGGTAGAATACAAAAGTTTCTCCTCCTCCAAATGAGATCCATGTCCTCCTTCAAACTCGACCATGAACCACAGTGTGAGTAAATTATGATTTTCAGAATAAAACAGTAATATAGTAGATAATGCACATTCAAAAAAGTACCAAAGTCCCCAGAATTCACAATAGCCCAGTTTATTACAATAGCAAACAAACGCACTATCATATTTCATATAAGTTGCTGTATGACAAAAAATCCTATGAACTAATGGATATTTGTCACAAATTTTACAGATGTAGCAAATCTTTCAACCTTAGCAAATATATCTAAAAAAATCTATTACTACCATCATTACAAAAATGTGGCAGTGGAATCTGGGGGGTGGGGGGGAACGCCTCTGTACTGTTAATGGTGGGTCTAAACAAATGTCACCCAGAATCTAGATCATTTTAGTGGAAAGGTAGATTAAGCTGACAAGTTACATGGGAGCCATGCAGGGGTACTATGCCCTGGGATCAACTTCCTAGATCTTTAGTATGAGACTGTTTGTCCCATCCATTCACATTTTTACATATGCGGGAGTTGGGGATTATAATAGTGCTTCACTTCAGCTATTAAAATGGACTCTTTACCTCTTGTTACAAATAACTCAGAGGTCAGCAAAATGATCAGAATTGTTTAAAGAAAAAATCTAAAAATCATTTCTGAAGACCCCTTAAAAATCAATTTGAGATATTTAGCTCATTAAATTTTTCAAAAGGTTGCTAGCCAGGTTGAGTCCATCCATCAACTATGTGACAATTAACAAATGCAAAATGGAAATAAATGCTGTTTATGGGCTTTTATAATATATCTATATATATGAAGTCAGTGGGCTCCTGGGAAATGTAGTTCTTTTTTAGGTTATCAGATTTTCAGTCATACACATTTTATCCTCACAATAACTATGAAAAGTAGGCACTGTTGTTATCTCACATACCTCCCCCCCTTTTGTTTTCAAATGAGGAGATAGACTGAATTAAATTAATTTGCCCAGGACCACATAGCTATTAAGTGGCTCAGGTTGGATTTGAACTCAGGCCTTCCTGACTCCAGGCCTAGTGCTTTATTCATTGTACATCCTGGCCACCTAACTTAACCTCTTTGACCTTCAGTTTCTTCATCATTTATAAATGGGCATAATAACATCTCTACCTCAGGTTTGAGATTGGGTTGTCATGAAGGAAGCCCAATTGAGATGTACATATTTATGTACAATTAATGACACTATATAAATAGTAGCAACTATTATAAGACTTTCTTTTTATTTAAGTGGTATAACCCATGAGAATCAAATGCCATATATTTGATATAGCATGGCAATGTGGGAACCCTAACCTTTTGAAAGGGAAATTTCAGTGAAGGATTGTCATTGAAAATTTTTTTTGAAAAAAGTTAAATAAGCATGTTTTAGTCTTTAAAGTAGTGATCTACGTATTAAAGACATATCCAAGATCACAAAAAGATGTATAGGAATAATTGTTGTGTCGGGCTTGTAGTTTAAAGCATCCCATGTTGGTTGTGTTTTGAAAGTGTCAGTTGATTAATGGATAATCATATGGAACTTCATGTGAAATATTAAACAAACTTGTCATGATTATCTAGCTTGGTGTCGGACAAAATGGTTAATGATTCATAGAAAGCATTTAGAATGAACAGTTACATGTAATATCACTGAGGTGTCAGTTTTCCCAAAGATTTGCTAGGATACAGACAAGATTTATGAACTCATAGTGATGTCCAAAAATAAACAAATGGAGTTCGTTGCTGTCAACCCATTATCTCATAGTGAGATTGTCAGGTAATTGTTTATTGAAATAGTTTTTACATTGGTACAGAAGAATGACTGCAGCTTTTGGGTAATCTCTGCTTTCTTTCTGATAAATCTTGTTACTGTCTTAAATACTTATTAAGCACCTCTGGACTGAGTTTCTGAAGAACTAGGCTCTATGTTCAACTCTGCCACTATATAATCTTGTTCTAGTCACTTCTTTAGGAGCCTTAATTTTGTCATTTGTAAAATTTTGTTTTTACTTGGTGATATCTGAGCTTCCTTCAGGGTTTGCTATCCTTTCTTTTAACATCATGATTTAATATGTTTAATGTCATGATTTGGTAGAAAGAAACCTGAATATTGGAGTGAGAGGACCCTGGTTCAAATTATTCTTCCACTTTTGCTATTTGTGAATTTGGGCAAGTTACTTAGCCCTCTGCAGCTCAGTTTCCTTCTCTCTTAATTTTTTGGGGAAAAACAAAACAAAACAAAACAAAACGTTAGACTAAATGGTTTTTTAAGACCTTTTCAAATTTATAATCTAAATCTGTGATAGTTTTAACATTCTGAATGCCTATGTCCCTAGTACCCCTAAACTTTTATGTTTTAACATTCTAAGATCTTTCTCGTTCTAAAATTTTGTGTTCTATGAATCTAGTGAGTGGACTTTTTCTTACATTTTTGATGTTTCCTTCTTAAAAATTTTAGATTCAAAATTCATAATGTATACTCAGTTTCCTAGAAAAAGTAGGAAACTGTCCATGTAGTTTTAACAATATCATATGAACTTAGGGAAGGCATTGATGATTTGCTTTGTGGCATTAGCAGAACAAATGTCATGTTTCAGAAATAAAACCTGTTGAAAAACTATCAAACATTCCTGCCTAGTTGAGTCATCTAAAATGGGTCTTGTGAATCATAGGATCATCGAATGTTAAAGCAAGAAAGTACCTTAGAAAACTGTTTCTTTTTCCTCATTTTAGAAGAAGTTTATATTTCAACTATTCATAGTTGCTATGGCCCTGAAAGTCACTAAGCACAGTGAGATGATCAGCAAGGTTGACTAACATTGGTTTGGAAGCATCCAGACAGGATATGTTGGGTGTTGGCATTGTGCCAGAAAACTATCCTCCACAATATCCTGGGCTTAAGATATATTTCCTCTCTCATTCCTCATTTTTCATCTCCTTTGTTTTGTCCATTCTTTCCCCCATTTTCTTTTTCTTTCTCTCTTTCTTACTCTTCATTTTTATCTGTTATTCTTTTCTTTCCTTTTTTTTATTCTTGTATCTTCTCATTCCTTATTCTTCTATCACCCCCTCTTCCTGCTCCTCATCCCATCTCCTCTTCTTTTTCTTTAATTTCTTCCTCTTTCATTTCTTTTTCCTCAGTTTTCATTCTTATTCTCATTCTATCTTTTATTCTTCCCCTCCCATCCTACTCCACATTTTCCTCTTCTCAGTGCCAGTGTTTAAGTCAGCATGTAGTAATCTTGAATATCCTGATAGCTTTGACTTGAGAAAGAGAAATAGAAAGATGATAAGGACACCATTTCCCAATCTCCTAATATCTTCTCATGTCTAAAGTGCCCCTAGCTTTACAGGGGCTTTGGGTTACTATAGTTCTTACTCATCTCTTCCATTCAAGCAGTTATAGATTCAGGCATGTGATATCCCAGAAGGAAACAGGCAGGGGGAGGAAGCAGATAAAGGAGACAGCTTCTGTTTAGACACAAATATCTTGGTAATCAGCACAGATGGGATGAGAAATACCGAAAAAGTACATGACAGTTTAGAGGGGATTTGGCTAAATGTTATATATTTTTAATATACCTGTGTGTTGCTTTTACAACAAGCATCTGAGTCTGTTAGCATATGGTTTCTGGGGGTATTTCTTGTATTAACCAATATAGGTTTACTTGTTAAATCCATTCTTTTCTCTACTCCTCAAATGCATTTTTACAATTATGGAATTTTTTCCCCTTATCCCAACAAAATAAGGTTGAAAATTTGTCTCTAACGCTGTTTCTTCATATTTGGATGGCAAGCTGGGGAACATATTTTTGCACAGTATGAAACTTCTTGGCAGACTCCTCAGGCCACGTATTGGTGGCTTTAGAGTTATCTTTGGATCTGTCAAAAGTGCTAATGGGCTCTCTGGGCTCCTTTAAGCTCCTCAATCCTATTTTTCTTTTTCTTGAAAGAAAAAAGAAATCTACACATTTCATCGACAGTTAAGCTTTTACTAAAATCCTGAGCTACTCTATATTTTTGTCTACACGTGTGTGTTGGTTAGAAGGTCTCTGCTATGTTAGCATCTACAGTGGAGCCCTATCCTGACATCATTAGCAGAGTGAGTCCTTCCTTCATCCAGCAGGAGATGCTCTTATTGACTGTCTTGGAATGCTATTTCTTTTTCCTATCAAATAGACTATGCCATGTGCAAGCACCAAGTATTAGAATGAAAGTCTCTTAAGGCATGAGTTGGTAACCATTGAACAAAGCACATCAAATTAAAGTCAGTCTAGAACAGGCAGTGTTAAAAAATACTAGAGCCAAATGGGACATTAGTCACTATCTAATCCAGTCTTCTCATTTTACTTGTGAGGGAACTCAAGCCCAGAAGAGTGAAAAACTGTCCATGCTGTGATGCAAAGTAGCTCTCTCAGTGCCAGGATTGGAGCCATACTCCCTGGCTTCTACCTCCATCCTTTTTCTGCCACACAATGTTTTCTTTTTGCCAACTGGTTTCTCTGCTGATTGCCACATTTTGGACTACATCTGTTGGAGGACACTCTTCCTAAATATGGTGCTTACTTTGTAATTTTTGATCTGTTACAAAATTAATACACTCTCAATTTGTGAGGTTCTCTGGTTAATATCGTACTTCAGCTAAACAGTAATGAATCATAAGATAAATGCCCCTGCTTATTCCCAACTGTTTCAATTGTTGTAATGCACATTGTGCTATTTGCATATAAAATCCGCTCAGCTCTCTTGAATTAGTTGGGTTGTAAATCCCTAATCATTATAAATTGCAGCTTCTGGTATAGAGAACTTTTCTTTATTTCTGGAAGAATGTATTATGTGACATTGAAAGCCTATATAGCTCTGAAGAAACAATCATGTCCACATAACTATTAAAGTCCTAGGAATGAGGCATAATGAAACACTTGAATATTTTTTTAATCAGAAGTACTGTTTCAAAGAGTCAATGGCAGTCTACAGAGAAAGCGCCCAAAAATGCTGCCTTGTCACACCTTACTTCTCATCTTGCCTCTCCCTAGCCTTTAAGAAGGACTGTGAGCCCTTTGAGCTTCAATTTCCTCATCTGAAAAATGTACTTGGACAAAATCTCCTGGGATCCTCCTTGTTCTGTGTTTTAACATTTGTTCTAGTAAAATGTGATTCCATCTTGATAATGGAAAGATCACTAAGTTTGAAGTCAGTGGATTTGGGGTTAGCTCTCACACTTGCTAGCCATGTTACCCTAGGCCACATCATTTAACCTACTAAGCCTCAATTTTCTCATCTGGAAAATCTGGATGGTATGGTTCACCTCACTATGTTGTTGAGGGGAAGTGTTTTGTTAGTAATAAAGATCTTAGTAAATGTGATGTAATGTCATTATTAAAACCATTTTACTAATTCAATGCAATTCACTCAACATTTATCAACTGTTGTGCGGGCATCATAAAGACCCTGTGCTAGGTAGTTGAAGTAACACAAAGATTAATCAGGCTTTGACATTGTGAAGGGTTTGGGGGGGGGGGGCATGAATAAATAACGATTATACAAAATGCTTGAAAGGCCAGAAAGGGAGCTTTCACTTTCATCTGCTGGTTGGATCAAAGGAGACCTTTTGGGAGAAGGTGGTATTAAGATGAACCTTGACAGTGATTGGGTAGGATATCAACAGATTACAAAGGTCAGGGGGGAGGGCAGACCACATATTAAAAAAAAAGTGAAAAAAGGCAAGGAGACAGGTAAGAAATTCATGCATTGGGTGAAAAGATAGACTAGACAACCTCTTTGGTCTTAGATTTTATACTTATGCATTTAGAGCAATGCTTCCAGAGACCTAGACTTCTGTATTTAGTTTCAGATGCCTTTTGGAAGAGAGAGGAATGATAATATGGTTGATAGCACCCTGATGAACCTTGAATGTTGACCCTTATGGTCTTTTTTTCTTTAGAATTTATCTGCTGTACAAAGTTTTATCTGCTGTACAAATTTTGTCAGAGAAAACTGTGTTTTCAGGCAATTCCCACCCATTATTGGAGATTTAATGAAGTCTAATGTCCTCCCATTGACTCTTCCTCCAATTTGGGATATCCTACCCAATCACTGTCAAGGTTCAACTTAATACCACCTTCTCCTAAAAAGTCTCCTTTGGGCACCCAATTGTTTCTGTTTCATGTTCTCCCCCTGTCTGTTAATGTTTATAATTATGTATAAACTCCAAACACAACCAATTCTTTTTTTTTTATGCCTCCTAGAGAAATCTGACTGAATATTTTGTGGCTGTGGATGTTAACAACATGCTACACCTCTATGCCAGTATGTTATATGAACGACGAATCCTTATCAGCAGCAGCAAGTTGAGCACTGTAAGTAGAGAATAACAGAAATAGGCTAACTTCTGTACTGTTTTCTCTGCCAGGAGTTCAACAGGGGGGGAAATGATCCTTTTGTGCTTCAAGAAAAACTTCAAGAAAAAAACATTCAAATGCTATTTAAACTTTGACAAGAGTCTACTGGTACTGTACCCAAAACTTTACTTGTTAATGCGGTATGGATAAAAACAAAAAAGCACTGGCCTCAAAGCTGAGACACTTGGGTTTGTGTCCCATTGGTGTGGTAAAGTGAAAAGACAGCGAGCTGGATTTAGTCACAGGTTTGGATTCTGAAGCCTCTACTCTTGACTTGTTTTGTGGCCTCGGGTTAGTTTTTTTAACCTTCTGGGCCTCAATTTCCATGTCTTCAATGAGGGAGCTGGATGAAGATTTCTTCCACTCTAATTCTATGATCCTGATTCTATAATCACTTATTATCCACATAGCCTTGAACCAAGTCACTTCCATTCACTGAACCTAAGTTTATTTAACTATAAAACAGAGATAAGAGTTCTAGACCATATACCAAACCGTCATTCATGTAGTCAATAAACCTTTTACTTAGTGCCTTCTCATTGCTAAAGTCTGGAGATACAAAGATAAAAGAGTCATTATTAGGAAAGTACTTTGAAAACTGTAAGGGCTTTAAAAAAAAAAAAGCTTTTTTTTTTTTTTTTTGGTGGGGGATGACTGAATATCTTACCCTGGCCAGATGAGCAGTGAACTTTGATGGGCCCAATCCCATTGCTTATCAACATGGAAGTTTTGACCTGATCTGTCACTCACCTGAGCTAATTGCCATTTCTTAAGCAATCTAGCTGCCTTTTGCTCCCAGATGCTCACCATATGGGTATTAGAAAAAAGTATAGATACTGGATGAGCTTAGCACATTGCATTTCAGAATTTCTAAGCTCAAATCATCCACCAACTTTAGCCTCTTCATTATTAAGGGTTACAAATTTGCACCACTACCCCAGGCAATAGCTCATTTTTTATGGCTCTTTAAAGTTTGTAAAGTGCTTTCTGTGACTAGTCTAGATTTCAAAATAGGAAGAATGAACTTTTATATCATGGAATACCAGTTTTGAAAGTAACACAAGGGTCATACCACAAATCAGGCTCAATAATGTAGAAATATGGTGGTGCTAGAAGCAATTTTTTCTTAATAAAATTTATAGATTTTTTCTTCCCTATATGTTTCATATACATTTTTTGACAACAGACACTTACTAGTAAATGCCCAAATTCCTTTGTAAAATATATTTCTTGAGGAAACAGTTTAATTATTCATAAATAACTTAAAGAAGAATTTGTCTTTTAACTTTATTAGTATAACACTAACCATTGTATTTGGCTAGTTTTATTGCTTCTCTTATACTGACTTTATGTAGTCATAGTCATTTTGACATTATTTTCCCTACTTTGCATCACTTTATATAACTCCTCCCAAATTTCTCACAATTCTTCATTCTTATAAACCACTATGACATAATAATATTCCATTGTATTTATAATATATTATTTGCATCACAGTCATTCTAGGTTTTTGTTAATATGACTAATATTAGACTGCTACTACCCTTCTTTCTTTAGAGAGGTGGGAACTGTGAGTGTAGAATATTTCAGAAGCCTCACATGCAATGACTATCAGTAGGTTTTGCTTCTCTGGTATTCTTTGTTTCAAGAGAAATTTTACTTAGAGTAGGGGACTGTGAAGATTGTGATATTAAAACAAAAAAGAAGAGAAATCCATAAAACTTTTTTTAAATGCTGCTGTGATCCCAAAGGCTAAATTTTATATGTTAACTGTTGAAGCAAGAGAGCAAGCAATGTTTATCAGTTGTTTTTCAGCAGGAATTATGTCAGTAAAGTGACTAAAATGGTGATACACTTTGATCTAGAAATTCTACCAATAGGCTTGTGCCTCAGTGAGGTCATTGATAAGAAAAAAAGCCCTATATATCTCAGGAGAGGAATAGAGAATATGTGCTGTTTCTGAATGTTTAATGCTTTTTTCTGAGGTAGAGTGTATAATGGCCTGACATATAGTATGCCCTTAAAAAGTGTTTGTTAAATTGAATCAAATATAAGACTTTAAAAAATCTTTAAATTTTATTTTATTTTAAAATTTTTTCCATGATTACATTATTGTTGTCTCCCTCCTCTTTCCTCTCCCCCCTCCTAGAGTTGACAAGCAATTCCTCTGAGTTATACATACATTATCACTCATAATCTATTTCCACATTATTCATTTTTATAAGAGAGTAATATTTTAAAAATCAACCCCCAAATCATGTACTCATATAAACAAGTGCTAAATAATATATTTTCTTCTAGATATCTACTCCCACAGTTCTTTCTGTAAATGTGGATAGCATTTTTTCTCATAAGTCCTCCAGAGTTATCCTGGATTGTTGCAGTGCTTTTAGTAGCAAAGTCTATTACATTTGATTGTCCCACAATGTTTCAGTTACTGTGTATAATGTTCTCCTGGTTCTGCTTCAAATATAATATTTGGCTAAAATATGATCTTTTTCTTCATGTATCTCACAATCTGATAGACCATTCTGATGCACAGATAGCTAAATCTAGAATAATAAGATAAATGCATAGGCACTCAGAAGTAGCAAAGATATCGTCAGAATATATCTGACCAAAAGTGAAGGTAGGCTGGTCATGGAGTAAGAGCAAAAGTAGAATATGATTGGCTGAAATGCCTATCTTGTTTCTACAAACTATTAAATGAACCAAAAGAAGACCTCCTACATGTTGGTTAGGTAGAGCTTCCAGAAAGTTTATAGGTAGACATGGACTGGAATTATGTAGAATGAGAAGGTGTGGAGAGATGTTTGATCTACACCAGTAGAGGGAGTAGCTACACCAATGAGATCTTGCATTCATTAAAATATTAATGTTTAAAAGAAAGGTGCAAAGAAAGTAGTAGAGTGGGCAGGAGGGGAGGCACAAGACAGGGGCATTATGATAAGAAGATCAGAAATTTCTTGGAGAAGAGCATTTGAGCTCACTTTTAAAGTGCGGGTTGGAATACAAGAGAGCACTCACCATACTTAAATAAGTATCATATCATCCTCCATTTAGCTCTGTCCTTGAAATTAATTTCTTAATAACTATGGATTTTGTCAGATGCTATAATGCAATCTAACCAAAGGCTGCCTCAAGCTTAGTGGAGATATCCAGCTGACAGTTGTATTACATGAAGGAAGTGAATATGTCACTTTACTGATTGAGGATAGGAGAAGATGAGGAAGGATATGTCTAGGAAGTATATTTGCCTATCACTAAAACCTAAGTTTGATTTCATAGCTGTCTGAAATATCTCATTGAATCTCATTTGTCATCATTACAGAGTCATGATAAGCTGTATACAATTACTCGGAAAGAAATGACTGTAATTTGACTTGGGTTTTATGGCCCCTATAATTTTAGAATTAAAAAGTCCAGCTATTGTTGCCTTTTATATCCCCATATTACTAACATTTACTCTGTGTTAGAGAAGCCATTTTTACTCACTTTTAGTTGTTGGAGAGAAAAAAATATATAAAGACTACTTTAGCCTGAGATCTTCTGGTGACCCTTTCTTGATGAATCCAGATGTGGCCAGTAATACCTCAGTCCATTTCATTTTTCTCAATTTTATTTGAAAAGATGGGGACTTAATGCTTCTTAGGATCCATCAAGCACCTGAAAGATAAAAGCCACGGAAGTCATCCAGAGTGCTGCCATCCTTAGAAACAGCAACACACATCAATACAGATTCTTTCCTAGTGCACTTACCATCTGTTTAGTGTTTTACATTTTGATATTTCATTGTCAATAAATAGTGGCATTTTTTGCATAAAACAAAATTATATGTTTTCTGTTTGCTCTCACTATGTATTGATTGTTTTCTTTTTATGGATGATAAATAAGAGATACTTAACTAATTTTTATTCTTTCCTTTTGTACTAAAAAAACATCAAAAGACTTTCACAAGAAAAAAGTTTTCTTTCCTATAACATGTTTTCTGACATGTGTGGCCATTGATCTGCCCATTGGTTGCCAAGGCACAGATCATCCATTATTTGTGTAATTTTGCTATGGAACTTCACTAGGTTCTTCACTTTTGTAGCTTTATAGCATTTAAAGTTGGAAAAAGCTTTAGAAGTCATCTAGTCTGACAATATTATTTTACAGGGAAGAAAACAAAAACCCAGAGAGGATAAGTGACTTGGCCAAGATTATATTGGTAATAAGTAGGAAATCTAGTGATCTTCTGACTAAACTGACTCTAAACTCTAAACTGAATGGCTCTTCAGCTTTATCATCTATTTCTTTCCTCCTTTGAATTCCATTTTTCACACCACTGCTAGAATAACTGCTAGAATCCGCAAACATTTATTAAGTACCTAATATGTATAAGGCCTTATCCTTACTATTAAAAATGCAAAGATATCTGTGCCGCAGACATTGTTTTCAGGAAGCTTATGAATTATTGAGAGGAATGACATGTGTAATTGTCATATATAACTATAAGTAAGAGTAAGAAAAGTGCAAAGTAGTTATCTCTAAAACCTGCTCTGACAAATTTGAAGAGAGAGATATCCTTATCTGGGAAATCTAAAGGAAGGGTCATAGATGAGGTAACATCTGAATTTGACTTTAAAGGAAAATATTAACTTCAAAAGGTAGAGGATGATGGAGAAAGGTGCCCCTTCCAAGGAAGGCATGGAAAATGGAATGAGTATAATAAGTGCAATGATGAGAGAAGGTAGGACAAAATTGAGGAAAGTTGCATTCTTTAGCCCAGTTTGATTTGAACCTAGTGTTTTAAATGGAATAGTATTAGATAAGGCTGAAAAGTCAGCCTTAAATGCTACGATAAGAATTTATTCTGGTGGCGTTGGAAAACTGGAAAGTTTTTTAGATCAGTGGCATGCTTATAGAAAATGGAAAGTATATGTAGTAGAAAATCTTTGTTGAAACATCAGATAGCTAGGTGGCACAATGGAATGCTGGGTCTGGGGTCAAGAAGACCTTAGAACAGACCTAAGACACTGACCTCAAGACAGCTGTGTGACCTTGGACAAGTCATTTAACTCTCTTGGCTTCAGTTTCTTCCTCTTAAAAATGAGGTGAAGAAGGAAATGGCAAATAACTCCAGTATCTTTGCCAAGATAACCCCAAACAGGGTCACAAAGAGTCAGATATGACTTAAACTCCTGAACAATAACAACAATGCCAACTTAATGTAGTAGAATGAATATAAACTAAAAGTCTTGAGACTTAGGTTTAAATTATAGCCCAACCATGGGGAAGTTACTTCCCCTTTCTAAGCCTCAGTTATCTTATCTCTTAAATGAGAGGGTAGAATTATTTGTAATATAGTTATCGATATGCCTTTCTTATACCTGTATGAAACTATATACTTTCTGAGGACAGTGTCCTGTCTGATCTTAGTATCTCCTTTGGCATCTAATGCTCTATACTAAGTAGATACTAGTTGTTTATTTAAAACATTATTCAGACATTTGAATGTTTGAATTATAAACTATATCACATGACCCCAATTTTTAACCCTAACCATACTTTTCTGAAAATCAGGATGGTAATTTAACAGAAGAGCAGTATGATCAGAATTTGAGTTGTTTGTGAGAATTATGACCTTGGACAGGTCACTTAAACTTTCCTTTTATTCATTTATTCATTGAGTCTTATATGTGTTAGTCATCATGCTAGAAACTAGGTCTATAGAAACAGAGTATTCCCTTCCTTTAAAGAAAAGGGAAGGGCATGGATGAAAAACAGGAACACATAAGAACATAGAAAAGGAACCAGAAGATAGGGAAAGACTGAAAATTAGAGGAGAGGGGTGAGGAATGATTGTGAGGGCAAGCTAAGGGGTATGAGTTTAAGGACATGAGTAGAGATGTTGGCCTTGTTGAAAATAAAGGCTAATTTGAATGCTCAGCAGGAGAGAAAGAATAATGGCAGTGGGTTTATGAATAGGAAAGAAGAGGAAGTTCACTTAAACTGAGAGGCAGTATGGGGTAATAGTTAGTGTCATTCTGCGAATCAGAAAGATCTATATTCAAACCTTGTCCTAAGCACTTCCTAGTTGTTCAAACCTGAGCAGATCACTAAATCTTTGAGCCTCAATTGTCTTTTGTATAATGAGGATAAAAATAGCACTTAACTCACATACAAGTGCTTTGTAAGACTTTTCTGTTCTACATAAACACAAATTATTAATATTATTGTTAATTATTTTCTCAGTAAAGTATCATGTGAAGGGTTCTGCTGGGCAAGATGGGGGACAGAATCTGCTGGGAGGCTTTGAAAAAAGAAGGAACATTTTAGGACAGACATTGTTTTGTTCCTGGAGGAAGTTAGGAAGTCAATTAGGGAAGGTAAAAAAAGAAACAATAGTAATAGTAAGGGCCCTACTGATATAAATTTATAATGAACCTAGTCAGTATGGTTGTATGATTGGAAGAGAAGCCATCTTCCTGTTTGGCCCAATCTTTTTTTCTCTTTTGACCAAAGATCCTCAATCCTTTCAATAAATTCTAAAATGGCAAGGTTCCAAGTCCTCCTCTGGAGGCTTCAGATTGTCAACATTTCTCTTAAACCTTCCATCCAATTTTCAGATCTTTTTACAATGAACTGTATCTTGTGCCTCACTTCTCTTCTGTAAAATGGGAATGCTATTCCATCTACAATAATCTGTTCTAAGCTACGAAGGTGACAAAAGAACATTTGTAAAGTATTTCCAGTTTTCTGGAATGATGGGAATTGACAAATCCCACATCAATCTTGCAGCTTGCCTATTTGCAGCCCTTCAAGCAGAGACGAGAGTGACAGTTTCAGACAGGTTTGAAACATTGGATCTGTGCCAGAGCATCCTTGCCTGCACACTCTGCTCTATGTGTTCCAGCCGTAGGAACAAGCTGCATTATTTTATTTCAAACTGTGCTCAGGGGAAGCCAAGACCTTGTAACTGGAAACTTACCAAGCAGTGAATTCTAAGACTATATTTAGTCTTATGTATTTTTTTATATGGGTTGTATAAAGCTGGTCCATCAATACATATATCTTGTACAGGCACTGTGAATGGACAATGAACTGAGCCCAGAACTAAACAGGAGCAGCACAAGCTCACTTGCCTTTCAGAAACTGCACAATACTTTGAATGACCCCAAGTTTCTTCATGAAACAACGGCCCAATTTTTAAACATTAGTATTCATCTTCTGATGCTATATGACTGCAAATCATGGAATACTACTCTCCCATAAGAATTAAAATTAAGTCACCCATAGAACAATTGATATTTGCATGAAAGGTGTATGCACCAGTGCATTATCAACACATAGTAGTTATATAAGAGAAGCAGCATAAATGGAGGCATCCATGAGAATTATGATCTCCCAGAAAGGTAGGTCAGTCATTTAGTGAGAGAGTTGACATCCAGACAATATCAATAGATCTAGAAGAAAAACCCAAAAATATTGAGTAGAAAATCTGTGGAGAATTTATGGCACAACACGGACAAGAGTTCCTCATGTTTAGAAGATATGAATGAGTTGTGATCTTTGCAGTAAGAGAGGACTCATATGGGTAACTGTTTAGACTTATCAAAAAACCAAAGTAGATTTTATTTTATTTTATTTTTATTAAATTTTTATTTTTATTTTTCATGAACTTTTTGTTCTTTTAAACTTCATTTTTTTTTTATTTTTTAAAGAAAGATAGACCAGTTTCATTTATGTTCATAACAAAAGCAGAGTATTCAGAGCTATAAGAAGAAAATTATTCCCTTTGGAGAAGAGAGAAATCCTTAGGAGAGAGCACTAAGACTGAGGTGGGAGGAGAATTAATAAAGAAGGAAGCAGTCAGGAAAGACTATGTGTCAGAAGTAATGAAAGAGCTGATGATCTTTAAAAAACAACTGGAGGCTCTAAAAGGCAAAGGTGAGGACAGTGGTCATGAGTAGAACCCAGTGCAAAGGCAAGGAGATGGGATGTTTTGAATAGGGAACAATAAAGAGTGGGTCAAGAGAGGAATAATTTGAAATTCATCTGTAAAGATAGCATGCAGTTTCTTTGCGAAAAGTCTTAATTTGTAAGCCAAGGAGTTTGTATCTTATCCTAGAGGCAATTGAAATCCTCTGAAATTTTATCAAGCAATAAATTAGCATAGTCTTCTTTGTGCTTTAGGAATGTGTTGGCTATGTGGAGGGCAAACTTCAGAAGGTGAGACTGGAGGCAGCAGATCAATCAGGAGGTCATTGTAGTAGATCAGGTGATAATTAAAGCTTAAACCAGGGACTGTAGTCATGTAGTTGGGAAAAAGTGGAATGATATGAGAGATACTGTAGAGGTAGTATCAGCAAAGCTTGACCACACACTAGTTTTGGAGAGTGAGGTAGAGCAAAAAGCTAAAGATGACACCTACCTTTTATTCCCTGGTAACTGAAAATAGGGAAGTTAAGAAGGAAGTGGGTTCTCTGGGTAAAGGTTAGGGAATAATGATTTCTATTCAATTCAGACCTGAGATAATGACTTATTCTTTAGCTCTTTAAAGTTTTCAAAGAGCTTTCTTTGCCAAAACTCAATGAGGTAGTCTAGGTTAACCAAATACCTTATCTTATTTGATCACATCTTTATACATGAGGCAATTCGGTCTCAGAGAAGTGAAAATAGGAGAAATTTCTTCAAGACTAGAAGAAGAAGGATGTTACAGTCAGAAGATAGCAGAATGAGCAAGAATGAGAAGGGGAGAAGAGATGAAATCTAGTTGTAGCAGACAAAATCTAGACGACATTGAGATGTGTCTGATCATTCCTGGATGTTGAATTAAGGATGTGCTCTATAATGTTTATTTCAATAAGATCGGTTAGGTGGCCCAGTGAATAGAGAGCCAGGACTAGAGATAGGAGGTCCTGGGTTCAAATGTGGCTCAAACACTTCATAGCACTGTGACCCTTGGCAAGTCACTTAAACCCCATGGCATAGCTTTTTTTTTTCACTCTTCTACCTTGGAACCAATACTCAATACTAATTTTAAGACAGAAGGAAAGGGTTTAAAAAAAAAATTCAGTTCAGTGTGATGAAGAGCACTCCACTCCAAGTCAAGAAACTGTGGTTCAAACTAGAATCTGCCATTTTCTACCTGCCAGATTTTGACTAATAAACTAAACTTTTCATTAATAAAATTATCTCAAAGTAGAGAATTTCCTGGGAATTAGACTCAGATTCTTCCTGGGAAATCCTAGAAATCCCCTTGACATTCATTCCCAGGAAATGTGCTGGTACTGATTTAAGAATGATCATTTATTTAGTTTTAACACTTTCACAAATGTTTAGGAGGCAGGTTAGCGTAATAGAAAGCACTATAGTGATTTGAAATCAGAGAAGCCTGTGTTCAAATGTTAGCTCCATCAATTACTTAATCATATAATCATGAGAAAATTTCCTTCATTTTCCTTATCAACAAAATGAAGCAGTTAGACTCAGTGATCTTTAGGGATCTAAAAGGTCCTATAATACTAAATAAATTTAAAATAACTTATTTTTGTTTTTAGTACTTTACAAAATTCCTTCCCATCCATTATTGAATTTAACCTTCTGTACATCACTATAAGGTAGTTAGTTATTATCCATTTTATTATTTAGTAAAGTATATAGAAGGTTGTACCTGATGTTAGGAAGATCCAAGTTCAAATCCTGTCTCAGATACTTAACAACTCTGTGCAAGTCATCCTCTTTTGGTCTCAGTTTCCGTAAATCTAACATGCAGACAATAATGATATTTGCTTTTTATCAAACTGTCAGTATTTATTATTTATTAGTCAGCCAACTAACATCTAAGCTCCTACTGTGTGTCAGTAATTGTGGTAGACTTTGAAGATATAGATACAAAAAAAGTGAAATAATTTATACCCTCAAGGAGCTTGGTTATCAAGAGAGTTAACATAAATGAATGAATGAGTGAATGAAAGAAAGAAAAAGCATTTATTAAACCCTTGCTGTGCTAAGCACTAGGAATACAGAAGAACAAGCAAAATATTACTACTTTCAAGGTGCTCTCATTCTAATGGAGGATACAGCAGTTATAGGAATTCTTAAGTTGCAGAGCAGATGAAAATACCCACCAGTCCTTAAAGTACAGCTGTTAAAATAATGTGTCATCTTTAGTGTCATTCCCATTGATAAAACCATATCTATTTCTGATGTCAAAACATTTATTACTGTCAAGGATTTTAGAGATGAGAGGGAAAGATAGATCACTGGTGCATCTCCACAGAGGATTTCCTTACTATGGCTGCAGGAAATAATCTTGTGGGTGGGTTGAAGGGGCATCCTCCTAATTCTTTGACTTTGGAGTGCAAGGGTACATGTACTGGTATAAATTCAGAAGAAATACATACAGAATAAATACAAAATAAATGTTTGATGATTAAATAAATACAAAGTATTTAGAGAGGGGGGCCACTAGCAATTGGAAGGGTGAGTTAAGGGTAGTGCCTAATAAGCATCCTGGGAGTAGTGAAGGACTCTAGAGACAGAGGTGAGGAAGGAATGAATCCCAAGTATGGAGGCAGTAAAGTGGCCCAGTAGGTAGAGAGCTGGGTCTAAAATCAGGAAGACCTGATTCAAATGTGATCCCAGATACTTACTAGCTGTGTGATCCTGGGCAAGTCACTTAACCTTGGTTTGCCTTAATCCACTAGAGAAGAAAATGACAAACCACTCCAGAATCTATGCCAAAAAGATAGTATGAAAGGAAGCCATGTAGTCAGAAGAATATGAGAGATTGTGATCTAGGTAGGGGGTAATGGTAAGACCTAGGTTGGACATCCCTATGATTGGCTTACATAAAACAGAGGAGTAGGTCACAGGATTTGAAGACATGACAGAACTGGGACTTAGGGTGTGTGAGGGACCCTGCATATCAGAGGGATTCTAAACCATTTTCTACCTGAAACCTTAATCCTTTTTTACAACATTCATAACAAGTAGTCATAGACCATCCACTTGAAGACCACCAGGATATTCCTTCCTCTGGCAGCTAATTTGGGAAATTATTAATTATTATAAATTTTTTTCTTTATGTTATTAATGACTCAAATTTTTCTAGCACTTTAAGATCTGTAAAACCTTCCTTACAATACTTTGAAGTTAGTAATATAGATGTTATTATCTTTTTTTATACATGAAAAAACTGAGACTCAGAGAGGTTAAATCCATTGTCATATAATTAACTCTCAAACAGGATTCAAATATTATGTTTCCTTATTCCAAATCTAGGTCTTTTCCCACTCACTGATGCCACTGCTTGGTTTCCAGAGCTGAAATTTACCTCTGGATAACATCTTCCTATTGGTCACTGTTCCACTAGCAGGGGCCAAGGAGAACAAGGCTGATTCCTCTCTAATAAGAGTCTAGACATTTGTGGTCTTTTGTTAACTTTAATGTCATTTTGCATCTCATTGCCTTGGTTTTCTCATCTGTAAGATGGAATAAATGACATGGACCACTCCTTTCTTCTTTCACAGAGTGGAAAACCCTTTGCAAATTATAAAACATTTTAGAATTGGGAGCAGATTGTTGAGGGAAGTTTTGACTGTCAAGTCTACCTGATTTGCAGTATTGTGTGAAGCATCAGGGAGGAACAGTGCAAAAGACCTGGCTTTGACAAGCAGCTTTCAAAACTGGGAAACAATAGTAGAGTATCCATCTGAAAGCTGTCCTTGTTTAACTAACCTTCGGGATGCCTTTAACTGGGGCTTGGCTTGGCTGTCATGCTTTAAGTAAATATCCTTCTGTCAGCAAAATGCTAGTTAACAGCTTCCAAAAGAACCAAAGTTCTCTTGAGACCAGAGTACCCAGAAACTTGAGAAATATAAGAAAACAAACAGAATTTGGCATTTGTCCTTCTCTGTCCATCTCCCCAAAGTGGCTACAGTTCATTTTGGACTAGAGTTTGTATTTTTTTGTCACTCAGACACTGTGGTCAATGTCATATCAATATAAACTTTCTATATTTCTTCCATTCTAGAAAGATGGCATTTTGGGAAACAAAAGACCAATTATCTGATAGAATCAATTCATCAAATACCAATTAATAGTTTCTTATATCTTAGTTAATGTTGTAACCTCTATTAAGGCAGGAATCATATTCATCTCATTTAATATTAACATATTACATTAATAGTAATAACTTCAATACTTTAAAAATTCATGATTTCATCAGCATGTATATACCTTTGTAAACCTTAAAATTCCTTAGACTTATAAATGTTGGAAATTTCACCATTGGGAAATTTCATACTTGAAAAATTTCCTATTGATAGTGAGAACTCTATTGGAATGTGAACCCCATTGGCATGAGAGGTTCCTCCTCCTCCCTTCTTAAGATTACTTTAGGACAGAAACCTTTTGCTGAACAATGGAAAGGGCTTTGACCTATGCTTAAGCATAGAACAGGAATTTCTTTGAGTCATGATTGATTTTAGAATTGATACAATAGAGATACTTGGAATGACAGAACCAAGTCTTGGAAAATACAATTTCCACCCCACTCAGTCCTAACAGGATTTAGGAAGGGCTGCAGCAAAGGATCAAGATTTAATTATTGAGAATATGACCTTCAACAGACATGTGCAAAGCCACAGACCTCTGGGCGGTCCTGGGTTAAGCTAGAGCCACCATTGGCACAGGGAAGACATGGACAGTGATTGGTAGATGTGAGAACTGAGGGGAGGGAACTTGGATGGTTTCCTTAAAGATAGAGGGGTCTGAGGACTGAGGTGGTTGGTTGGAGAGGTTTTGGCTCTGAGAGGTGGTGCTTTGAGAGTCGGCTCTGAAGGAAGCTGGAGGTGGAGGCCCCTGAGACTGTTTCTCCATTTTGGTCACGTGAGTGATAGGGACTGATCTCTTTTCTTTGCCTCAGCTATCTAAGGGCTTGGGCCTTTTGGCCCAGCCTAAACAGAAGGGGTATTTAAGCCCTATTCCCTTCTCTCCCCTTTCTCTCTCTCTCTCTCTCTCTCTCTCCCTTCTCTCTCTATCTCTAATACCTTTCTTCCTCCTGTTTGTAATTAAACTCCATAAAAGGTTGACTGCTGACTTGAGTTTTCATTTAGGAATCACATAGCTGAATTCCTTGGCGACCTTAAATTAATATATATCAGTCTTTTAAAGTGATTTCCTTGTCACACCGTCCACCAGTGTAAACGGTAGAACTTCTACACCTTCATAACCAGCTTGAGTTACTGTGGCTAAAACAATTATCACTTCATGGCTATTTTCTTCAGAATGATATTCTTGGCATTTAGCTAGGCTGAACCTTAGACAGCAAATATATGGAGTTTCCAGGACTATACTCAAAGTCCTCCCAACTTGGTAAGATTTATGAGGTTTTGTGCTTAGAACAAAATACTAATAATACCCATATTCCTATAGCACTTTAAGGTTTATGAAGCATTCTCTTCACTATTCCTCTATGAGGTAAGTCCTATTATTAGCCAAGTTTTCCAAAAGATGAAGCTTACTAAGCTTGAATGATTTACATAGTATCTCTTAATCAGTAGAAATTTATTAAGCAACTAAAGCAATAAGGATTCAAAGGAAGGCAACTATTTTATCTCTGCTCTTGAGGAACAAACATTGTAATAAGAGACAAAAGGTAGACTATGTACACAGAAAATTCATGAAATGTAAATGGAAGGTAATTCTGGAGGGAAGGAACTAGCAATGGTGTGGTGGAGGTGGAGAGTAGGAGACTGGTAAAAGCATCCCACAGAAAGTTAGATTTGAGGTGAGTGTTGAAGGAAGCCAGGGGAGCTAGATATTGAAGGGGAGATTGCATGGAGCATAGCCAGTGCAAAGAGTCAAAGTTGGGAGATGTAATATTGTATGGGAGGAAAACCAAGTAGGGCAGTGTAGAGTAGTGTGTTTACACTCAATTAGAAATGGATCTTTGTGGACCACATATTGACTTAGAAAACCACCAATTAATTTTATCTATGTTGTGTTGTATCTTTATTTGTTAAGCTTTTCCCAATTTTATTTTTATCTAGTTCAGTGTTGGAAATTTTTTGGGAGCATGCAAAAGTTTGACATTTATGGTTCAGAATGCCTGGGAGTAAGTGAAGTGTAACAAGCCTGAAAAGTAGAGAGGGATCAGGGTGTGAAATGAACCGATAGGCTAACCTAGTTAAAGCAACAGAGTCCCCAAAGAGAGACAGGAGTCAGTCAGCATGTTGGGCAATCCAATCATTACCTTAAGATCCCAATAGAGGTAAACAATGTAAAAGGCACAGAGAACAAGAACCCCTGACAGACCGCTGGCCCTGCTACATAGCCCAGGATCTTCATCCATCATTCAAAGAAAAAAACTTTTGGAAATACAACCTGGACATTGCTTCTGCAGATTACAGCCCCTGCCAGAACTATTGAAGACCAAGAGAAAAAGTCCTCACCACCAAAGCTTTATCAAATGGTTCAACATTAGAAATGGATATGATTTTATATTAACATAAAGAAGGTGCATTACTGTCTGTTTCAGCACTGTATATCTTTAAAGACCATGGGACTGTTCCATCTGGCTTGCAGGTGAAACTTTGTATATATATATTGTCCCCCCAATTTGAATGTGAACTCTTAGAGAGCAGAGACTATCTTGTTTTTCTGTTTTTAATCACCAGAACTTAGCACAGGGCTTTGCACAAAGTAAGTATTTATTAAATGCTTTTTTGTTCATTCAAACAAGTTTTTATATTTGATTCTAGAAAGAATAGGAAGCTTACTGTAATTTTTTAAATAAGACAGGATGGTGATGTGGGCAAACATGTTTTAGGAAAATCATATTGGCAGATGAGTAGAAGATGGAGGATTGAAGCTGAGGGAGACTTGAGACCATTTAGTCCTTTATACAATGCTACAGAAATGTGAACTATTAGTATTATTGAATTGCTCCAGAAAAGTCCTCCTAATATTTTATCAAGGTATGCAGAAGACCCTAGGACCTAGGTTCTTAAAATGACTGTTCCTGAGTATCACAAACTCCAGCAAACCCCATCAAGCTAGAAAGACTTTGAATAATAGCCTAATGATGAATTGCAAGTACTTTTTATTCAGGGACCTGCCAGCCTAGCAAAATGTGAGAAAGCTCATTACTGAAGGGTTGGCCACTAGGTGTGGGGGATGGGCTTTATGACCATTTCACTAAGTCCTGAAGGAAGTAAAATCTATCACAGTGGTGAAATATCCACATTAATGGAATCACAGATTTTTGAGGTATTGTTATTACTCCTATTTTAATATAATGTAATCAATAGGATAAAATTAATAACATCATTAGTAGTAATATTATACTCTCCTATGGTATCTGCTTCATGCTATTATTCTAAGGATCTAAATGGCAGCCAATATTATTGCTAATAATATATGTAGTAATACATTCCAGTTAAATTGCATTTTATGGTTATAGAACACTTTTTACCTGTGTTTCACTAAAGCTAAATCTATGAAAAATTTTAACTTGCTTCTTTTTTTCCATTTGAAATTTATATCACTATATGTCTTAGTCTCTGACCTGTTTTTGATCTCATGATACGTGTTTTTTTCTTTTTTGCAGTTAACTGCCTGTATCCATGGGTCTGCCGCTATGCTCTACCCAATGTTCTGGCAACATGTTTACATCCCAGTTTTGCCCCCACATCTGTTAGATTACTGCTGGTAAGGTGGTGTGCGCTCCCTATCACTATCTGAGGTTTCATTTGGTTTTGATCTTATTTGGTGTCAACTAGACTTTGTGCTCCACCAGTATAACCTTCAAGTACTTTATGCCTCCTGAGTTACTAAAGGAGGAATTTAATGGTGGCTCTACTTTTATCCAAGAACAAGCCTAACTCAGTATGCAGAAGTTCTTCACTAGAGGCCTGGTCACCCCCCCCTACCCCCCACCCCCCAGTAAAATATTAAGATCTGTGAAAGGAGTACCCAAACTGACAAAATCATAGATCTTTTTAAATATTGAGATGATTTTTTGTGGCTATTTTCCAGTTTAGACATAGATTACAGACATTTTCCAGTTTTCATTTTAGGTGTGCCACCTATATTAAAAGGAGCAGGGTAGAATAAAACTAATATGCCATCTCCTCCATGGTAGAATTAGACATTGTGATGGCAAATATATATCTTAAAGCCAGGAACTATTTCTAACTTGTTCTCTTGAACTTGCTCTTGTGCATTAATTGAGCTAATATAAATTGTTGTCTTTTTAAAAAATAATAACCCTAATCTTTTTTAAAATAACCCTTAATCCTTAATAAAAAACTCTTACTTTCTATTTTAGAAACGATATTAAGTATTGATTCCGAGGCAGAAAAGCAGTCAGGAATAGGCAGTTGGAGTTCAGTGACTTGCCCTGGGTAACATAGCTAGGAAATGTCTTAGGTCAAATTTGAATTCAGGACCTTCCCTCTCCAGGTCTGGTTTTCAATTCACTAAGCTGCCTGCTTGCTCCCATTGTTGCTTTTTAAAAAAAAGTAGATCTCTTTTTCTAATTCACTATGTTCATTCTTGTACTCTTTCTATCTATGTTTTGTGAAATTAAGTAATATATTTCACATTATCTGTTGGAAGAGAATGATCTGGAGTATCAATCTAATTTTTGAATAGCAAAAGTTTTCTTGATTAAACAAGGCCAAATGGTTTACATATGTAAAATCTATATCAGGTTGTGTGCCATATCAGGGAGTAGAGGGAGGGAATGAGGGTGAGGATTTGGCTCAAAATTAAAGAAAATGAAGGTTTTTTTAAAAAGCCACTTTTCATAATTTTTGGGAAGGAGAGTATATCAAACAAAGTCCCTTTTGAATAGCTAGAAAGCATGATTTCTAAAACCTTTAATTATCTTAAAGGCTCAAATTGCACTAACAAAAATAGATGAGCTCCTCATTTAACAGATATAGTCATCTTACAAACATTAACTGTCTACTGTGTGTAAGGCATTGTTTGGCACTAAGATATAAGATATATAAGTCCTGCTATTAATGTATAATTGAAAATCTGTTACCCTAAAAAAAGAACTGCATTTCCCAGGAGCCCACTGACTTCCTGTCATTACATACTTCCTGTAGACAGGGGATATTAGGAAGGGACATGGAGGGTCCCGCCTCTTTACTTCCTGTCCCGAGCTTGGTGGTGGTAAGGTGAAAGTTTGAACTGGTTGATCAGCCATGGGCACAGGTCTTTATTTGTATCCTCTTTATTCCTTGATTTACACTATTTTTACATTTACATTTACACAAATTTTACACTAACTTTAAAAATTAAAATTAAATTTCAATAATAAAAATGTTATATTTTAGGAGGTTGATTAATTATTATTAGAAATCAAGGAATAAAGAGGATACAAAATAAAGACCTGTGCCCCAACAGCCTTGGGACGTGTTATGTGAGGTGTTATTATTCTGATATTATCTGTGTTACAGATAAGAAAACTGAGTCTTAGACTCACCCAGAGACTTTCAGTTAATAAATATCAGACCTTTCAAGTTTCTTATTCTGTGATGTGAGAATTGGTTTTGATTTTCTCTTTTAAAAGAATATTATTCATATCATTTGTTTTTACATCAAATTCATTTCCAAATTTCCCCCACTCATCCATCCTATGAACCATTATTTGTAACAAAGAATAAAAAAGAAAGAGGGAAGAGGGGTAAAAAATGCTGTATAGCAAAATCAACACATCATCTGAATCTGATAGTATAATCATTGTTCCACACCCATAGACCTCCATCTTTGCAAGGAGGTAAAGGAGATCTATTTTCTTATTTCTTCTCCTGGTCCAAACGTGATAACTTTGTTCTTTTAGTTTTTGTGATTATGTGTTGTATTTTTTTGCCCATGTTTGGATTGTAAAACCCTTCACAACATGGCCCCTTCTTACTTTTTCCATTTTCTTTCACTTTAGTCATCACCTCACACCTGGACTATTACAATCAGTAGCTTGCTGGTGCTAGCACCTTGAGGGCAGAAACTACAGGCATTCTCCATTCAGCCATCAGAATGATTTTCCTAAAACACAGGTTGAACCATTCCCTTACTCATTGAACTCTAGTGGTTCCCTATTGGCTATAGGATTAATATAAAGTCTTCTGCTTGGCATCCCAAGCTTCATAATTTAGCCCCCTCCTACCTTTCCAGTTTTCTTACACCTTACTATGTACTCTTTGATCCAATTATACTGGCCTCCAGGCTGTTCCAGGAATAAGACATTCTACTTCTCAAATGGGCATTCTCTGTGGCTGTCTTTGATGAATAGCTTACTCTCCTGCTCCATCGCTGCCTACTGACTTCCTTTAAGGCCAACTAAAATCTCATTTTCTATGATGTTTTTGCCAACTTACTTAATTTTAATGCCTTCTATTAATTATTTCCTTTTTGTCCTTTATATAACCTACTTTACATATTTATTTCCTTGTTATCTCTCCCATTTGGTTGTGAGCTCTTTAAGGACTGGGATACTCTTTTACCTCTTTTGGTATCCCCAGCATTTTGCATAGTGCCTGGCACATAATAACCCTTAATAAGTTTATTACTTCCTAACTTTACTTCCCTCCACATACTCTGTGATCCATTTACAACTGGCTTTCTTGCTGTTTCTCAAACATAATATTTTATCCCCCAACTATATGACATTTTACTGGCTGTCTTCCATTGCCAGTATGTTCTCCAGACTGGCCTCTACCTTTTGACTTTCTTGATTTTCTTGAAAACTCAGTTTGTACTCCATTTTTTGCCTGAGGGCTTTCTGACTATGCCTTTCTCCATTCCTCCTCTTACTTCAGTCCCTTCCCTCCAAGAGTACCTTCTATATACACTGTATATTTCTTATATGTACAGTATATTGTATGTTGTTTCTCCCATTAGAACGTGAGCTCCTTGAGGGCAAAAACTGCATTTTTGCCTCTTGAAAGCAATAGCACAGTGCCTGGTACATGATAAATGTTTAATCAATGCTTGTTAACTCCACTGTACATCCATTTGTAGACATCTTTCTTTCTGTGATTTTTCATATTCATCTTTTTTTTTTAAAGTGCAATACTATTTTGTTAACCTCACTTTGCTTAGCCATTCCCCAATCAATAGGAATCTGCTTTGTTTAAGATCTATTTGTTTCCTAATGCTAGAATAGATGACTGGCTGTGTGTGATACTGGCTTTTGTGAATGAATTTTTTGACATTTGACCATGAAGGTTGTTCTAAATCTATAAGCAATCGGTGCCTACTGATAAGATGAGTATACTGGAATTAAAAACTACTAGGGAGAGAACTAGATATTCTCAATATGGGCTTAATTTGATTACCTTCCACCAATTGCTGTCAGCATCTTCGAATGCCATGAAATTTGATTTAAAATTAGTGTGTTTCTCATTGTCTACCGTATTGCTTTACTACATTTGTGTGAAAGCCTTTGTAGGACATCGAGGTAAGGAGCCATTGGGGATAACTAGATTAAGTGAAGTGCCAGGAGCTTGAAACATGTAAATGTGAAGGAGCCTGGTTCCTCTCAGATGACTTAAATGTTAAGTCCATCCCTATGTAGGGGATAGAGGGACTAGAATCAGAAAACCATTATCTCCTGTAGAAATGAACCTTCAATTTACTCATTGCACAGGAAGGGCAGATGCTACTCATTTTCACTGTCAGCAGGTGCCCTTTCTATGCATAATAGACTTACAATGTGTAATTAACACATGAAGGAGGCCACCACCAGTGACTCCTTCAGGTACATGCTGCTAACCGTTTTCAAGACAACCATGAAGGC
Source organism: Monodelphis domestica (assembly GCF_027887165.1). Lineage (NCBI taxonomy): Eukaryota > Metazoa > Chordata > Mammalia > Didelphimorphia > Didelphidae > Monodelphis > Monodelphis domestica. The sequence continues at coordinate 424,754,605 of NC_077227.1, read as the reverse complement.
CACAAAAGGTTCTTACATTGCCTAAAAAATTAGCTTGTCATTGACTTCCTGAAAAAGACGTGTTAAAAGGACCTGGGCAGTCAGAAGTGTAGACTAAGTAAACATCCTCTCAGGGAGAGAAGGAACTAGGGAAAGAGAGAGGAGAGAAGAGAAATGTTAAAGTAATGGAGGTTAGATAAGAGCCCAGCTCCTTTTCCTCTGACTCCAAATTTAGTGCTTTGGAGGTCCCTACTCATTGGACTGATTTTGACCTTGCCTGGCACAGAGCATGGAACCAAATGGATAGATACCCCAATATGATGTTTGTATTTTTGTGGGGTTTGCTATTTCATATTTTGTTTATAACTAAAATATCATTGTTGAAAATGTATTGGTCCCCAAGTCAAAAGCCTAAATTCCAAGGTGATTTTTCTATTTTAGCTAAATAATCCTAGGCAAATAATTTTACCTCTCTGAGCTTCATATGCTTCCTCTGTAAAATGGGGATAATAATCTTTGTACCACCTATAGCTTTTAACTTCCTAGTACTGATAAGAAGTTAGAAGCTATAGGGTTGTTGAGTTGTCCTCAAAAGCAATTGCTGGCAAACCTCCCATTGCACATTAACAAACATAACAACAGATTAGCTAAGGGAGCTTTAATTATCCTAGTAATAGCAGATTGTGGTGATTGTAATAAAATCAATTTAGGCCAAATGGCTTTTCCCTGAAAGCTTCTTAAAATAACCTCTGAATTCTATCCTGATTTGTGAACATGGAAAGGACATTATGGTCACTCAAGAGATTTATAATAACCTCTGAAAAAGCAGATCCAAACTTCTCTGTCTCCTCTTCAGGATAGACGTTTACTCATTATGTTTACACAAACAAGTCTCTAGGGAACAAGTTTCCCTGAGAGACTCAGTTTCTTCACTTGTAAAATAGAAATAAAGTCAATAAGCATTCATTAAACACCAATGATGCACTCCCTATTATACACAGAAAGGAATATAAAAATAGCCTCTGCTTCTAAGCAGGTCACTAGTTTCCCTATCTAGAGGGATGGGATGAAAGCATTTTACAGATTTCAAGAACTATAAAAATATGTCTTGTTTTAAAAAATTTCACAGAATCTCCGACAGTAAGCTTTATGAAGGCGGGAACTATATATTATCTAATTTTTTATATCCCCAGTACATACCAAATAGGTGCTTGATAAATGTTAGTCATGTTTCTTTGAATATAATTAGATTTTGGATCTGTAGTTCTTTATACTTTCCCCTCCTGCTTATCTTTTCAAAGCCTTGTTTAAATGACATTGTCTCCAGGAAGCCTTCCCTTATTTATCCTCTCTTTCTTCTCTAGTGGGACATGATTTCTCCCTCCTCTGAACTTCAAGCTCCTTTTATGCATGACTCATGTTTTTATTCACATGATATATTTTTCTGTCTCTTGGATTTTAATACTCTTGAGTGTATAGAACATCGTGTTTTCATTTTTTGTCTCCTCTGCTAGCATGGAATATAACATGATAGCATAATTGGCCCTTGATAATTATTTGCTTAATAAATGAATGACTGTAATAATACTAATTTCTAAAACATGTACATTTTTATAGTACTTTTTTCACAATACCTCTATAAGTAGGAATAATTCCACTTGAAAGATGAAGAATTAGTTGGATGATTTATAGCCAGCCACACTGTTATTAAGTAACAGCCAGAATTTGAACCCAGGTCTCCTAACTCCAAGTATAGTATTGTTTCTTTCCACCTAAATATGAACTAGCCATCACATATATTATTTTAAGAGTTGAAGAAAAGGAGATTCAGAGAGTCAAAGTGATTTGTGTAGTCACATAGCATGGAGATTTATAAAGGCCTTGTCTTAACCCCTATTTGATCCTAAACTAGTAGGATTTCATTTAGAAGGAGACCTTAGAGATAATTTATTCCAACCCATTCCCCTGCCCAGTTTTACATATAAAGGAACTGAGGAATCTCCAAGAGATTTAGTGATTTGATCATGGTTATAGAGGTAGTAATGGCAGAACCAATACTAAAATCCTCATCTTCCAACTCTAGCCCTCTAACTGTAGGTTTCTAATGTCCAACTCTAGGTCTCTTTACAATACCAGGCAAAATCAACCTGTGTTACATCTTGGGATGCCCAAGAAACTCAGGGAAAGGTCATCTTTCTTTTCTACTTCCCTTTGACTGTTTTCATTTAAAACTTTTTTTTTTCAAATTAACTTGCCTTATTGTGTAGTTGTTTTCATTTGCAGCTGTGGCATAAGAATGAAAAGACAAGAAACAAAAGCAGATGGCAGAGAAATCTAAAGGAGGGATGCATTTCCAGCCCTTATGAATATTTAAGAGCATGTGCTGCTGGGCTCCATCCTAGTATGGAGCTGTTCTCTCTCTGATTTTGAAAATATGAAACTGATAATGTTCCCTACCTTAGCTGTTTCTTCCCCCTTGTCCTTGGGGAATAGCACTGAAGGCTGGGTGTGGCCAAGACTAACAGGTTAAGCCTACAGTGTTGATTAGTTTTCTTTTACAGAAGATGAAATTAGGAAAGTCAGTGAGAGCTTGTGAAACAATCTTATATATCAAACCCTTAGAAAAGGCTTAATTGTAGACTTGCCTTATTACTAATTAAAGATGCTACCAATGGTATCAGAGAAATCAGTCAGTCACCAAGCATTTATTAAGCACCTACTATATACTAACTATTGCCTAGGAACCAAGGCTTTCATTTAGGGGTCAAAAAATCAAACAATGCCTGTTCTTAAGGATCCTAAATTCTATGGAAAACAACATGTACACTATACACACACACACCTAATAACCATAAGATAATGAGAAGAAGCACTAGCATTTGGGGGCATGGGAAAGGCATTGTGTTAAAGGTGGTATTTTAGCCAAAACTTGAAGAAATAGAGGGATTCTTAGAGATGGAAATGAAAAGAGAATGTATTTCATACATTGCAATGAGAAGAGAAGTGGAGCCTTGGGACATTCTCATAGTTAGGAGATGTGATGCAGATGATAATCTGCAAAGGAAACTTAGTAGGATTTAAACAGGTAAAAGCAAAAACTAGGAGAGAATAGTGTCTTGAAAGCCCAAAGAAAAGAGCTTACCATGGAGGCATAGTGTTGTTAGTAAAATCAAATACAGAAGAGAGAAGTAGGGGTCATGAGGATAACCAGCTTTCTTCTGTTTGTGGAAGCAATGAGAAATAAAGGCTGACAGAACCCAAAAAATAGTTAAAATCTACTGAAGATTTATCTTTTAAGTATAAGATGTTGAACATGTTTAAAGGTAAAGGCGAAAGAAAGATAATTAATAAAAGAAAAGAAAGAAAGAAAGGTAATTAATAGAAAAAAGGTAATTAATAAAAGAGAGAGATTGAAGATTAGAGGAAAGGGGAAGAGGTTTGGGAGTAATCTGCTGGAGAACATGAGAGGAGGTAGAATCAAGGGCATATAGAAAAAGGTGGATTTTGAGGCCCTGAGGAGCTACTTCATTATCAGACTGTAGAAAAGGAGATGACATTGCTTAGTGCTGTCGTGATGAACCTATGGCGTGTGTACCAGAGGGGACACTCAGAGCCCTTTCTGTGGGCATATGCGCTGTTGCCCCAGCATGGAATTTGCCAGAATTTGTTACTAGAAAGTCAGAGGCATGTGGGGCTGAGCTGCTCCCTTTCCCCTCTCCAAATACACTTGATGACATTACCTGCCCCTCTAAAAGATTCACCATCACTGGCCTAGGGGTTTTGAAATGAAGACAGTGAGAAAAGAGAGAGTTCACCGAGAATAGCCTCCACTTTTTCTCAGGAGGTGGGAAATGTGGCATGGGAGATGAGAGAGGTTTGAGAAGAGAAGGTTTGGAATAGCTTCTGTAAATAGATAATCAATTATGGAGGAGTAAACAGATTTCTTGGATGTAGAAATGACCTTGGAAATTCAGTCATAGAATTATATTTTAGCTCCAGAAGAGACCTTATCTAAAGTATGATTGCCTTTTGTTCAGATTGTGGGTCATTTGGCTTCTCCTTAACAACTTCTAGGGACAGGAACCCCCCAAGGAAGTTCTAAATCAAAATCTGCCTCTGTATTTCATTCCATTGTTTCTTTCCTTGCCTTCTAAGACCAATCAAAATAAGTCTAATTCTTCTTTCTTATGGCAACTCTTCAGGCACTTAGAAACAGTTATCATGTCCTCTTTGAATCATCTCTTCTCTAAGCTAAACATCCCTAATTTTGTTTAGTGTGGAAAGAATTCTGGTTTGAATCCTGGTGACCATGTCACTTTATCTTTGTTTCTTTTTCTGTACAAATAATGTCAGAATAGATGAAGTTTGAAGTCCCATTCCAAAATCTGTGGTTCTAGGAACTAATGTTTATATGCCATTGTTTCTAGCTTCTCACTATTTGTTCCTTTTTTCAGATTATGTTCCAGCTTTTCAACAACCTTCTCAAATTGTGAAGCCCAGATCTAGACAGTATTCCACACATAATGCAGCCTAAGATCTTTTTTATATATCAAGTCATACTGTTAGCTCATTTCATGTGGTTCACTAAAACTCCCAGATAGGATAACAGTATCTCAGCGTTGCAAAGGATCTCTTAGGTCAGCTAGTCCAACACTTACTTGAATAGGGGTCCCCTATAAAACATCCCTAACAAATGGTGAGCCTCCATTTGAAGACCTCCTGTGATAAAGAATTTATATCCTCCTTGAGACTATAATTATTAAAATTTATCCAAAAGCTGAATCTGTTCTTCAGCTTCCAGTCATGGCCAAGCAAAATGATTAAATCCTTCTTCCATTCAATAACCAAATTTTAATGCTTGAAGACAAGTATGTGTCCTTCCTCATTATTTTCTACTCTAGGACAAATACCCCCAGTTACTTCAAATAATTTCTTCTCTATCCTGGTCCTCCTTCCTCCAGGCATAATCTATTTTATCAGTGGTATTTCAAGGGCTGTTGTTAAGTGTCTTCCATATCAGTCAGATTTTTAATGAATACTGATGTATTAAAGGATCTCTGGGAGCTGAGGGGTCAAAGAAGCATGGTTATCTATGATATAGATAGATAGATAGAATCAGCTTGGGCCATATCAAGTGATTGCCAATGAGGATCACACATGAGTTCCTTTTACCTAAACTAGTATAGTGGGAAGAATTCTAGACTCAAATGATGTTAGTTTAAATCTTATGTCTAACAGTAGCTTTGTGATTATGAGCAAATCATTTAACTGACCTCAACTTCAGTTTTCTGTAAAATAGAGTCAAGCTTTATGATACCTGACTCACAGAATTGATTTGAAGGAAATGTTTCCTAACAGAAAGCAGAACTATATTTGGAATCTGAATCTTAAGTTTTGGTTCTGACTGATTTGTACTACCCATATGAATTTGCAAAACTTAACATTATTAAACATCCCTCTCCTCATCTGTAAAATGGGAATTTATATTACAATTAGATAATGTTTGTCAAAAGGCATTTATAAAGTGCCAGCTATCTTCTGCTAAACCCTGGAGATTCAAAAAAGGCAAAAGCTAGATCCTTCCTTCCAGGAGCTCATACTCATGGGGAATGTGCAAACAATTATGTACAAATAAGAGATATAGACATGATAGGTTGTAGATAATCTCAGAGAGAAGGTACTAGTATTAAGGGAACCAGAAAGGGCTTCTTGGCAGAAGGTGAGATTTTAAGCTGACTTAAATGAATCAAGGCAGCTTGGGGTGAGAGTGGGAGAGAATTCCAGGAATGGGATACAGTGAATATCCACAATCAGGAGATAGATCGTCTTAGAGGAGCATCAATGAAGCCAAGGTCATCAGATCAGGGAATAAAGTGGAATGGAATACTAGGTATCACAGAGTATGTAGGGGTGAGTGGAAAGGAGTTTGCCAAATTATGAAGGGTTTTAAATGATAAATGAATGATTGAAAATTTTGAGAGATGACCTAGTCAAACCTGTGCTTTAGGAAGATTATTTTAATGGCTTAGTGGAGGTTGGACTAGAGGATTGTCCTTTCTCCCTCAGAAGGATTATAGGACTTAGAACTAGAAGGAATTTTATTGGTAATTTATTCCAACCTCCTCATTTTTTAGGTTAAAAAATGTCTGAGACTTTGGGAGTTGCCTAAGTATAAAAACCAAGTGGCAAAACAATTAGAACTAGAATTGTAGCAGCAGGGTTGCCCAGTGAATAGTGTTGGACTTAGACTTGAATTTAAATTCTGAATCAGATACTTACTAGCGATGTGACCCTGTGTAAGTCACTTAGCCTCTATTAGCATCAATTTAATCATCATCAAAGTGAAAGGGTTGAATTTGAAAGCCTCTAAGATCCCTTCTAACTCTAAATCTATCCCAGAAGATAAGTGGTAAATTAACATGAAAGAGACAGTTTTCATAAAAAGAATTGCATACTATCAACAATTATATGAAATAATCCTCCAAAACATTAATAGGAGAAATTCCAATGAAAAACAGGACTCTTGCCTTCCAATCCTGTGCTTTTCCCCTACCACAAATCAAGTACTCTAAATATAATTTGTTCTTTAAACTATAAAGTGCAACAAGTGTAATTATTATTTCAGTACAGAATTCCTTTTATCTTGCTATATGCCTTTTAGTCTTTTCTAAGACATTTCCAAGTTTCAAATATTCTATACTGAATTTGATTAAAAGACATGGGTTCAAATTTTGGTTCTATTTACTACTAGTGCAATCCAAGGCACTTCATCTCTCTTCCTTCTGTGTCCTCACCTGTGAAATGATGGAGTTGAACTAAATAGACTCTAAAGGCATTTCCAGCTCAATTCTATTACTTTTTAGTTCTTAAAAATATATTATTGATTTTTTTACATCATTTTCTTTTTACATTGAATTCCAAATTCTTTCCTCCCCCCCCACCACTGAATGAGAAGGCAAGCAAAATTATACACATGAAGTCATGTAAAATATATTTCCATATTAGCCATATTGCAAAAAAAGGGAAAAAAGAATTATACTTTGGTTTCTACTCAGAGTTTATCAGTTCTCTCTTGAAGATAGCTTTTTTTCATCAAACTATTTGAAATTGTCTTAGATCACTCTATTGATCAGATTAGACAAGACTTTCACAGTTGATCAACATTGCTATTAGTGTGTGTGTGTGTGTGTGTGTGTGTGTGTGTGTGTGTGTGTGTGTGTGTAATAATCTGGTTTTGCTCACTTCACTTTGGATCATATAGATCTTGCTATGTTTTTTATGAAACCACCCTGCTTCATCATTTCTTATATTATAGTGGTAGTAGTAGTCTCTCGGCAACCAAGGATGACGATTGTCTTTGTGCGTTTTCATCTATGGTGTATAGATGAGTGTGCACAAGGCACTTGTGCGTGAAAGAGATTTAAGTGGAAAAGTCGATGCACAGAGACAGTCCCACTCTCTCGGCGTTGGAAGCCTGGGTCCAGTGGCACGAAAAATCGTTACACCTGGAGACTTCCTTAGCTGCATTGGATGGCCATGTTGTCTTTTGTGCTCCAACACGCCCTGAGCACTCCACAGTGCTTTGCTGCGTTGCCCTCTCAGCCGTTGAACCTTCTTGTTGGTTTCTTCCGTCTGTTTGGCCAAAGCAGTCTTCACATGCTGGGTGAGCAAAGCCCTGGTTCACCAGGGGTCGATGACCCAATGGCTACCCTCACAAGGTTTAGCCAGCCTGTCGAAGCCATTGCCCGGGGTGTGGCTGCTGCCGCATGCTAGCAGCTACTGGGAGCCACAAGTGAGAGCTGGGTGTCAGGTGAGGGTCAGAGGTTGGAGAGCTGCCCTAAGAGGGCACGACAAGCCCTCCATACCAGAGATACTACCCCTCCCTGAGCACCCCATACACCCCATTATATTATAGTGGTACTCATATGCCAAAAGTCTAAAAATATTTTTGTACAAGTAGGTTTTTTTCACCTATTTCTGGTCTCTTTGGGAAACAGACTCAGTAGCGATATTACTGGGTCAAAGGGTCTGCATAATTTTAGGGCCCTATGGATGTAGTGCCATATTGCTCTCTAGAATGGTTATTTCAGTTCATAGTTCCACCAACTGTCTATTAGTGTCCCAATTTCCCCATGTCCCCTCAAATACTTACCATTTTCCTTTTTTGTCATATTGACCATTCTGATAAGTGTGAGGTGATATCTCAGAGTTGTTTTAATTTGTGCTTCTCTATTCAATAATGTTTTGAAACATTTTTCCATATGACATAGATGGTTTTAAGTTTCTTCATCTGAGAACTGCCTGTTCATATCCTTTTCCTATTATTTGGGGAATGCTTTGTGTTCTTATAAATTTGACTTAGTTCTCTATATATTCAAGCTTTGAGATCTCATTTAGGAGGTGATTGGTGGGGGCTTTCAGTTTCTGTTTTATTCTATGGATCTAAGATATCAGAGCAGTTTTCCTTAACAACTAACTGAAATAGTATATGTAAGCTCTTTTCTTTTTTTAAAGTCCCTTAAATCCTGAATCACCATATAATATTGGTTCCAAGGTAGAAGAGCAGTAAGGACCAGACTTGGGGAAATGGGGGCAAGTAGTAACTTGCCCAGTGTCATACAACCAGGAAGTGTCTGAGGCCAAATTCAAACTCAGGATCTCCCATTTCCAGTCCTGGCTCTATTGACTGAGTCACTTAACTGCTTCTTAGGCTCTCTTTTTGATCACAGATTTCAGGTAGTCCATTAATTCTTAAATTATCTCCTGCCAATCTATATTCTGAATCAGTTTTTTTTTTCAATTAGATACTTCCTATTTTATTCTGGTTTTTTTATTTCTAAAATCTTATTTCTTGATGTCTAATGCAGATATTAGTTCCCCTTGCATAACTTTTTTTCTTTTTTAAAATTTTTTTAAAATTCATTAATTTAGAGTATTTTTCCAGGATTACAAAAATCATGTTCTTTTCCTCCCCTCCCCCCAACCGCCTCCCATAGCCTACCCACAATTCCACTGGGTTTTACATGTGTCATTAGTCAAGACCTATTTCCATTATTGATATTTGCATTAGGGTGATCATTTAGGATTTATAACCCTAATCATATCCCCATCGAACCATGTGATCAAGCATTTGTTTTTCTTTTGTGTTTCTACTCCCACAGATGTTTCAGCTCTTTCTCTGAATGTGGATAGCATTCTTTCTCATAAGTCCCTCAGAATTGTCCTGAATCATTGCATTGCCACTCGTAGAGATTGTACCACAGTGTATCAGTCTCTGTGTACAATCTCTCCTGGTTCTGCTCCAGTTCCCATGGAGTTCCTACAGTTCATTATTCCTTTGAGCACAATAGAATTACAACACCAAGAGATACCACAATTTGTTTAGCCATTCCCCAATCAGAGGGCATCCCCTCATTTTCAAGTTTTTTGCCACAACAAAGAGTGCAGCTATAAATATTTTTGTGTGGGGCTTTTTCCTTATTATCTCTTTGGGGTACAAACCTAGCAGATCAAAGGGCAGACAGTCTTTTAACACCCTTTGGGCACAGTTCCAAATTGACCTCCAGAATGGTTAGATCAGTTCACAACTCTACCAATAATGCATTAATGTCCCAATTTTGCCACATCTTCTCCAACATTCATTACTTTCCTTTGCTGTCATGTTAGCCAATCTGCTAGATGTGAAGTGGTACCTCAGAGTTGTTTTGATTTGCATTTCTCTGATTATAAGAGATTTAGAACACTTTTTTCATGTTTATTGATAGTTTTTATTCCTTTATCTGAAAAATGCCTATTCATGTCCCTTGCCCATTTATCAGTTGGGGAATGGCTTGATTTTTTTTTTGTACAATTGACTTAACTCTTTATAAATTTGAGTAATTAGACCTTTGTCAGAGTTTTTTGTTATGAAGATTTTTTCTCAATTTGTTGTTTCCCTTCTAATTTTAGTTGCATTGGTTTTGTTTGTACAAAAAAACTTTTTAATTTAATGTAATTAAAATTATTTATTTTATATTTTGTGATTTTTTTCCAACTCTTGCTTGGTCTTAAAACCATTCTGTTCCCAAGATCTGACAAGTATACTATTTTATATTCACCTAATTTACTTATAGTTTCCTTTATGTTCAAGTTATTCACTCATTCTGAGTTTATCTTGTTGTAGGGTGTGAGATGTTGATCCAAACTTAATCTCTCCCATACTGTCTTCCAATTTTCCCAGCAGTTTTTATCAAATAGTGGATTTTGGTCCCCCAAAGCTGGAATCTTTCGACTTATCATAGACAGTTTTGCTGAGGTCACTTATCCCTAGTCTATTCCACTGATCCTCTGTTCTGTCTCTTGGCCAGTACCATATTGTTTTGATGACCACTGCTTTATAGTATATTTTGAGATCTGGGACTTGCTAGGCCATCTTCCTTCACATTTTTTTTCATTATTTTCCTGGATATCCTTGATCTTTTGTTCTTCCAAATGAACCTTGCTATGTTTTTTTCTAATTTAAAAAAAAAATTTTTTTTGTAGTTTGATGGGTATGGCACTAAATAAATAAATTAGTTTGGATAGGATGGTCATTTTTATTATGTTAGCTCATCCTACCCATGAGCAATTAATGCTTTTCCAATTATTTAGATTTTGTGTGTGGAGTTGTGTGGAGAGTGTTTTGTAGTTGTGTTCAAATAGTTCCTGTGTTGTCTCAGCATATAGATTCTTAAGTAGTTTATATTGTCTGGGGTGATTTTAAATGGAATTTCTCTTTCTAATTCTTGTTGCTGAGATGTGTTGGAAATATATATGCTGATGACTTAATGTGGGTTTATTTTGTAACCTGCAACTTTGCTACAGTTTTTAATTATTTCCACTAGCTTTTTGGTGGATTCCCTAGGATTCTTTAAGTAGACCATCGTATCATCTGCAAAGAGCGATAACTTGGTCTCCTCATTGCCTATTTTAATACCTTCAATTTTTTTTTCTTCACTAATTGCTAAGCTAATTGTTTCTCTAATTGAAATCACCCAGTCTGAGGGCAATTTGGAACTATGAGCAAAGGGCTTTAAAAGACTATCTACCCTTTGACCCAGCCATAGCATTGCTGGGTTTTTACCCTAAAGAGATAATAAGGAAAAAGCCCTGCACAAAAATATTTATATCCACACTCTTTGTGGTGGCAAAAAATTGGAAAATAAGGGGGGTATCTATCAATTGGGAAATGGCTGAACAAATTGGTATCTGATTGTGATGGAATATTATTGTGCTGAAAGGAATAATGAACTAGAGGATTTCCATGTGAATTGGAACAATGTCCAGGAATTGATGCAGAGTGAAAGGAGCAGAACCAGGAGAACAATGTACACATTGTGGCACAATCGAATGTACTTGCAGAAATGCAATTATTCAGGACAATCCTGAGGAACTTATGAGAAAGAACGCTATCCAAATCCAGAGAAAGAACTGTGGGAATAGAAACGTGGAAGAAAAACATACAATCAATCACATAGTTTGATAGGGATATGATTAAGGTTTTGATGTTAAAGAATCGCTCTACTGAAAACATGAATAACATGGAAATAGGTTTTGAGTAATGATAGTGTACAATCCAGTGGAACTGCTTGTCAGATCCAGGGGGGAGGGAAATAGTAGGGGGATATCATGAATCATATAATCATGGAAAAATATTCTAAATTTTAAAGGAAGGAAGGAAAGAAAGAAAGGAGGGAGGGAAGGAGACAAATAAGTATGACTTCCTCAGCTTCATAATGAAGAAAACTGAAGCCAAGTGAAATTAAGTGATTTGCCCAATGTCCTGAAGCAGAGTGGTGTGACAGATTCAGAATAAGGCTTAGGCTCTTCCAAGTCCTAGCCCAGGGCTTTCATTTCCACACAAGTGTGCCTTCTCTCTTCTCTTCTATTGTGAATGTCCAAACTGAAGGTCTACAAAGCTGTTTTGCTGACTTTGTCATTATATTCATTATTTTTATTATTGTTGTGCTAACTTCATTATTATAATTGTACCTTTGAAAACTGGATAGTATACCAGCACCATGGTAGGAAATTGAATTGCTTCCATTTGAATTGTCTTAAGAAGATTCTGAAGATACCTGGCAAGATAAGGAACAGTTCATTGAGATCTTTTCTGGAGCTGAACTGCCAAGCATTCAATACTGCAGATATCACAAGTCTGATGGGCTGACCATATTGTTTGAATGCCAAACACATTTTTGCCTAAAAGACTATTTTATAGACAACTCACATAAGACAAACATTCACACAAAGGTTAGAAGAAGTGATAATGGGACACTTTAAATGTTTCTCTGAAGAATTTTGGTAACATTTGTGAGACATGGGAGACACTAGCATAGGACCATCCGTCATGACAATTTCAATTAATTTTAATCTGTGCTTCCATGGACCTTTTAAAAATTTAATATTCATTATATTTTGTTCTGAAAAGGTTGCATCTAATAATTTTGTTTCATTTCATTGTGTTCTGAGATTTTTATGTCCTACTGCATGGTGAGTTTGATGTGTGTGTGAAAATATTATGTACCCCAGAGAAAAGGGAATTTCCCTTTCTATTTCCATTCAAATTTTTTTTTTGCAAAATATTATGATGGAGACTGAAACATTGTTTAATGATTATATGTAATCAACTTTGCTTCTTATAGCAATGCAGTGATCCAGGACAATCCCAAGGGATCAATGAAAAGGAATGCTATCCACATCTAGAGAACAGACTGTGAGAATAAAAATGCAGAAGGAAAACATTTGAATTTTCACTTGTTTATATGTGTATTGGATGTGGGAGTTTGGTTTTTAAACGGTTATTATAAAAATGATTGATATGGAAATAGGTATTCATTTATAACCCCATGGAATTGTTTGTCAGCTCTGTGAGGGGGGAAGGTGAAGTAAAGTTCATAAATGGTGTAGCAATGGAAAAATACTTAAATTTAAAAAATTAAAAAGAAAAATAAACAAAAAAGGTCATGATGTTTAACATTTTTTTTAATTCTATCAATCTCCTTGACTTTCTTCTTATTTGTTTTATAGATTCATCTAGTTCTGAAAGAGGAACATTGAGATCCCTCACTAGTATTGTTTATTGCTAATTTTCTTCTGCAATCCATTTAATTTTCCTATTAAAGTTTGAATGCTTTTAATGGGATTAATATATATTTATTATTAATATCACTTCATTGTCTATAGTTCCTTTTAGCAAAATGTAGTTCCCTGCTTGTTCTTTTTAATTAGATTTTTTTTTTGCTTTTTCTGTTTGAAATAATTTGCTACCCTGCCTTTTTTTAGTTCCACTTCTTTCTCTCTTTCCCCTCAGAATTCTGTTTTGCTTCTACCCACTGCCTTCTTTTATCTATCCTTTTTATCACTTCTCTTTTTATCTCTTTTCCTCCCCACTCTTCTATTTTTTTCTTGGGTAAGATAATTTTTTATTTCTATCTTTGAAACTATTTATTTGTGAATGAGGGATTGCTTGTGCCTCTACTAAGTACTTTTTTGTTGTTGTTTACTCATTTTTTCTACCTTATTTCTTTATTATGGACTTTATGTTAATGTTAGACTCTATTCTTGGATTTTGAGAAAAAGCACTGCCTCATCTCCCTCTTCAAGTACTATTATTTTCAAGCTAGTTCTAGGTTTCTGGAGGTTTTTGTTGCTTCCGAGTTCATGTAACATTGGGAGAGATGTGTCACTCTTCTCTTGATCTAAAGTCTGATCCTTGATTAGGAAGATCCCTTGAACCTTTTAGATTATAATCAATACTTCTCAAGGCTCTGAGCCCTCAGGACTAGAAATCAAAGAAGGTGTTGGACTCTGTAAGCAAAGCTGAATTGCAGTAGCACAAAAGAAATGTGAGATGCTCAAATTTAGACACTGTTCTCCATATCTTCATAATAGTTATTTGTACCCAACCTGGTACAACCATCTCAGCTTGTCTTGGTCTGATCAGGCACAGCTGAATACATTATACATTGAACCCAACATAGTGATGTCATTTTGATCTCCTTCAAGTACAAAGGACAAATAACTAACCATCTAATTAATTAAGGAAATTATGAAAGTATATTTACAAAATTGGAAGTACGCCCAAACCTGATATTCTGAGTGAATATTAGCCAAGTTCAATGGCTAGTGCTAGACATAAATCTGTTGTTGAAAGTTAGCATTTGTGCTATGTGTACATCTTTTAGAGCCAACACACTGATTGCTTACAATTGAGGTAGTGCTACATAATAGAAAAAAGAATGACCTTGGAAGTCTGTGCCATTTATTAGTTCTATGACTTAAGTCACTTTCTCTTTCTGAGGCCCTGTTTTCTTCATCTGTTAAATGGTAATGAAAACACATGAAACTATGGAACTTGTTTTTGTGAAGAAAGTCTTCTGTAGAAATAGAAGGCCTAGGAGGCAGCTGGGTAGGTCAGTGGATTGAGAGCCAGGCCTAGAGAGGGGAGGTCCTAGGTTCAAATCTGGCCTCAGACACTTCCCAGCTGTGTGACCCTGGGCAAGTCACTTAACCCCCATTGCCTAGCCCTTACCACTCTTCTCCCTTGGAGCTAATATTCAGTATTGATTCTAAGATGAAAGGTAAGGGTTTTAGGAAAAAAAAAGAAATAGAAGGCCTTTAGAAATGTAATGCATTATCATGCCTAGACTAATCTGGTGATTGCAATATTAGTTACTACTTTCCCATTTCTTTGTCCTTGAAACTTTTAAATGTACTAAACCAGATCTTTAAATGTACTAAACCAGATCTATAGGATGTGGGAGCCAGAAGGTCCTTCAGCATTGATTTAGATGTAGCCTGTTTTAGATGAGGACACTTGGGCCCAGGGAGGACAAGGACTTCCCAAAGGTTCTTATAGGTAATAAAGAGAATTTTTGTTCCATTTTTGTGCAGAATTTATCACTAAAAAACAAACCATGCTCCTAACTTTTAAAACTTTTCTTTTAAAAAATAAAGAAAAGGTTTGAAGTTCTTAGAATTTCCTTTACCAATCAGCATATTTTGATGGGAAATTATTTCTGACTAGAAGACAGAACTGATAAAAATAATTTGAAGTATGAATTGTTATTATGGTAACTCCTCCCTTTTTTTTAAGGGGGAAGAAGGTGGGGAGAGTTTATGAGATCTAACTATGCCCAAGATAATCCTAAACTAATGTGCCTTTTTTCTGGTAGGGATATGCATAAGAGGGAATCAGTGTTTTCTATTCTCCTTTTGGTCTCTGGGTGACTCTATTTTATGTATTTTTACTACTAGTGTTTCTCTATTTCTACTGATTCTCTTCCAATTAGTAGCTGCCCACCTTAAGAGAACATAATTAAGAGTTCTCTAGCTAGCTAGACGGAAAATAATTAAACAAATTGTAAAAATGGTCATAATGAATGAGCAATACATGACCATTAAGAAACCTGCAATATCCATATTCATGCCTGCACCTGGCTAAACAGAGGCCTGTTCTTCAGTACTTGGAATCACAGTGGTAGAGTTTAAGGAAGCCTTACAACACAGAACCTGTGGGACTGAAAAGGCCTTCAAACATAGAAAACTTGAACTGAAAGGACCTATAGCACAGAGAATGTTAGAACAGAGCACATGTTACTAGAGCAGCAAGAACATAGAAAGTGTTAGGAAGTAGGATGTTAGAACTAGATTACTTTTTAAAAGCAGAATGTCAGAACTCAGAATTAAAAAGGATTTTAGAAGCCTCTCCTTTTACAGATGGTCACCCTGAGGCTCAAAGGTCACACAGCTAACTAGTTAAATGGCTGGCAGGGGCCAGGAATGAACTTAGTTTGGTTGACCAAAGTCTAGTTTTCTTTCCAGCACACTATGCTTCACCTTATCTTCTGAAATTTTATCAAAATGGGAAAGGTGGTCCATAAGTTATATATAATCTCTGAAGCACAGTCTAATATTTTAGAGCCAGATTTCAGAAGTGCTAGACTGTACAAAACTCTAACTCAGAGATCAAAATTCATCAATATCAGTCTCATTATTAATAAATAGGATTTTTTAAAATTTGATTCTGTGATTTCACTGGCATAGGAAAGAAACTTCAATGCAAATCAGCAGTTGTTCTGCAATTTGTTTAGAGAATTGCTTCAGGCCTTTCTTAAGAAATGAAATGACTTGCCAGGGCAAGTGACAGGGCCAGTCAGTCCACTTGATACTTGATCATCTTGACTTGAAGCATAGGCTCTCTGTTTGGCAATTTGTAAAATTATGGAATTTAGAGATCATCATCAGAGATGATCAGAGAACAGTGGAGGTGGAAGGGATCCCATCCCCTAAGTCATCTAGCCCAGTTTCTACATTGATAGAATTATTTTACCTGTCTTGCCTCTCACTTACAAACATCTTTTTAGCAAAATCACTCTAATTAGAGGAGGTGGTCCTATGAGTCTTAAGAATATTATCGAATGTTAAGAAAAGATAGGCAGTATGAAATAGTGAATAGAGAATCAGCTTCAATATCAGGATAACAATATCAGGTGTTGAAATTCTTCTGCCTTTGAGAAATACTATCTATATTAATCAGTTAACCCTCAAAACATCACTTAACCCTTCTCTACATGGTCCTGTATAATTCTCTTTTGCTTTATGTTCTATAACAATTGCTGATCTATATTGGTAAAGAATGGTTACTTATGGGGAACTTCTTACTTTGACGAAATAACTAATCAAAATTTTTTGGCATTTTAGAGTGTTCAAAGATCTTTACAACCATAATATCATTTGGTTCTTAGGATAAGTCCAACTCTTTAGATAAGTGTTATAAGACTTTTGGGACACCCTGTACTCTTTTCTCTGCCTACTTTATATGAATCAAACCACTCTACAACTCCTTGCCATTATATGTACATACATGCATTATAGATACATACACATGTATGGCATAGATAACTTGTTCATCAAAGTCTGTTCCTGCATGAACCTTTCCCATGTTAATACTATCCTATTTTCTAACAATCTGCACTGTATAACTTAGCAACATGTAATAACAATATGTGCTGTGTGTGTGTATCATAAAACTATGTTCTTTGATAGTTATTGATCTGTGACCTCTCCAGTGTAGATTCTTTAATAATATAGGTTTTACTAGTACACATACATACATACATACATATATATATATATATATATGAAGAGGGGTGTGTTTGTGTGTGTGTTGTTCTTTAATATTTTGTAGCTATGAGAGTAGCATTAGAACTATTCATCCATTATGTCTCACATGATTATACCTACTTTTTCAGTCCTTAATGATGTTTTGTCTTCTCATATATAATCATCGTTGGTTATATACCATAGCCTTACTGCTTCCATAGTGCATGAATGAAAAAATATTTCTTAAGTACTTCTGTACTAAGTGGTGGAGATATAACTAAGGGGGGGGGGGAGAAATAATTCATGCTCCTAAGGATTGCCCCTAATTGGGGGAAATAATACATATAAGAAAGTTCAGCTTGTAGAGCTTATGAAAGAGTCTAGAAGTCAAAGAATACAGGAATGAGACAGATGGCAAGGTCCAAAAGTCTTATGATTACATAAGATGACCATGCCAAAGGACTGTAGGGCATAGAAGCAGGTCAGATCATAAGGCCTAGAGAATCTCTGGAGGCAGTGTTAGGACAGATGTTAAGGTCTGGTGGTCTACCATCTTATCAGAAGGATTAGAGCTATTTAACTACCATCTTAGTCAAAACCTTTTAAGAACAAAGCATCCAAGAAATAGCAAGAAGGCAAAAGAGGAGTAGGGTACCCCCCAAGGGGTCTCAGTTCTTCCTGTCATCTAACAACCAAAGCTGATAGAAAAAGTGAACTGAATAAGGTAAGGGGCTAGGCTAGTGATGGTAAAACTTTTAGAGACCATGTGCCCAAACTGCAACCTTCACCTGTATGTGAGCCCCAAACCCACATTACCTCAGGTACAGGAGGGAAAAAGCACTCCCATTGGGCTGCTGGGTAGAGGGGTTGGTTATGTGAGAAATGTCCTCAGGCACACATGGAAAGAGGGAGGGGAGTAGCCCCCTCCAGCCTGCATGCCACAGGACTAGAGCAATCTCAGCAGTGGTGGTTTTTCTTACTACCATCCTACTTTCTCTGATGGTTTACAGTGCATGTTTTTTTTTGTTTGTTTGTTGTTTATTTGTTTGTTTGTTTTTAAACCCTTACCTTCCATCTTGGATTGGTTTCAAGGCAGAAGAGTGGTAAGGGCTAGGCAATGGGGGTTAAGTGACTTGCCCAGGGTCACACAGCTAGAGAGTGTCTCAGGCCAGATTTGAACCTAGGACCTCCCCTCTCTAAGCCTGGCTCTCAATCCACTGAGCTACCCAGCTGCCCCCTTTTTGTTTGTTTTTACTGTGCATCTTTCTAGTGACCTTTTGATCACTTCCAATTTTGATTCCTCTGACATTGTTTTATTCCTTGATTTATAGTCACATAATATTTCTAGAATGGGTATGTGTATATAGCACAGGTGATACATACTTCATGTATGATTATACCTATATATTACCACCTTATTGTTTAATGTGTTTATGTCTTATCTCTCCAATTAGTTAGTACCTACTAAATATTTATTTAGTTGATTGGATGGAGAGGTGTCTCAAGATCATAGTGAAAGCATTAGAGATATTTAGCCTGGAGAAGAGATTAAGTAGCTATCTTTTAAGTATTTTAATAGCTGTCATATAGAAGAAGGATTGGGTTTGTTCTCCTTGGGCTCATGTAGGAAAATTAGGAACAATGGGTAGAAGTGATAGAAAAGCTAATTTGGCATAGAAAGGACATGAAAAGGAAAAACTTATGTATAACTGGAATCTAAAAATGGAATGGCCTCCTTGGGAAACAGTGGATGCCTTCTTTCCAGAGGTCATAGTAGAGGTTAAATGTGATGTGCATCTGTGTGTGTATTTCAGAGATAACACAGAGAGATTCCTTGTTCAGGTAGGACTAGATGGCCTCTGTGGTGCCTTCTAGTTTGGAGATTCTGTGAAATAATTGTCAAGTCCTTTGTAAACTTAAGTTCATATTTTTTCTTATATTCTTATATGAATATGCACAGAATTATCCAAGTTCATATTTTTAACATGTTAAAGATTATCAAGTATCTCTGACTTAGTGAGGAAATGATGGCAGCATAAAAAAGTATCTCAATTTACATTTTTACAATACATAAAGCCGTTGTGCTATGTATGGTAAATAATATATCTTAAATATGTTCTAAATACAGAGCTGTTATAGCCCTAACAATACTTAGTGAAGAAATTGCCTTCCTATGATAGGCCATAGTGACTCTGGAAAAATTGTTGTACTTAATTAATACATGTTTAATATACCCAAAACCTATAATTGACTTTGTATCTGGTGACTTCTTAGTCTTTTGTACCGTCCAGGAAAGCATTTTCTTCCCTGTTTTAAAATTAATTTGATTTTGTAGAAAGACAAAAACATGTTATTTAGAACTTCTGTATTTTAAATTTTATAATATTCAAAAAATATCCTAGAACATAGATTATTAAACCATAGGATGGTAAAACTGAATGTTGAAATATAGAATAGTCACCTGGATTATTGCAGTAGACAACTGATTGATTTCCCTGCTCTCTTTCCCCTTTCCAAGTCATTCTTACCTAACAAAATGACTTTCCTAAAGCACAGGTGCAACCATGTCTTTCCCTTCTTCAGCAATCCCCAATGGCTCCCTATTTCTTCTATAGTCAAAATTAGGCTCCTCTTTTTGGCATTTAAAAGCCCTTCACAACTTGGTTTCACATTGCTTTCCAGCTTTATTAAATTTTCTTCTTCATGTTTCAACATACCAATCACACTGGCCTGCTTCCTGTTTCCTCTCTCATCACTGTGCTTTCAACAAGCCTGTCCTACGAGGCATAGAGTACATTTCTTACTTCCACTTTTTAATACTTAGTTTCTTCCAAAGTTATGTCACATACCACCTCTTTCATGAGACCTTTCCTGTTCCTTCCATATGAGCTAATGCTCCCCAATTGCCTTTTGTTTATTTTGTAGATATCTTCTATATTCTTATAGCATATATGTACATTTTGCTCCCCTTACTTTTATGGAAGTTGAGGGCAAGAAATATCACATTTTTAACTTTGTATCCCTTGTGCCTAATATAATAGCTGGCATATCCTAGGTATTTCCTAAATGCTTATTGATTAAGGTTATCTGGCTCATCCTCAATTGCTAAATAAGAAAACCAAGGCCAAGAAAAATTGCATGACTTGTCCATGGTCAAATGATTTATTTCTAGCAGGATCTAAGCATCTGGGCTCTTTCTGCTGCACTGAATTGCTATCTGCATTTGGAAGGAAAACCTTAATTACTAAATCACACAGAAAACTGCCTAATTTAATAGAAAACTATTTATTCTGTTCTTTTTAAAATCTATTTTTATAGACAAACTCATTTGAACAAAGTAAATTTTCTTTGACATTTCAATTAAAACTCATTCTTGTTGGGTTATTTTTCAATTAAACATGAAAGATAGAGAAATTGATGCAGCAGGGTTGGTTCTTCTTACAGATTTGGGTAATTCTTACACTGACTGGCAGACTGTTTCTAGACAGTAATAATTTGCCCCTGTTCTGGAATTCCACACTCTTCTTGCTTCCTTTCATTACATTAGCCAAAGTTCTGTGAGATGAGACATTTGCCGTCTTAAGACTTCCTGCCAGGGGTTCAGACTTTGTATTTCTGACATTGAATCTGTCGTGTTCCTGAAGCTACTTAATTAGAAACACATTCGTTACACAGTATGCTGGGGAGAGGTTGGACAGCAGAACCCAGTCATATAAGGAAGTTTGAGCATTTGTACAACTGGCATTTTAAACTAATAGTTTATGCTTTAAGAGGAAAAATAAAATATATCATCAGACAGTCCCTTACCCCTGGAAGGCCTCCATTACAGAAGTTGAATGTGTACAGAAAAAAGTTAGATACCTTATTTGATTCATTAAAAAGTTTTAGATTAAATAAAAAGGAAAAATCATTTTCAGTTTCATTATAGTATATGATTCTTTTCTATTGCTCTGAGGAAAAAAAAAAAACCCAAAGCATTCTGGGGGAATGATTCCCAATCAGAGGAGGTTCCATAAGGGCCCTGTTTCCATCCTTTTGAAATAGTGCTGTAGAAATTTGTAGACATTGGCCCGAGAAGAGTGTTTTATACTCTGAATGGAATTGTTTTAGTTTGACATTTAATTTATTATTTAAGGGGTTCAGGTTCTGTTTTTTGTGTAAAGACTTGTTTTTTATCTGTGTGCAGCTGTAAATTGATGTTGTTGTTTGGATAATAACAGTAACAGCTCCAATTTTTGCAGTGCTTTATAGCTTACAAAATCCTTTCCTCCCAATTTTATAGACGAAGAGACTGAGGCTCAGAACAAGAATAATGATGATGATGAATCCCATTTCTCTAATAATTTTCAAACCAGAAAGCAGCAATCTTGCCACACACCCTGCAAAATAGGTGGTTAAAAAAAAAGATTCTTTTTGCATTTTATAAATTAAGAAACTGAGGCTAAGATTGACAACAAGAGTTCCCATTTCAATATCACTTTACAACTTAAATACCTTCCTCACAATATTCCTATTAGGTAGTTAGTATTGTTAAGTATTATTATTTCCATTTTATAGTTAGGTGAACTGAAAATTGTTGAAGTGACTTATTGGAAATGAGGCTCCATTTCTTTTTGCTATATTATCCTGCCCTTTTTGTGAAAGACTTGTATCTAGGTAAGAATTCAATATCCATATAATATTAAGATAAACAGTCAGTTTGTTGTGATTGAAGGCAGTTACGTTCCATATACGTAGGTGTTTATAATTATTGTCCGCAAACAGTGGTTTTTTTAATTTTTTTGAGGAAAGCATAAATTTGACATAGACCAGCTTGTAGAGTAGGATTGTCTCTAGAAATGGGTTAATAAAACTTGAATAATAGAGCCCTATGCTATCCTTTCTTCTGCCAGCTTGAATTTCTAGTCTCAGCTTGTTTTACTCTTTGTATAGGATCTGGGGCTAGTACTTTCTTTAAGAATGTAATTTAAACTCTCCAGATCTGTTTTTCCACCTAAAAATAAACATACTAGATATTCTATAAGGTCTCTTCACCTTTCTTACTTCCTATACTCCTAACATTTTATTTTCTAAGGTTCCTTCCAAATTCTTATATTCTAAATTCTCAGTCTATGATAATGTCTCTTCCAGCCATAACAATTAATATTTTAAGTTCTTTTGTGTGCTAACCTTCTGTGTTCAAACTTTATCTTCAATTCAACAATCATTCAAACATTTTTAAGTGCTTTTTTTGACCAGAAATTCCTTCCAGGGCAATCTGGAATTATACCCAAAGGCTTTAGGCTTTAAATGACTGGCTGCCCTTTGATCCAGCCATATCACTGCTGGGTTTGTACCCCAAAGAGATAATAAGAAAAAATACATGTCCAAAAAATATTCATAGCCACGCTCTTTGTGGTGGCAAAAAATTGGAAAATAGGGGATGCCCCCTAATTGGGGAATGGCTGAACAAATTGTGGCATATGTTGGTGATGGAATACTATTGTGCTCAAAGGAATAATAAAGTGGAAGAATTCCACGCGAACAGGAATGACCTCCAGGAATTGATGCAGAATGAAAGAAGAACCAGGAGAATGTTGTACACAGAGACTGATATACTGTGGTACAACCTAATGTAACAGACTTCTCTACTAGCAGCAATGCAATAATCCAGGACAATTCTGAGGGACTTATGAGAAAGAACTCTATCCACATTCAGAGGAAGAACTGTGGGAGTAGAAACACAGAAGAAAAACAACTGCTTGATCACATGGGTCGATGGGGATATGATTGGGGATGTAGACTCTAAATGATCACTCTATTACAAATAATAATAATATGGAAATAGGTCTTGATCAACAATACTTGTAAAACCCAGTTGAATTGTGTGTTGACGTAAGGGAGGGTGGAGGGAAAGAACATGAATCATGTAACTATGGAAAAATCTTCTAAATTAATTAATTAAATTTTTTAAGAATTTCAAAAATATTTAAAAATAATGTTTATAAGGAAAAATATTGGACACAAAGGAATAAAGTTTTATTAGAAACCACAAAAAAAAATGAAATTCCTTTCCGCACTAATATTCTATTAATCCAGAAGCTAACACTTGGTGAGAGCTCTTGCCTGGACTGTTGAGTAAGAATGTTCATCTGCTTGCAACAATCCAGGCTATGGTTAGGCTCCAAATGAGCAGTGAGTGTTCCATATTCAGTATATATTTACTAAACACCTAAGATGTACCAGACATTATGGCACATATTTGAAATAAGGATACAAGGATAAAAACAACTCAACCTGTACCTTCAGGAGCATGTAGTCAGTCAATCAGTTAAACACCTACCATATGCAAGACATTGTCCTAAGTACTGGGAATACAAAAAATAGTTTCTTCTCTAAAGAACCTTACAATCTAATGGTGGAAACAACGTGGAAACAAATTTCAACAAAGCAATATATATATATGTATATATATATATATATATATATGTATATATAATAAATAGGAAAGGCACTAGTACATTGAGAAGGTTTCCACTAAAATATGGAATATTAGTTGGGACTTAAAGGAAGCCAAAATGTCAGTAGTCAGAGCAGAGGAGGAAAAGAATTTCAAGCATGGGAAAATTTTTCTTTCCAACCAGAGAAAATATCTAGAGATAAGAGATGGAGTGCCTTGTTTGTAGAATATCCAGGAGGTAAGTGTCACTGGTTTGAAAAGTATATATGATTCAGAGAGTAAGGTCCAAGAAGAGTGGGAAGGTCAGATGGAACTAGGTTATAAAGGACTTTAAATGCCAAATAGACCATAAAAAAAATTATTCTGGGGGCAGTAAGGAACCCTTGAACCCATCTCAGGGTATGGATCCAAGGGCAACTGACTGTGTGACTTACAGAAAAACTCTTGACTTACCACATGCTGAGTATGCTCCTCCACCTCCTTACCCCACATAGGGGAGGGAGAAAGCACTCCCATTGGGTTGTGCTGGGCAAAGGGGCAGGGGATATGAAAAAATATCAGGTGCAGTGGAGAGGGGAGGGGAACAGTTCCACCCAAGTCCCTCTGCCTTTTTAGTAATTGACTCTGGATTAGGGAGGGGGGCCGTGTGCCCACAGAGAGTGCTCTATGTGCCACCTTTGACACCTGTGCCAAAGGTTTGCCATCACTGCCATGGCGCAAGTTCCCAGACAAACTCCAACCTACAGGAAGAATGGGGTGGGGTTATCTTGTAGAGGGGACCTTGAAGAGAAATGGATGGGGGAGGGGGTGGGAAATCAGCTTTACTAATTTACTATTACCTTGAGTTATTAAAAACTATTAATAATTTGAGAATAACACACTGATTTCTAACTCCACACATTAGTAACTTTGTAGAGAGTAGTTTAGATCAGAAGGAGGATTGTAAGAGGTTTAGAAGAAAGTGAGACGAGAGAAAGTACAGGCATTTACTATAGACCACCTTTTTGAGGAGTTTAGCTACAAAGGGCAGAAGAGATAGGACAATAGAATAGATGGAAGGATCAGGTGAGAGTCTTGTAAAGAGATGGATGAAGTTACTTCATCTCACTGGGCTTGTTTACTGATCTGTAAAAGAAGGTTGGATCAAACCATCTCAAACTTTATAACTGAAAGATTCCTTTCAGTTTACTCAATTGTAAAAAGGCTAAATCTAGTGATCCAAAAACACACACGCATAGCTGTGTTATTCATTAGATCACAGTGCATAGAAGCTATCGTTACACAGAGAGATCTAAAAAAAAGTCTAGGGTGGTCAGGAGGAGCCCTTTTAACTGGGATTGTCCAGGAAAGTTTCATTGAGAAGGTGGTACCTGTGCAAGACCTCAATGAGTGCAATAATGGAAGATATAACCCTTTTCCCATTCCAGCTTGTGGTTAATTCCTGCATTTCAAGCCTTGTTACTCAACTGCCATTTTTATTACAGGCGTGTGCTATCATTCCCAGGCTGCAAACATTTTGAAAATCCCTGTGAAGCTTCTCAGCTCGGGAACATAATGTCATATTAGGATTTTTGTTGTGAAAGAAAATGTAACTGTGCATACGTTTATTAAAACAGTTTTTCTGCAAATATTTAACCGTCTGTAATTTTCAGGCGGATGCAACAGACATTAAAACAGCTGTTTGTCTTTGTTTCTCTTCACAGTGCTCCCATGCCCTACCTCATAGGAATACATTTAAGTCTAATGGAGGTAAGTTGGCTTGCTTTCTCTGGAAATTTCTTGCTCTGTGGTTTGGTTTCCTCCTGTTTCTGCATGGCATCAGAATAGACTGGGTATCTGTATTCACAACTTAACATATGGGAACTCATACAAGCAACACCTCAGGCTCTGTCCTCCTCCCTTGATGACAGAGCTGAGCATTCAGCTAAGATTCTTTCCCACTTGGTTATTGTTTTCTGTCTTTCATTCATTTGGGGAATGGTAAATTTTCTCAGGTGAGGCTCCAGGGACTTGGAGGGCAGAAAAGGTCTTCAGGGAATATTCCAAGCTTTGGGCAAATACTAGTCCACCTGCCTTTAATAAAGAACCAGCTTGTGCATTCTCCTCTTGTAGCCAAAATCTCGACTTTACAACTGAAAGGATAGAACCATTGACTTTTAGAGTAAGGGACATTTAAACATAATGCTAGAGGTGAAAGAAACTTTAGAACATAAATCTTATAATGTTAAAACTAAAGTAAACCAAGGATGGTAATGATCAGAGCTAGAAGCTACCTTAACATTTGTGGTATAACCAAAAACATTTCCAACTTGGTGTTAAGAGTACTGAAGTTCCTATCCCTACTCATCTATTTGACATTGTTATTCAGAAAGGCTAATGAGGTCATCTGATCCATTCTCCTCATTTTAGAGATGAGAAAATAGGGACCAAAGGAAGTTAAATTTCATGCTTTGGGTCAAATAAGTGACCACGTCAGGACTCAAACCTGTCAATCTCCTGTGCTTTCCTCCTCTTCATGCGTCCTCAGCTTCTGCACTTATATCATTTGGGTAGGGACATTGCATGCCCATAGAGTTCTTTTTGCTGTATATTAGTCTCTGAGAGCAAAGTTCCAGGCTTGCCTTTTTTTTCACAGAGGAGATGAGTTCTCAGGGGAGGGGAGAATAGGAAACTGCTTCTCCCAGTGGTAAAGCTTTTCTTGTCTTGAAGGAAATGTGGCCTCTTCTTTTCTGTTCAATTCACTCTAGGTCAACTGGGACCACCTGCTTCTTCACTATTTGTTGCACACAGTGCTATTGTGCTTACGAAACGAAAAGAGTTGGTTATCAGAAAACCTGTTGGTTTGACATTGAGAATCTCGATCAAAATAGACCATTAAAAATCTGCTCCAATTTCTAAATTGACAGGCTGGCCATGTGGCTCCCACATTCTGTTAACTCTGCCTTTCTGTCATCACCCAGCCCTGGGTATATAAAGTGTAGGGTTTATGGACTGTCACAGATTATGTATTCAGATTGTATTGTACTGAACTTTTTTCTTTTCGGTCTTTTGATTTCTAAGAGCTCAGGTGGAATCAAAGCTACAGTAAAAAGAATATCATTAAGAATTTGAGTGAAAAAATATTAAAAATTAAAGAATTTAAAAGACACCCTCTGGTCATAAGATTTAGTGTTTAATGAGGTCTTTGGATTCATCTAATCCAGCTCCTTCTTTTTCCAAATGAGAAAATTCAGGCCCACAGATCGAAGTCACTTACCTCTGGTTATATAAACAATAAATAGCAGAATTGCTCTTCAAACTGAGGTCTCTTGATTCTAAGTCTAATATTTTCCTTCTATGACACAATGATGAATCATTGAATCTCAGAGCTAAAAAGGACCCCAGAGTGCATCTAGTAAAACCCCTCTCTGAGCAAGAATCCTCTCTTATTTCCCAGGAAAATATTTGGGTCATTCTGTCTTTGGGCTGAACTTATTGTTAAATTATTAAGCTGACATGCTTCTTTAAAATTTACTAAACACATTATTCCCAAGTCTACCATTGGAATCAAGAAGAGCAATTTTAATCTCTCTTTTACAAGATAGATATCCAAAGGTAAAAACCATATCTCCTCTAAGTCTTCTAGAGGGATAAATGGCATAGTAGGAAAAGCTCAGGACTAAGTTTGAAGACATATTTCATCCCAATCTCTGCCACTCACAAAATGCATGAACTTAGACAAGTCACTTGTCCCTATCTCTTTGGCTTCAATTGCCTCATCTGTAAAAAGAGAGAGTTGGATTAGATGATTCTTAGGATCCCATCCACTTATAACATTCTGTGAGTCTCTTTACAACTTCATACAATCTGGCTCCAACCATCTCTTTAATTTTATTGCCCCCTATTCCCTTTAATATTCTTGAATTTCCAACTGAAGAGGACTCACTCATTAACATCTTTTTTTTTTTTCCTTCCTGTGTGTACACTACCCAGTGAAATATTTTTGTATATTTGGAATCTAAACCCAACCCCCACAAAGACCTCTTCCTCTTGTCAATTCCAATCCATCCCCCAAAGCCCTTTTTTGGACACTGCCTCCTTTGGGGAAGCCTTCCCTAGTGTTTCCATTTGGAGTTGATCTCTCTGTCTTTTGAACCTCACACATTGTAATTGTTATACATATTTATCATGTTCTGTGTTATATTAGCTAAGTTTCTTGAGGGCAAGGGATCATTCCTTATTTTATTTTTGCATATCTAACATCATTATTCATTGCACATTATAGGTTCTTGGTAAATTGTTATTGAATGAATGAATGAAGGTTTTTGTTGCTATTCCCCAGAAAGCATAAAGAGAGAAGATTCATCCTCTCTTACACTGTCATTCTCACTAGCAGTTCAGCAAAGGATTTAAAAAGACTTATTTTTGACTGTCTTGTTAATTCTTCTCAAAAGCTATAGGCACCTTATTATGCCTTTGCATATGTGCCAGAATTTTTTTAAACTTCAAAATGAATGTGGCAGATGTTCATAAAAGTTTAGAAAAAGCTAAACCATGAAGAGACTTTTTAACCATTTTTATGACTCTCAAAATTGTTGTTGAGAATGAAACATGAATTGTGATTTCTTATAACTTGAAAACAGATCATATACGGGTAGAGGCTTCATTTATCACTAGCCTAGTAGATATTTTATTATAAATTAAATGTTCCCCTAGGTAACAGCTAGGTGGTGTAGTAGATGGAACAAAGTAAATCGGGGGGAAAAGTTAACTTTCTGGCTCAGACACTTAATAGCGATAATACTCTGAACAAGTCACTTCACTTCCCTCATTCTCAGTTTCCTCACCTATAAAATGGGGATAATAACAGCAACTACCTCTCAGAATTGTTATGGAGGACCAAATGAGATAAAATACGTAAAAGTGTTTTCCAAACCTTAAATACTATAAAACCATTAGCACTGGAAAACTCTTTGGAGATCATCTAGTGCAACCTTACAATGTAATAACCTTCCAACAAATTCTCTTTCTCCCTTACTTGCCTTTACTTGTATATAAGCATTCTTTCTTCCACTCTCCTTTCTTCTCTGCTCCTTAGCTCCTCCCCACTGCCTTGATCTGCATCTTTCTCCTTCTGCCTCCTTTCTTTCTCCTTCTCATACATGTTCACACTCCCTTTAATTTTAAAATGCATTTTTGTCATGTAAGAAGAGACTAATTCTGGATAAAGATAACTGTATAAGGAGAATTCATGGTACTTTCTTCCATAAACATAGTATGTCATTATTGATTTCTATGAACAGAAATCCTAAACATGGCCATTGGTGAATAAGGAGTTATATTTTAAGATTATCAACTTTGTGGTCATCAGAAAAGTATTTTATTGTCCTACCAGCTTGTAAGCTCCCTGATGAAAAGTGCTGTCTATTTCTCAAATTTTGTATTTTCCCCAGTGCCTAGTGTAATGGCCCATATCTATCAGGGAGTTAATATATGTTGAATTCAAATTTGAATTCCTTGAAAGAAAACACGGTCTTGAAAATTATATTTTCTTTATATTGGTTCCATCTCTAATAGATGCCATTCTAGCAGATGTACAGAAATCATACAATATACAAAAATATGAAAATAATGTTACCTAAGCCATATGAGTACCTTAAGAGACAGAGCTCCTTTTAAAGGAAATTACACACTAGCATTCTTTATAAAAATCAGTGGTATTCTGAAATTGTCTTGTAATGGTTAGCCTACTTTAATAATTCGTGAAAAGTAGAGTTGAAGAAAGGGGATATAGGAATATACTAACTTGTGGGACAGGAGTCTTAGGGTCATACTCTTGTCTATGGCACAGATATATTGTATGACTTTGAGTCACTTCTGGGCTTCTGTTTCCTAGGCAATACAATGAGTGTGGCACAGAAGCAAAAAAAATGTTTTAATTCAGGCTTACAGTGAATTAATAGAAGCAGTGACCAGCACAGTAAGGGGATTGTGCTACTGTGCTCTTCCCTGGGCATAACCTGTCTGATGTGCTTTGTTCCCTGATGGGTACCTTATTTTAGAAGGAAGAAGCACAACATATTCAGAGGAAGGTGGCTGGGTGCCACCCAGAGATCATTTGAATGCACTTGGAATGTTTAATGTTGGAGAAGAGAAGACTTAGAGGCTGACTCAATTTATTTGAAGGGCTATCATCTCAGAGGGGTTTTATTGTTTTGCTTATCCCCAGAAGACAAAACCAGGAGCTGTGGGAGGATGTGGCCAAGGTAGATTAGGTTTGATGTAAGGAAAAAACTTCCTAACCAAAAGAGCAATACAAAAGGGAAGGAACTACTTCAGAAGGTTGTCAACTGAGAGTACTTCAATTGAGGCTGAATGACCAAAGAATTCTGATTCAAATATGGATTGGTCTAGGTAACCTTTGAAGTCTGTTCCAATTCTGATTGATTGAATTCTGTGACCTTTAAGGTCACACTAACATTCTGTGCTCTGTTTTCTTACATTCTGTATTTTTAGGTGTCTTCTAACTCCAACATTCTATGTTTTAAAGTTCTTTTTTGGCTCTAACATACTGTTTCTGAGTTCTCTTCCAATTTAAAAAAATTATGTGTTCTATGATGGTATTTTCCCTTCGGTCCCTTTTTATTTTCTAAGATATGTGCTCGTAAGTGTAATTCTCTCAACTTGGTATTCCAAAATCAGAGTTCAAATGACCCTTTTGATGCTGAGGAGGTAGGAGTTTTTATTAAAATTTTATTTTTGAGTGTTAAAGTACTTTACTATGTTCTTTCTTTCTCCTTATCCTTTCTTTCCCACCCTTCTCACTTATATTCTCGTTTTTCACACCCCACCTGAAATATTTGAATTTGGCTTTTTGCATTAACCTATTCTTAGCAATGGTGGGTGTAGGAGGTTCACATGGGAACAAAACCCCAGGGCCCCTCAGTGCTCCCAAGAAATATATGATTAATTCCACAGGGTTCTCAGAATAAATTGGTCTCTTTCCCATCACTAATTATAAGATTGTGCTTAAAGCTGAGAGTTCATGTAAATCTAAGTTTAGAGAATAGACCTTTAAATGTATTTAATAGGTATAAAATAAAATCTAGAGTGCCATTGTAGTGCCTCTGTAACCCCATCAGTGTGGGTGCTCTTTCCAATGGGATAGAACTTAACGTGTTCACACCTTTGCTTGATGTAGTCTTCTCTCAATTCCTCCCCAAAGGTTCTATGCAGAGGACTTCTCAATCTGTTCTTATTGAGAGGTAACCAGTGGAGTATATTGGCTCCTCCTGTTATCCTTTGCCCTCACAATGTGACTAACTCATCTGCTTTGATGATTGCATACTTTGTTGATGCTTTTTATACAATTTATGTGCAGGTGTTTGATTTCCAGTTGAGTGATTTGCAATTTTCAATTCTTCAGAGATTGATAATCTATGTCTCCCAGCATATATCCTCACAAGAACATTAATGTTAAGAAGATGGATCTTTGTTTCAGAGAGAAACTTGGAATACTTAAAACACTAGAATAATGGAATCTTGAGGTTGAAAAAGACTTTAGCTAGCACAACTCCTGTTTAAGCAAGGATCTCATCTACTGCTTTTCTGGCAAGAAGCTACATAGTGTCGGATTCAAGACCTTTCAGGGATAGTGAACCTATTACTTTCTGATGTCACCTATACTACTTTGGGAACATATAAAGCTGAAGTCTTGCCTCCTGTAATTTATAGCTATTCCTCTTAGCCATGTACTCTGGTGCCAAACAACATGTCTAATCCCTCTTTCCTAAGATAGCCCTTCAGATATTTGGAGACAGCTATAATGCGCCACCTACATCTCTTTTTTTTCCCTCTTGTTGTTCAGTCTTTTCATTTGTGTCTGACTCTTTGTGACCCCGTTTGGAATTTTCTTGGCAGAGATAACAGAATGGTTTGTCATTTCATTGTCTAGCTAATTTTACAGGTGAGAAAACTAAGGCAAACAGGGTTAAGTGACATGCCCAGAATCACACAGCTAGTGTATCTGAGTCTGAATTTGAACTCAGGAAGATGAGTCAGCCTGGCTCTAGGGCAAGCATTCTATCCCCTGTGACATGTAGCTGCCATAGGGTAAATATCTATGATTTTTTTTTCAGGGATTCTTATACAGAGTGGAATTCTGTTCTTTGACAGTCTCTCTGGATTTGTCATGAGAAGTCCTAGTTCTCAATGATTATTCTCCACTTATTATCTGTGATCAAGGATGGCTTCCTGAAAGAATTGGCAAGCCCAAACCCTGGTAGAAAAATCACGATTGCTTATTAACAGAGAAAGAAAGCAACATTTTTCAGTCTCTCAAAAAAACTAGTTTTTCTGTCAAATGAACCAGCAATGGTACAACTAGATCATGTTTCGCTTCTTTAATTTCAAGAATCTAGGTCTCTGTGTTGGGTTGTAGATTTTTGTTATATTTATTTTTTAAATAGTTTAAGAAAAAGTGAACAAAAGCCTTCCATTTTCATTTTTTCTCTAGTTTTTCTTCTTAGTAGGACTTCACAGCTAGATATTGGTAAATTGTAGTTCCTGTTAGCAAATGCTTGGATTAATTCAAAACACAGAATAATTGCATTCAGGTAGAAATTGCACTTTTTATATAGATTCTGAGAATAGCTAGGAAATTGTAGACAGTGTGGACATACTTACCAGGTCATAGTTATGGTCCAATAATGCTCTATAAATGTTGGGCCATTTATATAGGAGGCATCAAGAAATAGTAGAAAGAACCCTGGAACTAGAGTCTGATGATAGTGAGAATATACCATTAGAAAAGGCCTCCTTACCTATGAAACGAAGATAATAATATCATACTACTTATATGTGCTGGGGACATATGACAAAATGAAATGTTAAAAGGGAAGTCTTTTCTTTTTATTAAAAAATTTAAGTAGCAAAAATCCAACTTTCCCTCCCACTTCTCTCCACCCTTACCCTATCCCTCCCCTATCATTGAAAAAGAAAGATTAATTGTTGTGATGTATATGAATGATTAAGCATAACAAAATCCCACATTGGGTTATGTTAAAAAAAAAATGTGTGTCTGCACTCTGAGCCCTTCGCCTTTGTGTACATTTCCCTTTTTATGTAGCATATAAGAGTTATATAGCATGCTACATTATGAATCCTTTGGAATCATAACTGATTATTGCACTGATCAAAATTCTTAAATCTTTCAGTGTTGTGGTCTTTACAATAATATTTTTATTATAAAGGTTGCTCTTCTGGTTCTATTAACTTTGTTCTGCATCAGTTCATACAAATCTCAAGGGAAATCCTTTATGATTTTTTTTTCATTAAAAACATCTAGGGTAATAGGGCCTCAACATGACAAATTTTTTTTATTTAACTGAAAAACTCAATATCACAAACATAGACATATTGGTTTGGAGTCATAGGCCTTGAATCTCATCTTGATCTATTCATAGGACTTGAAACCACATCCTTTCCTCTCTGAGCTAGGTTCCTCATTTGTAAAATGGAGATTTAAAAAAATCCACTACATTATTGGGTGGTTGTAATTACTCCTGGATATACTTTTCTCTCTTAGCTTTCAAAATTCTGCTCTCTCTTGCTTCTTGTCCTTCCCTCTTACTCTTCCTTCTCTTTTTTCTTTTCTGGATCATCAGCCAGCTCTCCCCTCATAACTATGAGTGATCTCATCAGTTTCCATGGATCCAATTACCATCTCTATGCAGATGACTCCAGATGAATTTGTTGAACACTAACTTCTCTCTTAACCTTCAGTCTCATATCTCCAACTCCCTACTTGATATTTCAAACTGGATATCTCAAACATCTTAAACTCAGTATGTCCAAAACTGAACTTATTGTCTTTCTTCAGAAAATTTCTTTTTCCCAGCAGATGTAAATCTGTTTTCCATTGACACCAGTTTCCTTGCCATTCTTTGTATGCAACACTCTACTTCTCCTGGCTGTGAATTTTCACTAGCTATTGCTTTGTGCTTGGAACTGTCCATCTCCCTATCTTTGCCTGCAAGCCTCCCTGGCTCCCATCAGGTCTCAGGTGAAGCCCCACTCCTGCAAGAAGTCTTTCCCAGTTTTCCTTAATCTTAGAAATTTTCTTCTGAAATTATCTCCTACTCAGCCTGTATATGTCCTGTTTATACAGAATTGTTGCCATATTATCACTTCCATTAGACTGTGAACTCCTTCCTCAAGAGGAGGGACTCTTTTTTTTTGTCTTTCTTTATAATAATTTTTAGAGTAGTGCCTGCCTGAGTAGTTCAAGAGTTTTAGTAGCTCTTATTGACTCAAAAATGAAATACCAACTCCTTGTCTGGGCAATGGATCACAGCCTAACTTTTCATGTTAACTTCACATTAATCAATCTCATGTACCACACATTCCAGCCAAACTGACCCATTAACTGGTAAGCAAATTTGGAATTCTATCTCCCATCTCTATTCCTTTGAAGAAGCAGTCAGTCCTTAATATCTGCAGTGCATATGTTCTACCATTTCTTAGAGAATTCCTCACTTCCTTCAAGGCCCATCTCCAATGCTATCTTTTTTGGTGAACATTTCTTGATCTGTCTTCTACTCCTACCTACTCTCACTCTCCTCAAGTTTTATTTATTTATCTGTCTCATTGATATAGCCTATAGCCCACTGTCTCCAAGAAGAATATAAATTCCTTGAGCAAAAACTGGTTTTTTTTTTCCTTAGTATCCCAAGTATCTAATGTAGGATATTACATCTAGGATCATAAATCAAGGCTTCATCATCCATCAAAAGTTTGACTCAATCTTATTTTACCGTTGAGGAAACAGAGGCCTAGAAAGTTTAATTGACTTACCCAAAATCATAGATAGTAAGAGCCAGAGGTAAAATATGAATCCAAGCCTTCTGACTTAAAAATTCATACTCTTCCCATTATCTACACCTGTGCTTAATAAATGCTTTTTGAAATAAATTGAGTTATAAAACAGATGTCTTTATAGGAGGTACTATGTAGATGTGAATTATTGGTAATAATTGTTGTCATCACTACTCATATCAGTAACTAATGGTGTTACAATAATAAGTCACATACAAGTAGTAACAAAAAGTAACATGGTTATTCCTGGAAAATGGCACAAAAGTAAAAAACACAAATGTTGTTATATTAAATCTATGGGAAATAGGGGGCAAGGTTCCCAGGACTGCCAAAAACTGTAATCTTTTGTGGCTGAGTGCAGCTTGCAGACATTCTGGCATGAGGTTTATCTGTCACCTTTATTTTCTTACCAAGCCACATCACTGACATTGCACACTTGAACTTAGAGCCCAAGGGACTTGGCACTACATTGAAAATATGCAGTAAGTGCACTGGGAGCTCTTAATAAGTTAAGGTGAACAAGACTACTGAAGTGCTTATTAGGATACCAGTCTGTCTACAAACGTGTATGCATTACAACTATCATTTTTTTTCTCTCTACTGTGCACAGCTACGGATGTGTGTAGTTGCCAAGAGGAAAGTGAAAAATTAGATTACTAATAAAATCACTCAAATGCTTGAAGTTATAAAAGTGAAACTTTCAAATGTTGAAGATTGACTATACTTATATCAATAATTAATAAGAATTTTGATGTATATGGTTAGTAAATAAATATTTATTAAGGACCTACTTATGTGCCAAGCATTGCACTAAATGCAGGGGGTATAAGAAGAGACAAAAGACAGCTCCTACCCTCAAGAAGCTCACAGCCTAATGTCAGATACAGCAAACAAACAAACATGCTTAAACAAGCAATATACAGAATATATATTAAATAACAAAAGGAAGCCTCTAGAATTAAGAAGGTTTGGGAGAGACTTCCTACAGAAGGTGGAGTTTTTTTGAGGACTTAAAGGAAACCAGGGAAGCCAGGAGACATAGAGAGACAAGGAGGGAAAACATTTGAGACATGGGAGACAGGCAAATAAAATGCCCAGAGCCAAGAGATATGGAGTATCTTATTCATGGAACAGCCTGGAGAATGTCACTAGATCAGAGAATTAAGGAGTATGTAGTGAGGAGTAAAGAATGAGAAGACTGGAGATGTAGGAAGAGGCAAAGTTATAAAGTGTTTTCAATGCCAAATAGACTTTCTAATTGGTTCTGGAAGTGACAGTGAGCCACTGCAGTTTCTTGAATGGGGGGGCCAGTGGAAGAAATGGTTCGATCTATGCTTTAGGAAAACCATTTTGGTGGTTAATTGGATGTATCTTGAGAAAGATTTGAGGCAGACAGGTCCACCTATAAGTTATTATAATAGTCTTAAGTGTGAGATAATAACAACCTCCACCAGAATAGTAGCAGTGTCTGGCAAGTGAAAGAGGCATATTTGACAAAGATGAGAGTAACAGACCTTGACAAAAGATTGGATCAGAAAGGTAAGAGATAGTGATGAATTGAGGTTGACCCCTATATTGGAAACCTGAGGAACAGAGAGGTTCGTGTCCCCCACTATAGTAATAGGGAAGTTAAATGGGGGAAAGTGTAAGGAGGAAGATGAATTTAGTTTTGACCTGCTGATTTTAAGATGTTTATGAGACATCCAATTCGAGATGTCAAGGAGGACATTGGGCATGCAAGATTAGAGTCATCAAAGGGGTTAGTGAAAGATAGGTTCAATTAAGAATTGTCAGCAAAGAGAAAATAAGATCACTAAGTGAAGTCATATATAGTAAAAGAGAAAAGAGCCAAAAACAGAACCCTGTGGGAAACCTCCATCTAGAAAGTATGATCTGGAAGAGGATCTATCAGAGGAGACTGAGAAGGAGCAGTGGTTTGACAAATAAAAGGCAAACCAGGAGAAAGAGGTATCATAGAAACCTAGAAAGAAGAGAGTATCAAGGAAAAGAGGGTGATCAACAATGTTCAAGGCTGTAGAGAGGTTGAGGAGGATATGGATTGAGGAAAGGCCATTGGATATGGCAACTAAAAGATCTTTGATAACTTTGAAGATAACAATTTCAGTGGAATCATGATGTTAGAAGCTTGGTTATAAGGGATTAAGAAGAGAATAGATGAGAAAGTGGAAGCATTTAATGTAGATGACTTTTTTAAGGAACTTAGTCACAGAGAGTAGAAGAAATGTAGGATGATAGTGGGGATGAAATCAAGTGAGGGTTTTTTATTTAATTTGAGAAAAGCATAGTGATATATGTAGGCAATGGGAAAAGAGCCAGAGAGAGATTGAAAATAAATAATAAAATGGTGATAGTAGATAGGGCAGTCTGTTATAGGAGACAGAATAGAATGGGATTGCTTGTGCTGGTAGAGAGGTTTCCTTTAATAAGAAAGTTCACCTTTTCATATGAGACAGGGATGAAGGAGAAGATAGTAGCAGAAGGTATATGAGTGATGTGTGATAAGGAAGAAGAGAGAGGAGGAAGTTCATGGAAAATAGCCTTAGTTTTTTCTGTAAAATATAAGGCAAGGTTCTCAGCTGAGAGAGTAAGGGTGAGAGAATTATGGGAGTTCTGAGGAGGGATGAAAAGGTTTGGAAAGTCTGTGAAGAGTAGGATAATGATTTGATAATGGATGTATGATAGAGATCATGAGTTATAGTGAGGACCTTATTGAGGTTGTATAACACAAATGTGTAATGGATGGTATCAGAATGGTTGAATGATTTTCTCTTCCTTCCTTCACTTGCATATGTGTATGGGTGAAGATGGCAGATGGTGAAATTAATCCAATGCTGTTTTGGCAAGACACATTCAAGGATATGATAAAGGAGCTAGGCATTCAAGAGGATAATGTAGAGTTGAACTGGTTCACCAAAGGGGCAAGTTGGGGAGAACGTGAGTGACTAATGAATTGAAGAGAATTGAGGGGTCAAGGCACCAAAGGTCATGATGTGGGCAAAAAAAGAGTTTGGTAGGAAAAGGTAAAGGGATTTGGGAGTGAAAAGAAGATTTTTGAAGGCTTGAACATAGAGGTGGTGGATTTGTAGGCAATAGTAAGATCAAGGGTAGGAACGTTTTTGTGTGTGACTAAAGTTGGATAGTTGAGCAAGTCATTGAAAGTGAGCAGATTGAGGAAATGAGTAAAGTGTTTGATATAATCAATATATATTTTGAAATCCGTAAGTATGAGGACTAGAGTAGGATAAAATAGAAAAATTGTGAGCTAGGTCCTGAACTCATTGAGGAAGGAAGGAAAATTATCCCCACCCCAATCTATAGGTAGCAGCTAAAAGAATTTTGACTGGGTGGTGAATATAGACTGTGGACAGATAGGTGGCACAATGTATAGATTCTAGGCCTGTAGTCAGAATGACCTGAGTTGAAATCTGGCCTCAGATACTAACTAGCTATATGATGCTAGGCAAGTCACTTATCCCTGTTTGCTTCTGTTTCCTCATCTGTAAAATGGGCTGGAGAAGGAAATGGCAAATTGTTCTATTATCTTTGCCAAGACAATCCTAAATGAAATTACAAAGAGTTGTACACAACTGAAATGACTGAAAAACAACAAAAGGTATAAATTGAACCTCAAATAATTCTTCTATCCCTCAATAACTTCTCCTTTGAAACCTGGAATTGGTAATGAGGAACAAGGAGTATTCCAACTCACTTACCTTGACTAGTGAGTTGAGGAGAATGATTGAAGGTGTAGCCAGTACTGGAAAGGGTGGCCAGAAGGCAGTATCAGGTTTCATTCAGAGTTAGAAAATGGAAAAAATGGGATAAGAAAATGTTTGGGATGAGGGGAAGTTTGTTGCTTATGGAACTGGCATTCCAAAGGACACCGTGGAAAGGTGTGAATGGCATTTGATTAGAATTTTGGAGTCACAAGATTGAGGAGAATGAGAAAAAGCAACCAGATGGTGGGAGTTGGGGAATGGAGTTTGTATAGTCATCTTCAGAGGTTCAGAATCCCTGGGATGTGTAGAGTATGAATATTCATCGTTGAGTAGAAGGCATCACTCTTTTCAGAGGAAGCTGGAGTTCATCAAAATGGAGCTGGGGCTGGAGACAACACAAGTTTGGAGATGGTTAGGATGGAGATGTACTTTCTCTATTTTTTTCTTCCAGAGACTGGAAATTAGATAGGAAACTGCATAGCACAAGATGGACATCTTACCTGAACAAGAGTTTAAAGTCTTACTCCCCTCTGACTTTCCTCTTCCCTCAAGGTATTGGCACAGCAAGAGACAGAAGGCTTAAGTCAAAGGGAAGGTTATTTATCATTGCCCCAAGGTTCTTCACATCCAGTTTGGGAGATCAATCTGGCAGCAGGAGGTGGAAATTGCCTTGTGATGGCACAGATGGAAGTCATTCTACAGCCTCTAACAACCTTCTTTCAGGCAACATGAGGAATACAAGATAGAAGATTCTTGGTTAGGGGAAAGTCTTTTTATTTTTATTCATCTTTTTATTGGCATGCAAAACATACTTCCATATTGGTCGTTGTTGCATGAGCAAAGTCATAACCCAAACACCAAAATAAAACCAAAAATACACTGATGTGAAATACAACTCCAGCAGTTCTTTCTCTGGAGGTGGATAGCATTCCCTGCCATGAGTCTTTAAGGATTGTTACAGGTCATTGCATTGCTGAGAGTAGTTGTAAAAGTTAAAATTTAATCTCGATAATAAAAATATTATATTCGAGGTTTATTAATGATCATTAGAAATTAAGGAATACAGAGGATACCACATGCCTATGGCTGATCAGCACATTTAAAATCCCCGAGCTTAGCTTACTGCCGCCAACACCATGCTTGCTGCAAGCCCAAAAAAGACCAAGCAGGTATCAGATTTTCAATTATACATTGTCAAATTTTCCCAGATAATTATCACCCAATATTGCTATTATTACATACAGTGTTCTCCGAGTTTTGCTTATTTCACTCTGCATAGGTTCCCACAGATCTTTCCAGCTTTCTTCTGAAATCATCTTGCTTAACATTTCTTCTAGCATAATAGTATTCCATTACTAACATGTACCACAATTTGTTCAGGAATTCCCCAATTGATAGACATCAATTTCTAATTCTTTGCCACCACAAAAAGAGCAGCTATAAATATTTTTGTACAAATAGGTTCTTTACCCTTTTTTATTATCTCTTTGGGATATGTACCCAGGAGTGCCATTACTGGATCAGAAGGCATGCATAATTTTATAGCCCTTTGGGTATAGTTCCAAATTGTCCTTTGGAATTGTTGGATCAGTTCACAACTGCATTAGCAATGCACTAGTGTCCCAATTTTGCCACATTCCCTCCAACATTTGTCACTTTCCTTTACTGCTATATTGACCAATCTGATAGGTGTGAGATGGCACCTCAACATTGTTTTAATTTGCATTTCTCTAATCAAGAATGATTTTAAAATTTTTAATGTGATTATTGATGACTGATTTCTTCAACTAAATATTGCTTGTTCATATCCTTTGACCATTTGTCAATTGGGGAATGGCTTGTATTCTTTTAATTTGACTTAGTTCTTTATACATTTGAGAAATTAGACCTTTATCAGAGATATTTGTTATAAAGATTTTTCCCAGTTGTTTCCCTTCTGATCTTGGTTAATTAGTTTTTTCATTCAAAAGCATTTTAATTTAATATAATAAAAATTATTCATTTTACATCTTATAATGCTCTATCTCATTTGGTCATAAATTATTTTCTCCTCCAAACATCTGCCAGGTAAACTATTCTGTATTCCCCTAATTTAATTGTGGTATGACTCTTTATATCTAAATCATATATCCATTTTAACTTTATCTTGGTATAGGATGTGAGATATTGGTCTATACTGTAATGATTAAAATAGTGGAAGGCAATAACTGTGGCAGATAATAGAGTGGTTGCCTTAAATTGTGACTGCAGAAAATATGGTTTCGAGACAGTGTCTTGTTTTAAATCAAATATAAGGTGATTGCCAGGGAAAAAAATCCCAATTATTAAATATACCCAAGTCAGTTGGGTTTTATAGAGATTTTAATTAATATAAATGAGGAATTAAAGAAAGGGAGAGAGAGAAAAAAAGGAAATAATGAGAAAAGGATAGGCTGGCCCAGGCCAGCCCTGGCCAACCCAGGCCCAACCCCTAAGAGAAAGATCAGTCAGTCCTTTATCCACTCACCACAAGATTTGTCCAAGCAAGGGTTCTAGTGTTCAGAGACACCAGGCCAGCTCCATCTCAGCTGACTCCACCAGCTCAATGAATCCCCCTCTCTCTCCTGAGGCCTCCTTTTAAAGGGAATTTTCTCCTATGTCACCTCCCCTAAGTTCTCACATCTACCAATCACAGTAGACATTTTTCAAAGGACAGACCATTCTTAATTCACACCTAAGAAAGCTTAAATTTTTTATTAAGTTCACACCATAAAACCTCTGAGTAAGTTCTCACCTCTTTGCTCCTTGTAAATTCACAAGTTGCCTGACCTTTATAGGTACTTAGCACCCTTTTGTATTAGATCTAAAAATAGGCATAGTTTAAGAACTTTTGACTTACTATAAGTATGGGTTTAAGTATCTTTCATTATTCAGCAAGGAGTTTCTTCCCCTAAAGCAGGCTTAAGTAGGGGTGGAGTAGAGGTCTCATATTCCTGATCTAAGTTCCTTCATTATCTAAAATGGGGAATGGTCTTAACCCAACCTTATGAAGTAGGGTCTGAGAATTTTTAAGGTTCACAATCCAACCTTATGAAGTAGGGTCTGAGAATTTTTAAGGTTCACAATACTTAGCTTCTACCATACTATTTTCTGATTTTTCCAGAAGTTTTTGTTAAAGAATGAGTTCTTATTCCAAAAGCTGAGATCTTTGGGTATATCAAACACTAGATTTCTAGGATCATTTATCTCTGTATATTGTATATCTAATTTACTCCACTGATATATCATTCTATTCCTTAGCCATTACCAGATTGTTTTGATGATAGGTATACTCAGTTCCTGATCTGCTACTTACCTAATGTACTGAGGTACCTAAAGTACTGAGGATTGAGCCTATAGAAGAGTATTCTTTAATTAGCTATTTTGTGA
The DNA here is from genome assembly GCF_027887165.1 of Monodelphis domestica. NCBI lineage: Eukaryota > Metazoa > Chordata > Mammalia > Didelphimorphia > Didelphidae > Monodelphis > Monodelphis domestica. Next base: position 424,713,061 of record NC_077227.1, on the reverse strand, counting down.
ATCTTTTCACAAAATATTAAATATATTAAATTAGAATATTAAATTATAAACTTAGAATACTAAATATAAAAGGAAAATAATGATACAAGTTCTACCTTGATTTCATGCAAAATGAGAAGAAATATTGCCAACACATCCCAGGGTTATTAAGAGAGATATACTTTATTAACATTAAAACACCAATAAAATATGAGTCATTAATAATAATGATAACAAAATAATAATCCATTAAACACTTTATGTGTACTGCATATTGTGCCAAGTTCAGAGGATACAAAATAGTTCCTGCTCTTGAGGAGCATAAATTCTTGTGGGAGAGTCAACTTAGTATAAACAATGAGGTACATCCTAGAAATACACAGAATAGATGGAAGGTCATATGGGGAGAGGGAAAGGCCTTTTCCAGGCAGGATTTGAGCTGACTCTTGAAGGAAGTTAGGGAGATTTAAGAAGCAAGGGTGAGAAGACAAAATATTTCAGATATATGAGAAAGACAAGAATATGGGATAGAAATGAGAGAGATGGAGTGTCATGTAGTAGGTCAATGTAGTTGGATCATAGAACACATGGAGAGTGTAAGAAGTATAAAGTGTAAGAAGACAAGAAGGAGCATGGCTATGAAAAGAATTAAATGCCAGAGGAGTTCATATTCAATCCTAGAGATAATAGGGAAGAGTAACCCAGGTGTACAATGTTCTCCTGGAAGATGAGCATGGAGATGACATGACTAGACCTACACTCTTTAGAAATATCACCTTAGCAGATGAAAGGAAGATAGACTGGAGTAGGAAGATATCTAAAACAGTGAGACCACCATTTAGAAAGCTGTTAAAATAGTTCTCTCAAGAGGTGATGAGAACCTGAACTACAATTATAACCATGTGAATAGAATAAGAAAGAGCAGTATACAATATCTTGTTATAAAGGAGAAAACAAGATTTGGCTGTGGATTGGATATATGGCATGAGTGAGAGCAAGGAGTCAAGGATAACAGAAGTTGAAAGTTTGGGTAACTGGAAACATGGCAAATGTTAGTATAATAATAATATTCACTGATATGAAACAAGACAATGTTGAAAGACTCAAATAGTAATCTATTCAATGAAAAGTAACTTTTTTCTGCCTAATTTAGGTAACTTTCAGTGAGAACATTTTAAAGCTAATTTGTTGTGACCAAAAGGTTGTCTCAAGAGATAAGATAATCTTCCATTATAGATTAGGGGAGAAAACAACTCATGTTTTATGAGGGAAATTACCAGTTGAAAATATAGCCTTATCTGTGGGATTGTTGTTTTTTCATTTTCCTATCATCACCTACTCAGTTCTGCATGTGAATCCATTTGGCCATAAAAAAATCAACTTCAAGAAAAATGATACTTTTATAAACTGTTAGATAATAGAAGCTTGGGCCACTCAATTGAATAATGGAACACACTTAAAAGTACTAATCAGATTCAGATTAAGATAAGTGTATGGAAGTACTGGTAAATTTTTGAGAGATAGTTTTTATTCTGATTGTGACACTATCTGTGACTGCAATCACATTATTTAGAATCTTGTAGACTTGATTTCCTCATTCATACAATGGATCTGACAGGTTTATCAAGAGGAATACATTTTGTAAATCTTTAGGTACAAAAAGAATTAGGGTTTTTTTTCTTATTCATTCAACCACCATTATGTATTTATCTACTTAGACTGTACTATCTGTCTCATCTGTAAATAATTACTATATAAGTGCTTTCCTTCTGCAATGATTCTGTCTATGAGCTATTTTCCATCCTTGCAATTATTTTCTATTTCTTGTTTTCTCAACTTCAAGATAACCTTTTAAATAATTCAATTCATTGAACATTTATTGATCACCTGTGATGTACCTAAAAGTATGTCTAGTACTTGGTATATGAAGAGAAGTGACAATATTTATAGCAGCTCCTTTTGTGGTGGCAAAGAATTGGAAATTGAGAGAATGTCCATCAATTGGGGAATGGCTGAACAAATTGTGGTATATTCTGGTGATGGAATACTATTGTGCTATGAGAAATGATGAACAGGATGATTTCAGAGAGAGCTGGAAAGATTTACCTGAACTGATGCACAGTGAAATAAGCATAATCAGGAGCACATTGTATGTGATAACAGCAATATTGTGGAATGATCAACTTTGGTAGACTTTACTCTCAGCAATACAATGATCTGGGACAATTCTGAGAAACTTAGGATAAAGAATGCTATCCACTTCCAAAGAAAGAACTGTTGGAGTCAGAATGCAGATCAAAGCATGCTATTTTTCACTTTAGTTTATTTGGAGGTTTTGGTTTTATATGAATATTCTCCTTCAAAAATGAACAATATGGAAAGTTTTTTGTTGTTTTTTTTTTAAGGGAAAGGAGTAATATTCCCTCCCTCCCCCCAAAAAAGCCTACAATCCTATGAGTTTGGGAGATTGATGGGGCATGTCCAATCAGTTAACATTTATTAAACCCCAATTATGTACCAGGCACTGTATTAAGAACTGGGGCTACACAAAAAGAGGCAAAAAATTTGGCAGTCCCACAGAGAAGGCCTTATTTTCAACGGAGATTTTCTCTCATAAAATGCAAGAGTTGTTTTCTTCCCTAGTCTATAACAGATTATCTTATCTCTTGAGAAAACTTTTTGGTCACAATAAATTAGCTCTAAAGATCTGCCCTCAAGAAGCTCATAGTCTATGTGGGAGACAAGCAGTAAACAAATATGAACAAACCAGTGCTATACAAGATAAATAGGAAATAGTTAACAGAGGAAGGCACTAAAATTAAGAGGTGTTGGGAAAGGCTTCCTGTAGAAGGTAGGATTTTAGTTGGGACTTTAAAGGAAGCTAGGAGGTGATAAGAAGGGAGAACTTTCCAACAATGGGGGACAGCCAGTGAAAATGCCCAGGGTTGAGAGAGAGTCTTGTTCATGATACAGCCAAGAGGCCAATGTCACTAGATCAAAGAATATATCAAATATATATATGTGTGTGTGTGTGTGTGTGTGTGTGTGTGTGTGTATATATATATATATATATATATATATCAAATATATAAACAAAAGATCAAAATATATCAAAGGATAACAAGATGTGAAGAGCCTAGAGAGGTGGGAGGGGGCTAGTGCATGAAGAATTTTGAATGCCAAACAGAAGATTTTGTATTTGGTCCCATAGTTGATATAGAGCTTCTAGAGTTTATTGAACAGGGCAGTGAGGATGAAAAGCACTTTAAGAAAATCATTGTTGCCTAAATGGATGGATTGGACTGGGGAGAGACTAGAAGCAGGTGGATCCACCAGCAAACTGTTGCAGTAGTCCACACTTGAGGTGATGAGGGCCTGCATTAGAGTGTCAGAGAGAAGGGAATATATTTGAGCGATGTTTCAAAAATGAAATCAGTAAGCATAGACAACATATTAAACATAGGGAGTGAGAGACAGTGAAGAATTGAGAGTGCAACTTAATTGGGAGCCAGAGGAAGACTGGTATTAACTTCTACAATGGTAGGAAAAATGGGAAGGAGTTTAGGGAAAAAGATAATGAGTTCAATTTTGAACTGTTAAATGTCTACTGGACTTCCAGTTAGAGATGTCTGAAAGACATTTGGAGATGAGAAATTAGATATCAGCAGAGGATTTGGGGCAAGATGGGTAGATTTGAGAATCTACCAGCATAAAATATGGAAATTAAATATTTGGGAACTAATGAGATCACCAATTGAAATAATAAAAAGAGAAGAGGGCCCAAGACAAAACCCTGTGGAACAGTAATACTTAGAGTTCTAAGCAAGTTCTAGAAGTTCTAGCAAAAAGTTCTAGCAAAATAATAAGTTCTAGAAAAAGAAACTGAGAAGTCATCTGATAATAGGAGAATCAGGTGATAGTGGCATCCCAAAAACCTAGTGAGAGATCAGAGAGGAGGTTGATCAGCAGTGGCAAATGCTACATATTGGTCAAGCAAAATGAGAGTTAAAAAATGCCATTAGTTTGGGTGATTAAGATATCATTGTTAATTTTGGAGAGAGTGGTTCTGGTGGAATTGTAGTAGTAGTAGTTGTCTCTCGGTAACCGAGAATGATGATTGTCTTTGTGCGTTTTCATCTATGGTGTACCCTCATGTGACTTTGAAGTCCAAGATAGATGAGTGTGCACAAAGACACTTGTGCATGAAAGAGATTTTAAGTGGAAAAGTCGATGCACAGAGACAGTCTCACTCTCTCGGCGTTGGAAGCCTGGGTCCAGTGGCATGAAAAGTCGTTACACCTGGAGACTTCCTCAGCTGCATTGGATGGCCGTGTTGTCTTTTGTGCTCCAACATGCCCTAAGCACTCCACAGTGTTTTGTTGCGTCGCCCTCTCAGCCGTTGAACCTTTTTATTGGTTTCTTCTGTCTGTTCGGCCAAAGCAGTCTTCACATGCTGGGTGAGCAAAGCCCTGGTTCACCAGGGGTCGATGACCCGATGGCTACCCTCACAAGGTTTAGCCGGCCTGTCGAAGCCGTTGCCCGGGGTGTGGTCACTGCCGCATGTTAGCAGCTACTGGGAGCCACAAGTGAGAGCTGGGTGTCAGGTGAGGGTCAGAGGCTGGAGAGCTGCCCTAAGAGGGCACGACAAGCCCTCCATACCAGAGATATTACCCCTACCTGAACACCCCATACACCCCGGTGGAATTGTATACACAAATAAATACATATAGTATGAAGTGTAATACAATAATTCCAGAAAAAGTGTTCTCGTGATATTTAAGAAAGAAATGATCACTCCAAGGTCACTTTCTAAATATATCTGGTGATAGGCACTGTGGTCTAATGAAAAAAATACTACATTTGGGGAAAAAAGTGGAGTTTGAACTTCATTCTTATTACCTTCGGAATATATACCTGGAGATACAAAAAGAGGCAAGAGATAGTCCCTGTACTTTAGAAGTTGACAGTCTAATAGAGGAGATAATAAGCGAACAAATATGAATAGAACTTGAATTTTTCCCCCTATATAAAATGAGCATGGTGCTCTGATCTAAGTTCTAAGATCCCCTTCACTCAAAATCCTTTGATTTCCTTTTTTTCTTCTCTAAGCATTGCCATTTTACATTGGCAACTTCTTTTCATTCAGTGCTAGCAAGTGATTCATGGAAGAGACATTTTTGGAGCTGTGAGACTTTCTATGGCATGATGATGATTGAAAAGGAGAGGCCTTTGCCTAGTGAATGACCACTCAGAACTTTGGGAGCATGTGGTTTTAGTTAACATCAAGTTTATGACTGACTGCTGGACATTTGCAATTGATATCTGAAATCACCACAGTAGGCCTGTCTGTCAAGTAAATGAATTGATTCTTTAAATAATAGTAATAAATGGCTTCTAATTCTTTGGGACTTTACATTTAAAAACTGTTTTCTTCACATTGACTTTGCTAAGTAGATAGTATGAGTATTATCCTCATTTTATAGATGAGGGAATGATGTACATTGACCATCAGTCAACACAGTTGGACCCAAGAAGCAAACTCAGGTATTCTGCCTCCAAGTCCAATTCTCTTGCAAATATATAGAACTTCTGAGAACTGAACATTTCTAAACAAGTTCAGATGTTAGATTTTGTGAAAATATGGGAGTACAGGACTCTGGAGATTCTATAATTTATTTAAATTGTCTGTAGATACCTCATTAAAAGGAGGTTTCGTAACTTTTTTCTCCAAAAATTTTCATATTGTTTGATATATAAATATTTTACCAAATAAAATTTGGTAAGTCTATGTCATCTGTAGACTAGTCTAGTCTAAATTTATGCCATTTACAATTAACAAGTATTTATTAAGTGCCTACTATGTATCAGGCAATTGTGCTAAATGCAAACAAAATTGCTGTTAAACTGCCATCCTTAGTATTAAGAGTGCCTGTTATGAGATTTTGCAGTTCAAAGAGTATTTTCTGAACTACAGTCCCATGATAATACAGATATTATTAGCTTTATTTTACAAAAGAGTATCATCTCAAAGCAGGGTCCATATCACCAGCTTCTATTGGTCATCTTAATCAGCTATTCTTTGGGCATTATAAATTTAAATGTTCAAAATTAACTCATTTTCTCTCTAATCCCCCTTCTAACTTGCCTGTTTCCATCAAGGGCAACATTACCTTCTGGTAATCCAGGCTTGCAACTTTGTAGTTCTCAGTGATTCTTCCTTCTCCCCTCTACCCCCAAAGCCCATATTCAGTTTCAGTTCTATTTGGTAAACATTTTTAAGAGCCTACTATGTGCCAGGCACTGTGCTAAGTGCTAGGAATACAAAAAAAAGGCAAAAAAAAATTATTCCTGGTCTCAAGGAGCTTACAATTTATGGGAGAGACAACTTGTAAGCAAATATACACAAAGCAACTATGGATGATCCAGCATGCAGGAATGCATTCCCTCTTCATTTCTTCCTCATAGAATCTTTAGCTTGCTTCAAAACCAGTTTATTTGCTACTTTCTCCATAAGGCCTATCCTTACCCTCCTTACTCCCTCTTATTAGGGTTCTCCTCCTAACTGGAAATTGCTTTGCATTTACCTTGTGTTTATTTATGTAAAAAAAAAAAACTATTTTCCCCCCTTTAATGGAATGCATACTTCTTGAGGAAAGTAGCTGATTTTGTCTTTGTTACCTCAATACCTACTTAAAATAGTGCCTGGCACATAGTAGGCACTTGCTAAATTTTTGTAAATAATGAAATGAAAAGAAATTTTCTCACGGTTACATGGTTTGTAAACAGAAAGCCTTGACTTAAACCCAAGTTACAGTGCTCCTTTATCATATTATCTCTAATAAATGTGTTATTTACATGATTAATGTGGAAATGTTTTACATTATTTTATGTGTATTATTAGTATCATATTACCTGTCTCCTCAATGAATGGGGAAAGAGCTGGAGGGAGGGAAATGATTTGGAACTCAATTTTTAAAAAGAATCTAACAAATAAATTAATTTAAAAAATCCTTTTTTTTTAAAAGAAGATTGTCCATCAAGAATAACCAGAGGAACAGGCCCCCAAAATACTCACACTGTGTAGCTTAATGGCTGATGAATTCTTTCTTTATAATCATGTGATTCTTAACATATTTCAAAATATGTTGAAATTTTGGAACAAGTAGAATTTAATCTAGGATTCAATTCAACCAAAATTTATTAAGTGGATTTAATTGTCCACTGGACTGGACAAGGCTCTATTTTGTCCTAAATAAAACATATTCTGGTAGAAAAGAAAGGATAAGAAAAATACATACATAACTATAGTAAATAAAATATGGTAAGTACTTTAGAATGATGCGGATGGAAGCACTCTGTAAGGGCTACATGAGAAAATGTTATTACTGAATGGGAGATCAGGGAAGCCTTAATGGAGCACATGTGTTATATGAATATAGCTTAAAAGGATGAATGCACAAGGAGAGGGAGACCTTTTATAGTACAGAAAACAGAATTAACAAAATAAAGATCAGAAAGCTGAAACTATGTTCTTGGTGTGGAATGGGAACAGATAAATAGACTACTTCATTTCGCTATAGTGTACAATATATTGCAGAATGAAATCATGCTAGAAAAATAGGGTGGGGCCAGTTTGCAAAGTACCTTGAAAACCAAGGAAAAGGTACTACAGCTAGGTAAGTACATGGAATAATTGCTGAGCCTGAGTCAAGAAAAAACTAAAAGTTGAAGTGGCCTGAAACACCTATAAGCTGGAGCAATAAGCTATGTAACCCTGGACTTATAATTTAATCTGTGTCTACCTCAGTTTCCTCCATCATAAAATTAGGATAATAATGGCACCTTCTTCACAGGGTTTTCTGACAACTGAAATCATATTTGAAGAGTACTTAGCACTATACCCTGGTACAAATTTGGCCTCAGACACTTCCTACCTGTGTGACCCTGAGTAAATCACTTAACCTTAGTTTCCTACCCTTTACTGCTCTTATGCCTTAGAACGGCTACTTCTAAAACAGAAGATAGGGATTTTTCAAAACCAAAACCAAAAACCCTTATAATGTTATAGAACAGTTGCTGATCTATCTCGGTAGAGAGAGTTTCCTCACCAAGAGTGCCCTATATCAGTGAAATTACAAATCTATGTTGTGATTATCTATAAGGAATCAGGTTTGGCACTAAAGATATGAGATAAAAATGATATAATCTCTACCTCCAAATAGGTAACTAAAATGGAATAAGATTGTACTCGTATACATAATATGAAGTGTAGTTTCTTCCCCAAAACTCCTCATGGAAAATCTGAAGAGGGAAAAATTACTTGAACTTAATCAGGAAAGGCTTGTAGAGGAGTTTGACACCCGAGGGGAATTTCAACAGGTGGAAACATGAAATAATGTATTCTGGGCATGGAAAATGACCCTAGTATAGAAACAAAGATAATTCAATTTGGTCACCTCTAGGTTCACTTGCCCATCTTTGCAAAGTTTTATGAAGCCCTAGATGTGGGCAGCTGGGTGGCTCAGTGGATTGAGAGCCAGGCGTAGAGATGGGAGGTCCTAGGTTCAAATCTGGCCTCAGATACTTCCCACACTTCCCAGCTGTGTGACCCTGGGCAAGTCACTTGACCCCCTTTGCCTTGCCCTTACCACTCTTCTGCCTTGGAACCAATACACAGTATTGATTCTAAGATGGGAGGTAAGGGTTTAAAAAGGAAAAAAAAAAAGAAGCCCTAGAGAACAGCAGGTATACCCATAGCATTGTTGCATGCTACAGCTGATAGACTTCCCTTCATAAATCAGAATACCAGATCGAATGCCCAGAGATTATATAATGAAACTGGCCAGATTTATGGACTCAGTTAAATATAAATAATAAGCCCCCATGAAGCACCTAAAGGATCAAGAATTTATAACTTTCCCAGTCTTCCCCAGATTTTGTTGTACAGATATTTTGTACTGACCGAATGGGTTAATTGACAGATCTTGATAAGTACATATGGGCATCATCTATCCCTATCTTTATTTTTTAAAGTAAAAAAAGATAAGCCTGACTTTGGAAGCCATCCCAATTTTTATAAAGAAGGGAATTGGGACATTTTGGCATATGGGGTTTTTTAAATGAAATTTCATGGAACTGAAAACAGTCAATTTTAGGTTTCCAAAAATTGTTTTGATTTTCCTTGGTATAAATTTGCTGCACATGGTCTTAGAAAAGTACTAAGAAAGGCTACTGGAACTTTTTTTTGGAGGGGGAGGATATTTGGAATTTTTTCAAAGAATTTGCCATGGTATCATTATTATCCTCATCAAAAATCATTATCATTATTTGTCTAAAATAACATGGCATCATCTGTATTTTTGTCTTTATTTCCAATTTTTCACTATACTATTGATAGATTAAATCTTCCTCTGTTACTTATCAGCTATATGACTAAGGGAGAGTCACATTACTATACCAGACTTCAGTTTCCCTACTTGGAAAACAAGAGCACTAGACTAGTTGAATCCTAATATTTTTAATCTGCTTTAGACCATAAATTCCTAAATGGCAGAGATTCTATGCAATCTCTAATGTTACACTCTTACATATAATAGGATGGTATGAAGGAAAGAATACTGAACTTGGAAGTCAGAAAGCTCCAAGCCAGTTGGAAGACTTCAGGTCCCCAGCTCTACCATCTATTGCCTTTATAGCCCCAAAAGAAGTCACTCAATTTTCCTAAAGGCCTGCTCTACATCATATGTAATCCCTATCTCATAAGGTCACTGTGAAGAGGATGCTTTGAAAATTGTAAAACACTCTGAGAAAGTGAACCTTTTCCAAATAATAAAAAAATTTACCAAAATTGTGATGATAGCAGCAACAGTGGCAGCAAGAGTAGTAGTAGTGAACACATTACAGCAATTGTTCAGATATTTTATTGTGAATTGGAAATAGTTCTTGTTTGTCACATAAGCTATTGGAGCTTTATTTTCCTCACCTGTAAAATAGAAATAGGAACACCTAAATTCTCTACAAAGAAAAATACTTTGTAAATTGTCAAGTGTCATAGAAATGCAAGTTTTTAATGTTGTTATTAATAATAATCACTTTAAAATTGTGTTTTATTATGAATTAAAAATAGCTATAAACCTTAGACAATTTATTTCAGAAGTCTGAGTCTCACTTTAACTTTCTATAAAATGGAGATATTACCTGCATTGCTTGCCTCTCAAGAATGTTTTGAGGGAAATTTTGTAAACTTATTGTTACTAAAAACTGCAAAGCTATTTTATTCTAAAATGATTTGTAGGGAACATTTCCAACTGTGGTGGCTCAGTTTTAGAAGGTAACTTGCCTTTGCTTTAAATTTGATTTCACTTTGCTTCTCAAACAATTTTTATTCTACCTCCCATGCTTTCGTAATCCCCATTGGCAAGGGAAATGGGCAATTTGGGTCTCTGGGTTAGCAGCCCAGACTTGTGATAAGGATCTCTGAGATCCTCTGTATAAGATCAGGGGCGACTACACATCAAGGCTAGGTAAAGGGGCTGTCGGAAGAGAGAGGAAGATGCCCAGGAGGGGGGCAGCAGGCCACCTGCTGTGCCTGGATCAAAGGGTTGAAAGGTCAGAGGGCATGGCAAGCTTAACCATCTCTGTCTGCTGAATAGCAATTTCAGATTGTAAATCTTAGCAACTTCATTAAGTCCTTCTGGCCAAGACTGGGGAACGAAATAATAAAATTTTATATCTGTTGCATTTCCTGCTTCTGGCAGCCAGGTTGACACATTGTCATCTGCAACATAGCTGTGTCTTTGAGTAAACAACCTATAAACATTTCCCAAGGTTTGCTAGTATTATTTGAGTTTTATAGAAAGCTGAAAACTTATTAAAGACTCAGATTTTGGGGGATTGTATGTAACCTTATAAAAGCGTAGAATATGGAATATTGAAACTGAGAAAAACCTTAGAATGTAGGCTGTTATAATATAGTCTCTAGAATGTTAACACTAAAAACTACCCTTACAATATTGATCTGAAAGAAACTTTACATTTCTTCTAATCCAACATTCTCATTTTACAGACAGGGCACCTGAGCCCAGAGAAGTGAAATAATTTGTCCAGAGTGTTCTAGTTAGATGGCAGAACCAGTCCTTTAATTCAGCTTGGTTTCTGGACTCACAGTCAAATCTTTTCTTTTCCATCATTCTGTGTCCTATTGTTCACATCATGATTTTTATAATACATCAATAGCTCATTCCCTAGAATACTTACAACTAAAAACAGATTTGATTCATGTAAAAAATAATATTTTATACTTTAGTGTGACAGACATTTGTTAAATGAATGTGGCACTCAGTTTTCTGTGTTAGGAATACAAAATGGAAGTAAGAGCAGCTTCTCCATTATCAAGGAGGCCTTACCATGCATAGTCTCACAGTGCAGATAATTTCCACAGCATTCTTTGGTTTACAAAACACTTCAGAACAACATTGTATAGTACAAAGCATAATTAGTATTGTTTTACAGATAGAGGCACCTCATGCTCAAAGGGTGGTTTACCCTATCCATGGTCACAGAATGGTTAGCCAGTATCCTAATATTTTGTGCTCTTACTACCACCGCATTCTGTTTCCTTCTGAACATTTCATCCCTAAATATGTAGACCTGGATGGACCTTAGAATGGAATCCCAAGGTAGACCTAATGAAGTCACCTAGTCCAGTTACCTCATTTACAGATAAGGAAATGGAGGTCCAGAATTTTACTACTTTTCATCTTCCCTAATAGCAGGGGAAAGAAGCTTTTGAACGTTCTTATGATATAAAAGCAAGATTTCTAATGGCCCCAAAGCCTTTGCTTTTCTGGCATCCCCATTGTAGGTGGCAGATATTTTCCCCCTTCAGTGTACTTTTTTGATATGTTTAAAGAATTTTCTACTGACATTCTATTGAATATGATGTCCTAGATAACTTTTTTAGCCCTATGGTCATTACAGACTCACTTCTTCTTTTGCTCTTGAGTGAGACCACTTACTCCTAATAGTTGTTCATTTACTGGCCTAGTGTTTAAGACCCCCTAAAGTTTGTTTGAAAAGTTAAGAGATTTTCACAGTCAAGGTGCTATTTCTGAAATGCAAAGTGCTCCCTTTCACCAGGAGATAAGTTCTCTCTGATTAAGTCCGTAATTCTTACTAAGCCATGTTTATAGAGGCCATAAACATTGTGTTCAGTGTGCTTGTTAAATTGGGTTTCCAACCTCTCTACTCTAAAAAACTGACATTTCAAATAAAAGACAGGTGGAGATGGGAGTCCAAGCTGCCATAGTTTATGACAAATGAATGATGGCCAGGAGGGATTTGATGAGAAGAGGAGAGGTCTCATTTTATGACCTGGAGACCCAAGAACCTTCTTTGAACCTATTCTATTGGCATATACTTTGAGATGTCCCTGAGAAATCACTTAATTCACATTCAGTCCTTTCAAAAAAGAAAGATAATCCCACTTCAGGTACTTTTAATTCAATAAGTGATTCATTTCAGCATACATTTGTTAAATGCCTAATGTATACACAGAACAGTGGAGGAGATTTACAGTTTAGAAAAGACTAAGTCACTGCTGTCTTCATTCCTTTGTACCTGTAAAATTAAAGAAGTCTCTGGTATAGTAGTCAAAAGACTCTCTAGTCTCCCAGTCTGTACTCTGACCCAAAATGAATGACCCTGGGCAAGTCATTTCCCTATTCGAAATCTTACTTTCATCTCCGAAAAATGAGAAGACTACTTGCCCTCCCTACCTCCACACGATTCTTGTAAGCATCAAATGAGTGGCTAACATTTTTTTTTGTTTGTTAAATCAGCAAACATTAAGTCTGTAGTGTATAGATTACAGCTAGGTACTGAGGGAGAGATAAAATTTAAATAAGATAGTTTTATGATGGACCTTAAAATTCAGTACTGGATGAAAGTACTTTATAGCTACTTATAAATAACTATTTAACTATGAGTGGTGGTTACTATTGGGGGTCTTTTAAGTCATCCTCTGATGATCCACCATCTTGTGAAAATGGCCCTGGTATTCCAAAAGCTATAACAATGTATCACAAGCTAAGGGAGTTTCTACCAAGTTAAAATGGCTTTAAGTATGTGTCCAGTTATGAACTATGTAGGGCAGAAAGGTGATGCAGTGCAGAGAGCACCAGGCCTGAAGTTAGAAAGAACTGAGGTCAAATCCAGCCTCAGACACACAGTAACTGTGTGGCCTCGGGCAAGTTACTTTACTCTCCTTGCCTCAGTACCTCATCTTTAAAATGAGCTGGAGAAGACAAACCACTCTAGCTAGTATCTTTGCCAAGATCCATTTGTTGGCCATGATTGAATAACAACTGTGAACTATGTATCTGTCTTCCTAGTGTTAGTCTAAGGAGGCCCATCACCAAAGAGTTGGCCATTATAGAAAGGACACTTTTTTTTTTTATCTGTACCAACTTATTTAGGATGATTGAAGATAGTCTGTTTTAGCAAAGGGACATTAACACAAGTAGAGGTCTTTCAAGCACAGAGTAATATTTTTATCCAATGAGATTATGACAGTCCCCTAAAGTTTCTAGGATTTTCTGGCAACTTTCTGTATCACAAGTCTTTTGGCATATTAAGTGATTTGTCTTTGGAAGTGATGATTATAATGCCTTTTTTTTTTTACAGCATTTAAAATTTTTCCAGTAGCTTTCTTTACAACAACACTGTGTAATAGGTAGGACTAGGAGTATCACTCCCATTTAGTAGATGAGAGAACTGAGGTTCAGGGTTGAGAAATAGCTTTCCTGAGGGCAGTAAGTGACAGAGCCATGACCCAGGCCAACATCATCTGATTCCAAGTGCAAAACTCTCCATTTCACTGTGCCTCCTATCAAAGACATTACTGAAAAGTGATATTAGACGTATTAAACAATAACATTTTTTAATTCCTTGTAATATACTTGGCAGTTAAAAATGTATATTCTTCAAAACATTTCCTATTGCATTATGAATATGAAAATAGGAACATGGTGTTTATTTTGAAATTTTCAATTTTTAAAAAATTAGTAGTAAAATAGAAAAGGATTTCACCAACCCTTAAACTATGGCCCCTGTAGCTGCTTAATGTTATATATTAAAATATTTCAAGAATCACTATGGGAACATTCAATATCTTAGTAACTCTGAACTCCATGAAGGTAAGGATAGTGTCTTATTGATCTATGTTGTATGTTTCCTATCCCTAGGCCTGTTTCCTTGCACATCATAGGTGTTAGATGGAGAGTCAGGATAGATGAGTGAAAGAATCGATTCTAAAAGTTCTTTAATTATGAATCTTTATCCCAAGCTCAAACACCATAATCCCAATTCCCTATTGGACGTCTTCACCTGGATTCTAGTAGGCACAACACATCATGTCTCAGACTGGGCCACTCATCTTTCCCAACTAAATCACTCTTCCGTCAGCCTTCCATGTTTTGGTGGAGGATGCTACCATCCTTCCCATCACACAAGGTCAAAAGTTTTGATGGATCTTGAGTCTTCCCTTGTTAAGACCTTTATCATTTCTCACCTGTATTCTCATAACTTTCCTAATGGACATTTCATCCTCCAAGCTCTTCTCTCTCCAACTAGTCTTTGATACAATTGTCAAGCATGCTATTAACTTAGCATGTAAAACCTTCCATCATCTCACCTATAAGCCTTATTTTATATTACTCCTTCATAAAGTCTTCATGTCAGCCAAACTATAGTAGCAATTATTTGAATTTAAAATCTCATTCTACACATCAGTGTACCTAGAATATGGTCTCTACTCTTTTTTGCTTTTCAGATTCCCAATCTTCATTCAAAGCTCAAGTCAAATGCCTCTACCTCTTCCAGGAAGTTGTCCTTGACATTCTGCCCCACCCTCCTCCCCCAGTTATTGGTTTTCTTTCTCTTCTCATATGTCCACAGCATGTTTTTTTTTTTCTTTGCCCCCCTGGCAGCATCCATGCTTTATACCCCTAGTAGACTATAAATCTCTCAAGAGGACTGTTTCACTTTTACCTTTTTATCTCCAGTACCTAATTCAATGCCTTGCAAATAAGTTTGTTGAGTTAAATTCTTTGAATTAATCAAATAATTCTTAAAGATCTATAGGGTATGATTTGGATTAAGGAGACAGAGCTAAGTTGGAAACCTTACTTTAATACTTATTATTAGCCCTATCACTGTAGGAAAGTCACTTCCACTTTGATCCATTTTCATCATCTATAAAATGGAAATTATATTTGGACCAATTGCCTAATAAAGTTTTTATAAGAAAAGTTTTTATTGTTATGCACAAACTTCTGTGTTTATCCATCAGAACAGGAAGATAAATATTTTATAGACTCTATTCTCAGGAAGATTGCAATTTAATGGGGAAGGAGGAAAATTAGAATCATCCACAAATAACTAGCAAAGGAGAGGTAGAATATGTGTAGACTGAAGTAAGATTCAGACTAAGTGCTTTTGAAAAATTTTAGTGATCACTTTCATTTGCGAGAAATTGGGAGGGTGAAGGTTAGGCAGAGAAGGCTTTACATAAGAAGAACTTGGAAAGAATTCAAGAAACATAGTCAAGGATGTCACATTCTAATTGTGGGCAAGGACACAGAATAGCATATAGCAGAGGACAGTCTAGTTTGACTGGAATGTAGAGTATACAAAGGAAAATCTGAAATGGGGTTTCATTTCATTTCATTCATTCATTTCAAATAGGTAGGTTGTAGCCACATTGCAGAGTGGTTTGAATACTATACTAAGAAGTTATATATTTTCTATTGTGGAGCCTATAGAATGTCTCAGTAGAGAAATGGGATGATCAGATTAGTAAAGTAGGTATTCTTCCAAGTCCTTCAGGATTTTTATTGAATCTCACCTATGTCCCTGGTACCATGTTAGGAACTCAAAATGATTTTTTAAAGGAGTATCTTTGGCCCTGCCTTCATGAAGAGAGATTCACAGACTTTCCAAGTTAGAAGATCTCTTAGTGATTTAAGTAAGTCTTAAGTGATCTCCTAGTCTAATCTCTATCTGAAAAAAAATTCCTTCTATATCATGTCTGATAAATGGTCATCCACTCTCTATTTGAAGACCTCTAGTGAGGGGGATCCCACTGCTTCCAAAGATAGTTAATCCCAAATTTGAATGAATAGCTTTTAATTGCTAGGATGTTTTTCCTCCCAATAATCCAAAACTTGTCCCTTTGAAATTTCCACCTATAATTCTAGTTCTGGTTTCTCTAAACAAGCTGAAAAGAATAATACTGCATCTACATAATAACCTTTCAAGTATTTAAAGTTGGCTATCTTGTCTCCCCCGCAACCTTTTCTAAGATAAAAATTCCTATTTCCCTCAAGCACAAAGTACGTGTTCTTCCCAATTCTGGTTTACTCTCTTCTTATCATCTTATTTTAATCCTAAAAAGTAATCTTCCGAGCTGAATGGAAGACTAGAGATGAGCTCGAAACAGGGCAGAGCATAACAAGACTATTATTAGCCCTGTGACCACAGTAAAGTAACTTCCACTTTGATCAATTTTCCTCACCTATAAAATAGTTATAATACTTGGACCAAGAACCTAATAAGGTTATTATAAGAAAATTACCTTATAATCCTATAAACTATGATTCTCATAACATAGCCTGTTTCCATTAACTTTTTTTTAAACCCTTACCTTTTGTCTGAGAATCAATACTATGTTTTGGTTCCAAGGTAGAAGAGCAGTAAGGGCTGGGTAATGGGGGTTATGACTTGTCCAGGTCTCATAGGTAGGAAGTGTCTGACGGCAGATTTAAACCTAGAGCCTCTTGTTTGTAGGCTCTTAATCCACTGAGCTACCCAGCTGCCCCCTCCATTAATTTTTTTTAATTCAGTGTCACAAGTTTTGTCTCATTGAATCTACACTACTCGAAAAGCCTCTGGTGTTTTTCAGATCACCTAATGTCTGACTACATCACCTACCCACCCCACCCCACCCCTGTCCTGTGCTTTTGAAAATGATTTTTTTGAACCCAAGTTTAAAACACTACATACATTTTTATTCAATTTTATCTAATATTTATATGTCCAAATCTTTCTGGTTTCAGACCAGGTCATCCATTGTATTAGCTTTCTCATTCAGTTTCATGTCTTCTGATAATCTGTTAAGTTTGTCAAATAGTTCTCTGTTGAAGTTATATATTAAAAATGTACATTCACAGATTGCTAAGCATAGATCCCTTTGACACTTACTAGAGACCCCTTCCCAAACGAGTTAGGCTGGAGTTGGGAGGTCCTAAGTTCAAATCTGACCTCAGACACTTCCTAGCTGTATGACCCTGGGCAAGTCACTTGACCCCAATTGCCAAGCCCTTGCCCTTCTATTTTAGAATTGTTACTAAACAGAAAGTAAGGGTTTTTAAAAATAACATCAAACTCTGAATGATTACATTCTAATCCATCTAGCTGTTCTCTCATCTAGCCCACTCTTCTGCACTTTTGCTCTCAAGATGAACATGACAGGCTGTCAAAAGTTTTCCTGAAATCTAAGTACATTACTTCTATAGTACTCCTCTGATCTACTACTCTGATAACTGTTTTTTTTTTAAGTTAACATAGCATCTTTTTTTTTAACAAAGCTGGGCTAACTCTTTGTGATCTCCAAGGTTAACTAACATTCTCAAAGTGCCTACTCTATACAATATATCATGTAAAAGGTTGCATGAAAATTAAAAAGATGCAGTCACTGCCTTCAAAGAGCTTACCTCCTAATGAAAAAAGTGAGATATGTGCATCTACAAGCTGTGGTACAGTGGACAGTGTATGTATAGTACATGAAATCTTAGCTTTATAGGAGTTGAGAGTTGGAAGGAATGTTAGCAACCAAGTTAATCCAACCCCCATACAGAAAAGGAGCAAGGAGAGGATAGGCTGGATTTCAGTTCTCCCACTTAATAGTTGTGTGATCTTGAGAAAGTCATTTTGTTGGATTTCATTTTCCTCCTCAGTCAAAGGAGGTAGTGGAATTACATGATATCCTGGTCTTGGTTCCAGGAAAATACCAGTTCTATTATCTTTAGAATCAAATAGAGACTCTTGTTTTGTCTTTTAAAGCTTTTCACAACTTGAACCAACTTTCTCAGTGTTATAAATTTGTGTATGTATATGTTCACATACATTCATGTATATAGACACACTACTGCATGTGTAGATATATATATGTATGTATGTACTTTCCCAGAATTAAGATTGGTCTATAGAAATATAGATACCTTTATACACATATGTGTATTATGTATACGCACATGCTATTGTTCTTCACATATACTCCTACCCAGTCAAACTTTCTTTCTTGAAGTCCTCACACGCAACTTTCTTCCCCCTTTACATGCCTTAGTGTGATCTGTCTCTAGTGCCTAGAGCATTCTCCTTCCTCAGCTTTGCCTGTTAAAATCCTTAGTTTTCATCAAACCTACATGCAAGTTAACACATGGGCCCTTTCTCAATTCTCTTATGGTTTCTAGCTATTCTCCCTCCCCCCCCAAAAAAACCCTTGTGCTGATTTTATACATTCTTAATTGTTATCTCTTCTATAGAAATTAAATGCCTAAGAACAGAAAGTAGAGGCCTTGGTTTTATGGAGGGGTGGGAGGAGGGTTGTCTTTTTATCCCTTATGATTAGCACCTAATAAATGCTTGATACATGCTTATTTCATTGATTTATATTTAGGCTTGTGTATTTCACTAAGACCTGATGGGCTAGTATCCATGATTGCAATATGGCTTTGGAATGAAGTACAGTATTATAAAGATGTAGTCATGTGAAAAAATACTGAAACCTATGGAGGAAACAGTAGAGAACATTTGGATAAGGATCAAAGGAAGAAGGTACAGAAGGAATTATAGACTACGTAGACAGAAGAGGTAATTCAGTAAGAAACTTAGGGCACAGAACAATTACATATATGACATGGAATCTTGTTATATGGGTAATAGAGGACCCCAACTATGTGGACTTAAGTTGGAATGTTCCCTTCTGCAAAAGCAGAGCTACCCCCAAAATGTGTAGTTTTCTAATTTTTTGTCTTTAAAAGGTAGAGGAAATAACAAGGGGGACTGCTATTCTAGATTTAATTCTGGCCAACAAGACAAAACTGAAGAAGTAGAAATAATAGGAACCTTGGGGGAATGTGTTCACTTCAGTATAAAGTTCATGATGGAAGACAGGTATAGTCTGGGTATAATCTGACATGTACCTTGGGCTTCTGGGAGAATATTTTTCAAAGGTTTCAGAGAAAGTACCGATAGAATCCAATAGGCTAAGCTCTGTAAGGGAAGTTGATCCAAGAGGAATGAGATGCTCTCAAAAATCAAATTCTAAAGGTAAAAAGAAATGATTCTGATAAAAAGAAAATGAAGTAGTTGCCTAAATAGACCAGTGTGGCTACATAAAGAATTCATCAACCAATTTAGATTTTAAAAATCTGAAAGCATGAAGGAAAGTAGGAAACTAGGAAACATTTTTAAAGCAAGTTTCCTTTATAAAGGGTTAATTTCTCAAATATATAAAAAAACTGAGCCAAATTTCTAAGAATGAGAGCCATTTCTCTATTGATGAATGGTCAGATGATATGAACATTATTAATAATTAATAATAAATTAATAGTCATGAGGAAAAATGTTCTATATCATTAATAATTAGAGAAATGCAAATTGAAACATTTCTGAGGTACTACCTCATTCCTTTTAGATTGGCTAATGTGGCAAAAGAAAAATAGCAAATGACTGAAAGGAGTATGGAAAAATAGGAACACTAATGCAATGTTGAAGTTGTGAATTGATCAACTATTCTGGAGAAAAATTTGGAATTATGCCTAAAGAGCTATAAAACTGCGTATACTCTTTGACCTAGTAATACCACTACTGGGTCTGTATTCCAAAGAGTTCAAAGAAACAGGAAAAGGATCTAGGTGTACAAAAATATTTGTAGCAACTTTTTTGGTGGTGGCAAAAAATTGGAAATTGAGGAGATACCCATCAATTGGGCAGTGACCAAACAAATCATGTTATATGCTTATTTATGATAGAATACAATTGGAATGATGAAGAGGATGGTTTCAGAAAAACCTGGGGAGATTTATATGAACCAAAGCAAAATGAAGAACCAGGAAAACATTGTACACAGTAACAGAAATGTCATAGCAATAACTGTGAAAGACTAAGCTATTAATAAAATGATCCAAAGTAATTCCAAAGGACACAAAGAAAAATAAAAATGCTATCCACACAAAGCAAGGACTTTTGAACTCTACATGCAGACTGAAACATATTTTTCTTTCATTTTCTTTTTCTTTTTTTTTCTTTTGGCAATATGGAACATGGTTGATATGGAAATGTTTTACATGACTTCACATGCATAAAGGATATTATATTGTTGCCTTCTTAATTAGTAGGGAAAGACTAGAAAAATGGAGAAAATTTGGAGCTCAAAATAAAAAATTAATTTAGAAAAATAAGTAAAACAAATCTAAAGGCATATAAGAATGATAAAAATCTGAGGAAGTTAGATGACTTAATGAATAAACATTGGGCCTGAAGTCAAGAAAATGAGTTCAAATCCAATCTTGGATATTTGCTAACTGTGTGACCCCAGGCAAGCTATTTAATCTATGTCTTCCTCTAGTTTTCTCATCAGTAAAGTAGGAATAATAATAACACCTACCTCCCAGGTTGTTGAAAGAATTGAATGAAATAATATTTGTAAAGTGCTTAACATAGTACCTGGGTCATAATATCTATCTAGCTAAATGTTAGCATTATCATTATCATCATTATTACTATTAGTATTAAAAAGATGTGTGTTAGAAGATAGAAACATGATAAATGAGAATGAATGCAAGTGTAATATGTCCCTCTTAGAATGGTGTAAAGACCTAAAGTCTCAGAATAAGCTAATGCTAGCAATGAGTTAGTTACAATAAAAAGGGTTTGTATTTATTTTTAAAATATTTGGAGAGTAAAGATTAAAGAATGTCTAGACTGGCTATTCAGAAGAATGTGATCATAGTAATGGGTGAGGGTGAGAAAGCTGAACACTTCAACTCTTATCTTGCTTGTTTTCTGTGCCAAGGAGAATGATCTTTATACATGGAAAGAAAGAACAGAAATGGTTAGCAGGTAATGGAAATCCAAGACAAACAATATCTATGTTATTATGTTGGTTGTCTCTCGAACCGAGGATGACGATTGTCTTTGTGCGTTCTTGTGCACAAAGACACTTGTGCATGAAGATTTAAGTGGAAAAGTCGATGCACAGAGACAGTCCCAATCTCTCGGCGTTGGAAGCCTGAGTCCAATGGCACGAAAAGTCGTTACACCTGGAGACTTCCTCAGCTGCATTGGATGGCCATGTTGTCTTTTGTGCTCCATCACGCCCTAAGCACTTCACGGTGCCTTGCTGCATCGCCATCTCAGCTGTTGAACCTTCTTGTTGGTTAGACAATAGACTCAAATCACCAGTTCCAACTGGACAAACTGCATCACCGGAGTACAGAAAGAACTGTTTCAGGTGCTTGCTTACCCCTGTCAGTGATCTTTGAAAACTCTTGGGGAATGTGCCACCAGATTGGAAAAAAGGCAAGTCACAGTTTTCAAAAAGGAAAAAAATATCAAGAATATAAACTGTTAATGAGGGGCTTGACTTCTACACCTAGAAAAATTCTAGAAGTACTTTATTAATACTATTCAAATCAGTCAGAAAAACGTCCCCCTTTTTAGAGAGCATCATACATCTCTCTTCTGAGAAATCCCACCTTCCTCCTAGTAACCATGAAAGGATGGGACCCTTTGGCACAAGAAGCTTGAGGAATTTCACTTCACTTAAGCCTCCCCTTTGAAAATATAGAAAGAGAAACTACTAAACACCAGCATGATTTAACCAAGAGCAATTAAGGCCAGACTAACGTCATTTCTTGTTTTGGCCTCATAAATAAACTGGTAGGTTAGGGAAATGTCATAGACGTATACTTGGGTTTCTACAGAATGTTTTTAACAGTTTCTCATTCATTCCTTCTGGTCAGAATGGAGATACAATAGCACATGTAAATGGATTTTGGAACTGATTAAATGGCCAGACACAAAGATGTGAATTACTTGATGTCATCTTGGAGGAAGAATTCTAGTGTTATGCCCCATTTATTTAGTTCAACAATTTTTTCAGTGATTTGGATGAAGCTATAGGAGGCATACCTGTCAAATTTGCAAATACTATATAGCTAAGAGACATAGCTAGCATGTTGAATTGCAGAGTTAAACTTCAAAAAGTTAAAAATAATATGCTAAATTGGTTAAAATGATATGGAATAAAGTTATACATGTAAATTTCCACACTTGGATTCAAAATTTCAACTGCAGATGTTCAAGAAGGTAGACCTATACCTAGGGCAATGATGGAGAACTTTTTAGAGATGGAGTGCCTGGCCTCTTCCCCCCCATACCAGATCAAGTGCTATGTTTCTGCCCTGGCACAGGAAAGGGAAAAAGTGTTCCCATTGGGCTGGTGTGCAGAGGGGTAGAAGAAGTGAGAAATGGCCTTAGTGAGTATAGAGAGGGGGAAGGGCATGGCCTGAGGGCTCTGCTCCCCTCCAGCTCTGCCACCTGTGAGCTACCCACCTTATCCCGTGTTCTCACATTGGGCTGCTGGGCAGAGTGGCAGATGATATGAAAAATATTGTCAGGCATGATGGAAGAGGGAGGGAAGCAGCTCCACCCAAGTCTCTCTGCCTTTCTAGTAACAAAATGAGAAGGAGGTACCCACAGAGAGTACTCTGTGTGCCATCTTTGGCACCCATGTGCTATCACTGGCATAGGGCATAGATAAGTAGTGAATGGATATGAATAGACAGTTCTTAAAAGAATTGCAGAGTATTCACCAGTCCTATGAAAAATGCTCCAAATCACTAATAATAAGATAAATGCAAATCAAAGCCTTGAGGTTTCACCTTACACCTTGCAAATTGGCAAAGATAATAAGTGGAAATAGTTAGTGTTAGGGAGGGTATGGGATGCTATACTTACTAATATTTGTTAATGGAATTGTGAAATTATACAACCATTTTGAAAAACAATTTGTAATTATGCAAATAAATTGACTAAAATTTCCATACCCTTTAAACTGGAGATTCTGTTAGTGGAGTTATACCCCCAAGGAAGCTATCAATAAGGAAAAAGTCCCCATATACTCCAAAATATTTATAGGAGCATGTTTTGTGAGAGCTAAGAAGGGTGGACAAGTCACGATACCTGAATGTAATGGAATATTACTTTGCTCTAAGAAATGATCAATGTGATAGGAACTGCCTTAGAACAGTTTTCATTCTAAGATGGAAGGGGATGGAGGGGGTGTCTTGTTTTCTTTTTTAATGAAGCTAACAAATATAAAGGCCAAGCATGGGGCAACCAGGTGGTGAAGTATACAGAAAGCCAGACCTGGAGACAGGAAGTCTTGAGTCAAATCTGGCCTCAGACACTTCCAAACTGTGTGACCCAGAGCATGTCACTTAACCCCCATTGCCTAGCCCTTACTGTTTTGTGTTGGAGCCATTATACAGAATTGATTCTAAGACTGAAGATAAGTGTTTAAAAAAAAGATCAAGGACTCAAATGAAAAGATGTTAGAGTATAACTTTAATGGAAGTATATAAGCAAGAAGTGTTGTACATTGTGAATGTGGACTGGAGAGGCAGAGGAACAATATAATCATATAGTATAACATATGACATGACCTAAAAATACAGTTCTAATTCAGAGAAGGAAAGAAGCATTATAGGTATATAGGATTTAAAATGGAAAAGGTCTTAGAAATTGTCTAGTATAGGCTCCTTGTTTTTCTAATGAGAAAACTGAGGCCCAGAGAGATAAAATTTCTGCCCAAAGCAGCATAGGAA